>NW_026712336.1:6003141-7203141 GCF_030504385.1 Musca domestica | reverse complement strand
AAACATCACCTGCCTATTATGTTTGTGCTGTATTAATCTCTATTAAAAAATAATTGTTTACATTTTTTTGATCACACTCTACTATTTTTGAAAAAAAAACACTCTTAAAATAATAATATTATTATAAATATTAAATTTTTGACCACCACTTAATTTTTTTTTGTTTTAGTGTAACCATCTTATGTTTAGTTTACATTTTTTTAATTAATTGTGTTATTAAATATTATTACTATTATTATTTTTTGTTAGATATTATTTGTAATTTTAATTGTATTGATTTACTTTGTTACAACAAAAAGAAAATTTGTTTGAAAATATATTTGAAAAATGAAAAAAACATACATAGTTTTGTGTAAAAAAAAAACAAGAAACTCAATTGGTATTTATTTATTTTTTATGTTGGTTTGATTTGATTGTTCCCACTCTCTTTTCTCTCTCTCGTCGCTTTCTCTCTTCACACACTTAGCTTGGTTGGCTTTCTATTTGTTTTCGTAATACTTTTGGTTTGAGGTCTTAAGTCATATTTATGTTGCTCTCACTCTCTTTATATCTCTCTCTTATTTTTTATATATCTCACTGTTATCACTTTTATGCTATATTTTGAAAATCAATTTCACTTTATGTGTTTTCCTCCACCACAAAAAAAATAATTTTTGGGAAATTAAGCTTATTTTTGGGAAATAATTCCCTCCTTGTGTGCCTTTCTTCAAATTTGCATTATTTTTATGACAGACTTGAAAAGTTTGTTTTGAAATAATTTGTTAATGTCTCTTTAATTATCTCTTTCTTTTTTTCGAATAAAAAGACAATAAAAAAGCTTTATATTTAATTTTAAATTTTTTATAATATTTTGCTTAATTTTTACTCTAAAAGCTTTTTCAGATAATCAAAGAATTTTTGTTGGTTATTTTTTTTTTCTAATAAACTTATTATTATCAATATTTATTTTAAATTATATATTTATTTTGCTTCTTAATTTGTTTCCATGTGTGTTTGGTTGTTTTTAAAATAATATAAAATTTTTTAATAAATAATCGGAAATTCCCTCGACAAATATGCGTTTATGGTAAGTGTCACCAAGTTTTTTACTAAACAATTGAAATTAATTTTTTTCATATATATTAAAAAATTATACACATTTTCTTAAAAAAAATCTTATCTTAAAAAAATCAGATTTCATCCTTCGATCATTTAAATACAAACAAATCCGTCCATAACACAAATTCAATATTTTTTTATTTTTTCATTATGATTGTTTATTATCTGAATCGTCTTATAAAATACTATAACGAAGCTATATCACA
This sequence comes from Musca domestica, assembly GCF_030504385.1. Taxonomy (NCBI): domain Eukaryota; kingdom Metazoa; phylum Arthropoda; class Insecta; order Diptera; family Muscidae; genus Musca; species Musca domestica. Next base: position 7,201,837 of record NW_026712336.1, on the reverse strand, counting down.
CCCAATAAACTACGTCGAATATTGATTTTTCCTTCAGGTATGTTTTATACTTCCATTGCATTAAAAATTGTCGCTTAAAGACCTGAAATCCCAAAATTGTTTTCAAAATAATAAAAATATTTACTCCAATTCGAGATTTTTGTTGGGAAAAAAGCATTTTATTTACATTATTACTACTTAAGGCCCAATGACACCTTATGTTAGAGTCATAAGTAAAGGGACTTTTTCATATTTTATATATTTTACTTTTTCATAGCATATTTTAAGGAGCTACTAGCAATTTTGGAACTTAAAAGAAAACGGTATACTAGGGCTAAGCTGAGAGATGCATTTTTATGTTCTCTCAATTTTTTTACTCTCCTATTACATTTCTTTACAATAGCTCTAATTGTGGGTGTAAAGAGAGTATTACGCTCACCGAAAGCACATATCCGGCGCTTTAGCAAAGGGGTTTTTTTAGATAAAAAGTTCTGAGAAGCGTCTAAAAGTATGCCATAAAAATGCTTCCGATACTTGTGGAAAAAGGCACGTTACATATAGCCTTAAATGTTATATACGGACAGCTAAGAGCATATCGGATCCATATCCGAAAGTATATCGAAGTTTATACACTTCAATTGTTCAAAAGTCGTATAGACTTTGATTTTAGATATTGACAGCTATGGGCATAATGGATCCACGTCCGAAGAAATTTCGAAATTTATACACTTTCAATTGAAATATATTTTGAAGAGTCCAGCACCGGGATTCAAGCCCTTTTAATTACGGGAAATTTGTGTTTATTCTTAATTACATAAAAATAATAACTAAGAACCTGCAGGTTATTAAAGTAGAGCTAAAAATGGAAAACACGTGTACGGGTGTTTTGAAAGTTCACATCGCAAGTTAAAATACGGTCAAGTGCTTTAATATTTGGATTGATTTTTTTCGGACTATTTTCGAGTTGTCGCGAGAAAGTAACATTAAGTTTCGTTTTAGGCGGAACGTGTCAAAAGAAGAAATATTCTACTCATGATTTCACTATAAGTTTTAGAATAATCCTTATATCTATGTTTCATAGTTTTCACGAAAATCACATTCGAAATTTGTGTATTGCAAGAGAAACGTGGGTGCTTTTGTTACTTACTGCCAATTGAACACATCGTAAGTCTAAGTCAAAATCTCATTTAAAACATCACTTTTTGGAGAAAATGTCAAAGCAAAACTTATTCTTCATCGAATTTTACTATAAGTCACCAAAGATAAGAAATCTCTATTTCAATTCTACATCAAGAAAATACCTGCATAAAATTTGCAAGAAAACGAAAAGATTGCCATTTTTTTGAGCAATTTTTCTTCGGAGTTTTTTTTCGAATTGATGCATAAAAGTGACATGAAATTTCGTTTTAGGCACAAGTGATTCAAATTTTTTCTAAGTTTATAATGGAAAACGAGATTTCATTCCGTTGACGACTTTTGGTAAAATTTTGTCCTTGACGTTATTCTCCTAAAATAATGTTTTGAAGGCGAATTTTGCATAAAATCACATAAAGTTTTTACCCTTAAATGTGTTTTTTAATATATGAATTCCTAGCATTTAGGTAAGATTAAGACCTTTGATGTCTTCTGGGTCTTATAGTAAATTTTTGTGACAAATACATTTATAGAAGGTTTTGATCCGCTGCGACCCAGCTTAAAGGGAGTTTTAAGCTATATTTTGAAAAATAGAAAATAAAATATTCGCTGGAGTTTAAATTTTTAACCATAATAATACATAATTTTTTCTCTAATTTTGAAGAAACTATGCATCGAAAATGTAAGAAGTCCAAGGAATCTGAATCCAAAATTTCAAAATCCCTCTATTTAGGTTACTTTGCGATGTAGACTTCCAAATCACCGATATTACCATTTTTAGCTGTACTTTCATAATCTGCAGATTTTTCGTTCAATTAATGAAAAAATTATTTTTGTTGTAATATTTAAAAAATAATAATTAAAAAAATAATAATTGAAAAATAAAACATTAATTTTAAAATTAAATTATTATTTTTTAGTTTCTTCTTCAATATTTTTTTCAATATTTTTCTTTTTTATTTTCATTTCATTAATACAACAATTTGATTATTCTCCAACTATTCTGAAATACTTCCCTGAGAGAAACATGGTGATCACCTAAAACGCATATTTCCGTTGCTCAAGCTCAAAATCTTACCAATTTCAAAAAATATTATTCGTTTATTTTTTACTTAACAAAATTAGAAAAAAACGTTTACTATCTACCATTTATAGACAACAAAAGAGTTTTAATAATATAAAATAAATAAAAAAAAATTTCCATAGTTAAAAACAACACTTTGCATGTTTGTTTAAAAAACGAACTTAATATTTAAGTTAAATTATAATAACTATATGTATACACTACTACTAATAAAACCATACACAAACATAAATACTCACATTAGCAAAAAAAAAAAAAAACAAGAAAACAAAACAGATTTTAAAGGTGAAAAGAAAAAAAAATAATTTAATATTAACATTTATGAAATTGATAATGGAGAAAAAAAAACACGAACTAAATAATAAAAATATTCAATTGAATATATTCACAAAACAAATATAATTTATAAATTGTATTTGTAAATGATTTATTGAAATGAAATTAATAAAAAAAAGAAAAGTGAAAACATATATGGAAATTTAACTAACAATAAAAAAGAAAATATGGAAAAAACAAGAACAACAATACCACAACAAATAACATGTATGCTGAAACCTAATAACAACAACAAATTGACTATATTTATGATTATATTAATATTATTATTATGAATATTATTACAAAAACTATATATATTATATTACATATTTATCTATTACATAAATTATTAAAGATTTTAAAAAGTAAAAACCAACAAAAATTGCTTTTTTACTTCAACTACTTTTGAGAACTACCTCTGAGTTTGAGTTTTTCCGTTCTTTTTTGAATTTTCGTTGTTGTTTGTCTTAGAGAAACCGTTGAAAATGGCCGCTTTTTTATTCGTCCTCTTGATTTTCTTCCACACACACCCACACACACATACTTACCTACCTACCTACATATCAACCTGTTTTTGTTAATTCTCTTCTTGAAATTACTTACTTTGGAGTGCGTGCGTGTAATGTGTAATCATCATCTAGTTGTATGGCTCTCTTTCTCTCTCTTTCTCAATTTTTCCAAATATCTCTCATTGTCTGTCTATTTCTTGTGTTTATCTTCTAAAGAAAAAAACTTTTAGTTTTATTATTTGTTTTGTTAACTCAATCACAAAAACGAAGAAGGAAATACAAAAAAAAACTATATCCCCCAAAGAATCATTAATCCAAAGAGAAGTAAAGAAATTAACTAATCAGCACACACACACGAACGTTCAATTCTCACGGTTGTAATCAATATAAATATGTGTGCCTGTACTCTATCAGACACACATATATTTATATATACATATACTTAAGAACAACTGTATGTCCTGCCTTCCTGCCGTAATTGTTGTAAATGTTATCCTTTTTTTGTCTTACGATCCTAGACTCACCTTTAAAGGGGGGCTTTTTTTGAATTTGCTTTAAATGAATTTTAGTTGCATTATATTTTAGATTATTATTTATTTTGTATTTTTTTCCTTCTGCTAATGTCCTTTCCCTGATATCCCTTCATAAAATATCCTTCCTTTATTATTGGTGGCTTTGTTATTATTTATTTGGTTTGCTTAACAAATTTAGTTTTTACGCTTTTTTTAAAAATTATTTTATCTGTTTTTCATCACACATTTCTATGCACAGGGTGTTCCAGAAGTCATTTCTGCGGAGAAGGCTTTCTCGATGTCTACTATTCAGAGAATACTTTCTCGAGGTTTTTCATACAGAGAAGACTTTGTCGAGGTCATGTATAAAAGGAAGACTTTCTGGACGTCAATTGTTCGGAGATGACGCTCTGGCTGTCTTCTTTGTGGATAATTCATTTTGGAGGTCTTATGTACAGAGAATATCTCCTGGAGAATTCCAAATACAAAAGGAATTATAAACCTAGACTTTCTTTTGAGGTCTCCTATACCGAGAAAACATTACCCTTAGCAGTATTCTATATAGAAAAGATATTCCAGAGGTTTTTCATACAAACATAGAAGAGGGTCTATTCTGCCCAGAAGAAGACCTCTTCTGCAGAGAAGGGGATCTCTTCTGAACAGAAGAGGATTTCTTCTGCAGAAAAAAGGATTTCTTCTGCAGAGAAGATGATCTTTTCTGAACAGAAGAGGATTTCTTCTGCAGAGAAGAGGATTTCTTCTGTACAGAAGAGGATCTCTTCCGCATAGAAGATGATCTCTTAAATAGAAGAGGATCTCTTACACATAGAAGATGATCTCTTCTGGATAGAAGAGTATCTCTTCTGCATAGAGTATTATCTTTTCTGCATACAAGATTATCTCTTCCGCATGGAAGAGTATCTCTTCTGGATAGAAGACTATCTCTTGAGCATGGAAGAGGATCTCTTCTGCATAGAGGAGGATCTATTCTGCATAGAAGAAAATCATTTGCTGCGTGGCTAAGATGTCCTCTTCTGTGTAGCAGATAACGTCCTTTTCAGTGGGGGAGAAGATCTTATTTGTTATGAACACGACGACCAGAAGCTTTTCTGTGTAAGAAAACGACCTCCAAAAATCCTTATCTGAGAAGAATACGACCTCCTGAGGGTCTTTCTGCAAAGTGGTCTACCGCCTTGAAAGGAAACGACCTCCAAAGGTCTTCTTTATAAAGAAGTCCTCCAAGAGGGTTTCTTTGTATAGAAGACGATCAGAAGATTTTCCCTACACATTTGACCTCCACAAGGTCATTTTTGTATTAAGATCTTCAGAATTTAATTTTTGTATAGAAGACCTTTAGGAGGTCTTTCTCCATAGAAGACCTCTAGAAGTTGTTCTCTGTATAGGAAAGTTTCAGAACAAGATCTCTCTCCTCTATGCAGCAGAAGATCTCTCTTTTCAGTGGCAGAAAATATTCTATGTGTCCTTTTTCTATATTCAAGGCGACCTCTATATGGTCTTCCCTATGAACACGACACCCAGTAGATTTTCCATGTAAAGACGACGACCTCCAAAAAGCCTTTTCTGAGAAGAATACGACCTCCTGAGGGTCTTCTCTGTAAAGAGGTCTACATTCTGTAAAGGAGGCGACCTCTATAAAAAGATAATATACAGAGACCTTCTCTGTATTAAAGACAAATATGTTGTATGTGAGACCTTCAGATTTGTTTTTTTAGAAGACCTTTTTTTCTTCAGGAGATCTTTTCTCCATAGGAGGCCTCTAGATGTCCTTTTTTATGCAGCAGACCTTCACAAGTTTTTTTTTATTGAAAATAGTCTTTCCTGTTTCAAGGCCTTCTATTAAATTTTGATTAAATTTTAATCGCACCATATTTATTACCCTGTGCATCGAAAAAAAATTTATTAATTATTTTTAATTTTGCGGTTAATTTAGAACATTTATTTTCTGCATTTATTTTTGGTTTAAGCTTCTTCCGAATATTTCCTTTTACAATAATGTCAATATATAAGTATTTGAATATGCTCACACACCCTACATGTCATTTACATATATATGTATAAAACTGCAAAAAACCATATAAATACAAAAAATAGTTATTTAATATATAAAATACAAAGAATTATAGTAATATATGTAAAATATTAGTAGGCTTGATAATTATTGGCGCACTGGCATAACCAAATCTTTTTTGGCATTTTTTTCAAAGCTCACAAAGAAAGCAAGAAATATTTTTTCAAATATAACAATAAATTCTATAAAATATTTAAATTAAGTTAATTTATATAAGAAATAATATAGCGATTAGCATGACAATGTAGAAAGCTGCATTTTCCATGCAATTGTAGTGACTTGTTGTGCATAATTAATGTTAATCATACGCCAGCCATTACGGTTACTTGCAGCTATTAAAATAAATCATACGCCCACATTTCCGGGAATTGCTTTTGAGGAAGAAAATAGAAAAGGTAGTCTGGAAAGGGGAAATATATTGGCGGATATTTGTATCAACAAAAAGCAACCACTTTAAATATTTTTGTAATCTTCAGGAGTTTATCTTTGAAGAAACAGGAGTAGCAATTTATAAAAAACTTGAGGAAGTTTAGGGACTACAAAATAAAATATTGAAATGTAATCATATTTTTATAGTTGGGTTTATATAAAAGCATATAAATATCTGTACAGGGACATCAGTGTATAATAGTCTAGCCATCCCAAAACGTTTTCAAAAATACATAAAATAAAAATAAATAATTACTTCAAGTCACAAATTTTCTTATATTTCTCAAAACAGCAAATATTTTAATAAAATTTACAAACATTATTAAACTAGTAAGAGATGAACAGTTCCTAATTTTATTATTCTAAAAATCAAACAAAAAATCGGAATACATTGACATTATAAAAAGGAAATATATATTTTAATTTCTATTAATATCAGTAGCTCCCCCTTTAAATCCATTGAAGACAACAAAGACTAATTGGCAAGACAAACCCCTTCTTCATACTTATTCAACTATCCTATTATCTCTCTCGCTCTCTCTCTCTCTCTCTCTCTGTCCTTCTACATATCATTGTTCGTATACGCAAAATTACACAAACAAACACACTCTGTGGAACACCTACTTAGATTATGCAGACAAAAAGTAAAAAACAAAAAGCTTTTGGATTTTCCTTTAAAATATTTTTGTCGGTAGTGTTGCATCCATACAGCGGGGAAGTTTGTACTCGTATCTAGTTTGTAATTTTTTTCCAGCATGTGATCTATAAGACTCTGGCTTCCATGTAGCCAAAAAAAAAAACACCACCAACATCATGGAGACAGAAACAGAAAACAAATCAAATGTTGTCCAGCTTTTATTTCCAGGATAATCGAACATTTTTGTGTCATTAGCATGTTTTGTATAAAAATAATATATTTTTTTCTTAAAAAAATTAAATACATAATAAATAAAATGCACCATCAAGGTAAGCTGCACTTAATGGCCGTAGAAAGCAGAAGAAAAAATTGAAAAAAAATACAAAACTTTCATCAAAACTGTCAGCTACATATCAATCTATCAGTCAATCAATATCTTGTCTTGTGTGAGCTAGAACTGAATTATTTCGAACTCCACTCTAACTCTACTTCAACAACAACTACTATTGTTCGTCCACCAACCACCACCACCACCTTCATTGATGAATGTTTGCTAATACAAAAAAAGAAGTGATCCGTAAGCTTTTATTCATAATAATTATATAAATAAATATATTCTTTTTTCTTTCTTTATATAAATATAACTGTTTATATTCACTTGGTTGGTTCCTTACATATTTCTATATAACATTAATTATTTTATTCTTTTGTTATTAATTTTATTTTTCTTAGAAAAAAATATGTATATATGTTATTGTTTATTAAGCTTTATTTGTTGTTTTTTTATTTTTTATATAACACTGTGCAAAACGAAAATATTTTTCCGGTAAAATCTTGCAGAATATGAACGTAGCGCTACAAAAACAAAAAAAAAAAAAACAGACTCCTGTATCGGCTTTCAGAAAGTATACATTGCAAGGTATTCTAACTAGAGTGGGCAAGTTCTCCCTCTTCACCATTTTTTTGAAATTTCGTTTAAGATTCCCTGGATTCCGCTCGTTTAGGGTATATAGTGTCTTCGGCAATATTGTAGATAAAAATATGAAGAATATTTTCATGGAAAATTTTAACCATTAAGCGAGTCAACAAATGGGTCTTTTGTTGTTGTTTTTTTTTAATATTGTTAAAAACGCCCTTTGACCGGGATCATAGCAAAATATTCTACAAAATAACTTGTAATAAAATATTACTATAGGCCCTAGAAGACGTCAAAAGTCTAGATCTTACAAAAATGCCAGGAATTCGTAGATATTAAAAAGACATCTTAGTGTTAAAGCCGTACTTTATGTGAGTTTGTGCAAAAATTTCTAGCAGCGCAACATTTTAGAAGGATGTCGTCAAAGACAAAAATGTTCTCCATCAAAATTTACCATAAGTCACCAACAAAAAAAAAAAAAATATTTCCAACTATTAAATAATTAAAAAACCTGTAAGTTCGGCCGGGCCGAACTTTGAAAACCCTCCACCAATTGGAACGAAATTGGCAATTTTCAAAAAAATAAAATTCGTTAAAAATTCTGTTAAAATCTTAAAAATAGCGAATGTAGCCGTTATATTAGTGTCTATACGACGACGTGGACCTGCAAATGCTGTCAAATGCGAAACTTGAAAAAAATCGGTGGATGATGCAGCTAAAATCATCAAAATACAGAATATAGGGAGGTACCATAGTATGGGGGCTATACGAAGACGTAGACCTGCACAGACAATCTCCTGTCGTAGGCTGTAGTATCCATTTCGGTGAATAGTATCGCTAAAATCAACAAAGTGCCGAATATAACGAGGTACCGTTATATGGGCGCTATACGATGACGTGGACCTGTACAGACATTTTTCTGTCTTAGGCTGAAGTATCCGTTTCGAACTTCAAATACCAAATTTGAAATAATTCCGGTGAATATCGAATATCGGGAGGTACCGTTATATGGGGGCTATACGAAGACGTGGACCTGTACAGACAATTTTCTGTCATAGGCTGTAGCATCCATCACGAACTTCAAATACCAAATTTTAAACAATTTCGCTGAATAATGTCGCTAAAATCATCAAAGTATCGAATATCGGGTGGTTCCGTTATATGGGGCCTATACGAAGACGTGGACCTGCAAAGACAATTTTCTGTCATAGGCTCTAGTATCCATCACGGACTTCAAATACCAAATTTTAAACAATTCCGCTGAATAATGTCGCAAAAATCATCAGAGTACCGAATATAGGGAGGTATTATTATATGGGGTCTATACGAAGACATGGACCTGCACAGACAATTTTTCTGTCATAGGTTGTAGTATTTATTATGAGCTTCAAATACTTAATTTTAAACAATTCCGGCGAATAATTCCTCTAAAATTATCAAAGTATCGAATATCGGGAGGTACCGTTATATGGGGGCTATACCAAACCTAGGTCCACGTTTTGGGTCCGTTTTCAATACCAAAAGTCCTACAGACACAATATAAACTTGAATAAAATTTTATCAATCTATTTGATTTCTACAGACAGACAGGTGGATAGACGGACGGACAGACAAACAGACGGACAGATAGATGAACGGACTTCGCTTAATCGACATAGAATTTTATGCTGATAAAGAATATATATACTTTGTGGGGGGGTCTAAAATATATATTTCGAGGTGTTACAAGCGGAATATCAAACTTAATATACCCTCCATACTATGGTGGAGGATATAAAAACATTTTTTAAGGTTAGCTTTTTCCTCAAATCGCCGACAATTTTTTTTACATTTTAATGTACAATAGCCAGGCTTGGTTTTTAAAAACTCCAAAAATGGTAAAATGTGCGAATTCCAAGGAATCCCAATCCGAAAATTTTAAAAACTTGTGGAAGAGGCGGGACTTACCGCCTCCATTTACGTTAGTTTGTGGTGTAAACTTTCATAATGTCGATAAACACGTTTTCTTTTTTTTTTAGCCCTACTTTCATAATTTGCAGAATTTTCCAAGTAATTAATTAAAAAAATTGAATTTTGTCGCATAGTGTAATTGATTTTTGCTTTTATTTTTTATTGAGTTGATTTAAGAAAGAAGGAGTAAATAGGAGTGTTATATATTATATTTTGGAATATCAAAATTAGTTGTTAGAATTATTTTCGGAGATTTATTAGAGAATTCCGCATTGTTGAAGAATTTTTAAAACACAGTATGAAATTTATAAATATGTTGCGTATCCGATATCAGTTACAGCCTTCGAGAAATGAGTTTTCTTTAAAAAAAAATAATAAATAAAAAACACATTGCGATTCTTTCCAAATCCAGTCATCTTGATAAGTCCTTGCTCCTTCTTTCTTTATATCCCAACATATTGTATATTTGGTTTTGCATATTGTATATTTTTTAATATTGTGTTTCGTTTTATTTTTTGTTTTTGTTGTATATTTTATTGTACATGATTTTTTGTTTTGAAAACAATCCCTAAGAAAACATATATTAACTAAACTTTTTTTATTTTTTCTTTTTTTACCATCTCCAGGTACGCTTCTACTGTAAAGCCAAAAATATATATAAATAAACTACATATAAATATACATATATAGCAAAATACATACTTTACTGTTTTAATATATCTCAAAATAAAAAAAAAGCTCGTACTAACTACCCAAAAAACAACAACAAGAATAACAAACAAAACAAAAAAAAAACGATAGATGAAAACATACAAACTTTAAAACACCTCCCCTTTGCAACAACACCACAGATACCCCAAACGAAAAAAAAAAAACAATTGAGACAAGAAAACATTTTCTTAGTTTCAAAGAAGAGAAAACCCGAACTAAAATGAAAATGTTTTCCCAATACCCAATGTTGTAATTGTGTACACGTACTAACCCAATATTATGTTTTTTTTTTCTTTAGTTTTTTTATTAGTCTGTATTGCTTTTAAAAACTTTGTGCTAAAGAACATCGCAAAAAAAGAAATGAAACCAAAGGATGATGAAGATGATGAAAATGGACACACAATATGCTTCTTTTGTTCTAGAAATAAAGAAAAAGTAGTTAAGCTTACAAAACAAACAAAAACAACAACAACCATTACACATAATTCCCAACCCTACTCCAACACCACCACAAACAGCCGAACCCAGAAAACAAAATGGGAAAGCAACGTTACAACCTGGCTTTTTTTCTGCTTGACATTTGCCTTGTAGTGTTTGTAGATGCTCCTAAGATGACAGCAACAGCAACAACAACAACACATCACCATCCTGCGCTGTATGCCCGTACCAAAAACACTTGTCGTCTGATTACCTACCTCTCCCCCTCAAAAAACAAAAAGTATTTTCGAACAACATAATATCACTGCAACATTAAAACTTTTCACACACACACACACATCAATACAGATACACAAACATTACACACATACATACCATATCATACCAACAACACCTTGCACAACTGCACTTTACTAATATTTTTGATTTTCGACAATATCTGCTTTATTTGAAGTTAGATTATTTTAGATTTTTTTCAGCACTTTTCGTTCTTTCTACATTTTAGGATATTTTTAAAAATTATTCCTAAAATTAATGTTAGGCATGTCGATGAAACTCATATTGTCCTAAAGGTGTTTTTTAATCCTTTCGATCGCCATTGTACGAACCTCCTCCCACGTGCTCTCACTAAGTAAAAGCCTCTCCCAGATATAATTGAAATCATTTGACCCACACTGTAATAATCTTGTGTAATTAAAGAGAATGACTCTCTGTCCGACCCTTCTTAAGATCAGCGACTGGAAAATACTCTCACTCACTCTCTTGGTGAATGAAAATCTGCCCACACACTCACACTACTGAAGTAACCCATCGAACTAAATTTTTTCGAACCTTTCAAAATTTTGACTCACAATATAACAATAATGACTCTCTTTTCAACGTTGCTGTAGATCAGCAACTGGAAAATGATGGTGAATGAAAATCCACAAGCGCACTCACATTACTGAATCCAGCGAATCCAACTGTCAGAGTTCGGTCTGACTTCGTATCTTTCGAAATTTTGACTCACACAATAAAATATATGTGTACATCAGAGGTAATGACAGTTATAATACTGATATATCCCAGCGCACCAATATGTCCGAGTTCGTTCCGTCTTCGAACTTTTGTCTCACACAATAACAATAGTGTGTATATCAAAGAGAATAACTCTCTGCCCAACGCTGCTTAAGATCAGCGATTGGAAAATACTCTAACTCACTCTCCACTTCGGTGAATGAATATCTACCCACAGACTTAACCCGACTGAAGTAACCCGGCGAACCAAACTGTCAGAGTTCGTTCCGACTTCGAACTTTTAAATCACACAATAACAATCATGTGTACATCAAAGAGAATAACTCTCAGCGTTACGAAAATACTCTCACTCACTCTCCACTTCGGTGAATGAATATCTGCCCACCCACTCACACTACTGACGTAACCCAGCAAAGCAAACTGTCCGAGTTCGGTCCGACTTTGAATCTTTCGAAATTTTGACCTACACAATATCAATTATTGGTACACCCAAGAGAATGACTCTTTTTCACTCTATCGGAAAATAAAATCTACCCACACACTTACACCAATGAAGTAACCCAGCAAACTAAACTGTCCGAGCTTGGCCCCACTTCGAACCGAAAGTAGTAGGTAATTCTTCCGTTTTCGGATATGTATTTGATTCATTTTCTGACCGAAAATTATATGGAGGGGTTGACGTGTTGTCGGAACGAAAGGTCAGGTGAAAATCTGAAGTTTTAACCGACATTCGACTTCTTTCTACCAAAATATTGCTCGTATTGGTATCTGTAATATTGCCGAAGACGCTGTATGCTTAAAATATAAGGATTCAAAGGAATCTGAATCCGAAAATTTCAAAAAAGTTCGGGAAATTCAGAAGAACTTATCTCCTCTTTTTAGGTTAGTTTGCGATGTAAACTATGGAAATGCCGATACACGTGTCTTAGCTTTGCTTCATAATCCGCTGGTATTCCTTAAATTATTAATATTTTAATGTTTCAGATTTTTGCAGCCTTAGCGACAATAAATTGTTAAAAATACTGAGGTCCTTTCGATCTCTGTTTCTCAAATCTTTCATTTATTTGTAGTGATCAGAATATCCTTTCTTTTCTTAGCTACAGAAGGTGAAAATAAACAAAGGATTTAACCAGTGTCATGGGAATTCAAGCACGTGTGCTCACAGCCAGCGAAAATATCTCCATAAAGCAGGGCAGAGCAGAAAGAAAACGTCCTTCCATTACTGAATCACGGCAGATGAGAATTAAGAGGGATTTTAACCCGCGTCAAGGGAATGAATGCTCGAGGGCTCTCAGCAAGCACATTAATGTTATCCTAATTTTGTTACTCTCTGTTTACATTTTGTTTTTAAATCGGGGGACTCAGCATCTCACACATATGCAATTGCTACCGCACTTATGTAACGTAGAATTTGAGAGTAAAACTCGCTCTCCCCGTGATCATCGTGAGTGAATTCACTGTATCATCGACAGCTCATACTCAGACAGAGACTGAGGAAATCATTCTTAGTGAAGGCACGAGTGCCTACTATTGCTTGAAAATCATAGATTGACAAAATAATGAAAGAGATATTCTTAAGAGAATTTTGAAATAACTTTCGTTGAATTTTAGTTAATTTAATAATTCAAAATATAACTGAAATTTGTTCAAAAATTATTTCATACAAATAATTGTAGAAAATTAATCGTATATATCTGTTTGTTGTTATTTTACTGATGACAAAGAATAAGACACAGCAACGCCAGCGTGCATACTTGCCGATCTATGTTGACAATGAAAATACACTATAATGTGAGAGTAACAACATTAAAAAATATAAAAGTACGACTCTCTGCCCCTTGCTGGTCATAGACTAATAAATATATAGACAACGGAATGTCAGTTTTGTTTTCTTATCCAGCTTAATTTGTGTAAATTTTACAGACTCTCCCTCTCTTTCTCTCGATAAATATCTCAAAGTGAAAATCGTGACAACGAGCGATGGTAACATCTCTCTTTCTCTTGGTAGACATTGAAGAATTTTGTTCGGTTATGAATTTCTTATCGGTGAGTGCTGCATACAGAACTGAAATTGTGTAAATATTCTCAAAAGTTACCCACGTACTCACAAGTCCTTAAAAGTAAATGCTCTAGGTTAAATACAACAATGACAGGTTTCCGAGATTTGTAGTGATTTTTCGCTCCATGTTTTTACACCATATTTCACTCCAGTGGGCATTTTTTACTCAGCTATTATTAATGCAGGTTATGTCTATTTTAATATTTTACAAGACTTGTATGTAAACATTTTTTTCGGAATTTCGAGACAGCATTAAATTAATTGATATTTGGAATTCAATACTTCCTAAATTTTTTTAATCATTACATTTAATAACTATTTTATAACTAATTAAATCTTCTTATGGCACGATGGCTAGACGTTTTATTTATTTTCACCCAACTATCGTCTCTTCAACTTGTTTGTTTCATTTTCATAGTTAGTATCCCGTCAAACAATTGCAACAATTATTATCAGAAAAATAATTACATATCATACACATAAACATACATACATCCATACACAGCTACACAACTGCCACACGTAGAGAAAAACACAAATAGAGCGACACATGAAAATCAATGCTCCTCCTTTCAAAACGTAAAAACCAACCAAAGGAATATCTCTCATAAAACAAATACTATTACAACTACTACTCTCTATTTTTGTCTATTCTTTTATTGTTTATTTTTTTATAAAATGACATTTTTACAGGCTTGTATGTAGTAAGTATTGTAAATGTAAATGATCATAAAATATTACTTTATATATATATATACCATGTATGTTTGTAACGGAATTTTTCTAATATTTACAACAATTTATATTTATTTTTTTGACTATTTAAAAACGCTTTTTAAGCATAGCGCATTTTTTGTTTTTTTATAAGCTTTTTTACTGTTATTTTCTTAATAATCCAGCTTTATTTTTGCAGAGCTTATATGCCCCCGGCCTCTAGGCAGCTTCCGAAGCAAAGTGATGGCTTTTACAGAAAATTATACTAACGCTTATGAGAAAAAAAAACGATTTGTGTATTTCTTCTGTGGAGTTGTTGAAAAGAACATTTTTTTAAATAAATTATATTTTATTTGTGTTAAATTAATAAATTTTATAATTTATGTTTGTATTAACAAAAAAACAAAAATTATTTAGAATAAGAACAAAAAATTTAAATAATTTTTACAAATTTTGAAAGCATATTTATTTTATTTTTAATTTATTTTTTGCAAAAAATGCTTAATAAAGAATATACTCTTTCAGTTGCTTATTATAATTTTACAGCTTTTTTATAATTTAAGGCTTGAAATTATTAAGGCTTATTATTTAAGATATTCGAAAACAAACGCACAAAACCATATACAAAATATAAAACGTTAATAGATCACATATTAAAAAATAAAAATTTTAATAGATATTAAAATTCAAAAACAATTAAAAATAAATCAATTAAAAAATGTTAAAATAGTAAAAAATTAAAAATATTCTTAAAATTAAATGTCTTAGGAGAAATTTAAATTTATTTTAAATTTTAATTTTATTTGATTAAAAATAATATATATATATATATATATATATATATATATATATATATATATATATATATATATATATATATATATATATATTTTATATTGAAAATAAAATAATGGAAAGTTAAAAAATCGAGGTTATAAAGATGCAATAATTAATATACAATTAAATATATAATTACGACCGTACCGAATGATTTGGCAGGACATAGTAAAAATAAGTATTGACAAATTTCGCTTAAAGTAAACAAACGCAAACGCTAAACAAGTAAAAAACAGTAAGTTCGGCCGGGCCGAACTTTAAATACCCTCCACCATTTGGAACGAATTTTGAAATTTTCAAAAAAAAAAAAATAAAACCCGTTAAAAAATCTGTTAAAATCTTAAAAATACCAAATACAGCCGTTATATTGAGGTCTATATGAAGACGTGGACCTGCATGGGCAACTTTTGTCATAAGTCATTACAATATTCAAATACGAAACTTGAAAAAGAAAAATCCGGTGAATAACGTAGCTAAAATCATCAAAATGCCGAATATAGAGGGATACCGTTATATCGGAGCTCTACGAGGACCTGGACCTGCATAAACAATTTTCTGTCACACGCTGTAGTACCTGCTAAGAACTTTAAATACGAAATTTCAAACAATTTCTGTGACTATTATAAATGTCAAAGTACCGAATAAAGGGAGGTACTGATGTATGGGGGGAAGACGTGGGCCTGCATTCAAAATTTTTTGTCATAGGCTGTTGTACAAATTTGAAACAACTCCAGCTATACGATATCGTAGACCTATGTATGTGGGGTGGTCTTATACGATATCGTCGACCTATATAGACAATACTCTTCCAGGGGGTAAAGTATTCAGAGCGGACTTCTTTTGGGCATTATCCGACAATTTCTTTCAAAAATTTGGCTACAATAATTAAAGTACCGAATATCGGGGAGATACCGTTATATGGGGGCTATATGATATTGAGGACCGATATAGCCCATCTTCGAACTTGACCTGCCTGCAAACAAAAAACAAGGTGTGCCCAAGGCTTTAATACACCCTCCAGAATATTTTCGCAATAATATTCGGCATTTATTCTGATGCCACGGTCGATTAATACCTTTTCTGTTTTTTGGCGGTCCACACCATCACCATGGCCAGCGCTTGAGTTCTGATGGCCAACCGAAGGTGCACATTTTCAGCTGACCCTTTGGCAATTAAACACGATCATTTTGTTTGTTTACAAACTGCTGGACAACGAATGTTTTCTCATCGGAGGAAATCAAATTCGGCAGTTAAGCACTTTCGGCCAAGTGAACGAACTCCTTAGCTCTTGTAAGTCTATTTTCTTTCTGTTGCGGTGTAAGTTCTTGCACTTTTTAGAATTTCAATTGCCGTACCCCTAGCTTTTCAATATTTGCCGAATGGAATATTGCGATATGTTCAGCTCAAGAGCCATTTTTCGGCCACTGCGATGCGGGTTTCGATCAAGCCGCTTCTTTACTTTTCGAACCATTTTTCCTGATGTTGTTGTTTTCTTCCGTTGTTGCCACTTTCTTGACGTCGGGCTGCGCTACCATTACCAGGGTAACAAGCGATGGTACGAGACACAAAAGATTTATTCACATTTAAATGCCGGAGTATAGGTACCCACTTAAAGGAAAATAGTAAAGAGGGAAATATGACAATTAAGGTACCAATTCATAGTCCATTTAATACTATCTTTCCCACCTTCTTCAAAATGAAGTCAAAGAAGATACTTATTCGACCCCGTGTTGGGCGCCATACTTCGTACATTTTGATCTATTGATACTCTTAATACTCCTTTGTAGTACGCATTTTTTTCAAACAAACTATTTATTAGACCCCACGTTTGGGCGCCACCAGTTGCCGGTTTTACGCGGTTGCTGCAATTCTATAATTATTCTATACAATTGGAACTCGATATTGAAAAACGTTTGTAACATGTTTTCTATCCATTCAGATTTCAAAATTACAAATCAAAATAATAAAAGATGTGGTTAAGTCCTTCAAAACACTTGAAAACGACAGCTATCGCCGTCTGAGGCTTATTTAAAAATTTGAGCCAAACAATTTGTGTAGGTCGAATACGGACTTAGTAGAAGCTTGTCAATTGAAAGCTATTTTATTTAAATCTGATGTTAAAACCCTCAAAAATCCCAAAATCTGGATTTCTTGTATTAAGTTTGGGTTATGAAAAATTATTATTTTCAGGAGTTACAAAAACTAAGCTTAACCTATAATTGGATAGAAATAGTAAAAATATTTGTAAAATAGTTGTCCCATATCCTAAAAATTTCTATTCTTTTAGAAAAATCGCAATGATTGAAACATAAAACTAAAATTAAAAATTTTCCACCTCTATTTTCAAACAAAAAAGCCTCATTATAATAACAATAAAATGTCCCAAGCCAACAGGTTGGCCATTTTAATACAACCCTCTAGAAAACAAACCCGAACTTTCGCTCAACTACATTTTAAATGCAGTTTCCCTTATAGTAATTTGGTTTTTTGTGGTGGGCATTTTGGCCAGGCAATGACAAAAGTTTTCGCAGTTTTGTTTTTTGCCATTTGTTTCCATACTCCTCTTTATCTATTCTATTTTGATATCGCCCCTTAAACAAGTTAATAAATGTAAATTAACGCCTTTTATTTGCAACTTTTTATTCCTCGAGTTCATTTTGTGAACATGGGGTTGGTGTTCTGTTTTATTTTTTGGCAAAACTGTAGAGTTGATTCTCAGCCAGCTGTTGGTGTAATCCCAAAGTGCCGCCATTGTCGTCACCACACACAGTTTAAAGCAAAAAAAGACATTAGTCCTATAGTTTGTTTTTTTTTTCGGAATTTTATTCTCTTTTCTTTTTCGTAATTTTTTTCTGGAGTCATGGTTTTTTGTGGGAGTACATGGAATTGTAATTTGTTTTTAGACAATGTGGCTGTCAGCCCACTCAATGAAATGAATATTTTCGGTTTTTATGGCAGCACCAAAATAAAAAAGAAACAATGCCATAGAAAATACCTAAAATAGCAGACAAACAATCACACACACACAAACAAACATATTCATATCGTATGGTGGCAGACAGTGAAGTCATGATCTCTTGGAGCAATGCATCCTTCCATCCGCCCCAGAAAAAAAAAAAAACACCGAAAACAAAAAGAAATAAAGAAATCTAAAACTGAATTTAATTGCCTTAGTGCAGACTAAGTCACAGGCACGTATCTTCATATCTGGTCGACCATTTGAATTTTAAAATTTTTGCGTTTTAATGAGGTTTTGTAATTGTTTCGATGTGATTGTGTGAATTACATGGACTGGTGAACAAATTATGATGGGGTTTCAAAATTGGGAAAATAATGTAACTAAAAATGTTAAAAATGTTATTTTCAAGGAGGTATACCCAAATCCTTTTATGTCAAAAGGACAAAAAAATCTTAAATTTTCAAAAAAAATTAAACACCAGATATAGCATTTTCAGAATTTTTACGCAAGGGATATTTTCATTAACAAGGCTGGATATAATGTGGCTTTTTCATGGAGGAGTTATTTTTCGAAAAGATTAATTTTTAGCCAGGGTTTTGGAAAAATGTCTGAAAATTATAATACAAATACTTTTATATGCGGAACAAATTGCCAATTTAATACTCTTTATGTTCCCAATTTTTTATAAACGTTATATATAATCCAAAAAAAATGTAAGTTTCGTAAGAAACTTTTTGCCGATCATTTTCACCTGAAATTTTATTATATATAAGCTACGCCTGATTGGGCGCCACCTTCATATGGTTGCTATTATCGCTGGGTATAGTGTGAAGAAGAACTATTCTTCAATATTAATGAAATTTTGGCTAGGTATTGCCTTACAATATGAAATTTCACCTTGGGCGCCACCTGAATGATTCATATAGCAGCTATATCGATTATCTCAAAACAGTGATTTTTGAAAGAAGTGATATATCCTTATTTTTGAAACATAGAAAGCTGCTGGACGGAATCTCTTGAAAGTTGCTATAACATAGCCTAAAGGTTTATACTACACAATTTGCCAAACTTTAAAAAGATTCCGTTCCACGCTTCTCAACTTTTTTTTGTTTTTTTCATTTTAAAAAATTATTAGGTGCATAAAAAAGACATTGTTATAGCCAATAATTTAAGTTTAAGTTTAAGTTATGCAGAATTTCTTTCATCCTTCTATTTCCACCGTAACCTTTATTTAATATATAAATATCGCCACATCGTCCGCCACTATTTCCGATTTAATATTATCGCCGGGCAGATTTTAATTTTTCAGGAAGGTTTTTTTTTTTTTTTGACAAATTTTAGAATTTCTGGAAGGTTGCTGGAAAAATTTCCTAAAAGTGATTTTAAACATAGAAATAGCAATTTAGTATCCTTTCAATTTAAAATTTTGTATTTATTCCTAAAACATTCATCCTTATCCACTGATCTATATCATTAAGTTTGGATAAAGAAAATAGACACTCAGACGGAAATAAACAAAATTCATAGTCCGGTAAATGGTCTGATTCCCTTGAGACTGCGACGTCCATCTTAAAAACTGCTTCCTTGAATCGAACTGGTCAATATGAAGCAATATTTTGGAATTTTTCAACATCTTCATGATTTTTCCACCAGCTCGGACCTCCCACTTTTACATAGGCATAATAATTTACTTTTGTATTCGGAATTTTCCCAAACCCACATTGGGCGCCACCACAAGTTAGAAATTGGAAGGAAAAGATAATATGGCAGTTAAGTAGACGATTTGTACAGTGGTTTATATTTTCCTGCATCAACATTAGCTGCGCATTGGCCTTTGCAGACCAAAAAACTTTTGTTATGCCATTTTTTTCTGAATCCCTTTATTTGAATTGTATTTAAGTGCCCAATCGATAGCTGCACATTGGACATTCCTGCCCCGAAAATTTGGTAATTTTTTTTAATTTGGTTACAAAAGTTGTATTTATCTGCGCAAGAAAATTTTTTGCAAACTCAAAAAAGACACTAAAAACTACCACTTCGTTTTTGTTTTTGTATTCGCAAAAACAATAACAACACATTAAAAACATATTCTCGCTTCCTCTCCCACACTAAAAGATGGTTATGCTGGATAAAACACCACTGATGCTCAAATACATACGAATAGAAAATTAAAGATACCTGCACTTTTTGTGCTCGTAAGTAAAATTAAAGATACCTGCATCATTGTGCAGATAAGTGCAATGAAGCTACCTGCATTTTTGGCATTGCTGCACAAGATGTCGTGCAATTTTTGATTGTGCAGGTAAGCAAAAAATACTGTAGTCCATTTCATGTAATATTCGATGAATTTGCTCTACCTCACGTTGGGCGCCATCAGACGTTCCCCCTTAAAGGGAAATAGTCAACAGAGGAATATGACAATTAAGGTACGAATTCATAGCCCATTTAATACTATATTTTTCTTGAGACTGTAGTGTCCTTCTTTCTTCAATATGAGGTCTCACAAGATACTGATTCAAACCCCCGTTGGGCGCCATACTTCGTACATTTTCAAAGGACATATTGATACTCTTAATACTCTTTTGTAATAAACAAACAAAATATTTATTACACCCCACGTTTGGGCGCCACCAGTTACTGGTTTCACACGGTTGCTATAATTCTATAATTATAAATCCAATTTGTATGTTGTTTACCATATGTTGGCACTTGGAAGGAAATATTCATCCGGAAAATATGTCAGTTAACTGAAGTTGTCGATTTGTAGACCATTCCATGTTATGTTTCCCTTGCGATTGCGGTGATTTGTTCGACCTTATATTGGGCGCCACCATACATTGATACTTGGGAAAAAAAAGTTGACTGGAGAATAAAGCAATTGAGGTGCCGATTCGTAGCCCATATTATGTTTTGCATCCCTAGAAATGTTGATACTCATCTTTAGAACTTATACCTTTAATCCAGCAGATCAACACACATCCACATTGTCCACATCATTTTGTGAAAGTTTTCGATAGTTTGGAGATTTGCTTTAATTTTCCTTCTTTACGAAGTACATTACACTTCTTCGTAAGCAGAACTTTCATCCGAATTTACCCAAACAAGATAATTATTTGAGCCACTTTGGGCGCCATTCTATATATTGCTCATTGGAAGAAAATAGTCAGCAACAAAATATGGCAGATAAGGTACTGATTCGTAGTAATTTGCATTCCTTTGAAACGGCGGCTTCGATATTGAAGACTGCTATTTAAATCCAAGAGATCAAGATGAAGCAAGCAAGCCTAAATCATGCTGTGAAAATTTTCGACATTTTTTCCAGAGTCTCAAGAAGTGGGCAATATGGGCTCCATATTCTGGATTATTCCCTTCCAATTGAAAATCTATAGTGCGGCCCAACGTGGGGTCGAACAAATGTCTTGTTGAACCTTCAGTTCGGACTGCAATATGGACAGAAGGGCATACAATGGGCTTTGTTTCTGCATTTAAGATGCATTTTTGGCTTGATAAAAAAAAATCAGGCAGAATAAAGTGCTCCACATAAAAATTGTGAAAGGTCTAAAGCCTTAGCCAATTTTCAAGCGATTTTACTCTCGGTATTGTTACCTTCATTGTTGACTATATAAAAATGGTTAATTTTTAGAATTTCTGTGGAGAAACGGGGCATATCTTTATTTTGCTCTGCATTAGTCCTAAGATAAACCGAAGCTTTTAGAGACTACGAATATTGCAGATGTGGAAGTTCCCTGAAATAATATAATCCAAAAATAATGCTCAATATTCATAAAATTAGATTAAAGGTTGCATACTTTGGGGCAAAAGTGGTAGTCATACCTTTTGAAACACATTAAAGTATAGGCCAGATTACACTTTATATTAGGGTCAATTGCAGATTGTTTTTTTTAGATTTTTTTATTTACCATGTTTATAGCATACTTTTAAGCGCTAACAACAATCATTACAAATTTACGGGTAATTTTAATAGAAAGATTTGTCCAAGTAACCACTTTTATTTGACATCCTAAAAATGTTTACGTATCCGAAAAAAAACCATAATTTTCAAAAATTTAAAAGAATTTTTATAAAAATATTCATTATGAAATGTAGAAATAGAAAACCGAATTTTTAGGCTTTTTGTCTTATTTAAAATAATATATGTTAATTTTTTATATGGTTTTGTGCAGTACTGCTTATTTTGCTTCAGTCAATTTTTTTGTTTAATTTTTATTGCTATAATATTTTAAAACTTAATTTAAAAATTTATATATAAATTTATTTTTTTGTTTAATTTTTATTGCTATAATATTTTAAAACTTAATTTAAAAATTTATATATAAATTTATTTTCTCAATATTCAACAAAGAAATATATATTTCTTATTTTTCAATTCTATTTTTTCTATCTATTTTCTTTCTTTCTTTTTTCAACATGCTTACATAACTTGTCAATCATTTAAATATATCAAAAAAATTTCTATATCAAATAAACAAACAAAAAAAATTAAAACTGGAATTTGTGCTACAAATCGACACACTCTGACACCCAAAATACACCACATGAACGATGCATGTCACCAAAAAAACAAATGAAAATAAAAAATTCAATTAAATAAAATATCAATCAATTTGCATGTCTTCCAAAAACCGAACACCCATTTCTAATAATTTTTTTATGTAACAAAATATTTACATTTTATATTATTTAGCCTCTAAGAAAATACCCATAAATGCTTCTTATGTTATTTATACCGATGAAAGTGGTCAGGTATTGTCAAATGAAGCTTTGTCATAACGTTTTTCTCCACAGATACTGAATTTTCTCACCTCAATTTTGCAAGTGCCATATGCCACAACAAGAAAATGCTTAAAACTAGATTTTATTTGTTAATATTTTTTATTTTCATTTATTTATATTTCATTTTTTTTCTATGACTTCCCAAAAATTTCCCAAGTTTCTTGTTTTTTTTTTTATTTTTGTTTTTTAATATTTATTTTGTGTTTGCTTTCAATTTTTTTTTATTTAAAATAAATTTTTAAGGGCAAAAATGAAAAATCCAAAAAATAAACCAAAAACACATTTCCTAAAGAAATCAGCAAGTTTTGTATTCAACAAAATATTGAAAAATTAAACCAAAACATATTTTTAATTTTAGTCTTTAAGTCTTCTAGATGTTAAGCCTTATAAATAAGTTAATTTCTTTAAAAAAACGCAACAACTGATTTATCTACGAAACGGTATTTTTCTAACGTTCCATACCACTCCGACTCCATTCCGGCAGTACAACAACAGCAACATAACGCCAACAACTACGAACGAAACCCCAGCGAAAAAAAACACACCATATGGTAGATAAATTGTTATTATATTCCAAGAATACGGAGACACCATAAATTTCCTGGATTCCTATGGCAGTGTTCTTAAAAAGGCAACAGAATAGAAAGCACGTAGCATATTCCACCCACCCACATTTACCTACCGTGTACAGGGTGTGTCGCATTAAAAAGGGATTTTTATTTTTAATTTGAAGAGAAATCTAAACAAGTGAGGTAAATGAAAAGGGTAACACCAGAATTTGTCAAGGCCCTTCGAAGCCACAATGCTGAGGGAGTTACTTAGTCACAGCATCAGAATTTTTCATGGCCCTCGAAGATCAAATAAGGCGTCTTTAAGTTAGCCCCTAGCCTTTACTTTTTGAATTATTACCTTTTTAAGTACTTCCCAATTTCCATTTCGCTTCTCTGGTCCTTCTGCGATTTTTCAACTCCTTTTCGATTTTAAGTATTTAGGAGGATTGTGGAAGTTTCTGGCTCGTTTGAGATTTGTTCCACCAGCTTTGATCTCCTATTATTATGAAGTACATAATACATATTTGTTATCTGAAATTTCGAATAGAAGATATTTTTTTGAGCTCATATTGGGCGCCACCATACTTTGGTCTTACTTCTAATGCAGTTTTTTCGTCCGAATTTTCCCGCACAAAATATTTTTCGATTTCACATTGGGCGCCGTACGTACTTGTTAACGGGAGCGTCCATATGGCAGACTGCTTCTTAAAATTTGAATTGTTATGGCTTCTCGAAGTCACAATGCTGGGGGATTATCTAAGTCACAGCACCAGAGCTTTTATGGCTCCTCGAAGATCAAGCAAGCCATCCATTAGGCTAACCGCTAGAGTAAATGTTCTCGCCTTAACCATTTGTGTTTCATGGTTTACTCTTTGAATTATTACCTTTTTAAGTACTTCCCCATTTCCATTTCGCTTCTCTGGCCATAGTGTAATTTTTCGACTACTTTTCGAATTTAAGCATTTTTGAGGATTGTAGAAGTTTCTGGCTCTTTTGAGATATGTTCCATCAGCTTTGATCTCCTATTATTACGAAGTACATAATATATATTTATTATCAGAAATTTCGAATAGAAGATATTTCATTGAGCTCATATTGGGCGCCACCATGCTTTGGTCTTTAAATGGAAACAGTCTTACTTCTAATGCAGTTTTTTCGTCCGAATTTTTTCACACAAAATAATATTTTTCAAATTTGCATTGGGCGCCATCATATCATGGAACTTATTAACGTACCGATTTAAAGCTCATTCTGTTCCTGCAGACTGCTTCTTAAACATCCAAGATATCAAATTGAAGTAAGCAAGCCAAAATCATACTGGGGAATTTTTTGATCTGTAGTTTCATCAACAATATATTTGTTCGATTCTACGCTAGACGCCACTATAGGTTGTCACTTGCCTATTTCTTGCTCTCTTTCCCTTGAGACTCTGGAGACCCTCTTAAAAACTAAAATTCTCAAATAACTAGCAGATCCTTGTTGTGCAAATGTCAAACAGTAGTTAAATTTTCGTGACACCCTTTTGCTTTTAATTCCATTATTTTTTTGTTCTTCTTCACCCCACGCCGCCGCCACACCAATGTCACATAGAGGAAGAAAACATTCTATAGAAATAATTTAACTAATTGAAGTAGATCAGAAGAGGAAAAACGTGGCTCATTTTATATAAAGCTAAGATTTCACGTCGTGAAACCAAAGCCATGGATTTGTAGTCCATTGATGGGGAAATAAATTGAAAATTTATTGAAAACTGACAATCAGTTGAGGTATTACGATTATTGCAGATGTTACAGTAAATTGAAATTACTTTTCCGCAAAATAAAACAAGAGAAATTCTTGAAAATCAGCAAATTACATTAAATGCTGCATACTTTTGGGCAAAAATGGTTACTAAGACCTTTGAACCACACTCAAGTTAATGGTCAGGTTGCACTGAATGTTCGAGACTTGTGTAAAGTGATTTTTTCACATTTTATATTTAAGACAAAATAACATATTTGGTACTCTGAATTTTCTAAACAATATATTTTTTCGACCCCACATTGGGCGCCACCATAGAATGGCACAACCAGGAATATGGCGAATTCTTTGATCAGTTCATGAATTATGAGGTCGCGGTAAATCTAAGAGATCACGGTGAAGGATTTTTGTTTTTGTTATATTTAATACTCACTCAACCTTTTTAAAGCATACTTTTAAGCACTCCATAAATATATTCATTTATATTATTCTGCAAATGATTTATTTTTATTCAAAGAATTGTGAAAAGCGCTAAAACGTATGCTAAAACTTTAAAAAAGCTGGAAGTTCCGCAAGGCTGAACTTTGAATACACTCCACCATTTAGAACGAATTTGGCAATCCTCAAATTCAATAAAATCCGTTAAAAATTCTGCAAAAATCTTAAAAATACCGAATGTAGCTGTTATATTAGGGTTTAAACGACGACATGGACCTGCATAAGCCATTACAGTATTCGATTGCGAAACTTAAAAAAAATTGGTGAGCAATGTAAAAATCATCAAAATACCGAATATGGGGAAGTACCGTTATATGGGGGCTATACGAAGGACCTGCACCAACAATATTCTGTCTTATTCTGTAAAATCCATTACGAACTTCAAATACCAAATTTGAAACAATTCTGGTGAATAATGTCGCTAAAGTCATCAAAATACCGAATATTGGGAGGTACCGTTATATGGGGGCTTTACGAAAACGTGGACCTGCACAGACAATCTCCTGGTTCTGGTCTGGTTAGCATCCATTACGAACATCAAATACCAAATTTGAAACAATTCCGGGGAATAATGTCGCTAAAATCAAAAAAGTACCGAATATCGGGAGGTACCGTTATATCCATTACGAACTTCAGATACCAAATTTGAAACAATTCTGGTGAATAATGTCGCTAAAATCAAAATTTTTTAACCACGCTAAGTTCAGGGCGATCTTTAAAATATAGACTCACTGCTTCTTGTACGTCGCCTTAAAAGCGTAATAGTTTTGAAAAATAAGAACTCTGTGTCTGACTATGTGTAATATTCTGGCGAAATATACATCAATTCATTTTCCATAATGTCTGCCTTAAAGTAGGCAACGAATTTAATCTTAAGCCATTTAAGTTTGGGTTAATTATTGCTTTTGAAGATAAGATGTCTAGTTGGCGAGTATTATATTTGGATAGAATGTCCTCCCTCCCCCATCGAATAAATGTTTTCGCCAGAAAATAAAAAATGCATTTTTTATATAAATTTATTTAAATTACCAATTTTAAAGGTACTTAGTAGGGACTCCATCCATACTCCAAGGATAAGCCCATATGTGCATTATAGGCACGTCTGGTTTTTAAGCTTTTTTATCCCCCATTTTTATATCCCCCAGGACTAAACCCATGCTCCAAAGCAACACATTTCCACTATAGGTCCGTCGGGTTTTCAACATATTTTATTCTCCCATTTTATAAAGATAAATGAATTTAAACTATTTAATATCTGCCTTAAAGTAGGCAATAGATTTAATATATATTTTTTCACAAAATCTTCAATGGCTTATTGAAATGATTAATTAATTGAAAATCATTTGCTAATCGTCTAAGTAATTGACGAGCGTACCTTGTGTAATAAACAAGTCTAATTAGAGGATATTGTGCCAGAGCAGAATATTCCCTCTCCCTTGAATTCAAAATTTTTGTCTGACAAATTAAAATTAAATTTTCATCTAAATTACCAGCACTTGCGGAGCTATATTGATTACCTTAATTTAAATCCTTTGGCCAAGGACTAAAGGCTTCGATTATATTACTATTTTTCTCGTTTTTCTTTTTTTGGAAACATTCTTTTAGTGGTAGTTTGTGTCTAAGGTTTTAATTACTCTACTCTGTTAGGTGATTATAGCATTTAGGATAATTACTTTTAACATTTTAGATAAACACTGTTAAATTATTTATAAAAAACTGACACAAATCGTCGTCGACAACACCCAACGACCAATGGCAGAGGCAAGCAAACAAGCAAGCTTGTACGACAGGCGGACATCCAACCAATCCAGCAAAAAGAAAATTAGGAAAATAGAAACAACAGCAACAGCGACGGCAAGTTAAAAACAATTCAAAGAATATACAAACAACACCTGCTCTAAGTGATGGAACACACACACAACACCCATACCATTGACAGAGCCAGTGCTACAAACCCCCACCAACACATGTGCTGTGTTTTCTTTCTCCTTTTTCGTTTTTATCCTCATTGGATTCATTCTTTATTGCTAAAACGTTTTCTAGCGAAACAACAATTTTTCGGCTTAATTGAATTGACCCTATTTTGCCACTGGATGGTATGGCTGGGCATGGAAGAGCTATCCTTTTGGCCTCTATGACCGACCGACCGACCACAACAACAAGAATTAACTAAATTTCATATATAAACATAGGCATAAAATATATACCTAGATATAGCCATAGCTAGGTGTGTTTGTGTCAGATGGATATGTACACTGGCCCAACCTTGTGTTTTTTGTCGCCTGCCTTACACCTCATGTTACCCCACCCACCGGCAATGGCAAACACTATTCATTATTGACACACCTGTATTTGTAGCAGCAGCGGGGCAGCTCCTCACAATGTGGACGGCCACATGGTATAGCCGTTTTGTCCTCTTGCACATTGAATCCTTTGCCTGCTTGATAGGTTGTGTGATATATGTTTGTATGTGTGTCTGTGTGTGTGGGTTCGGAAACTAACGATATAAAGTTCTTTTTTTTTAGCCCAGCTATATAGTTTGTTTAACTGGTCAGGTGGTGGGTGCTGTGGTCATTAACAAGTTAGAGTCCATTCATTGGTGTATTGGTTTCTACCCAATCACCCAACCTGCGAACCGACCTGTGTCACTCGTTTTCATTGGCAAAAGTCTATGGCAAAATATATACGTGTGGCGTGCAGGAAGCTTTGTTTTTTTTCTCTCTCTGCAGCTGCTGCTGCTGTCGCGCTGAAACGTAAATTAGGTTAATCAAATTAATTGCGCTTCCGCGCCTTTATACCAAACAAACCATCAATTTTAAAGAGTGCTTTGTGTTGTACTTGGTGACTATGGCAGCGATGAGGGTAGTAGTGGTGGTTTATCAATGAAGCATTTGCAAATTACCAGCAGTCGCCGGAGTGTTACAGTGCAGGGCAAAAGAAATAGGGTCAATGTAAAATACATATATTATTACGGAATTTACCAAAGTTCTATAATATAAAATCCAGTGCCTACTTTTAGGAGAAACTTGAATTTTGTGATTCTATAGCACAAGCCTCGTTCCTTCAATTCTAGTCTACACCTGATGCTGAAATCAGATATAAATTCACTTTCTCCCAAAAAATATATTTATCATTTTTATTGCATACTTTAAGGGCCTCAACAGAATTTTTAAACTAACAAGAATATATGGTACTGTATATAATATTGTTTATATAGCATAATATTTTTTTTAAGTTTAAAAATTTTTGCAAGCGATTAAATGTATGCTATAAAAATGCTAAATATGGGTAAATTCGTTCTCAGAGAGTGAGTTTCAGATTTCGCTCTTTTTTATCATAGGTGCTCACCTCCTTGCGCTATTTCTCTCTATTAAGAATAGCAAGAGAATAATGTACCACTACTAAAGCATCTTTGATATAGATTGGTGAAATAATGAAAGAACAATTCTTAAGAGAATATGAAAGGCATACAAGTTCATAAATTTTTCAAGAAAAAAAAGGAAAATAAATAGTTATTCAAAATTATATGTTAATGTGTGTCTATTGTTGGTCCACCATTACAGAGTGTACAAGCAACACATCCCAGCCCATCTAGGCAAATTCGAAAATTGCAAATATTTGGTTCTTTTATCGGAAATTCATCTTAGGGAAAACATTCTGCTCTTCTAAGAGAAGTGCAAGAGTCTAGAGTCTGGGAGGACTATATGAGAAGAACTTTCGATCTTCAGTGTTCTAAATGATGTATTTGTGCCCTTCTAATAGGAATAGTCTTCATAGAAAATACCTGTCCATGCTCTCATTAGACATTCTGGCCCTCTCACAAAGATATACTCTTTTGTTCTCATCTGCTCTTCTAAGAGAAGATTTTTCGGAATTTTTTGAGAAGACCAACTTGTATTCAAGAGAGGCCATTAATACTGCCATTTATGCCTCACAAGCAACTCAAAAAACCGCGTTTTACTCTGTAAGAGAAAAAATGCCTATTTTTAAAAGAAGCCTTCTCTTTGCCTGAGAGGAACCTTCTGACAATCCAAGTGAAGACCTTCTAGCCTTCTAAGAAAAGACCACCAGCTTTTCTAAGTAAAGACCTCCTGGCCTACTAAGGAATGGTTATCTGCCCCTTTTATTTAGAAGACCTTCTCCCCTCATATCAGAAGACCTATTACTCTTTCATTGACAGGCCTTTCGTTCTTCTGTGAGAAGACCTTCTGGAGATAAAGGTTACTTGAAGTACTTTTGATTTCATAATATGGGTTAACAAAGAAATACATTGAAAATTGTTGCATAGTTTTAGGAAGAAGAAATGCCACACGTTCTATGCCTATCGTATGGCAAAAGCGCCATCTTTTATATAATTTATTAAACCACATATTTTGTTCCCGATTACAAACGAATTGTGGTATTTTTACAGCAATATAACACTATTTCTCAGTCATCCTCTTGTTTTTCTTATGGAAAATTATATGAATACAATTTCCATTCCACATGTCTCAATGTAAATTTTCTTTTAACGCCTCAATAGAGTGCTATAAAGGAAACATATTAAAAATGAAGTGAAGATGGAGTACTGTACCCTAATATTTTAGATGGAATAAAATTCTATTCAACATAACCCCATATTTTATTCCTCCTATTAAGGAGGAATAAAATAGTATGAGATCGAAAGAAAATACTATCCTCTTTAAATGGTATGCGATTTTACTTTGTTTTATTTTTTTAAATTATGTAGCTTGATGTGTACGACATCATCCCTAATGCCCAAACGCGCTTATTGCCATCCTTCCCTCAGTTAAGCAAATGCCTGGTAAAGCGCTTAGAGGTATGCTATTAAGGAAACATATTAAAATTGGCATATAGATTGCGTGCCACATCACAGCCTTTTTCAATGCAAATGTTTATGCGAGTGAAAGGAAATCCAATCACTTGTCATTGGCAACTTAACTCAAGTCCTGACACTGGGTAGGACTTCTTTACCATAGCCTTATAGCCTTATTATTTCCTTATTATTAAGGAAACATATTCAAATTAACGTATAGATGGCGTGCCACATCACAGCCTTTTCTCTGCAAATGTTTATGCGATGGAAAGGAAATCTAGTCACTTAACTCAAGTCCTGACACTGGGTAGGACTTCTTTACCATCACTATTATAGCCTTACTTTACAACAAAACTTTTGGAACCTCATTAGGTTATTTTTTTTTTTTTTTTTGAGATGGTCTTTATTTACCGAAACTATTGCAAAGTTTCAGAAATGTTTAAGTTGAAAGATCTTGTTTGAAATAAAGGTGGCGCCACATCTGGAACTCTATACAATAAAAATTTCAGTATTACTGCCTTCTAAAAAAAATTGACATGACATACATAGTACCTTCACCATAAATATTGCTTTGTCGATATTTTGTCTACTTCTACTCGAACTTTTTCCTATTCATTATAGGTTAGAACTTCTCAATATCACTCACATGGTCTTAATTTATGATGTACCACCAGAAAGATTATCAAATTTTATCAAAACTGTTGCATACTTTCAGGAAAGTGTCGATAGGTGGTCGGTTTGCTCAACCTAATGCATGCATCATCATTTCTATTTTACAACTACATTTAGCGCCATCTTTTCCTTATTTGGGTATATTATAAATATATTTTCATTGAGATATATAGCGATAGGGAGGGAAATTGTTTAGACTCTAGACACTATACCTCACATTTCACTATTATTGCCATTTACAAAATTGCATATGAAATATTAGGGGTTCCACATCTGTATTCCAAATAGTTTCTACTTTTCAATTATATTTCAATTATATTTCATGTATTTCACTGGTCCGACTACTTATGATATAGCATCAATGCCCTTATTATTTTTGCTTCCTTGCCACATTCTTCTGAGATTTGACCTCCTGGTGCTCGAAGTACTATTCAATAAAATACTAGCAATATGTAGGTCTTCTCCACTATCCCAGTTAAAGTCTTAATTTGCAACAGATCTATCAAAGCTTCATCAAGTATTTCTTGGTATGATCTATAATTACCAGAACCGTTGCATACTTTTAGGAAACTGGTCACAACAGCGGTGACAGCAGTAGTGTCAAGCTACTACTGCAATATGCAAAACTGTGTTTTTTTTTAATATAGAGGGCGCCACTTCTGGAAACATGCACCCGAAATTCTGCTTCTGCCAGATTATCTACTTTTTGAACTTAATTTCCAGAAAATGAGGCGGCAAAATAATAAATATAGTATTAAATAGAATTGATTTCCTTAGTCCTTTTAACTACATTTAAACAGTCTTCAAAGCTTAGATCTCCTAGTCTTCTAAATACTAGTCACAATGTGTATAACTTCTCCACCAGTGTTAATAGAGCTTTATCATATAACAATCCTTTCGAAACTTCAAATTCTTCTTGGTATGGTCTATAGCAACCTAATATGTTGCATACTTTTAGGAAGCTATAATTTACAACATTTTACCTGAAATATAGGGAGCGCCACATCTGGATCAATGAACTTTAAATATTTCATTTTATACTGCCATTTGCAACATTTGGTAATTGAAATATATTGGGCGCCACATCTGGAACTTTAAACCCTAAAAAGTTTTCGAAGATTAAACTTGATTGTGTCCTAATTGGTACTCACCATGTATAGATCTTTTCCACGATTAATAATATAGCCTTACATTACATCAATCCTATCAAAACTTCAGTAAGTTTTTCTCGGTACGGTCTATAGCAATCAAATATTTTGCATACTTTTAGGAATTTGTAATTTACAAAATTTTAAATGAAGTATAGAGGGCGCTACGGATAGAACCTTGAACCTTTAATATTGCAATTATTTTTATTTTTGAAATATATTGGGCGCCACATCTGGAACTTTAATTCCTAAAGATTTCTCCTGCCAATATATTCTTCCTTTCAACCCAAATTGCATACTTTTAGAAATCTGTAATTTACGAAATTTGACCTGAAATATAGGGAGCGCCACATCTGGACCCTTGAACCTCAAAAATTCCATTTTTACTGCCATTTGTAAAATTTTGTAATTGAAATATATTGGGCGCCACATCTGGAACTTTAAATCCTCAAAATCTTCGAAGATTAAACTTGGTAGTGTCTTAATTATTACTCACCATGTACTGATCTTTTCCACAATTAATAATATAGCCTTACTTTACATCAATCCTATCAAAACTTCTGTAAGTTTTTCTCGGTACGGTCTATAGCAATGGAACTTTAAACCCTAAATATTGCCCCTGCCATTATTTTCTAATTTTCGACTCAATTTTTGAAAATTTTACCACTGCTTCTGAAAATTGCATTGCTGCCATAGTATTCAGTTGGAAATAGAAATGGTGTCCTTATTCTTCTTGCCTCCAGTGTATCGGTTATAAAACAAACGAAACACGATATGACTGAAATACATTGAGGAACGGCGACACAATGTTTGCTCTGACTATATATACATGTGTGCGTGTGTGCAATGGTGATGATGTCACTACTGTCTTTATATTTAAACAATATTGTACAAACACTAAT
The DNA here is from genome assembly GCF_030504385.1 of Musca domestica. NCBI lineage: Eukaryota > Metazoa > Arthropoda > Insecta > Diptera > Muscidae > Musca > Musca domestica. The sequence goes on along the minus strand of NW_026712336.1, from coordinate 7,168,424 downwards.
GACTGGCCGTTGAAGCTCGTCACAACAAAAGATGATGATGATGATAATGATATTCTCAACAACAACTACAATGATAATTATGATATTCGTAACAACAATAATAATTATAATGATGGCCAATGGTGTTTTTAATGATAATTACTGGCGACACTCCTTTTACTCCTGTGAGTGAAAACAGAAAATAATAATGAATTGCAGCCCAGTTTTTAAAGGACATTATAATCGAGACAAAAGGTGTAGCAAATTAAATATCAAACGCTGTAAACGAGTAAAGAGCGAAAAGAAGAGAAAGAAAATTGGTGGTAGTTCCATATAATATATCTTGTTTGTATATTGTTTATTAACAAATTCAATTAGTTTATAGTGGTTAAATTTAAAGTCATTAATTTTTGCGAGAAATTAAATGAAACATTTCTTTTCTTTCCACGTTTTTCTGTTTTTTTTTTTTATTTTTTAAAATATATCAAAATATGAAATGTCCAAAAAAGCAGCTCATAACTCCGATCGGCGGCTATTGTATCACACACAGTGTCCTATTGTTATAAATGGCACAGTGTACATAATTAGGTATGGAATTACAACAAAACCAAAAATATGTTAGCATTTTTTTAAGAAAGCAAAAGTTTTATTGGAAAATTACACTGCAATGACAATGTGTTGTGCTTAGTCCATTCAGTGCTTCCAAGCTATGGGGACATACAAAAAAAACTGCATACAAATATCGAACCCGGCTTTAAATGTTTCAGTTTGCCAAAAAAAGGCTTTTAAGCTTCATGTATGGTTTTTTTTGGTTCTAGGCCACCAAAAATTAAATAAGGAAAATTCCTTGGCTTTTATTGTGCTTCTTATGGTCCATAAGTAATTGAGTTTTGCCAAAAGCTTTAAGGCTTGATTTTTTCTTTCGTTTGTAACAAACAACACCAAATATAATTAGCTTTGCTTAAAGTAACTGTCTTCTTCTTCTTCTACTACTACTACAACTACTCTTACAACAACAAACTTCCAAATAAATATTTAAAAAAAATAAATCACTTATTAACCAATCATAACGATGTGTATTACAACAAAAAAGCTTACTTGTCTTTTTTCATTCTTGTTTTTTGTCTCTCTTTTTTTTCTCCATATATTTCTAGTGCCATCATTTAGGATATGTAACTGTGTGTTTGTTAACCATAATCGTAACTCTTAAAGCTCTCTCCCCCCAAATATCTCGCTCTCTCAGTCTCTCAAAAGAAAGTCAAAAGCAAATCAATCAAATAAGAAACGTAAATCGAAACAAATCACTTAATCACTTAGGAAAAGCCCGACTCGAAAGCCCAACTTGAATGACAACTGCATATGTCTTGCACCCAGTTTCATTCCCAAAATCAATCAAACATTCCAAAAAGAAAAAAGAGAAAATCAAAAAAAAAAAACACAACAAAAACATAAATGTGATATTAGCAGAAAAAAAAAAAAACAAGAAAACAAACCCAAAACCAAATGAAATGAAATCTCTAATATTTAAACACAATTTAAGTAAAAAACAAAGAACTAAGCCTAGAAAAGCCAACCCAAATTGAAATGTGAGTTAAGTCAGCTATTGTTATTTTGAAATCAATAAAATATATTATTTTTGTTTGTATTCTTTTTTAACTTAAACCAAAAACAACAATACCAAAACTGGCCATAGCTTCTTAAGAGCTTTCTTAGTTATTTAAAACTATCTAGCAATCTATCATGTCTGGTGTGTGTGCGTGTGTGTCTGCTGCCTGTTTTATTCCCCCACCAACCCCCCTTCCTTCAAAACACCCAAAAAAATATGAATATGATATGAAAATTTCTTAAGACATTAAAAAAAACAATCTTCATAACTTGCTGCTTTCTTTAGATATGTGCAAAGAGCTTTTTTTTTCTCTCTCTCTCTCTCTTTCTCTGGAAATGGAAAACAAATCAATGTTCGGCCTTTTCAATATTTTATCTTAATTTCACAGCTTTGTCATGTATTCCTGTGTTGTTGTGTATTTTTCTTTTATTCTTATTCTTAGTATTTATTTAATTTATTATTGCTGTCTCATTGATAACTTGATGCTCAAGTTATTTGTCTTTTAATTCTTTTAAATAAATATCCAAATAAATCTTACACATTTGAAAGCCGCATTAAAAGGCTTAGCAATGTGTAAGATTGTAAGCGATTTTATACTGGACAGTATGTGGCAATTTGAGGCAAATGTTAGGGAAATTTAAAAAATATTGATTGTATGCAAAAATACGTTTAAGAAAAATGGTATATTAGTTATTCATTATTATCTGCACAAAGAATGTTGCATACTTTTAGGAAATTATAAAAAATCATAAAATGTTAGTTTGTTTGGGTAAAACTGATATATATATATACGATAATAGCAATAGAATATATTTATACACACCAAATTGACATATATCCTAAAGCACTGATTCTTTTGTCTAATGCCGGTTTAGGTATTTTGAAATATATGTGAATTTTAAGGTTTTCCACGGCTCTTTTTCTAAATTTTCAATTTTCGAAATATCCATGTAAGGTCGCTAAATTTGAAGACGTCTCCACTCTTTATATTTCATGTTACTTAAAATATATATAAAATAAAGATTCTATTAAAAAGTCAGAATTGAACTTCTTAAGTTGGGAATTGGTAAAATTTAATCTCAAATAACAAAAACATTAGCATATTTGTTTCATATCAAATATAATATTTAGGAATTTGCCTAAACTGTGGATACGGAACAAATTGAAACAGTCATATTTTAAAAGCTTTCTATAACAACAGATTTTCAGAGGTAATTTTTATATCCAGGGTGAGATATATTTTTTTAAAAAATTTTATTGAATGAAAAAACAAAAAATATCGGAAATAGCATCAAATTTTAGAATAAGTTTAGATTTGTTCGAATTTGTCACCTTTGCCACGAATTATGAACTTCAAACGGCCAATGAAACCGTCATATACTGTCCTAATGTTGCTCTGCGGTATTTTGACCCATTTCCGGCGAAGCGCTTGGTTGAGGTGATCGGCAATTTGGTATCTTTTTAATGTCAACCTTGCTTTCCGAAATACTCCAGACACAATAGTCCAACGGATTGGTATCCGGAAATTTTGGTGGCCATTGTGTGATGGAAATGAAGTGAGGAACCTCATTTTGTAACCATTCTTGGGTGGCGCGTGCTGAGTGCGATGGTGCTGAGTCCTGTTGGAATGTCCAAGGTCTGCGGCCAAAATGTTTTCGAGCTCAAGACTTTAATATACCTTTCGGAATATTTTCGAGATAATATTTGGTATTTATTCTGATGCCATGGTCGATTAATACGAGCGAAGAGCGATCATCTGCTGATATGGCGGCCCACACCATCACCATTGCCGGCGCTTGAGTTCTGGTGGCCAACTGAAGGTGCACATTTTCAGCTAACCTCTTCGGCAAGTAACCACGTTCCTTTTGTTTGTTTACAAACTACTGGACAACTGCTGAATGTTTTCTTATCGGAGAAAACCAAATTCGGCAGTTCACCACTTTCGGACAAGCGAAGCCAGTATTAAGCTCTTTTAAGTCTATTTTCTTTCTGTAGCGGTGTAAGTTATTGCACTTTTTGGAATTTCAATGGCTTTACCCCGAGCTCATTTTTCAATATTTGCCGAATGGAATATTGCGATATGTTCAGCTCAATAGCCACTGCGACGCGGGTTTCAATCATGTCGCTTCTTAACTTTTTGGACCATTTCTGCTGAAGTTGCTGTTTTCTTCCGTCCACTTCCTTGACGTCGGGCTACGCTACCAGTATCACGGTAACGAGCGATGGTACGAGACACAAAATATTTATTCACATTTAAATGCTGGAGTGCTCTAATGAGAGCTACTTGTGGTTTTCCGAATAACCTCTTTTTCTGGAAAATTCTCACCAAAATGCTTTTGTTCGCTTGTAAACAATATAATGAGCTGTCACTGGAATAATTTTAACAGCCGTCGGACGAGTGGCTTAGAAATGACAGCAGTCTGAAGTTGGTTGCAGTTTTTTTCATTTGTCGTTGGATAATTGATAATTTTCTCTTTCGAGTTGAGATTTTAATGTTATAGTTCATTATTAAAAATTGGATCTAGACATCTACTTTTATACATTGTCTAGCTATTTTTTTTAAATCCATATTTATAACTAGGATGTTTGTTTAAAAAATATATTTAAAACAGTCAATATTATAGCTGGGGTGCTTCCATGAATTGTTTAACTTTAGATTTTAGCTTTTATAATTCCTTAAAAAAAAATTGAGTTGAATATAATTCGAAAAATTATAAAAAATCTAATTTTATATGTCTGGCCATTTTAAAAAACTTCTTAAAAAAACATTTTTTTAAATCCATATTTACAAGTAGGATGTTTGTTTCAAAAATATATTTAAAAATATAAAAGCTGGGAGAATATAAATATTATAGCTGGGAAAATTCCATGATTTTTTTAACTTTAGATTTTAGCTTTTATAATTCCTTAAAAAATTAAGTTGCATATAATTCGAAAAATCATAAAAAATCTAATTTTATATAGAGTTTCAATAATTTTAAAATTAGGGGCTCCATAAAGATAGTTTCAGGTGCCAATGAATTTTTGTGACGATTTAAACTCTAGAGAGACCTAAAAATATTTGGTTTATAAAAATGCAATAAAAATCCCTTTCGAAAAATTATTTGCAATTTTCCGTCATAGCGCACTCAAGACCATAACTCTCTAAAACGCTTTCAAAATACTTGGAAATATCTAAAGAAAATAGACAGAGCTTTTAAATTAGATATGGCCCACCAACAATTGGAATTGAAGAAAAATATTCTCAATACTTTATCTTGAAAATTAATAATTTGAATAAAACTGCCTCGACCACTTACTGTCCTGTATAAAATAAAACATTGATAGTTTATAAGAAAAATTACAAAAAATAACGATTTTCTGCATTATAATAATTTTATAGACATGTGATTAGAAAATGCCATTTCAATTTTCCAGCAAACACATACACCATGAAAACTTACACTGAAACAACAAGAACAAAGAAAATTGAAAACAAACATAAGACTTAGGCAATTCTGACTACAACACAAAGCTTCTTTATTATGTCTCTCTTAAGTTTATTTTTTCTTGAAGCCATCTATAGAAAAGGATTTGAAAACAAATAACAAAAATTAGTTTAATTTTAATTTTTTTTATAAAATAACTAATATTTAAATGTATAAATATATTTATATATTGAATATATATAGTATGAAATGACAATATTAACAATATTTATTATATATACCAAAATAAAAAAATATTAACACATATATGATTATATAAACAAACCATAATTATTATTATATATATGAAAAATACTAATTTTTGCTCTTTTTTCTTTCTTTTTTTTCTTCTTTTTCCTCTCTTTGAAAAAAATACTACTACACACCAACAACAAAACACAAATTCCAAATTATTTATTTTTTTCTGGTTTTGGTTTCAAAATTTCAATTTTTTTGTCATTTAATTTGAAATTTTATTCAAAAAAATGATTGGATCTATGTAATTTGTTTGCATTTGTATGGAAAAAAACATAAAAAACAACAACAATCTTTATCAACATTGCAACACGAACAACAACAACTATCTGCTGTGCCTATTTCTACAACTACAACAACCCGAAAACAAAACAACATCAACACTCTTCTATCTTCTGAAACAAAACCCTGACACCACCAACTGTACACCCCAACAAAAATCTAATTTTGGTTTCCTTTTTTGTTTTTCTTTTTTAATTTTTTTTTTGTTTTATTTTTATCTTCTTCCTTTTTCTTTGTCTGTAAAACTCTTATATAGTTACTGGACACCCTCCCGGTGTGCCAAGATTTTAATAGATCTATGTGCAGTCGGTTAAATTGTAGATTCGTTCATTTAACTGAAGGTAAGTGCATGCTGCTGAATTTTATTTTTAGTTTTCAAATTTAATTTTTAATGGAATTTATTTTTTTTTTAATTTATATTTTTAGGCTTAATTAGTGTAGAATATTATCATTATATATATGAAACCAGTTTTGTAATTAGTTGCTTTCTTTTACTTGGAACAATGTCACATACGTATATTACATTAACATGATATGAAAAAATGAGAAATGGATTTTTATGGTTTAATTTTTCTTTTAAGTTTTTAAGGTATTTAATTTGTTTTTTTTTTTATTTTGCAAAAGGTTGATCAAATATTGATACAAATTTTTTTAACACTTTCTAAGTTCTGGAGATTATATAAAGTTGTAGGGATATTTAAATAATTTATTGACGTATTTGTATAACACTAAAGTTTTCTAACATTGGTTTGAAAATAAAAAAAAAAAAAAAAAAAAAAAAAACATTAAAAAAAATATGATATTTCTGATATTTTTTAGACTGAAAACTAACGAAAAATTAATATAATATATTGTACTCACTGGAAGGATAGATCGATTTTTAATACTTGTATCCCTTAACTATAAAATATAAGATATGTTAAATTTTTCAATCCATCCAGGAATATCGAAAAGCCCATAAAGTCCGTATTCACCATCAGTGACAAAAATATATATGTCGATTAAACCATGTCCGTCTGCCTCTCAGTCTGCTGAGATCAGATTTTGGTACAGGGATTGGTATTATTCCTAAGTTGTTTGGTTTTGAAAATGGACTGTACCGATCCTCATTATGGTATAGCCCCCATATAATAGTAGCTCAATATTTTCTGCATTTTGGGGGATTCTGTCTCAGTTTTCAACAAAATCAGGGAAATTAAATTCCCGCAATTTTGTTTTTAATATATGTTCCCATACTACTCCTATTTATTTGTATATTAAGGTTTCGACGATTTTGATTTTTTTTTTTTGATAATTTTTAAAATTTCCCAAATTATGCTGAAATATATGGTCTGGAATATATAATAAAGCAAAAATCGGTTAACATACTAAAAAGTTTAATATACTTGCAGTCCTGAAAAAAAAAAAAAACAATAAAACAAATGCTATTAGGGTTATATAAAATTTTGAGTATTAGGGTGAGAAAATATGTGTAATCACATTTGGAACTAAATATTGTGAAAAATCTGTAATGTTCCTTTGATTTTTTGCGGTTTTCTCATAAATTAAAATATCTTAAAAAGCATAAATGTTTAATTTAATTAGTTAATTTATTTGGAAATTTTAAAGTTTTAAGACTCTAGCTTTAGAATTAAGTTTTCTAAAAGCCATAATTTTTACATTTTTTTTTTAAATTTTATAAAATGAAAGCAAAAAGTGTCGGAAATAGCATAAACTTTTAGAATAAGTCTAGATTTGTTCGAATTGGTCACTTTTGGCACAAATTATGGCCTTGGTGAAGCGCTTGATGTGGTGTTGCATTCTCAACCGGGTGCTGCGACCCATAGAGCAGCGGAGGTGTAAGATAGTCCTCAACCCCTTACCAAGAGGGAAGTGAAGCCCATATAGCTGATCTTCGAATTGGTACCTGCGGGATAGACCTAGAACTCCGTGGAGGGCTGCCACTCTCTAAGAGAACTCTGGGTAATTCCAAAGGGGCGCTGGCCGACGCATCGTATCGCGACCCCTGTGCAATGGTGCATCATGGTTGAAGCCGTCAAGGCGATAATCATGTAAAACCCCTCGACTTCACCCTCCAGAATATTTTCGCAATAATATTCGACATTTATTCTGATGTCGATTAATACCAGCGGAGAGCGACCATCGGCTGTTAAAGCGGCCCACACAATCACCATGGCCGGCACTTGAGTTCTGGTGGCCAAACGAAGGTGCACATTTTCAGCTGACCTCTTTGGCAAGTAAACACGATCATTTTGTTTGTTTACAAACTGCTGCACAACGAATGTTTTTCTCATCGGAGAAAACCAAATTCGGCAGTTCATCACATTCTGCCAAGCGAAGCAACTCTTTAGCACTTTTGAGTCTATATTCTTTCAGTTGCGGTTTAAGTTCCTGCTCTTTTTGGAATTTTAATGACTTTACCCCGAGCTCATTTTCAATATTTGCCGAATATAATATTGCGATATATTCAGCTCACGAGTCATTTTTCGGCCACTGCGACGCTGGTTTCGATCAAGTCGCTTCTTTACTTTTCGAACTATTTCTGCTGATGTTGCTGGTTTCTTCCGTCCACTTCCTTGACGTCTGGCTACGCTACCAGTATCACGGTAACGAGATATGTTACGATACACAAAAGATTTATTCACATTTAAATGCTGAAGTGCTCTATGGATGGGCACTCGTTGTTTTCCAGCCAAATATAATGAAATCACACTATCACCCTTGAATTCCATCACGATTTACTTTTTTTTCTGGAAAATTCTCACCAAAATGCTTTTGTACGCTTGTAAACAATATAATGAGCTGTCACTGGAATAATTTTTACGGCTGCCCGACGAGTTACTTAGAAATTATAGCAATCTGAAGTTGGTTGCTGTATATATTATTTTAATCAGAATGTGCATTTAATCCTCAGTTCTTGGTCCCAGTATGTCCCCGGAATGAAATTTCAAATTTGTGATCGAAATGCTTCCTATGATTGGAAATTCCTTACCTTCCAATATTCGGTATTTGTATATTTTTTTGACATTTTTAGCGGAATTTATTGAAATTTCGCAAGTTCCTTCCAAATAGCGGGGGTATTAAAAGTTATGCTCGGCCAAACTTAACTGTTTTTTTTAACAACTATTTAACTGATCGACATGGTGATGATCGATATTTTAAAGTTTTCTGCCACAATTATCGAACGAAATGACTTTTTTTTTTTTTTTTTTTTTGAACGACTACTTAACTGATCGACATGGTGATGATCGATATTCCCCAACGAAATGACTCTAAATTAACATCTTGCTTTATCATGGAATAAAAATTCGATAAAACTAAGAAATATTGTGATATTGTTATTGTAAAGCTTTATATAAGTCGTTAATAGGGCTATTGAAAGCTTATCCTTAATTTTACTTCGAATATCGGATTGCATTAATGTTACGGATTATGGAAAATAGCCAACGATAGAAGCCATTCTGTTAAATTGCAAAGTTCTATTCAATAATGTTTTGACTTTAAATTAAATATTTCTAAGGTTTTACCCTACTGACACGGGCTATAGAGTCAAACAATTTTCTTGAAAAAATGAGGTAGCTAAAACCCTGAAAAAATCCTATAAGACCAATAACCAATATTTGGCACAATATATCATCAAATCAAATACTATTCATATTTTTTTGAGACCTATTAATAAAAATTTTAAATCATCAAAGAATACAAAACCTAGCATCATATAAACCAGAATCATCGTAAAATATAAAATATTTTTTTAAATTTATAAAAATATACTTAATTAAATCGTTAAAGATTTAAGTATTTTATTCGTATTGGATATAATTTTATTGAAGTTACATTTAAGTCACCATTTTTAAGAGAGATATTTTTATACACATTAATTTTAGTTTTCACATTAAAGTTTATAGTTTTTTCTTCATTCTCCCAATGAAATATCATACTAATCACAAAATATTATCTATGCTCTCTCTTTCTCTTTTTTATCACTCAACATGTGTCCAAAAACATAAATCAACAGACGATAAGGTTGAAGTATGTGATCAACGTGTGGCTGTGTGTCGTGATCATGCCAATGGTCAGTGCAGACGTAAACAATGTAAATATTATCACATACCAATTGTATTACCGCCGGCAAATATAATGGCAGCATTAATAAATGGCAATACAAATAACAGCAACAACAACAGCAGCAGTACCACTATCATCAACAACAACAACATCAATACTGTTAACAACAATAACAACAGCAACATAACCAATCTTAACAATCAAATGCAACAACACGAATTCGAGCAACATATTTTGCAACAACAACAGCAGCAGCAGCTTAAAATACCCACATCTGGTGGCATTGTGCCGGCTGTGGCAACAACAATTGCCACAACAAACTACAACAACAATCTTATTATTATTGAACCACATCATCAACAGCAGCAGCAACAACATTTCTACACGCCGGCCACCATCAGCTATACCCAACATCCATCAGCGATGGCCACAGCAAAAGCCTTGACAAGCCAATCGAGCCAATTATTTCAGGCCACACCCACAACCCATATAGCAGCAACAATACCACATATCTATCATACCTCACCACACCAACAACAACAGCAGCAGCAACAACAACAACAATATCAACAGTTACAGTATACAACTGCCAATACAACAGCATACCAAAGTGGCCATCAACAGCACACTGTTCATCCCCACCACCACCAACACCATCATCACCAGTCTTTACATCATCTAACCTCACCCTACTCTCCATCGGCTGCCTCAACATCATCCTCCGCCTCGTCGTCCTGTTCGAAAGCCTGCTCACCCACACTGTCCAACACCACGACACACTCAACGACATCCACAGCAACAATACCCACACCGATGGCAGCTAATTATTTGCCTTTAGCCGCAGCAACAACAGCTCCCCTGCCACCCTCGACCACAACCAATTTCCTAAAGGCCCCGCCACCACCACCGCCCCACAATGCTGCAACCGCCATGACTTTAGCCATTGCCACCCAGGCCCCACTCGTCTTGGGCTGTTCCACCCTGTCCAACAGCAGTTACAGTACGAATTGCATTCCAATTTTGACAACGCCGCCAGATGTTAGCGCCCTGACAGCCGCTCATCATCATCAGCAGCAGCAGCAACATCACCATCATCATCAAACCGGACATGCGACAGCAACAGCCTTTATATATCCGGCAACTGCGCAACCGCAACATTAAATCAAAACTACAACAATTCGTGCATATGCATAGGTGTGTGTATGTATGTATGTATGAATGTTTACTTTTTTTTGGAGATTTTTGTATATTGTAAGTCACCCTCCCCCCCCCTTTTGTATAAGTACGCATAGATATGTATATTTATATTGAGAAAAAACAAAACAAAAACAACAACCACATATGTATTTGTCTGTTTGTATTATTTGTTTATGTAATTGTTTAAATACATATTCATAAATTATTTAGAATTTTTGTAAATTTTTATTGTTTTATTTGTTTTTATTTTATTTTTAAGTTTATTGTATTTGTTGTTTGTGTTTATATTGAATAAGTTCGTTTGTATGTTAAGCTCTAAGATAAGTTTGAACAATTAAAAAATTGGGTTATGGTTATGACGTCATACCAAGAGATATTCACAAAAATTGATTTATTGAATTAATTAGTATTTCATTGGAAGAAATTCAACAATTTGGATAATTGAAAAAATTCATAGAAAAAATTGAAAAATCATATTTTGTTAATAAATAACGTAATTGTTTAAATATATGTACAGTACATACCAATTAAATGTGATTTTACGTGAGAACAAATATCGGAGTGTGTTGTCTTAGATGCTAAATTTTTAATCTAAAATCATGACAATGTACAGTACATTATTTATTTGTTGTACTGTGTAAAAAGTTTCATTATGATTTTTTTCAATTTTTCGATTCTCGTCCCACAGACATTATTTGCCCATTATTAAATTTAAAAATTCTTCGTGATTGATTGTACAGTACAAAATGTATTTATTTATATTAAAATCTTACTCGAGGAAATGATTTCTAATATTTTTGTTATTTTTTCAAAAGCGTGTACAGTATAATCAAACTATTTTTTCTGTTTCGTTTTTTTCGTAATTTTTGACAGTAAAAAATATTTTTATAAAAAATTCGTTATTTTCTACGGTACAATGACAAAAACCATCAGATTTTAAAAAATTGTCATATGATGTAAAAAATTTAGTTGTTATCGTCCCAGTATTTAATAATTATCAGGAGCAAGGAATCAGTTATACAGGTTTGTACAGTACAACAGGAATATATATTGTCCAATAACATTGTGCCACAATTTTCGGCTTATGGAAAATTCGAAGTGGAGATTTTAGTATACCCGAATTCCAAAAGGATTTTGGACTCCCAGATTAATCCTGTTTTTAGTACCAAATATATGTGTGGCCTTAGATATATACAAATGGCCTCAAATAATAGAATAAGAGAGATACGGCTTTTAAATTTTTGATATAGGCCTATGGGCTAAATGTAGAATAATTTGTACAAAGTAGGGGTCATAACGGTCAACGTTTTGGCATAGCTGCCATGTAAGGATATACCCCGCTTTCAAATATTTTTTTACATTTTAGCCATACTTTCAGACTAAATTCGCAAATTTTTGCAATTTGAGATCCTAGTAAGAAAATATCATCCTTGCAAAAAATTGTCAACATTGGTACAAGTTTTGATCTAACCCTGATTTCAACTATTCCCGAGGTCTTGGCACACATTTTTTGATTGGGGAAAGAAAACCTATTCGCCGAAATTTTTCATCGTAAGTAAATATTTTGGAGTAGCACCTATATAAAGGTACCTCTAGATTTTACATATTTTGAGGGTATTGACCACATTTCACATTTAGGTCATGTCGGTCCACGTTTTGGTATAGCTCCCATGCAGGGGTCGATTTCGAATATTTTTTACATTTTAGCCATATTTTTATACTAATTTCGCCAAATTTTTGTAATTTGAGTTCTTAGTAAGAAAATACCATCCTTTTTTTGATCACATTTCACATTTGGGTCATGTCGGTCCAGGTTTTGGTATAGCTCATGCTCTCATACGATTTCAAATATTTTTTGCAATTTAGTCGTATTTTTATACTAATTTCGGTAAATTTATGTAATTTGAGTTCTAAGTAAGAAAATACCATGCTTGGGAAAAAAATTATCAACATTGACCCACGTTTTGATATAGCCCTCATATGAAGGTATCCCCTGATTTCAACTATTTCCGGGGTCTTGTCCATAAATATTCAATTGATTTGGCCCTTATTTTGCATCTTAATTTCTAAGGGGAAAGAAAACCTATTCGCAGAAATGTTTCAGAGTAGCTCCCATATAAAGTTGCCTCTATATTTTACCTATTTTGAGGGTCTTGACCACATTTCATATTTGGGTCATGTCGGTCCACGTTTTGATATAGCTCCCGATTTCAAATATTTTTTTCATTTTAGCCATATTTTATACTCATTTCGGCCAATTTTTGGCTAAAAACTGGAATTTAGTGTACTTTGGGTAGAGAGCCCCTAGAAATGTTTCAACACAAATATATATTTTGATAAAATTATCCCTCCCAGGTCCACGTTCCCAACAAATATTGTCTGGGCTTTGAGAAAATCTAATTGGTGGTAATCGTATTGGTTAATAACAGAAACTCCCTTAAAGGATTTTGAATTCTCATCTCAATTGTTCATTTATGGTATATGGTACCTCCCAAGTCCAATATTATATTGGTGTGGAAAATTTCAAAGGCAGGTAATGGCATTATGTCGCAATAGCAACACATCAAAGGGTTTTCAAATATCAGGCTATTTTTTTTATTTTATGATGAAGATCCCATATAGCCGTACCTCTCAGGTCCACGTTTCCAGCCAATATTGTCTTTGGATTGAGGAATTCTGAGTGGAGGTATTCGTATTGGTTTAACACAGCAAATCTCATGTATTTTGTATTTTTGGAGAATATTCTCTCCTAAAATACTTCCTAATAATCGAAATATAATTAAATTTTTCTATATACATTTTTTAATGATTATCCAAATTGTTGAAAATTTTCCCAATGTTTACAATTTATTCTTTTACTATTTTTATGCAAATATAATTGAATTTTAATTTAAAAAATTTTAAAAAGAATGTTGTGGTCTCCCCCCAGAAAAAAACAAAAACACCTACTGTTGTCAGATATATATATGTATGTAATATTCATTAAACTTTAACTAAAGAAAAACAATTTTATCTTTGTTAGGAAATAACATGTTCTGAAGATTTTATTTCCCTGCAAAGAAAGATCTTTGTCATATAACACCACTTTTTTGTTTTAAAACAATTCTTCTATCCTATAGTTGTTAAAATAATTATTTCAATTTCTGCCACAATATACACCCAATAATAAAAAAATACAACAAAAAAAAAATCAACATTTACAAACACCATAACATCCAATTTAACACAACAACAACCACAAAGAGAATGCAATTTCAAAAAAAAAACAACAAACTGACACATTTTTTTACATTAAAATTTTACTCAAAACATAAAACAAAAAAATAATCAAAAACCAAAAAAAAAAAAAAAAAAATAAACAAGAAATATGATATAATTAAATACACAACAACAACAAGATAATATTTACACACACACATTTTTAGAGTAACTAACAACAACTCCTACTACACACCAATACACATTCACTCACTCACACACACTAAATAAAAACTATATTTGTATTGTAAGAAAAAAAACCAAAAACAAAATAAAAAAAAACATAGAAACATAATTTTATAGAAATTTCTAGGAAACTAAAAATAATAATGAAATACAATGAAAAAAATAAAACTACAGAGCTGTTGAACAATTTATTGAATTATACAAAAATAAAACAAAAAACAAAGAAAAATATTAAATATTACAAAACAAGAAACCGAAGACGAAGCAGCAGATGAAAACGAAGACTTAAACATCTTCAAATAACCCGAAAACAAAACAACATTGAAAACACTACATAGAAATAGAATTCTGGTAGAGAAACAAAAGAGATGAAACTGTAGAACAAAAATAAAAACAAAATGAACTTCATAAAACATGATTAGGAGACGAGGGGGGTTTGAAAATTGGTAAAGGGAGAAGTACTAGAATTGTTTGACGGGAAATATTGGATTATATTTAAACGTAAACATAAGATTGAATCATACATTCAGTGTTGCGTATTGATCATACGCTGATACAGATTTTTAAATGAAGTGGTTCGTATGAGTATTGAATATTGTTCATACGCCTCATAGCATCCACTATTTTGCTGTTTTTAAAACAAATGAAACTCGTAGACATGTTTTTAAATTTTAGCATTTGTGGTTCCTCAACTTCAACTAGAAATATTCAAGTTCTAGAGAGTGTTGTTCTGGCACAGTTTTGGAGAAAACTCTTCCCATAGTGACTTTATATAAATGGATTAAATTTTTTTTTTTTTTTTTTTTTTTTTGAACAAAAAATAAATAAATTTTAAAACTAGGGCCATCCATCCCTTTAAAAATGTCATAAGACCTCGATCGCTTCCGTCCTTCAAACTGAATGTCAGTTTAAAATTCTTTCCAAGTCCCTTTTATATTTGACTTCATTTTGAAATATTCAGTGAAAACTGTGAAATGTCCTCAATTCTCCATTCAAATACTGAATAAGACGAAGTACAAGAAGGAACTGCGTTGTGTGAGAAGGCCTTTTTTATGGCCCAAATTTTACAAGATAAAAGTAGATGCAATCAAATAATACTGGAATAAATATATATATGCTAAAATGCTGTACTCCATATTCAACAATGAGATAAAGTAGCGAATATTCTGCAGATTATAGACAGCATCTCGCCACAATTCGGAGGGATCCTGGACACCAAGATAATTACAGGGCATTACGTGTTTATTGTATTTCTTTTCTGAAAAGTAAATATTGTCCCTCTACGGATTTTGAGAAAATGTCCTTTAATTTCCAGAAAATAACAAAGTATTGCCCCTGCAGGCACTCCGAAAATTTATTCCTCTGAAAAATATCACATTATTGCCCCGTTAAGGATTTTGAAAAGTACACTTTATTCTCCTTTACTGCTTTGAAATTTAAAAACCTTCGAAGACAGAAAAACTTTGTCACTTCTTGGGACATTCAAAAATCTGATTTTTTTTCTTACTAGCCAAGTTGTGAGTACTTTCTCCCTAAAACCCTTGCATGGATTATTGGAAAATATACTTTTGGAGACCTTACAAATAAGAATCTGAAAAATATTATCCTGCAAACTAAAAAAATATATCCTTCGGTGCTCCTTTAACAAAAAAAACTGGATTATGTCATTCTGCAGACCTTCAAAACTTGTGAGATGCTCCTACATTATCGTTCATTGGATTATAGAAAATTAGGGACAATTATTTTTTGGATATTTTTAGAAACATTTACTATTCTTCTTGTCCTTATTAGGCATTACAAGAAATCCACAAAATTGCATTCTGTAAATCTTTAATATCCACGTTTATTGTTCTCTTAGGAATTTTGAAAAATATCATTATCCATTTGTCTTCTTTGGGATACTGAAAAAATTTTTTCATGGAATATTTATTGTCCTTCTAGGGATTTAATAATAAAACCTGAAAGATTATATAGGGAATATTTATTTATGGTTCTGGGGCATTCAAAAGATATTATAATTGAACGGATTTTACAAAAAAAAAATCCAAAAGAATAAACTTTTATTGTCCTCCAAGGGTTTGTGGGGAATCTTTGGGGTCTGAAAATCATGCTTTTGCGGAACAAATACCCTTATTTATTATTCTCCCAATGTATTTTTATCCTCTTAGAAATTTAAAAAAAAAAAAAAAACTGGCTAATAGGGTAAAAAAATATCCTTATATATTTATTGTCTTTTTTCCGGTGACATTTATTGTGTTCTTAAGGATTTGGAAAAAATACTACAGAATCTCATCCCGCAGGCCTTTAAAATTTGCAAAATAATTTCCTCTATTAACCTCCTAGGAATCATGCTTTTGCGGAACAAATACCCTTATTTATTATTCTCCCAATGTATTTTTATCCTCTTAGAAATTTAAAAAAAAAAAAAACTGGCTAATAGGGTAAAAAAATATCCTTATATATTTATTGTCTTTTTTCCGGTGACATTTATTGTGTTCTTAAGGATTTGGAAAAAATACTACAGAATCTCATCCCGCAGGCCTTTAAAATTTGCAAAATAATTTCCTCTATTAACCTCCTCCTCCATTGTGGAAAAATATACCCTCTAGAGACACTTATTGTCCACCTACGGATTAACCATTAAAAAACAGTCATTTATTGTCCTTCTAAAAAAATTAAAAATATCCATTTATTGCCTTCTAGGAATTTAATAAAAGATCATTCTAAGGACATTTATTGCCATTCTAGAGATTTTGGAAGAAATCTGAAAAATTGTATTTTACAGACCTTTCAAAATTTAAAAAAATATATCTCTTCTATCATGCCAGGTATAATAGAATTATAACCATTGGACCATTTATTACCCTTCTATGGATTTTGTAAAAAAAACCTTCCGGCACTTTTTAAAAACCTCTAAAATTCAACAATTAATTTCCTCCCCAAAGATTTTGAAAGAATATGTCTTAAGGATTTAAAAATATCCATCTGGACAATAATTCTGAAAAACATCATTGTGCAGACCTGTGAGATTGTTGTCGTTATGTTTTTCCTAAGAATTATGGAAAAAAAAATTTTGAGGGACATTCGCTGTCCTTCAAGGAATTTAGCGATAAATTCAGAAAAGGAATTCTAAAAACCTTTTAAAAAATACATCTGGGGACATCTTTTATCCTCTTAGGAAATTAGAAAAAATTCTAGAAAGACTATTTATTTTCAGAATCTTGTCGACATTCGGGTCCTTTTAAAAAATTATCGAAAAATGTCGTTTTTCTTTTCTCTTAAGGATTATGGAAAAATGTATTTCAGAAACATTTATTGTCCTCCATGGAATTTGGCGATAAATCGAAAAAACGGGATTGTACCAACCTTTAAAGAAATACATTTGGGGACATACTTTATCCTCCTAGGAAATTGTATAAAAATTTTAAAAAGTCTATTTATGTTATACTCCGTGTCGACATTTTGGTCTTTTTAAAAATCTTGCAAAGTATCGGAAAATAATCATCCTCCAAATTCGTAAAAAATTTGAGAATTTTACTAAGGATTTTAAAATAAATTCATTTCGGGGACATTTTCAGACCTCCTAGGAATTTGCATAATTCATAAACAGTAAAAATATCCTGAAAACCATATGTTTATTGTCTTTTCTGGACTCCAGCTAAGCTACAAGGCGGCCAGCTTGTAAATCCTGACGAATATTGTGAAATAGTAAATGGGGAAGTTTACTTTATTATGAATGACTCACAATACGATAATCAAAAATGATAATATTTCATGGTCGTTGGGGCTAAAAATCATTATATTTTTTAAGCACCAAGAACTACGCAACAATATATATTTTTTGGTATAATCCAAGACAGCACTCCCCCTTAACCCAACATTTCCATACCACCCTCGTCTTTCGTCGCGGCGTCTTTGACAGAGTTTACATTTCCATTAACAATAATTAAGAAAATTAAAGGTTGATGAATTATTTACAACAAAACTAAAAAAATAGTGTAGTAAATATTAAATACAAAACCCAAGAACAACAACAAAAACCCAATAATTTTTTCCCCAAAACAAAAATAAAAAACAACAACAAAAATCCCTATTTTAAGACTTAGCAGTGGAAACAATGTGTTTTTGCAAATATTGAAAACAAAAAACAAATAAAACAGTAAAACAAAACTTAGAACTAAACTTTAAATTAAAAATATTGTGAAAAATTAATAATATTTAATAAAACACTAGTGTTCCATATTCCGATTCAAGACCCAAAAAATAAAAACACAAATTACTACTCCTAGAGGAATAAAAAAAGAAACAGTGAATTTTTATTTTTGTTTAATAGTTTAAAATAAATAGAAAACAAAATTGAATACAAAAAAAAATAGCAACAATAGAAGGAATGACAACATCCCGGCAAATTGCAGGGAATAGCTAAAGGAAAAAATACTCCCCAAAAAGGTTTAACCGAACACGGAACATAGAGTTGTTAACTAAAACAAAACACAAAATTGAGGGAGTGAAACCAATAAATATTTATAGAATAATAGAAAACAAAAACAAAACACATAACAACCAAACTAACTAATCAAAATATTAACAGAAAAAAAAACAAACAAAAACAAACCATAATAATAACAATTCAACCATAACAAAAAATAAAAGAGAAAAAAACAGAAAACAAAAGACGAAAGGGAGAAAATCCGAAAACAAAAGTAAAGTCACGTCCTATTTTTGCAACAACGATTTATAACCAATAAACCAAAAAATATATAAAAATAAATGAAGACAGTAACATACAAAAAATTTAAATATTTTTAACAAAGGAAATTGTAATAAATAATTAACAAAAAAATCTCAACAGAAACCTTTTTTTAGACAAGAATCAACAGAAATACTTTGATTTTTTACAACAACAACTGACACTGAAGAAGAAAAAAAAAAACAAAACAAAAAACATATTTTTTTATATAAAAATATAAACACATTAAAAATCAAACAACACTTTTACATTATTAAGAAGAATAACAAATAAAAAAAAATAATAATAATTATAATAACAACAATAATACAATACATTTACATATATATTTACAAAATATTAAAAATAAAACGAATATAAAAATGTAATACCTAAACATCTTCCTAAGTTTATTATTATAATTTTACAAAACCATAAAAATAGTTATTTTAATTTCTATAAAAAATAAACAAATAAAACAAATGTAATATAAGAAAAATCCAATAAAAAGATGAATAAAATTTTAAAATAGTATATTATTAAATAGTTACAATAAAATGCAGAAGAAAAAGTTCCAATTTACAAAATAAAATTATTAAATTTTATTTCATGTTTTTTTAATGAATAAATTATTTGTCACATTAATAACAAAAAAAGTACGTATAAAACACCATATTCCAAAATAATGATGGGTACAAGAGATGGGATTATGAGAACATTTCGGGGTGATGAATTTGGAATTCTTACTTAGAAAAGTTGTCGGAATTGTTATTATAACCGTTCCTTTAGCAAATAATGAATGATTGATTCAAGAGACTTATTTTCAAATGATTGATTTCCTATGGTTTAGAACAAAAATTATTAACATACACAAACTTTGAAAATTCTCATTCAATTGAAGAGACATAAGAGATACAAACAACCATCAATTTTATTTTAACAGAGTAAAAGGAATTGGAAATGGTACGTATAAGCAATATATTTATTGTAAAGTGAATTTTTAATTAAAAAAAAAACTTTAAAATTCAGACGGAAGCACTAAACACTGGTGCTAGCCCATATTGCGCTGTGGAACAAAATTAATTTTTCCTGGCCTAAACTTTTTTGGTAATTGTTTGCGTACAGATCGGCATTTAATATAAGTAAACAATATCAGTAGAGCATTATTTTCACACACTTTTCCCCAAAAAGAGATCGTTAAAATCGCTAGCACTGGGGTAACCATGTTTAAGGCAATTTAGCCAGTAATAGACAAACAGATAAGTAAAAAAATTAAAAAAAAAAAAAACTTTAAAAGATCTAAAAAGTCACAGTTTGTTGCCCCCATAACTTTAAAAAATATGATTCAGAGGACATTTATGGCTTCTCCTCTGGGGTTCGAAAGAACATCCGCTCTCTGAACTGAACTGAAAAATGTCATTCTGTAGGCCTTTAAAGTGTTTAAAAATACCCCTTTATTTTTTCCTAGGAATAATGGAAAAATATGTTTGTAGATATTTTTATTGGCATCCTGGAAATTTAGCAAAAAAACTAAAAAAGCATCATTCTGTGAACCTTCGAAAGCAAGATATAAAAATTAACGATTTATGACCCTCCAGGGATTTTGAAAGAAATATCTTCTTAGAGACATATATTATCCTCCTAGGGATTAAACATTTTAAAAATTAATATCGCACAAGGTAATCCTGTCACCATTTATTGTCCCTTTAGAGGTTTGGCAAACAACTTGACGAATAGATCTCTACAATCCTTTAAAAATTTTTAAAATGAAAAAATATTGTCCTCCTAGATATTATGAAAATATTTCCTCTTGGGAGACTTTTAATGTCCTTCTATGGATTTTTCCAACAAAAAAATTTAAAATACAGTATTCTGCCAACTTATTTAGAAAAAAGGAAATTTAAAATTAATTACACAGGGTGGTGGAAATTTCCTGTGATATTTTCCTAAAAAATCAAGTTGACAAAATTTAACATTACCCGTCGAAGAGCGTGATTTCGGAAGACCACGGAGATGGTGGTAATTTGAACAGTTTGTTTTTGTACCTGGTGCCTATACATTTTTGAAATAACATTTTGTTCTTCTTTTGTGTGAGTAGTCCTACTCAAAATACTACTGAAATTTACAGTATATAATCTTGTCTTGTTAAATCTTGTTATATAAGGGTTTAAGTACAGGGAATTTCGCATGATATACACCTGGACTGTTGTACGGTGCTCATTTGAACAGTTTTTTTTTTAACTTTTGCGTATGAGAAATCTGGATTTTTAATTAAAATAAATCATACGCCCATAGGAACATCAACATAACTCTGAAACACCTTTTGAAGTGTCAGGATATATTCGATTTAATAAATAAATTTAATCCAAAATAAGCAGACCCTGATATGTTCCCGTGATAAATATACTTATTTTTTTACATTTGAGTAGATTTCACATGATTTCGGCCTTGACAGCTCCAAACAATATATTATATATTTGTTATCTCTTGCATATAAGTTACTCGATTTTTAAATGAAAATATGCGAACACTTATATGAACACCATGAAATAAAAATATGGAGTAAATAAGTAAAAACTTGCTAACCATTCCCACCCACCGACACAATGTGGGGTCCCAACAGGACTGAGATGGGCAGTCATTGTCAATTTTTAGATACTTTCTGAACAGTTTACTTGAAAAATCTGATTTATTGTATATTTCTCACTTTCATCGGTATTTCCGATATAGAATCCAATAAAAAAGTGCCGTAGTGACATATACTTTTTAACCAATTTTTCTCAAAATTTATATAGACCATCCAAAAAGGGTACAAAAAATTGTCAAGAAAGGACCCCATATAATACGTGCTGAACATTATCCATATGCTAAATGCTGTCAATTTGTTTTAATCCAATACAGGTCCGTTATCCCATTCAAGAAATATTTTTCTTAATTTACTTTAATATTTTTTTATAATTATCCTACATTTGTAATAGGCAATAATATTTTGGCGTATTGTTAAATGTTTAAACCTACCTACCGCATTTCTTAAACCTTTAAATATTTGTAAAAGGCTAATATATTGGCGTATGAGTGTTTTTATTACTCGTATTACATCCAGGATCTAATGTTGAAACTCGTTGAGAAGAATGCTCTTCAAATATAGTTTTGATTTAAAAATGTTATTAAATTTTCTCAGAATGTACCATTTATATACCATAAATCATCAACACATTAGAAATAGTGTATCATTCGTAATCGTAAGCTTCAATCTCCAATAGCATTTTAATTCTAAAAAAGTGCTTCTGATCGTATTGAATAAAAATCATATGCATAGGAGTGCTTTAAAATGAGATGTAATTTTCAGAGACATAATATATTGACAGAATCGTCGGCCTCCGTCTCCAGGCTCAGCTCAATTCAAATAAAATCTCTCAGAGCGTATACAGGCATAATATAAACCATAAATCAACTTAACTGTGCTATTCCAAAAATTCTCAACTATTCTCCTACGAAAATTCAAAAACATGTTTTCTTCATTAGCATCGATAATTATCATACGCACTACTGTACTCTTGAAATTATATGACTTTTCTTAAAAGCGAATTTAAAGGCGTATGAGTGTTGTTATTACTCATACATACAATACACACAATTCGCGTTTTATTTATTTATTACAAATGAAGTCTCTTCTGAATTAATATTGAGATTTAACTAAACCTTTTACATCATCTTTCATTCATGCTCAGAGGAACTCAAAATTAAGGACTTAAGATCCTTCGCAAAGATATTAAGAGTATCTTGTATTTACTCTCTATGTACGCATTATTTTGCATCAATTTTGGTGTTTTATGTACACTCACACATGTTCATATTACAACATAAATAAAACAGATTTTATTTTTTTAGTTAATTTTAAAAATTTCTGTTCATATTTACTAAACAAAATAGTTAATATATTAAAATACAAAAAATTAATAAATATTTATATTATTATGAACTGCATGATAATGTAGTATACTATGGAAATAAACCGAGAAAATATTATAAATAAATAAAAAATCCCAAAATAAATACAGAAAAAATATAATATACTATGAGGAAAACAGAATTGAAATGTGATCTTTTTTAATACATATACAGAAAAACCAAATGAGATGAAGAAGATGAAGAAAAACATAATTTAAAAAGAGATATAAACCACAATAACAACATACAATACACACTCTCACACACACACACACAAAATACCTACTACAATAAACTTCGTAATAATTTATCACGTCCTCTTATTCCAAATGAAATAAAAAAATAAAATCCTACACAATAAATACCTAAAGAAATTATACATTAACACCTTAACTCCTCTACAAATCACTAGAAAAATATTGTCATAAGATTTTTCCTTTTGAGTTTTTTGGTTTGAAAATATATTTTAAGGATTTTGTTTTAGTTACGTATATTTTTTCAGTGTATTTTTTTAAGGACTGGCTATAATTAACGGAAATAATTTATACGATTTTGTTATAAACTCCATTTCTTGTATAAGGCAAATATATGTTTAATTTTTCAGAAATAACATATATACTCAAAAATCCATCTATAAACAATTTGAGTACAATTTGTAGAGCTGCTATATGAAAACCAATTCCAAAATTCACCTACTTTCAACTATCCTCAGTCAATTCATAACTTTCGATCCAAACAGGCAAAAGCTAACTTTAAATTGCACATCTTGTAGATATTGTTAAAGTTCTACTGGTAGAATTTCCTTTATTGTCCTCAACTGAGCCATGGTAGTTTTTTCATTATCAGGTAAGTTCAAAATTTTATGAACGTTAAGTTTAAGAAAAAATAAAACCTCTATCAATTTCTAATTCGAAAAAAAATATTTTGTAGCATGAGTATTGACATTACTTATACGACCTACTGATAATTTAATAGTCTACAACTTATCTAAGTTAAATATAGCAATCTGAACGGATAAACCCTGAAAATACTTCCCCTGAACCAATGGGTTATCACTTCTATAGCATTCCCAAAACACACCTTGTTGTATAACTGCTGACAATACTTGTTCGACATAGAACCCATTTAATTGACCCGATTCTCCCTTCTTCCCACACCTTAAATATGAATTAAAAATCATATGAATGGGATAGGTTTTTGTTCGAGGTTTCCCATAACATTTCAAAATGTTATTAGCTATAGGACCACTAGTTGTCCTGTCAATACTTATACGATCTATTGGCTAATAATTTTTCTAAGAATTCAAAACAAGTCCTTAAAGACTAGATATGAGTGTGTTCTCCTTCTTAAAACATAATTATGGACTCTGAGAGAGACCTGTTATTTCCCCCAAAAATATAATGAACCAAGCTCACAGCTATATTCGCAGTTTGTATTTATGTTTCAGCGGTAGCCCTTACCATATGAATATTAACAAAGTTATACAAAGGTCCGTGTAGTGGCAAACTAACAGTTTTATAAGAAATTAATTTAACATTTCTCATCAATCCAACTCAATAGATTATAGACTCTATGGCAAATAAAATATTGTTCATACTTATGCGCAGAAGTTCTTCTCTTTTTGAAGTTGCTGAACTATGCTGGAATAAGGCTCAATTAGTTCATTATTTTATATTCCTCCAGATTATTGCACAAGTTATCTCAATAATTGTATACAGGACTGAAGGACCAAGCTCTTGCCGGAGATTTTGTCGTGTGAATCTTTATGTACTTTTATGCCAGACATCTTGAAGTATGAGTATTGCCGGTACTTATACGCCTGATTAAGAAGTGGTATGAATTTTGCCGATACTTATACGACTGGTTAAGAAGTGGGTACCTAGTATTGTGGTTAAAGTTAATGCCTGAGCCGATAAAATATAGAAATTTGTTAACATAGTTCTACCTCTTCGTTGTTCATTTGAAAACCTAACTATTCTGTACAGATATTAAAGATTAAAATAAATCTTACAAATGCAAGAAATTATTATGATCTTGAAGTCCGAAGAATCCGATATGACATGTATTCGTCCACTAAACCCATAGTTTACTATTATCGAGTTTGTTGTGTCGCATAAGTATTACCCATACTTATACGCGGAGCTGAAAAGTTTCAACCTAGCAAATTTATTTAGCTGGAATCTAAGTCGAAAAAGGAACATAAAATCCTCCCATTTTAAAATATTTCCAAAGTCTAACATGTCCACTTTTCTTTGAATATGATATTTTTAAATAAAAAATATCGGGAAAGTGAGGCAGGTGGATTTAAGAAAGGGTTGTAAGTGCGTATATTTGCACTTTGCGTTTACTTCTTTGACAAATACCTTATCGTATGAGCATTGTCATAACTTATACGTGGATTTAACCCACCAACTTTACCCGAGTTGTGCTCTGAGTCCAAACTAAATTATTATGAATCAAAAATTTCCAAATTTTAAAAATATGAGGAAAATGGCCTCCGGTGTGTTCACTACACAAATGCATTGCGAAAGAAGTTGTTTTTGTTATTAACAGGAGATGTGACCGTGAAAAAATAGGACATATTTGTTTCTTTGTTGCGGTGTGGGAAATCTCAACATTTTACGGCAGTTCAAGAATAAGTGAACAAAGCTGGTATCAGAACAAAAATTACGAAATCAAAGTGTCCACTGAATAGTTTTTAAATACTGAATAATTATTAAAATTTCGGCAGGACCAACTTCTGATAGTTTTTTTTTTTCAATGTCATAGACTCAACTGAAAATGTCGCAATTTTTTCGTCATAATAAAGGGTGTGGAAAAAATAAGTGTCCACAGTTTGTATCGAATAATTATAAATTTGTGTATTCATATCTATGGAATTTGTTTTTTTTTTTTTTGGTAGCCCATGACGTATGAGTGTTGGCAATAGTCATACCACCTCGTCGTATGAGTGTTACCACACTAGTACGCTATAGTACGGAGCACAATTAAGCGAAGGAAAATTCTAACAATATTTTTTGGCCTGTAGAAATTATTGAATATTTTTGGCCTTGATAATGAGATTACGACTTTTTAGGTATAATTTATAAAATCAATCCAAAAGACTCCTAATTGGAATTTTGTCAAGATCAGGGTTAACAACAATCAATATATTGTTAAATTTGAATTTTATTAACAAATTTGCTCTCGTCTCTTGTATTTTATTTCAATACTGCATGAATTTGGTTTTTGGTACCCTATGACGTATGAGTGTTGACAATAGTTATACAACCTGGTGGACTCTTAAATCCCATTTAAAAAACACAAATAAATGAATGTTTGCTGATAATATAGATTAAAACCTTTCAGGATTCTTGAGTATATATGTCATTGTGTGTCACAATCATAACTTCTTCTACTTCTTTTCCAATTTTCTTTTGTCTTAGAAATCCAGTCCCTTTTACTATCTATAAATATATAATAACTATATCATGATAGCATACCTACTAAAAATCTCCACATATATTACCCTCTACTCTAAAGATAATCAACAATGAGTGTGTGTGTTTATATAATGTCCTGCATAGATATTGAGGAATTTTCTTTCTATTTTAGTATTTTATATATTTGTGGGACATTACATATCGCCAACTCAAAATCTATGAACTATTATTACTTTCTGTTTCCTCTTTAACTCTATCCTTTGTTTCCCAAAAACCGTTTTGTGAAGACAAAGAATATACCAAAAAAAACTATGCCTAATATGTTTCCGTCCATTATAAACAGACCTTAAAGGAATATACATACAAACATAGATTTGTAACTCCTCCCCCTACATTATATACTATATACATAAAAACTATGACAACAAACTTAACCACAACAACTATACGAATCTTACCAATCAAAACCCCAACATACAATTTTTTCTAACTCTTTTTATTTTGTTAAAAAAAACACACAAATTTTCCAAACCAAAAAAAAAAAAAATAAAATCTAACCTAACCTATAAAACTAAAAATAGTTAATGATTTTTTTTTTCCATTTATTTTTAAATCTTTACAAATATACACCTAACAAACACCTACACACATTGAATTAAAATAAAAGAAAAACAATGGAAAAGTTACTATTAATTTTTTAAAAAGAAAAACAATTCAATAAAACACAAATAAAAATTAATGTGAATTTAAAAAATTCTTTAAAAAAATATCAAAAAAATTATATAAAATAATAACATAAAAAAATAACAAAAAATAAAAAATTGTTTTATTAAAAAAAATATAAAAACAGAAAATTAATTAAAATAGAGAAAAATACAACCATGTTCTAAACTTAGCATGTAAGTTTCAAATGGAAAAAGGAAGAAACAGAATAAGTAAAGTTTAAAGAAAAGTTACACTTAACAAAAAAAAAAACAGATAAAGTAAAATAAAAATTATTCTAATTTTAGGTATTTTTAAAATTAAGTATTAAATTTAAAATATAAAAAAATAAATACAATATACTATTACACAATTAAAAAACACATGAAAATATTTTCTAAGTAAAAATATGGAACAAAAGTCATTGGGAAATTCTTGAAAGTAATTTAAGAACAGAGGTGCGTATAAGTGTTGCCGTTACTCATACCAGCCAATGAACCCATAGATAGGTTAGTCACAAGTGCGTATGAGTGATGACATTCATACCAATTAACCTATAGAGTGATTGGTCACAGGAGCGTATGAGTGTTTTCGGAAGCTGACATTAGATATTGAAAAAGCTCACAGAGAATCTGTGCTCCTACATTGTTTTTGAAAACTTTTGACAAGATTTAATAATTTTTCAAAATTTAGTGCTGATTAAAATTATTGCAAGCTTTGGACTGGAATACCTGCCCTATTCCAAAACGCTAGTCTAGTAAAAATTCCTCTGATAGTGAATATCGTGTTTCTGTTCCCAAAAAACCTTGAATATTTCTGTGGGGGCCCCTGTCGTATGAGTGATGTCAACACTCATACCACCTCGTAGTATTTCAATTAATTTTAAAACATTTAATTATAAATAGCTTCATTTTTCTCTCTCTTTATTTTTCAGAATTTCCTAGAGGCTTTTTCCACAAATATAAATTTATAAGGTTAATTAAAAAATAATTTTAAAAAAAACTAAAAAACACAAGGTATATTTAAAGAAAAATAAAAAAACTAAAGGAAACGATGTCACTTTTTTGTTAGAAACATATGAAAGATGAGATGAGGAAAACAATGCGAAGGGAATAAAAACAAAGAACCGATAACGTATATATTGAATGAAACAAAAAACAAAAGAAAAGAAACCATGATGAGAAAGAACCCGTGTAATTGTATTAGGATTTGTAAACTAGATGGAAACTTTTATTTGCCTTAAAGTTTAATTATTAAAAATAAAATAAACAATTAAAAACATAACACAAAACTACACAAAATATATACTTATATATATATTTAAAAATAAACCTACAGATCATACATAATTTACAATATTTATATATAAAAAAATATTATAATTCAAAAAAAATAAAAAAAAAAAACTTTTTAATAATTTTAAAGTATTTCTTTTTTTTAACCAAAAAAAAATACAAAAAAATCCCAAACATAAAAAATCTACAACATTATTATTAATAGTTTAATTACAACAAAAAAAAACAAAAAATAAAACACCTAACATAAAATAATTATTTAAAGAAAAAACTATACATGAAATGAAAACAACCATAATCTTAATAATTTTTAAGCAATTTCTAGTTTAGACTACAAAAAAAAAAAAACAAATTAATTAAATCAATAAAAATTACAAAAAAAAAAACTAAACAAAGGAGTGATGTTTTATGTGTGTGTTTATCTCATAGTTTTTTTTTCTGTTTAGTATTAACTAAAATTGTTGTATTTTAGATTTTTTAGTTTTTTTTATATGTTTGTTATTATACTCACATTTATTTTGTAATCTCATAATGATATTATGTTGACTCGTAAACAAAATATATCAAATAATAATTGTGATTTTTTTTGTTATATACATAAACAAGTAGTGTGTTTTATATTTTTTATTGTTTTTTCTTCTGAGGTTTTTTAGTTAAATAATATCGGTATGAATGGGTAAAGGTTATTGTTTTCAAAATGATTTAAGCAAAGTTGGGAAGTACAGCACTTTACAAAATAAAATACATAAAGACATGATAAAGATATATAAAGAAATATTAATAAATAAATATAAAAAAGTAAATAAAAAGGAATAAATATAAAATTATAAATGCATAAATTAATAAATTAAAAAAAAACACAAAGGAAAATACATAAAACTATAAATAATACCAAATAACAAATAAAGTATGCAAATGGGTAAATAGTTAATTATGGAAATTAATAAATAACTAAGCAAATAATTGAAAAAAGTAAATAATAAATGCATTTTCAAATAAATAAATAAAAAATTTTCTTAGAAACTTCTCATAAATGTTTAAATAAAATATAAATAAATTAATAAAAAAAATATAAATATAAAAATAATAATAATTTATTAAAAAATAATCATTTATTTATTTTTTAAAATTTATTCTATTAATTTAATTGTATTTAATTTTTAAATTTATTCATTTCAAATTAGTTATCATAAAACGAAATATATAAAGACCAAGTAAATTAAAAATGAAAACATTAATATTTATTTCATATTTTATTTTGACTTGAATTTTTTTAAATAAAAATGAAAAGAAAATACATTTAAAATTAAAAAGAAATAATGATTTTTTTTTTACAAATAAATATTAAAAAAATAAAAATAAACATATTTAATTTTATCTTTTCTTTTTTTATAAAAATCAGAAATAAATAAATTAAAAAATAATAATACGTAATAAAATAAATAATACAATACAAAAAAAAATAAGTAAATAAAAAAATAAAATTTAAACTCTTATTTTGTATAAATTGTGATATTTTTAATTTATTTATTTATTTTTATTTTTAATGTTTTTATTTCAAATTAATTATATAAAAACAAAAAGTAAATAAATTTTAATTTTTAATTTTTAATTTAAATTAATATATAAATAAATAAACTGATAATGGAAATAAATGAAATTAGTTTTTGCTTTATTTATCTTAAAAAGAAACAGAAAAATAAACAACATTTATTATTTAAACCATAAAATAAATTAGACGAAATAAATAAAAAACGAAAACAATTATTGCATTTTTTTGTTTCTATTTGTATTTGTCTTTTTAATAAATTCGAAAAGAAAATAGTTTTAAAATAAAAAGAAATAATAAATATATAAATTAAAAAATATTTTTAAATTTATTTCTTTTCATTTTTTATGCAAATTATAATTAAAAAAATTTAAAAATAGTAATATGTAATAAAATAAATAAAAAATTATACAAAAGAAAAAATGATACATAAAAATAAAATTCATAAGTATTTGCATTTTCTTTTTATATATTATTTTTTTATAATTTGTTCTATTTTAATTAATGTATTCATATTTACTTTTTAAGTAAATATGAATAAATTAATTATCTTAGTACGAAATAAATATATTGAACATGAATATATAAATAAATAAACTGAAAATAGAAGTAAAAAATTTAAATTTATAAAATTATTAATTAAAAATATATATAAAATAAAGAAAAATGAATATTCAAATATTTTATTTATTTGCTTCTATTTTTAAATTTATTTACTTGTATTTCATTGCTAAATTTTTTTTATTAAAATTAATAAAAAATAAATATAAATATTAATAAATTAATAAATGAATATTTTTTTAAAAATTATAAAAAATAAATGAAAATAAAAAAATATTATATTTTGAAACGAAACAAATAAATTAAAAATAATAGTATAAAATGACTAAGATCAAATGAATGAATGAAATAAAATACATAAAATAGAACATTTACATTTGAATTTTATTTTTTATTTCTATTTATGATTTATTTATTTATACTCACATATAGACTTTTTAGTATACTTTTTTAAATTTATTTATTCCCTATTTATTTTTATATTTATTTATTTTATTATAAATGTCAATAATTAAAGATTTTTTATTATAAAATAAATAAATATGAAAAATAAATAGGTAATGAATAAATTTTATAAAAAAGTATATTAAAAATCCTTTTGTTATTTATTCGTTTAATAATAAATTATTTTATAATAAAAAAATAAACATTTCAATACACAAGAAGAAAAAAATTTATTAAATAATAAAATATAATAATAAAACAAAAAAATAAAATAAATATATAAATAAAAAAATATTTTATTTAAATAAATAACTAAATGAAAAATAAATGAATATTGCAATAAATAAGCTATTAAAAAATAAATATACAAACAAATAAATAAATTCTTTGAATAAATAAATTAATAAATAGACGACATTTGGTTACTGGACGACAGATATGAGGCCCAACGGGACCTGTAAGTCTTCGGCGATAAGCCTGGCCACTTCCACTTGTACTTTCTTATCTGCAATTTTAATTTTCAAATGTAAGTCATTCATAAGACGTCATTTAATGTATTTTTTTAAGATTTAAGGAATATGAAAATATTTTCAATATTTGAAATCCTAATAAAATGCATCCACGGGGGTTTGAATTCAACTTTGCCTAAATGATTTTGAAACAAGTACTTAGCAAGACCTTTACAATTTATACGAAAAACACAGTGATAAAATCAACGAATTTTACATATGTATTATTAAACTTTTAACAATATTTTACACGATTTCTCCAATATTTTTTTTATGTTAATGTTTTTAATAACTTCAAGACTTTGATTTCTAGTTTTATTAAATTTTTGGTCCATATTTTTTGTCGAAAACAATTATTTTGTCCTCATTTCATTTATTATAATAATTCTACAAAAACAAATAAGAATATTCCCCCATTTTTTCTTTGATAATTAATCTTAAGCATAAATGTATTTTTACGTAAAACGTTTAATATCCTACACCAAAATAACAAAAAAACAAAATAAATTAATAAAAAACAACACACAACACGAAACTTGTAAACTTAAACAAAATTCAACAAAAAATATTATTGAAAATAAATTAAATAAAAAAACACACAAAAAATATTACCCTTATATTACTATAATTATTATTACTATATTTCTAAAACGAAGGGAATTTCCCAACCAAAAAAAAAATCTCCGTGAAAAAAATTAAAAAAAAAACCTAAAATTTAGTTATTATACATCATGAGGAAAGTCGAAGAAGAAGATAAAACAAAAAATATTAAAATATTATTAAGATTACAGTGACGAAGATAATTGAGAAGAAGAAGACGAGAAGAGAAGAAGTGACGAAAATATATTGAATAAATAAATGATTATAAAATAAAAACAGAAAAAAAACAACGTATGTAAAAGATAATGATTAATAGTTATTTAAAAGAAAAACCCCAGAAAACAACAACAACAAGAAACAAAAATAAAAACAATAAAATTTCAAAAAAAACTTGCAATATTTTTACTTTAAATAAAGGCTATGATGTTCCGGAAGAAAGAGGTAATGTATAAATTCTGTAAATGTAGAAGGGATGATTTTTACAAATTTAAAAGTTCTGGAAAAAAATAAAATCAGGAGGATCTTATTAAGAAAACAGGGAAATACCTTTAAATAGAGGTATCTACGAACTGAGAAACCAAGTTTAGCCTAAATCCACCCGAAAATGTGGCCAACAACCCCTAAATAGCTAACATCAAGGGGTATAAATACATAAAAATATCGCAAAATATTGGGTTCCTTTAGTGTGTTGCTAAGGACTATAACAAGCACCAAGTGTTTAGATAAGTGTTTAGACTGAGAACTCAAAGAATTTGTAACCAAGAAAAAAAAACTACAGGACTGTCGCAAAATGGTCAGGCTTTATCCCTTTATTGTTGTTTTTATAAAAACAACGTTTGTTTATTAGTGGAGAACAATGGTAATGTTTACCAGGGGTAAGGCAGGGAATACCTAGGTTTCGGAAAGAGCCACCAAACCTCATCAGTTCCCTTGTTTTTGTCTGGGATATTCTCCCCAGAAGTTATTTCGTTCGTCGTTCTCCACTAATAAACAAACGTTGTTTTTATAAAAACAACAATAAAGGGATAAAGCCTGACCATTTTGCAACAACAAAATACTACGGTATCCCGAACAAACAAGCCACACTGTTCTAAACTACAGGACTTTAAAAGTGAAAAGGACTAATAGGCTGGGTTTTTGGGAAATTTGTATTTAAGGGGTACGAAAGGTTCTAAAACGTACTAAAAATTTAATACTTTATATTTGACAAGCGCAATGAGCTAAAATTCTGAAATTTAGAATGAAAGTCACTGATGGAGTGTAGGATAGATTTAGCAAAGGATAGAGCTAAAAACTTGAAATTTGGTATTAGAAGCGAGGTTGGAAAATATGTGTGTTTGGTGGGTTTGGAAATGTATACTAAGTGCGCAAACTGTACTAAATGGCACTAAATTTGGAACAGTTTGGTAAAGGGTGAACATAAAAAGCTGCAATTCTGAAATTTCGTATTGGGTGAACAGATAATGCTTCAAATCTGAAATTTGGTAATAGGGTCTCTGTTTCTTATATACCCTGGACATATGGAAGCGGCTTCGGAAATGTGAACTATAATTGTACGAAAAGTACTGAATGGTACTATATTTGGTTCTAGGTAAAGGAATAGAGATGAAATTTGAGAAATTTTATATTTACAATCCTGATGGTATCTGTATTTTAGATTTTGCGGTGGTTGGGAAAGGCGTCCCTTATTTATACGAAAAATACAAAATGGTACTAAATTTGGTATTAAGTGAAGGTATAGAGCTAAAATTGAAATTTTATATCGCGATAACTTCTAGTATCTGGAATTGAGATGAGGAGGTGGTTTTGGAAATGTGTACTATATTTGTACGAAATGTACTAAATGGTGCAAAATTTGGTATTGGTTGAAGAATAGAGCTAAGATCCTGAAATTTGATTAGATGTCGCTGTTGGAGTCTGTGGTTTAGAAATGGAGGTGATTTTTCGCACGTGTACTATAATCGTTTGAAACCTACTAAATGGTACTAAATGTGGTATTTGTTGAAGGGATAGAACTGGAATCGTCAATTTTTTATTGCAATAACTTGGAAATGCGTCCTATATCTGCAATTATTTTTCGTGTTGCCCAGTACAGTTCTATATTCCTGAAGTTAAGTTAATATTTAGAATATTGATGTATTCTAGGTCCTATAAAGGGTGAGATGAAAAAACTGCAACCAAGTTCAGACTGCTGTCATTTCTAAGCCACTCGTCCGACAGCTGGTAAAATTATTCCAGTGACAGCTCATTATATTGTTTACAAGCATACAAAAGTATTTTGGTCAGAATTTTCCAGAAAAAAAGTCATTCGTGATGGAATTCAAGCGTTATAATGTGATTTCTTTATATTTGGCTGGAAAACCACAAATGACTATCGTTAGAGCACTCCAGCATTTAAATGTGAAAAAAATTTTGTGACTCGTACCAACGCTCGCTACCGTGATACTGGTAGCGTAGCCCGACGTCAAGGAAGTGGACGGAAGAAAGCCGCAATATCAGCAGTATTGGTTCGAAAAGTAGAGAAGCGACTTGATCGAAACCCGCGTCGCTGTGCCGAAAAATGGCTCGTGAGCTGAACATATCGCAATTTCCAGTCGGCAAATATTGAAGAAAGAGCTCCAGGTAAAGCCATTGAAGTTCCAAAAAGTGCAAGAACTTGCACCGCAACAGAAAGAAAATAGACTCAAGAGAGCTAAAGAGCTTCGCTTGGCCGAAAATGGTGAACTGCCGAGTTTGGTTTTCTCCGATGAGAAAACATTCGTTGTCCAGCAGTTTGTTAACAAACAAATAATTTACGTGCCAAAGAGGTCAGCTGAAAATGTGCACCTTCGGTTGACCACCAGAACTCAAGCGCCGGCCATGGTGATGGTGTGGGCCGGCATAACAGCCGATGGTCGCTCTCCGCTCGTATTAATCGACCGCGAAAATAAGGGCGTATTAAAGTCTTGGGCACGCAAACATTTTGGTCGCAGGCCTTGCACATTCCAACAGGACTCAGCACGCGCCACCTAATAATGGTTTGAAAATGAGGTTCCTCGCTTCATTTCCAGCGCACAATGGCCACCAAACTCTCCGAATAACAATCCGTTGGTCTATTTTTTCTGGAGTGTTCTGGAGTGTTTGGTTGTTGGCACTAAAAAATACCAAAGTGTCGATCACCTCAAGCAAGCGTTTCGCCGGGAATGGGCCAAAATACCGCAGAGCAACATTCGGGCAGCGTGTGACGGTTTCATTGGCCATTTGAAGGCCGTAATTCGTGCCAAAGGTAACCAATTCGAACAAATCTAAAATTCTGAAATTTGAGGCTGTTTCTGACATTTTTTTGCTATCACTCAATAAAATTTAAAAAAAAATAAAAAAATTTTGTCGTTTGACTTTGTTGCAGTTTTTTTTATCTCACCCTGTATAGTCCAAACCTGGCACATCGCAATATTTATGTCACATATATTCCGGCCCGATACGAAACGGACAATATTGGCCCATTTCTTCGGAACCTACTCCATAGACGGTCAATAGTTTGAATAATCATAACAGAAATTGAAATATATTTAAATTATCGAAAATTGGCTGAGGGTAAACATCTGCCGACTAAGATTACAAGGATAGGTCACGACGTGAATTTTTGGAATTGGTGGAGTATCATTGATGCTATATCAGGACTTAAAAAAACGGATTTTTTATGAAAGAATATTGAGCCCCATATTAAGTCTCAAAAGGTGGAGTTTTGTAAATATATTTTTGGAAACGCTTAGGATTTTGAGTTCACAACCTACCATATGCCAAATCTTTACATACTTAAGCCTGCAGTCCATCTTGTGAAGCACAGAAAAGTAAACAACTTATTCACCTTGCCGTGTCTCATTCACCACCAAAAATTTCCAAAAAATCTTGTAACACACACTCAGCAACACCTTCTATTCCCATCCATGAAAATATTTTAAAATCCTTTTAAATAAGTTTCTAAGTAATTTCCCCGCTTCAATTTAACATACTCTGGCAAAACAATAACTCTAAATTTTCCAAAAAACACTTATGGTGTCTAACGACCATTAAGAAACATACCAAACGCATAAAATAAATTATTCCCACCTTCCAAACTCTTCAATTCTGCCAAAGAGTAAAAATATTCATTTTCTCCCTCAAAAACAAGAACAAAAAAATTAAGAAAATTCCTCAAAAATAAGAGGCAAATCTTCATTATTCCCATTAACTGTTGCTGTTCGAGTAGTTGGTTGTGGCTGCTCTGCTCATGACGTCGATGTTGTTGTTGCTGTCTTTGCTTTTTTATTATTGCTTGTTGCCATAACAGAGCATACCTGTTGTAATTTACAACACATCTCTCAAAAGGTTAATCAACCATCATACCTTGGAGGCAGAAGCAGCAGCAGCATACATGCAACCCATACATCCCCCAAATGTACGGATGATGTTCGAAGTGCCAGCAACAAACAGACATACAACCATTTTATCGTTCTGCTGAATATTTAAACACACACATTCAGTCCATGATACATATATTCTTCATATGTATGTGTGTGTGCGATGTGAGTGTGTGTAATTCTCTGAATGTATGTAAACGTTCGAGCTGTTTCCTGTGTTGTTTATTACCCTGTATCACATTTAATTAAATTATACTCATCATACACGCACAACATACATACAAACTCATACAAACACAAACACACACAAACTCATGCAAAAAAGGAAACATTGCAAATGTGTCGAGAGAAAGAGTACAAGGTAACAGTTTTTTTGCTGCTACTGCTGCTCCTAACCAACCCATTTTATTGCCATGTACGTGTATTATATTTAAGTGTGTGTGTGTATGTAAGCGTTGTTGTTGTTGATTTTTTTAATTGTCACTTAAAGGGTGATTAAAACGTATTGTAATTTCTGTACGCATTAAAGTAATTGAATGCGTCGATTTAAATTGTAAAATTTTATGATACAAATGTTTGACTCGCAACTACATCTGTTTTGGGGGCGCAGTCAGGGATGGGAAACATTTCAGTGGTGCTTGAGTTGGAGAGAGAGAATGTAAAGAGTAAATTAACATTAGATGTTGGTTTCATGTAGAATAATGAAGGACTTATATCAGTCCCTAAACGTTGATTTTTGACTCATTTTGACTCGTTGACGACTCATATCAGTGGCTGAACTTGATTTACAAACAAGATATTTAGGAACTTTTATCAGTCCCAAACGAGGATTTTTCAATAAAATTTATAGGACACCAAATTAGCCTCAAAACTTATTTTTCTTTAATCGAACTACTGCCAGTCTCCGAGAGTGGGGTTTTAAACATTGCTTTTTTGGACTTTTTCCAATATCATCCCTCAAAACGTTAAGAACTCATATAAGATTTCAAAACATGGGTACTATTTTAAAAAATTTCCAAGAACCCATAGTAGATATCACAACAAGTAAAAAAGCAATACCCTCTACTATTTAGAACGATTTTTCAAAAAGTTAGCATTCGCCAAAAAATCTGTTAATATTTTAAAAATACCGAATATAGCCGTTATATTAGGGCCTGGACGACGTGCACCTATATAGGCATTGTTTGTCACAAGCCATTATCATATTCAAATTCGAAACTTGAAAAAAAACGGTGATAAATATAGCCAAAATCATCAAAATACTGTACATAGGGAGGTATCGATATATAGGAGCTATACGAAGACCTGGACCTGTATAGACAATTTTCTGTCACAGGCTGTACCTTCCATTACGTACTTAAAATACGACATCTCAAACAATTTCCGTGAGAATTGTATCTAAAATCGTCAAAATACCGAATATAAGGAGGTACTGATATATGGGGCCTATACGAAGACCTGGACCTGCATAGGCAATTTTCTGTCACAGACTGTAGTGCCCATTACGAACTCTAAATACGTAATTTGAAACTACTACGGTGACTATAATGACGCTAAATTAATCAAAATACCGAATATTGGAAGGTACCGTTATATGGGGGCTTTACGAAGACGTGGACTTGCACAGACAATTTTCTGTCTCAGGCTGTAGTATCTATTTCGAACTTCGAATGCCAAATATGAAACCATTCCGGTGCATAATGTCGCTAAAATCATCAAAATACCGAATATCGGGAGGTACCGTTATATGGAGGCTATATGAAAACGTGGACCTACATGGCCCATTTACGAACTTAACCTGCCTACTGGAACTTAACCTGCCTACTGGAACTTAACCTGCCTACATGTGTGCACAATTTTAGCCTTCTATCTTACAACAGACAGACAGACCGACGGGTATGGCTAAATCGTCTTAGAATTGTACGCTGGTCAAGATATATATACTTTGTTGGGTCTAGAATCATTATTTCGATGAGTTACAAACGGAATGACAAAATTAATATACCCTCCATAGTATGGTGGAGGGTATAACAAGAATTTAAGAAAATAAGAATCTAATTTGATATTGAAATGTGGATTGTTGGGAAATGAATTTATGAGGCCCCATATTAGTCCCAAAAATCCGGAACAAAAAATGGATTATACTTACCCGCAAAATGTGAATCCATAAAAATTGTTAAAAACTCAAATTAGCCTCAAATTCTTGATTGAAAAAAACTCATATTAGATCGTTAAATGTGGAATTTGTAAAAAAATTAATTAAATTAAATTATTAGATCTTAGAATGTGAAATTTTTAAAACCATATGAGAACTCAAGATATACATTTAAAGAAAAATAGGACCCCATATTACATTTCAAAATATGGAATACAAAAACAAGAAGTCATATATAACCTCAAACTTGAGTTTTTTCGGAACAATTTTAAAGAGCTTGCTCTAGAAATAGAAAAAAATTAGGAAACCATATTATCAAAATCGGGATTTAAAAAATAAAGAGCTATATTTGGTACCGAAACCTAGGGTTTTGGGAAAATAATTTTTAAGGGGCACATGAGAGCGTTTTAAATACCCTCAGCCTAGTCATATGGCTGAAAGAGTATATATCATTTGATTCGCCCGAAATGTGCCTCATCGAAATAACAGTTTTAGATCTTAGATCTCTTTGCACCAAATCCGTTTCAGTTCATTTGGAGTCGATCTAGCGATATCCGTCCGTCTGACTGGCTGGTAGGTACGCACGATAACTCTCGAAGGTAGTATCCGATTTGGTCCACGCTTGGTACATCATATTATTATTGTCAAATTTACATCAAATTCGAAGATGAGCAATATCGGTCCACTCCCTCTGGTACCTACCCCACAAAAGCTCAATATTTCCAAAAAAATATTTTACTGCACAGAAAAAGAAAAGATAATCCGAGTTTGCCCAACCTTTGCATCAGTGCTAGGTCAGTTGCGAAAATGAACAATATCGGTCCCCTACATTTTGAATAATTATAACTCTTATAAAAAGTGATGTAACAGGCCAATTGTCTTCACATTACTATATTTCTATTAACTCAAGGTCTGGTGAGAAGATGGAATATATCGGTCCTCTCCTTCTGGTGCCTCACCCTCAAAGGGTCAACATTTTGAATATCCATAAGGCTCATAAAACGCGAAATTAGCATCCGATTCCATTCAGACTTGGTACATCTAAATATTTCCATTAGCACAAGATCTGTTATAAAGATGGTACAGATCGCACCATTTCTTCTGAAACCTCCCTCACACAGGGTTCAAGATTTTGAAAAACAAAACGCTCAAAGAAAACGAAATAAGAACCCAACTTTCTTCAAATTTGACACATCTAAATATTGTTATAACTGTACCACCAGATATTCGTTTTTTATACCCTCCACCATACTATGGAGGGTATATTATCATTGTCATTTCGTTTGTAACTCCTCGAAATTCTCATATCAGATCCAACGAAGTATAT
This sequence comes from Musca domestica, assembly GCF_030504385.1. Lineage (NCBI taxonomy): Eukaryota > Metazoa > Arthropoda > Insecta > Diptera > Muscidae > Musca > Musca domestica. The sequence continues at coordinate 7,128,503 of NW_026712336.1, read as the reverse complement.
ATATTCTTGATCAGCATAAAATTCTAAGTCGATTTAACGATGCCCGTCAGTCTGCCTGTGTTTCTGTCTGTCCGTCTGTTGTAATAACGCTATCTTTCGAACGAATTGAGATACAAGGCTAAAATTTTGCAAACATGTTTATTTCGCCAGTAGGAAGCTTAATTTGCCATGTAGGTGTAATGGGCCTCCGATATTCGGTTTTTTGATTATTTTAGCGACATTATTTACCAGAATTATTTCAAATTACGTATTTAGAGTTTGTAATGGAAACTACAATCTGTGACAGAAAATTGTCTGTGCAGGTCCACATCTTCGTATAGCCCCCATATAACGGTACCTCCCTATATTCGGTATTTTGACGAACTGTTTGAGATGTCATATTTGAAGTTCGTAATAGATGCTACAGCCTGTAACAGAAAATTGTCTTTGTATAGCTCCGATATAATGGTATATAATATAATTCGGTATTTTGATGATTTTAGCTACATTATTCATCATTTATTTTAAGTTTCGAATCTGAATATTGTAATGGCTTATGACAAACAATGCCTATTTAGGTCCACGTCGTATATACGTCCACACACAATGGCTATATTCGGTATTTTTAAGATTTTAACAGAATTTTTAATGGGTTTTATTTTTTCGAAATTTCCAAATTCGTTCCAAATGTTGGAGGAATTCAACTGATTTTTCACTTGTTCTTTAATCGAATATTAAGAAACTATTATAAGTCCCCGAGAGTGGGTTTTTACAAAGTTCTCAGGGCTATTTTATATCTCATACTAACCCTCATGAGTTGAATAAAAAGAAAATTTTTAACTTTGATTTTGTCGCTAACTTTCAGACAAATTTCGTTAATTACCGACATTATAAGTATCTTAATTTTACCGACTTTTGTCTGTAACTCAAAAAATGAATTAGAGGATGAAATGGAAACAGGACGATATAGAGTCCTAAATATTATGTTCAAAAATATAAGTTCGAGGCCTTATATGAGATTCTTAATATTCGATTTAAAAATCCATGTTTGTGGACTGATAAAAGACCCTTAATATACCATTTAAACATTCCGCCTTCTGAACTTTTACGATTTAGTTTTAAAATCCTTATGTGCTGTCTGATATGAAATCTTTAATTATCTTTTTAAAAATTTGCATTTATGAGCTCTTATAAGACTCTTAAAATTCTATTTGAAAACTGATATATGTCTCTAAAATTTATTTTTAAAATCCACATTTGAGGTCTGATATTTTATTGCAAGTATTAAATTTAGAAATCAATAATTAAAGAATGATATTTTTAAATATTCTGTTCATAAGTCAAACTGAGAAGAAATTCGAAATATTCTATTAAAAAATTTACATTTAAGGACGAAAATAGGACTCTAAATATTCTATTCGAAAATCTACGTCTAAGGATTTATTTGAGTACCTAAACGTCCTATGAATGTAACCACTTTTGAGAATTTTTATGAAACCAAAACATTTTTTAATTCAAATTTTTGAGCAGATATGAGGGCATACATATATTTTTTTAAGATCCGCATTTGAGGATTAACATGAAAACCTGAATTTTCTATTGAAGAATAAAATTTTTGTCCGTAAATGTTCTATTCTGGATCAACTCTTAAACGTAACTCTCCCCCCACTAATTACCCACATTGACCCTTCGGTTGGCCAGCTCAGGATTTACGCAACACATCTATAATCACAAAACAACATTTGCTATAAAAAATCATTATCGGCAGTAGCAACAACAACAAAAACAACAGCGCCAACGTCAACGACAAACGCCAGCAAGAGTAATGCCAAAAGGAAACAGGAAAATGAGACAACAGCAAATTGTTGCTATTACCGATACTTTCGCATTACTATTTGCGGCCGGAGAGACAGTGGAGCTGATTGCTGTAGTAATGATGATGATGGCTATGGCGATGGCACAGGCACTGGAGCTGATGATGATGATGCTACGAATCCTGTCGCTACTGGGGAAATTGGAACTGTTGCATTGCCATTCATTCATTCACTCGACACAGGGAGCGCAATTGTCACTAACTGGCAGTTTTGTAATGGCGGTGGTAGTTGCTTGGGATTGGAGTAGTTGGAGAAGTAGTAGTTGTTGCTGCTGGTAATTGCAATTACCAGTAAAAATGTTAAATAGCACAGAAGGAGAATGAGCAGCGCAGGCAAAACACAAAAACACGTTGGCTTTACGACAGCATTAATTGTGTTTATGACACAGTGTAATGATGTAATGGCGTTTAAATGAAACAAGTACAAACATACACACATACACCCACGCACGCACGTATACAGTCATATAAACGGTAACTAAAATAAATGTATGGGAATATTTCCATACACACACCCCCGAGACCATGTATGTCTGTCTGTATGTATGTACAAATTAAAGAACATCAACGGTGCGAGTAAGAATAACATTGTCACAGACCATGAATGTACCTTCTTTACTCTCTCACTCTCTCTTTTTCTAATGCAAAGTGTATGTGTGTGTCAATGTTCCTCTTCCATGGCAATATAGTAAATACGAAATGGTATATTGTGATTTGTAAGCCTTTTGCCACACAAATATCCTGCTCTCATTCTTCTCATGTCAACTGTGAGAGACACAACTCCTTTTGCTTCTTTGTGATTTTTATGCCTGTCTATCGCTCCACTCTCTCTCTCCCTCTCTCTATCTCTTTAATCTGTATAAACAGAACTGAAGTTTTGTTACAAAATAAAATGGTGTTATAAACAATATTTACACAACACTTAAACATATGTGAATGTATGTTTCACACACACATACACGCACATAGGTACGTACGTATTCACAGATAGTAGACTCATGACATAAACTCCAATATATTGTCATAAGTAGTAGATATGTATATGTGCTTTTAATCTGGAAATATAAACACACACATACACACACTCAGGCAATGAGATTGTCTCACATTTACTCAACTCAATGCCGAGATTTGATGGGAAAAAGAACATACGCAATGTGTATGGTATAAGAATGTCGGCACATTCTGTAGGTGAGGAAAAATTTTCTCCTTCTCAGTACTTTGGCCGATTTTATTGAAATCAATTATTTGAAAAAATTAAAATCCAGCATCCTTTCCCGCCCGCTCTTTCCCAGGCTTTTGGATATAAATCCTTATACAAATGTCTTTCCCGGAGTATATTTGAGATCCTAGTAAAATATCCTAGTAGAATTCTTACTTTTACTATTGTTTGAAAACTGACAAAGGCATCCTGCCTTATAATACTTTTCGTATCTTTTTGTGAGTATCTGCAGGCATTTCAAACCATTTTTAAGGACTCATAAAGAGCCAGAGTTTCAAATACAATCTTTGAAAGTTCATACTGGTTCTAAAACGCGGGCTTTTAAATACAATTAAATTAATGTCATATCAAACCGAAAATGTGGATTCTTAATTACAATTTTTGAGGACTGACGTCAATCCTAAAATAAGGATCTTCTAATAAAACTCATAGAGACTCATCAGTAGATAAAATTTGGATTTTTCCCAAAAACTTTTTTGTGAATCATTTCGGTTCTTAAATGTGTATTTTTTCACCCTCAGGCATATGGCTTAAGAGGATATATGTCATTTGATACGGTCAAAATGTACCTAGTCGAAATAACGGTTTTAGACCCTAGGTCTCCAATCCGTTTCAGGACATATGGAGTCGATCTAGCGATAAATGTCCGTCTGTCTGGCTGGCTGGTGCGCAAGATAACTCCCGATATTTTTTCAAACTCAGATCGAGTTCCCAAGCCAATATTGGTCTACTGTTTCTGGTACATCCTCCACCAAATGTCAACATTTTCAAAGAAAATAATTTACTGCACCAAAAAAAGAGAGGATAATCCGATTTTGCTCCAACTTTGCATATTCAAATATTTCCATCAGTGCTAAGTCAGGTGCGAAAATTGACAATATCGGTTCACTTTATCAAGTATCTTCCTACAAACGGTCAAAATTCGGAATAATTATAACTCTTATTAAATGTGATATCAGAAGCCGATTGTCTTCAAATTACACACTTCGAAATATTTTTATTAATCCAAAGTCTGGTGTAAAGATGGAATATATCGGTCCACTCCTTCTGGTACCTCTCCTACAAAGACCCTGAATTTGGAATAACCATAGCCGTAATTATTAAAAAATTGATTTTTGTCGCACAATGTTGGCAAAAGATAAAATATCACACTCTATGAAAACCTGGATTTTAGGAAAGATTTTGATTCGGACCCACAGGTGAGATAAAAAGTCTGCAGGAAAGTCAAACGTCATAATTTTTACATTTCTTTTTTTTAATTTTATTGAAGAAAGCAAAAAATGTGGAAAATAGCATACAATTTTAGAATAAGTTTAGATTTGTTCGAATTTGTCACCTTTGGCACGAATTATGGTCTTCAAACGGCCAATGAAACCGTCATACGATGCCCGAATGTTGCTCTGCGGTATTTTGGTCCGTTCCCGGCGAAGCGCTTGCTTGAGGTGATCGACACTTTGGTATATTTTAGTGCCAACCTTGCTTTCCAAAATACTCCTGTCACAATAGTCGAACGGATTGGTATCCGGAGATTTTGGTGACCATTGTGCGCTGGAAAGGAAGCGAGGAACCTCAATTTGTAACTATTCTTGGTTGGCGCGGGTTGAGTGCAATAGTGCTGAGTCCTGTTGGAATGTTCAAGGTCTGCATAAATTTCGATAAATTACGTACTTGTTTCGGAAGTTATGACAGATAAAAGTATTGAAAATTGTAAGCCTTTGTGGTTGAGATACCAGAAAGGGTTGTACCCATCTCTATCATCTTCACAACAAATCTTGTGTTAACAAAAAAGTTTGGATGTGTGAAATTTGAAGAAAGTTGAATGCTTATTTCGCTTTCTTTGAGCGTTTTCTTTTTTAAAATCTAAAAACCTATGTGGGGCAGGTAAAAAAGAAATTGTCCGATCTCTACCATCTTTCCAACAGATCTTGTGTTAATGGAAATATTGAGATGTACCAAGTCTGAACGGAATCGGATGTTAACTTCACTTTTTATGAGCTTCGTGTTTATTCAAAATGTTGACCCTTTTTGGGGGAGGTACCAGAAGAAGACGACCGATATATCCCATATTCACAACAGATCTTGTGTTGGTAGAAATAATGGGACGTGTGAAATACAAAGAGAACCTGATGCTTATTTCGGATTTTATAACCGTATTTGTTATCCAAAACGTTGACCCTTTGTGGATATTCAGATATGCCTAAATGGAATCGGATGTTAATTTCGTGTTTTTTAAGCTTAATGGATATCAAATTCCAAAATGTCGACCTTTGTGGGAGAGGTATCAGAAGGAGTGGACCGATATATTTAATTTTAACATCAAACCTTGGGTTAATAAAATTATTTGGATGTGTGAATTTTAAAGACAATCGGACTCTTATGTCACATGTTATAATAGTTATAATTATTCAAAATGTTTGCCCTTTGTGGGGGAGGAATTTAATGGAGGGAGGCGATATTGTCCATTAACTGATGCAAATATTAGGATTTGCAAAGTTGGAGCAAAATCGAAATAAATGATTTTTTTGAAAATAGTGACCTTTTATGGGGGATATACCAGAAGGAATGGGCCGATATATTCCATCTTAACACCAGACCTTGGGTTGATAAAAATATTGTGATGTGTGAAATTCGAAGACAATCGCACTCTTACGTCACATTTTGCAATAGTTGTAAATATTCAAAATGTTGACCCTTTGTGGGGAAGGTACCAGAAGGAGTGGACCGATATTGTCCATTTTCGCACCAGACCTAGACTGATGGAAATATTAGGATTCACAAAGTTGGAGAAACCCCGGGTTGTCTTCTCTTTCTCAGTGCAGTAGGAGTGAATCGATATTGCCCATCTCCGAACTCGATCTAAGTTTGATAATATTATTACGATGTACCAAGTTTGGACCAAATCGGATCCTCCCTTCGAGAGTTATCGTGCATACCAGCCAGCCAGACAAACAGAGAGACATCACTAGATCAACTCCAAATGTCCTGAAACGGATGATATATACCCACTCTAGCCATATGGTTGAGGGTATAAAAATCGAATATTGGAAAGGAGGGTATATTAACTTTGTCATTCCGTTTGTAACATCCTTAAATATTCGTCGTAGACCTCATAAAGTATATATTCATAATCAGCATAAAATTCTAAGTCGATTTAACGATGCCCGTCTGTCTGTCTGTTAAAATCACGATACAGCCCACATTTTTTGACGTAGAGCGCCAAAATTTAGCAGAGCAATTTTTATTGTGTCTAGGATGGTTGGTATTGAAAATAAGATATATCGGTCCAAGTTCTGGTATAGTCCCCATATAACGGTACCTCCCGATATTCGGTATTTTGATGATTTATGCCACATTCTTTTACGGATTTGTCTGAAAATTGGTATTTGTAGCTCATAACGGGTCCCTGTGCGTGTGGCAAAACATTGCATGTATAGGTCCACGTTTTGGTATAGCCTCCATATAAAGGTATCTCCCGATATTCGGTATTTTAATTTTTTTTTTTTGCCACATTTTACACGGATTAGTCTAAAAATTGGTATTTGTTGGTCATAATGGGTTCTAGCTCCTTTGGCGAAAAATTTCATGTGTAGGTCCACGATTTGGTATAGCCCCCATATAACGGTACCTCCCGATATTCGGCATTTTAATGGTTTTTGCCACATTTTTTCACTGATTTGTCTAAAAATTGGTATTTGTGGGTCATAATGGGTTTTAGTTCGTGTGGCGAAACATTGTAATTATAGGTCCACGGTTTGGTGTAGCCCCCATATAACGGTACCTCCCGATTGTTTCTTCATTTTAATGGTTTTTGCCACATTTCTTCTAATTTTTCTTTTACCCTAAGGTGGAGGGTATTAAAAGTTTGGCACGGCCAAACTTAATGTTTTTTTACTTGTTACTTGTTAGGTCTACCTTTATGATCTGCTGAATTTTTTTTCCGTAATTATTGGAAAAGCTGATTTTTTCGCATAGTCTAAAGAGGATGAGATATATCGCTCCAATTCTTCTGGTTCCTTTTAAACAAAAAGTTAAAATTTTGAAAAAGAAACATTTCTTTAAAAAATTTGCAATTATTGTTCGCACATCTCAATAACACATATCAATGAAATTCCTCTTCCAAAAAGTTCAACATTTTCAAAGAGAAATACAATACGAAATAATTCGGCCAGGCCGAACTTTTTATACCCTTCACAATAATTGTTGAAAAATATGATCCTACGATCCTCAGTACCAATACGATTATATTGTGTCTTTAAACCCTTCAATACGACGAATATGTTGGGTAAAAACACAAACATTATTTGTGATTACCTTGCAATTTCCATCAAAAGAAAATCGTCAACTCACATTAAGACGCATTATGTCTTAATGAAATAAATGACATATTAATCCATTATTAATCTGTAATAATATTTCCCATATGATAAGCTCTGCCATTAATATTATCTCCTCTCCCCTCCATCTCTCTCTCTCTTGCTCACTCATTCAAAACTTAATAATGGCCTACAAGAAGTTTCCCACAATAATCTTTCCGAAAAACGGACTTTTAATTAATCGCAACACAAGAAACAAAAAAGAAAAAAACCCAATAAAAGAAAAGAAAAAAAAATCATAAATATCCCTGTGATTAAGTAGCTACCAGTTATCCTTTCTCTGTAAAAGGACCTTTATTAACGTGGCACAAAAGGTGAAAAAGAAAAAACAATAGAGGAATTCATATAATTTACTTAATGCCCGGCCACAGACTAAATATTACAATAACGTTGTGAGCTCCAGTGGTTATGGTCACCACCTCTTTGCCCAGTTTTTTGTTTTTGTATTTGTTGCCGGCAATACAATCAACTAAAAAGGACATTCATTTAAATCGCTGCGTTGCCGTTGTTGTTACGTTTATATCCTCTTGTTTTCCATTCTTCCATTCACTTTCCCAGCCATTATGGTTTAACCGCTTGTGAACGAAGACAACAATGAAAACGGAAAGGAATGAAACTTATGGTTTCTATGTTGTTTCGAGCCAAATCTGTGGCTTTTGCAGGTGCTGGAAGGATAAATCGGCGGATTTGCCGCCAACGAAAAAAAAGATGCGTTCATGTTGAATTCCTTTTCCTGTATTATTTTTGGCGCAATGTCTTTCGTCCGGTGCGTGTCGCCTGCTTGGGCCATTTGGATGCGTGCGAATGTTGGCTCATCCACATTTTCCACTTGTTAAGTTTCCGTCGAGTGGGTGTCTGCTGTTGTTGTTGTTGTTTTTGTTGTGTTATCCCAACAATGTGGTTACTTGCTGCTTTGGCTGTGGCATTTCTTGTTGAACGCACACACCCGGCCATCCACCCTACACACACTGCTTGCCATGGCATTTATGTCGCCGTTGTCTGGTGTGTTGCGGGTTCTTTCCAGTTATTTAATGCCATTTTATAGGCAATAAAACTAAAGTTTACGATACCCATCCTTTTCGGCGGCAGTAACTACCAGACAGTGGCGGCAGCATCAGAATCTTTTACTTCTTCGCTTCAATGCTTTTCTTTGCCATATTTTGTTTTCCATTGAGTTTTTTTTTTATTGCCGCTCAGTATTTAGTCGCTTAGACAAGTTTGAAGATGAGCAAAGTTCTTAGCCAACCGCTATTTGTGGCACTGTTTGGCGTTGGCGAAGAGTTGTGTTGTGTGCCACCAAAGTCCTTTCTTGAAGAGACTGCCATGAGTGGCAAAAAAAAAAAAAAAACATTCCTGTTTTCTTCATTTGTTGTGGCCTGAAAATTTTCACTCTCTCGCTCTCCTATTCTCTCCCACTCGTTCTTTTGATGCCAGAAGGCACAGTGGTATAGAATACGATTATCCTGACCTAAATCATACGCAATGGAATGTAATGACTGCTTGGCGATAACTATTAGGGGTATAAGAACAATTTTTGTTTTATAGATAAATAATATTTCTGGACAATATGCCTTTTTGATTGAGTTCACATGAGTTGTCGATTATCGTGATATGTCAAGCTCTATCTTGGCACCGACTAAAACATCCACTTGCCAACCTCTGGGAGTTACTACCACCTCTACAACACTTTCGTATTATTTCGAGGTGGCTTCTAAGGCTTACTTCATCTAGCTTGTGTCCAAGCTTCGCCATTCGTTTAGAGGCTTTAGAGGGGTATCAAAGCTCCTATTTTTATACCCTCCACCATATATATGGAAGCTATATTGGCTTTGTAACTCCTCGAAATATGTTAGCCTATACGAGCGTAAAATTCTAAGTCGATGTCCGTCTGACTGTGTGCCCTCCTGTTGTAATCAGTATATCTTTCGGACGTATTGAGAAAAGATGCTAAAATGTTACACACATGTGTATTTTGCCAGTAAGGAGGTGAAGTTCGTAAATAGGACAGGGTCCACGTTTTCGTACGGGCCCCACATAACAGCAACTCCCAATATTCGGTATTTTGATGATTTTAGTGACACTTTTTACTAGAATTGTTTCAAATTTCGCATTGAAAGATCTTAAAGGGTACTACAGCCTATGACAGAAAATTGCATATGCAGGTCCAGGTCTTCGCATATCCCCTATATATTTGTGCCCCACATATTCAGTATTTTGATGATTTTAGCAACACTATTCATCGGAATTGTATCATATTTCGTATTTGAAAATCTTTGATACGGCCAAGACCTGTCTCATCGAAATAACGGTTTTAGACCCTAGGTCTCTTTGGGCCAAATCCGTTTCAGGACATTTGGAGTCGATCTACAGATGTCTGTCCGTCCGATAACTCTCGAAGGGAGTATCCGATTTGGTCCAAACTTGGTACATAGTAATATCATTATTAAGCTTAGAACGAGTTCAGAGATGGGCAATATCGGTATACTCCTTCTGGTACAGTCGTAATTTTCAAAAAAAATGTCAGGTCAGGTGCGAAAATGGACAATGTCGGTCCACTCCGTCAAGTGCCTCTCCCACAAAGGGTTCAAAATTTTGAGTAATTATAACTCCTATAAGGTGTGAAGTGAAAATCCGATTATCTTCAAATTACATACATGCCATTATTTTTATTAACACAAGGTCCGGTGTGAAAACGGGATACATCGGTTCTCTCCGTCTGGCACCACGCGCACACAAGGGTTAAAATTTTGAAATCCATAAATCTCATAAAACGCGAAACTAATATCCGATTCCCTTCAGACTTCGCACATCTCAATGGTTCTATCAACACTATATCTGTTATAAATATGATAGAGATCGGACTATTCCTTCTGGTGCCTCCCCCACATAGGATCAAAGTTTCAAATAACCGAAATGATCATTAAATCCACAATAAGCATCCGGCTCTCTTCATATTTCATACATCCCAATATTTCTACTAACACAAGATCTGCTGTGAAGATGGAATATATTGGTTTACTCCATTTGGTACCTCGCCCACAAAGGGTCAAAATTTTGAATATCCATGAAGCTCTTATAACGCGAAATTAACATCCGATTCCATCCATTCCATTGGCATATCTCAATATTTCTATCAACACTAAATCTCTTATAAATATGATAGAGATCGGACTATTCCTTCTGGTGCCTCCCCCACAAAGGGTCAACATTTTGAATAACCAAAACGATTATATAATCCGACATAAGCATCCAGCTCCTTTCAAGTTTCACACATCACAATATATCTATTGTGAATACCTGTGAAGATTATAAAGCGAAACTAAGAAATTAACATCGGATTCCATTCAGACTTGTTACATCTCAATATTTCCGTCAACAAAAGATCTGTTATAAATATGATAGGAATCGGACTATTTCTTCTGGTGCATCCCCCAGAAAGGGTCAACGTTTTGAATAACCATAACGATTATAAAATCCTACATAAGCATCCACCTCCCGTCAAATTTCACATATCACAATATTTTTTATTAACCCAAGGCCCGGTGTAAAGATGGGATATCTCGGTCCACTCCTTTTCCTACCACGCCCACAAAGGGTAAAATTTTGAATATCCATGAAACTCATATAACGCGAAATTAACATCCGATTGCATTTAGACTTGGTACATCTCAATATTTCCATCAACACAATTTCTGTTATACAAATGTTGAAGATCGGACCATTTATTCTGGTACATCCCCCACATAGGGTTCAAGATTTTGAAAAACAAAAGGCTCAAAGAAAGCGAAATAAGCAACCAACTCTCTTCAAATTTTCACACATACACAACATTTTTGCTAACACAAGAACCCCTTCTGGTATCTCACCCATAGAGGGTCACAAATTTCTCTGTCATAACTTGCGAAACCAATTTCCCTCCACCAGAAACCTGATATGAATATGGAATTTCTCTTGTAAATTTTCCCATACCAATATTTATACCCTACAACACTATGTGTTGGGGGTATTATAAGTTTGATTGGGCCAAAAATTATGTAACACCTCGAAATATTGATTTCCCACATAGGAAAGTATATATTGATCTTCCTATCTCGCCGAGTTGAGTCGATCTAGCTATGTATGTCCCTCCGTCCGTCCGTCTGTCCGTCTGTCCATGTTAATCTGTAATCACGCTACAGGTCGCAATTATGGCCCGATCCTTACGAAATTTTGCACGAAGGTGGGGTTAGGGTCAGAATAGAAGCCTATTTCTTTTGTTTAGGGGTTGAAATGGACCAAATACTGAAAAAATGTCGGATTTTGAAGTAGCTATACAGGTCGCAATTATAGACCAATCGACACGGAATTTCGCATGTAGCTAGAAATTAGGGCGGGGAAGAAGCCTACCAATTTGGGTGGTCATCGGATAATATTTAGCGGGTGAAATAGACCATATCTTTTGTGTTGAAAAAATGCAAAATTTTTCATTAAACCGCAAATATTTTTAATCCCGGCTAACTCACAAAGCCATGACAAGGTTACTTCTGACCTTTACATTGATTTTAACATCCAACAAATCGGATATATAGCAAAATATGTGCGACATACATGTCTATCAAAGAAGTTATGCTTGAAAGATCTCTTATATGTCGAGAACGACTGAACTGATTTCTACAGTTCTCATTAATTCAGAATGGCCTCTTGGCAGGAAAGAAAAAACGTCTAAAAAATCGCATAAAAATATCTCTCTAAAGATGGAAATATTGATTTTGTAACATTTTTCATATTTTTTTTTTCAATTTTGTCACATTTTTGGCATATTTTCATTTTGAATGAAACATTTGGTAATATTTCTACAGCTAACAAAACTAAGTAGTTAGGATATCAGGATATCATATACAGATCGCATTTATGGCCCGATCCTTACGAAATTTTGCATGGGGATAAGATGAGGGTCAGAATAGAAGCCTACTCTTTTTGGAGATGATCGCCATATATTTAGGGGTTGAAATGGACCAAAAAACTGCAAAATAGCCAGCAGGTCGTAATTTTCGCCCGATCCTCATGCACATTTGAATGGAGGTTACCGGACATTGCAAAAGCCAAGCAGTTTGGGATGGCCATCCAAAAATATTAAATGTTTTAAGGGATTTTGCCAACTTTTGTAGACAAAATACGAAAATGTCCATTCCAGTGACTTTTCGGAGAATTCACAAATACAGGAAAGACGCACTTCTGACAATTTTTTTTAACGCTGATTTCGTTGAAGAATGTAGTCAAATGTCTGTATCTCATATAGATGCGTTTCAGTCAAAAACCAATAATAAATGTTAATCTTTTGCCACTTCTGAGAGATTATAGGTCTTTGGGAAATAATGGTTCCGGATCTAGGAAGACCATTTACGTGCAACATCTACCAATAAATTGGAAATGAGCAAGTTAGTTTATGTTGCTATTATTTGAAAATTAGAGAACGAAACCTGATGGTTTTCTTTTATTATGTGTCACAATATCTTGTGGAATTCTTTCGAGTATCTTGCCTATACAAACTGTATCGTTTATTATAGTGTTGTAGGGTATTAAACGGTCGGGCCCACTCGACTTTAGCCTTTGCTTACTTGTTTTTATTAACCCAAGGCCCGGTGTAAAGATGGGATATATCGGTCCACTCCTTCTGATACCTTCCCCACAAAGTGTCAAAATTTTGAATACCTGTGAAGCTTTTAAAATGCGAAATTAACATCCGATTGCATTCAGACTTGCTACATTTCAATATTTTCATCAACACAATTTCTGTTATACAAATGGTGAAGATCGGGCCATTTCTTCTAGTACATCCCCCACAAAGGGTTCAAGATTTTGAAAAACCAAATGCTCAAAGAAAGCGAAATAAGCATCCAACTCTCATCGAATTTTTACACATACAAATATTTTTGTTAACACAAGATCTGTAGTAAAAATTTTAGTTTTATGTAATTCTTTTGTTCCTCTTCTATTGAGCTTACGATCTCGTCACTTGGGTAAAAAATGTTTTTTGTCATAGAAGTTATTTTTTAAATAACTTCTGGGGAGAATATCCCAGACAAGAAACAAGGGAACTGATGAGGATTGGTGGCTCTTTCCGAAACCTAGGTATTCCCTGCCTTACCCCCTGGTAAACATTACCATCGTTCTCCACTCATAAACAAACGTTGTTTTTATAAAAACAACAATAATGGGATTTCGCCTGACGATTTTTCAACAACAAAATACTATGGTATCCCAAACAAGCAAGCCAAACTCTGTTGTAAAAATTATATATATCTGCGAACCCTTTCTGGTATCTCACCCACAAAGGGTAACAATTTTCAATAATTTTATCTATCATAACTTGTGAAACAAGTCAGCGATTCTTTACAACTTCCCATGTCTAAATATTTCTCTCAACCAGGCACCTGAGGTGGATATGGAATTTATGATTTCGCATAAAATTGGATATAATGTTTGATTTTCTTGTAATTTTGTCCATACCAAATTTTTTATCTGTATTAGATGAAGTGTGGAAATGGAATACTTCGGTCGACTATATCTTGTACCTCGCGCAAATTTTAATATTTTCTAAAAATTATCACACATCTCATATAAAGTGAAGGAAGTTACCAACATAGTCCGATCCTGGCACGTCGCAATATTTATATCATATTTATTTAGGTCCGATACGAAACGGAAAATGTTGGTCCATTCCTTCAGAACCTACGCCAAAGAAGGTCAACAATTTGAATAATCATAACAGAAGTCAAAATATATTTAAATAATCCTTCACGTTTGAAATTTTGTATTTTTTTCAAAAGTCATAGAAGTATGACCCGAGCAGAAACGCTTCTAAATCACTGTGTCCCCTACATAAATTTATATTCAAAGTTTTTTCTCTTTCCTTTCATATTTTCCCAGTTTTGTTTCTTCAAACTTTTTTCGTTTTTTTGTTTTTCGCTCTTTTTTTGCAGTTCGTTATAAAAACGTAGAAATTATGAAGCTTAATTAATTAGTTCGTAAAAAGAGAAGTAAGTACTTGGTATAAGTAGTTAGATTATATTCGTGATAAGACATAAAGTGAGTTGAATTTGTTGACGATTAATTTTTCCCTCTTCGCGATGGGGAGATGGGGCTGGGGACTCCGCAAAAGTTTCAAAGTCATGAATTATCTACTTTGAGCAGTGAAAAAAGAACAGAAACGAAGGCTTAAGCAAAAGTTAAATTAATACAAATTGGAATTTTCATCTTAACGCAAAGATAGTATGTTAATGAAGAATGAAAAGCAAGCTAAAAGTCAAGAAAAGAGTAAAAGTTTGATACAAAAAATGAGACGATAGGTATCGAACGGAATGGTTAATAAAGGGAGAATAATTGCAGCTGGGATAATTTTTTTTTATATTCTTCATTTAAAATGAAGAAATATATAAACCGATAGAAGTCAACAATTCGAAAATATGTACCAGCAACATTCATTATCTTTCTTTCCCAAGAAGTAAACGTTTTTTTCTCTCAACACGAAAAAGTGTAAAATACGTTACTAGTAACGTCGAACCCAAATAATCTGGAAAATCGCAATTTTTTCCTTCAAGTGCTATGCGTGCCTCTGAAGTACTAGTATCCAAAATACCAGCATTACTTCACCGATGCACAATTTCCAGGATCTAGTTCTAGTGATCGACAAAATCCCGCATCATCTTACCCAAGATTGATGAAAAATGTACAGGTCCCAGTTCAAATTGATCACTCAATGACAATATTGCACCATTATGTACTTTTTAGTACTTTTCGCCTTCAAAAAGTACGAATTTTTTAAAAATTTCCCTCTATCTCACTTAAGTGTATTCCTCATTTTAAATTTCAAAAATTTAGTTTTTAATGAACGTTCAATAAAAATGATGTACCTTTAAGTACATTTCGTAATATTATAGTACGAATATCCAAAAACCGAGCATCCAAATATCCCGCCTTATATTGCCCAAGTGTGACAGTCATTCAAAGTTTAGAAGATTTACTTTTAGTCCATTACTCAATACCAATTTTGCACCATTATGTACTTTTTTAGTACTTTTCGCCCTCTTAAGGTACGAATTTTGAAAAATCCCACTCTATATCACCTAAGTGTATCCTTCATTGTAAATGTCAAAGTTATAGATTTTAATAAATGTTGTACCATTCTGTACCTTTAAGTAAATTTTAATTCCATTATTGTACGAATATACAAAACCCCGCCTGATCCAACTAAGAGTGACCCCTGCCAGGAGTGGGGGTGACAAAAACAATATTGTACCATTTTGCAACTTTTAATACTTTTCGTACCGTTAGCGTACTAACATCCAAGAACCCCCTCCTTATCTTTCTTGACCATCACTCCTGGGATGAAAAATTAAAATGAACAGGATTTTATCATTTTGTACTTTTTTCGATCTCATAGAGGACGAATTTTTAAAAATCTCTTTCTACCTCTTGTAAATTATAGAATGTTCAAGAAAATGTTGTACCATTCTGTACTTTTAAGTACACTTCATAAAAATATTGTACGAATATCCAAGAACCACTTTTTCCTTCTCCCATGCTAAATCTCAGTGTTCTGACTCTCGGCAATCGTTAAAAAATGTTCTACCATTTTGCACCTTTTAGTGCTTTTCGTACCATTAATATCAAAAAAACTTCGGCTTAGAGATACCCACATGCAAGTTTCCTCACTTCTAGATTTGATTGATTGTAAATTTCAAAATTCAATCTCATAACGATCATTCAGGAAAAATATTGATCATTTAGTACCCATTATGCCCCTCGATTACGAATTTACCTTCCGAGGTTGGGAAACTATCCGAATTTGTATACCCTTAGACGTATGGCCAAAACGTACGTCTCTTTGGACCAAATACGTTTCAGGATATTTGGAGTCGATCTAAGGGTGTTCCTAAGTCCGTCTCTCTGTCTTTCTGGCTGGTGCGCACATTAACTCTCGAAGGGAGTATCCGATTTCTCCCAAACTTGGTACATCGTTAATATTATTATCAAACTTAGATCGAGTTCGGAGATGGGCAATATTGGTCAAATCTTCTGGTACCATCCACAAATGGCCGACATTTGCAAATATTTTACTGCACAGAAAGATAAATTATGATCCGATTTTGCTACAACTTTGCGTATCTTAAAATGTTCATCAGTTCCAGATCAAGTGCGAAAATTGACAATATCGATTCACTCCATAAAGTACCTTCCCCACAAAGGGTCAATATTTTGAAAAATTATAACACTTATAAAATTTCAAATAAGAGTTCGATTGTCTTCAAACTACAAAGGTCCTAATATTTTTACCAGCGCAAGATCTGTTGTGAAGAAGGAATATAAAGGACAAATCCTGTTGGTACCTCCTCCACAACGGGTTAAAGTTTTTAATAGCCATAAAACTCATTAACAGCGAAATGTGCCTACGATTGCTTTCAAACTCGACATATCCTAATATTTCTATCAATACAAGCTTTGTTGTGAATATGGTAGATATCGGACCACACCTTCTGGAACCTCCAACCACAACGGGTCAAAATTAAGAATAATTATATTCTCTTCAAATTTGACAAAGCCTAAAATATTTATTAGGACCAAATCTGGTGTGAATATGGGATATATCTGACCATTCCTTCTGGCAGTTCCCCCCAACGGGTCAAAATTTTGAAAAATTATTAAGCTCTTAAAACACGACATTTTCATACGATTCATTTCAAACTCGGCATATCCTAATATTTCTATCAATACAAACTCCATTATGAATATGGAATATAAAGGTATACTCTTTCTAGTACCTCCCTCACAAAGGGTCAAAATTTTGAATAAGCAAAACGATCATATAATACGAAATAAGCATTCGAATCGGTTCCAACTTGACAAATCGTAATATTTTATTAAGACAAGATTTGATGTGAATATGATAGATGTCGAACCACTTCTTCTAGTACCTCCCCCACAATGGGTCAAAATTTTGAATAATTATGTTTGACACATCGTAATATTTTTATTAACAAAAGATTCGCTGTGAATATGGTAGATATCGGACCACTCTTTCTAGTACCTCCCCCACAACGGGTCTGTATTTTGAATAAGCAAAACGGTTATAAAATGCGAAATAGGAATCTGATTATGTTCAAATTTCAAACATCCCATTATTTCTATTAAAACAAGATCTGCTGAAGATATGGGATGTATCGGACCACCCCTTCTGGTAGCTCCCCCAAAAAAGGTTTATAAATGTTGAATATTTTTATACCCTCCACCATAGTATGGAGGGTATATTAAGTTCGTCATTCCGTTTGTATCACCTCGAAATATACATTTTAAACATCACAAAGTATATATATTCTTGATCAGCATGCAATTCTATGTAGATTTAGCGGAGTCCGTCCGTATATCCGGTTATCTGTCTTTAAAAATCACTCAAAATTCCGAACGAAATGAAGTAGGTTGATAAAATTTTACTGAAATGAGTATTATGTCCGCAGAACTTTTGGCATTGAAAAAATGTGCCATGTAGGTTCACGTTTTGGTATAGCCCCCACATAACGGTACCTCCCCTTATTTGGTACTTTGTTGATTTTAGCGACATTATCCACCGGAATTGTTTCTAATTTGGTATTTGAAGTTCGAAACGGATACTACAGCCTAAGACAGAAAATTGTCTGTGTAGGTCCACTTTTGGTACAGCCTTCATATAACGGTTCCTCCCTATATTCGTTAGTTCGATTATTTTAACGACATTATTCACCGGAAGCGTTTCTAATTTGGTTTTTGAAGTTCGTAATGGATATTATAGCCTTTGACAGAAAATTGTCTGTGCAGGTCTACGTCGTCTTATAGACCCTAATATAACTGCTACATTCGGTATTTTTAAGATTTTAACAGAAATTTGAATGGATTTTATTTATTTATATATATATTTATTTATTATTTTTTCTTGAAAATTGACAAATTCGTTCCAAATGGTGGAAGGTATCAAAGTTCCCCGGCCAAACTTACAGCTTTTTTACTTGTTTTATTCATGAAACGTGATGCTTATAATTCTCTTCAAATCTCTTACATCACAACATTTATTTTGATGAGAAGGGTATTTTATATTTGTCATTTCATTTAAAACTTATAGAAAATAGAAATTCGGATCCAACAGAGTATATATGTGGATATATATTTTCTTGATTTGTCTATTTAACCAAATCAGATACTCCTTATGCTATACTTGAGGTTTATATATATATATATATATATATATATATATATATATATATATATATATATATATATATATATATATATATATATATATATATATATATATATATATATATATATATATATATATATATATAAACCTCAAGTATAGCATAAGGAGTATCTGATTTGGTTAAATAGACAAATCAAGAAAATATATATCCACATATATACTCTGTTGGATCCGAATTTCTATTTTCTATAAGTTTTAAATGAAATGACAAATATAAAATACCCTTCTCATCTCATATACAGAGTGTTACAATATTCACATACTAACCCCATGAATAAAAACATTAAATACTCATCTATTTTATCAGAAAACCCACCTTCGTTAAGGCAAACAAAAAAAAGAACATCACACATTCATGCCGTCAGGCCTGGCCGACACTCACACACACACAAACACGCCTGTCTGCCTGCTTGGTTTCATTTTCATTATAATCAAAATGCAAATTTTCGAGTTAATTAAGTTAAAATTACCCAATTCTTTGTTACATGTAGCATATGCACTCATACCTATGTAAATACATGGCATACGCACGCACACACAAATACATTCACGCACACAAACGAGGAACAAAATAAATTACAATTATGTCCTCAGACAATTTTTTTCCACAGCTTTTCCATTTTTTGCTCTCCGCTACTCAATTCCATAATAAAAGCCAAAAGATCTCGGCGGAGGCGACAAAAAAACAACAACGAACTTGTTTATAGAAAACAAAAGAAACAAAAACACATGAATTTATGCTACACCATACCGCAGCTCATAATGCCATCATCATTCGTCGTTGCGTTTTATGGACAAAGCGCAAAAAATTAAACGCCTGACGCGGCAACGAAAGGCAAAACAGAAAAAAAGTTTCCGCAACAAAATGAA
Source organism: Musca domestica (assembly GCF_030504385.1). Classification (NCBI taxonomy): domain Eukaryota; kingdom Metazoa; phylum Arthropoda; class Insecta; order Diptera; family Muscidae; genus Musca; species Musca domestica. The sequence goes on along the minus strand of NW_026712336.1, from coordinate 7,108,917 downwards.
CCCATTTTCATATGAACCGCATGGCAGAGAATAAAGCAGCAGCAGCAACAAAAAATTGCAAACTCACACACACACACGCACGCACTCACATCCAGCGTACAAATGACATCCTTTGTTTTGTGGCAACATTGTGTGGCACGAAAGGAAACCAACAACTGAGTAGTGCTAAAAACAGCAGCCAGTCGCACTCGACAAAAGAACGAAAGGCAGGCGAGCGACACCTACAACAGAAAGGATCATAGGTGAGAGAAAAAAACGCTAGAAAAGCAAGCAACCAGGCAAAGTAAAAAACTTATGCGAAAAACGTCACATCGTCTTCGAATGTCGCCTAGGTGACATTGTACATATTAAGTGGCAAACTTTTTCCCGGGGGATTCATTCAAATCATTTTCACCTCATCCCCCACCCCCTGCCTACCTCTCGACTTCCCTTCCACCATCCACCTGCATTGACATTAGAAACGCGGCAGCAGGGACTGCGAACAATTGTATTTGGATTTGTAGCCCAGATTTGGGTTTGTTTGTGTGGTGGTGTTAGTGTTAGTGTTGCTGTTGTTGGTGATAGTGCATTCACCTAGAGATTTGTAATTCATCAAAAGCTAACATACAAAATAAAAAAAGTAAGCATACATTTGGGGGCAGAAGAAACCCAACGAAAGAGAAAGCCGAGAGTTCTACAAGGATTTGTGTGCTTTTTTGTTGGTTCGAAAGAAATTTGTTGACGGAAAAAGGAAGCTTAGACATTTAAACCTTAACTGTGTGAAAAAGGAAGAAAAGAGTTTAAGTTTGAAGTGGAAGAGAAACATTGGAAAATTTGTAAATTTATGAAAAAGGATGTGATCCAAAAACAGGTCAAGTGAGGTTATGGTTAGACTAAAGATAAAGTAATTGACTGAGTAACTTAAAGATTCATCAATACCCAGTCGAAAAACCTAAAGCTAGTATCCTGAAATTTTTGGTTGAGGATCACTTTTGATCCGAAGTAGTCAGATAAGACTGGGATTTTGAAAATTCGTATTGGAACGGCATGAAAGATATTAAAAGGTACTAAATATGGTACCCTTTGTTTTCGAAAAAGCAGCACAGCTAGAAATTTTAAATTGGAATTGAGGGTCTCCGATGGAGTGGTGTGAAATAGATGTGAAAGTATTAAAATGTATTACATTTGGTACTATTTCGAATCAAGTGGGTTAAAGCTAAAATCTTTAAATTTGGCATTGACATCGTGATTGAGGAGTGGAGTCGATATAAGGAGGTAGTTTTGGAAGTATGTACTAATGTATACGATATGTACTAAACGGTACTAAATTTAGTACAATTTGAATTTGGATGAACGGATGGAGCTGGATCCTAAAATTGAAGGAAGTTTTCGAAATTTCTATTGGGCCAACGAAAAGTACTAAATGAGGTTGTAGGTAGTTTTGAAAATTCATACTTACAGGGTGAGATAAAAACTGCATCAAAATCAAACGCCAAAAATTCTACATTTTTTATTTTATATTTATTTGTTTATTAATTTTTTTTTAAATTTTATTGAATGAAAGCAAAAAATGTCGGAAATTGCATCAAATTTTAGAATAAGTTTAGATTTGTTCAAATTGGTCACCTTTTGCACGAATTATGGCCTTCAAATGCCCAATGAAACTATCACACGCTGCCCATTCGGCGGCATTTTGGCCCATTCCCGGCGAAGCTTTGGTTGAGGTGATCGACACTTTGGTATTTTTTAGTGCCAACCTTGCTTTCCAAAATATTCCAAACATAATTGTCCAACGGATTGGAGCCTCATTTTGTAACCATTCTTGGGTGGCGCATGCTGAGTGCGATGATGCCGAGTCCAGTTGGAATGTCCAAGGTCTGCGGCCAAAATGTTTGCGTGCCCAAGGCTTTAATACACCCTTATTTTCGCGATAATATTCAGCATTTATTCTGATCGATTAATACGAGCGGAGAGCGACCATCGGCTGTTATGGCGGCCCACCATGACCGGCGCTTGAGTTCTGGTTAGCCACCAGAAGGTGCACATTTTCAGCTGACCTCTTTGGCAAGGAAACACGATCATTTTGCTTGTTTACAAACTGCTGGACAATGAATATTTTCTCATCGGAGAAAACCAAATTCGGCAGTTCACCACTTTCGGTCAAGCGAAGCCACTCTTTAGATCTTTTGAGTCTATTTGCTTTCTGTTGCGGTGTAAGTTCCTGAACTTTTTGGAATTTCAATGGCTTTACCCCGAGCTATATTTGCCGAATGGAATATTGCGATATGTTCAGCTCACGAGTCATATTTCGGCCACGGCAAAGAGCGATGGTACGAGATACAAAAGATTTATTCACATTTAAATTCTGGAGTGCTCTAACAATAGCTACTAGTGGTTTTCCAGCCAAATATAAAGAAATCGCACTTTCACGCTTGAATTCCATCACGAATAACTTTTTTTCTGAAATATTCTCACCAAAATGCTTTTGTACGCTTGTAAACAACAAGCTGTCACTGGAATAATTTTAATAACATCTCTCTACTGTACATCTCAGTACAGTACAGTAGTACAATTTTATGACAAATAATTTTGTAGAAAATTTTTAAATGGAATTTTTAACCATATTTAAAAAAAGGACCAAACGACTCCTTTTGGTAACTTGGTTAAGGGTTAACATTTTTGAGCAAAATAATGCTCGAATTTCTATGTACAATGTTGTCAAATACACTATATAGCTACAATTCACATATTCCAAGGAATCTTAATCCTAAATTTTGAAAAATGCGGAAGGAGGGGGAAATTGCATCTGTTTACTTTGCGACGTGCTTTCAAAACACAGGTACACTTGTCTTATATTTTCAGCTCAATGTTTATAGTCGGGTAATTATTGAAAACAAGTAAAAAAGCTGTAAGTTCGGCCGGGCCGAAATTTGAATACCCTCCACTTTTTGGAACGAATTTAGCAATTCTCAAAAACAATAAAATCTGTTAAAAATTCTGTTAAAATCTTAAAAATTCCGAATATACCTGTTATATTGGGGTCTATACGATGACATGGACCTGCATACGTAATATTTGTCATAAGCCATTACAATATTCAAATGCGAAACTTAAAAAAAAAAAACAAGTTAAAAAACAGTAAGTTCGGCTGAGCCGAACTTTGAATACCCTCCACTATTTGGAACGAATTTAGAAACTTTCAATAAATAAGATCCTTAAAAAATTCTATTACAATTTTAAAAATACCGAAGATTGTAGTTATATTGGAGTGTATACGACGTGGACCTACATATGCATTGTTTGTCATAAGCCACTACAATATTCAAATTCGAAACTGGAATTAAACGGTCAATAATGTAGCTAAAATCATCAAAATATCGTATATAGGGAGGTACCGTTATATCGGAGCTGTGAGAAGACCTGAACCAACATAAACAATTTTCTGTCACAGGCTGTAGCACCCATTACGAACTTTAAATACGACATCTCAATTTCGTTGAGTATTGTACCTAAAATCGTCAAAATACCGAATATAGGGAGGTACTGATATATGGGGCCTATACGAAGACCTAGACTGTATAGACAATTTTCTGTCACAGACTGAAGTTCCCATTATGAACTCTAAATAAGTAATTTGAAACAATTCCGTTGAATAATGACGCTTAAATCATCAAAATACCGAATATCGAGAGGTACCGTTATATGGGGGCTGTCCGCAGACGTGGGCCTGCACAGACAATTTTCTGTCATAGGCTGTAGTATCTATTACGAACTTCAAATACCAAATTTAACAATGTAGCTAAAATCATCGCAATACCGAATATTGGGAGGTACCGTTATTTGGGGCTATACGAAGACGTGGACCGGCACTGACAATTTCTCTGTTAGGCTGTAGCATTAATTACGAATACCAAATTTGAAACAATCACGGTGAAAAATGTCGCTAAAATCATCAAAATACCGAATATCGAGAGGTACCGTTATATGGGGGCTGTACGAAGACGTGGGCCTGCACAGACAATCTCCTGTCATAGGCTATACCGACAATTACGAACATCAAATACCAAATTTGAAACAATTCCGGTGAATGATGTCGCTAAAATCATCAAAATACCGAATATCGGGAGGTACCGTTATATGGGGGCTATACCAGAACGTGGACCTACATGGCCCATTTTCAATACGAAATGTCCTGCAGACATAACATATATTTGAGTAAAATTTTATCAACCTACTTTAATTCGACATAGAATTTTATGCTGTGGGGTCTAAAATGTATATTTCGAGGTGATACAAACGGAATAACAAACTTAATATACATTCCATACTATGGTGGAGGGTAAAAAATCGTAAATGGGTTGAAAATTATTAACTTTTGCTGATTTGTACTGAAATTCGTTCAGCTATCGAACTTTTCCACAAATCATGATTTTTAAGGGATGTATAAATATTTTCCATCGAATTTTCTACATGTCACTAAAGATATGAAATTTGTGCTTACATTATTAAATAACAACATATGTTCTGATACTTTTACCTATGCATAACAATAAATGTTAAATCACATACATATACAAATCGGCTGAAAATATATCTGATTGAAAAATTAAGGTGTTTTCTTCTCTATGGCGATAAGAAAGGGAACTAGATAGTAAAATAGCACTTACATAAGTTTTTATACCCTATACCACAAGGTGGTCAGGGTATTATGTCTTTGTGCATTTGTTTGTAACAGGCAAAAGGAAGCGAGATAGATCCATAGTTACTTTTGAGGATCTCCATAGAATCACTTTCTGAGTTGATTTATGCATGTCAGTCCGTCCGTCTGTCCATGTATTCTTGTGAACAAAATGCAGGTCGCATTTATTATCCGATTGAGTTGAAATTTTCCAAACAACATTTGTTTGGCCCAAGGACGAACCCTATTGAAATTGGAGACAATCGGTAAAAATTTAGATATAGCTCCCATATACCGATTTGCCTTTTATTGTGCACCAAACGTGTAATATCAGCCCGAATAGTATGTAATTTTGCACATACAACCAAATTAGGCCTGAAAATAAGCATGCCAAATTTAATCGAAATCGGTTCAGATATAGCCATAGCTCCCATATATATTGTCCATCCGATTTGTTATTTTTGTCCTCCGCAGCCGTAATATGCACTCTGTAACAACATTATTTGGGGAAATATATCAAATGCAGCTCAGAAATACCTTTGCTAAATTTTATCGAGATCGGTTCAGATTTGGATATAGCTCCCATATATAACTTCGTCCGGTTTACCTTTTATCGTGCACCAAACGTTTAATATTTGCCCAAATGGGATGGAATTTGGCACATACAACCGAATTGAGTCCAGAAGGTAGTATGCCCAATTTGGTGAAGATCGGTTCAGATATAGCTATAGCTACCATATATATTGTTCATCCGATTTGTTGTATTTGTTACCCACAGCCGTATTATGCACTCCGTAACAACGATATTCAGGGAAATATATCAAATACAGCTCAAAAATATCTTTGCCAAATTTTATCGAGATCGGTTCATATTTGGATATAGCTCCCATATATATCTTTATCTAATTTCAAATTATTTTTGCACCAAATGGGCAATACAAGTCCGAATTTAAAAATATGCTTCGGCATATTTAGTCCTTTGAATTTTAAATTATAATCATAGGGTGTATGATTGAATTCTCCCATAAAAACTTTTAATTGTTATGTGGAGCTCAACTACTTAGCAAAGTGGTGTAGGGTATCATAAATTCGGCCCCGACCGACTTTAGTGCTTTCTTTACTGGTTTTGAAATAAATTAAAATAGAATTGTTATACTTTTGAGTTCATTTTCAAATCGTCATACAAAAATAAGCCATATGTGTACCATATAGTACAACCTTTTGGGTGTGAAATACAAAATTATATAAAACTAAATGCCTATGCTTAAACACAAGTTATTTGGTAACCCCATTAAAACACCTTAAATAGTTCTTTCTTTTCTGAAAACACCTCAAATACATTTCTACACGAACAACTATCAATTGTACAACAACAACTACCGATTTTATCTCTTCTCCAATTTTACGTCTATCCAATTTCGTAGCACAGAACTATGACACGTTCCTACCGCAACGATAACAACACATATTCCAATACGCTACGAACTGACCTTCCTTTCCCCCTTAGCAACGGCATATTTAATTTCTCATATCACACATTAAACGATCAACAACGTAGATCGGTATTTCGTGATGTTTGTTTCAATCGCATTTTTTGTTTGTTGTTATTGGTTTGATTGTTATTTCTTTTGTTACCAAAAACGTCATAAAAATTCTACTTTATGACTCATTTTGAAATGGAATAGACGTTTTGTGACGAAATAGGTGATTAGGAAAATGTATCTAGAATTAATTATCGATTGTCCAGTTTGTTCATTAGAGAATAGAACGTCATGTGCCCGGGTAGCTCAGTCGGTAGAGCATTGGACTTTTAATCCAAGGGTCCAGGGTTCAAGTCCCTGCTCGGGCGAGTCAAACTTTTTTTGTAAAGAAAAAAATTTTTTTATAACATTGAAATACATCTTTACATTAAATATTGTTTAATTTATGAACATTAAATAATTTTAATATAAATTAAAATTTTGTAAGTGAATTAATTATGATTATGTTAAAAAATATAGAACAGTGTTTGTGTTCATTAGTTGGAATATTGTTGTTATTTTGTTATTTCAAATGAGACAATCGTAATATTGTTGTTTAATAAATTCTACTTTTTTTAAGTGAGAACAAATAAAAATTTTACAAAGGAGAATACCATAGGTCTGGAAGGAGCCACCAGTTTTCATCGGTTCCCCTGGTTCTTTCACGGAATAAATGTCAAACGGTCAATAATTTAAATACATTTTAATAAAATAACAAATTCCACTCACAATCTTTTTATATTAAATATGTGTGCCATACCGTCCAAATACCTCCCTTTAAAATTGTAAATAGTAAAAATAATTGAAATTAATAACCTATTTTCTTCAAACTTCGCGTATCTAAATATTTCATCCAATGCTAGACCAACTCTGAAAATTAGATATATAAATAGATAGATATACTCTTCCTGGTACTTCCGCCATGAATAGTTGAAATTATTTAAAATATAAATCTAAATAATTGAAAGTGAAACTAATCCCTAATTTTCCCGAACTTCGCACATATCGATATTTCTGAATTACGTTAGTGGAATGTACTCCTTTTTATACCCTCCACCATACTATGGAGGGTATATTAACTTTGTCATTCCGTTTGTAACTCCTCGAAATACTCATGTCAGACCCAATAAAGTATATATATTCTTGATCAGCGAAAAATTCTAAGTCGATTTAGCCATGTCCGTCTGTCTGTTGTAATCACGCTATCTTTCGAACGAATTGAGATAGAAGGCTAAAATTTTGCACACATGTTTATTGTGCAGTGGGCAGATTAAGTTCGTAAATGGGCCATGTAGGTCCACGTTTTCATATAGCCCCCATATAACGGTACCTCCCGATATTCGGTATTTTGATGTTTTTGGCAACATCATTCACCGGAATTTTTTCAAATTTGGTATTTCAAGTTCAAAATGAGACAGAAAATTGTCTGTGCAGGTAAGCCTCTTCGTATAGCCCCCATATAACGGTACCTCCCAATATTCGGTATTTTGATGATTTTAGCGACATTATTAACCGGAATTGTCTCAAATTTGGAATTTGAAATGGATACTTCACCCTAAGACAGAAAATTATCTGTGCAGGTCCACGTTTTCGTATAGCCTCCATAGAACGTTACCTCCCAATACTCGGTATTTTGATGATTTTAGCATCACCATTCACCGAAATTGTTTTAAATTACGTATTTAGAGTTCGTAATGGGAACTACAGTCTGTGACAGAAAATTGTGTATGCAGGTCCAGGTCTTCGTATAGGCCCCATATATCAGTACCTCCCTATATTTGATATTTTGACGAGTTTAGAGACAATACCCACCGAAATTGTTTGAGATGTCGTATTTGAAGTTCGTAATGGATGCTACAGCCTGTGACAGAAAATTGGTCCAAGTCTTCACACAGCTCCGATGTAACGGTACCTCTCTATATACTATTATTTCTCAACGACTTTTTGTCAACACTCGAAGATTTTTGAAAATGAGGTTCAACGACTTCTTGGCCAAGACTTGTAGGGTTTTTTTTTTTAAATGTGTTTAAAGGCTTATTGGCCAAGATAGAGTTGTTGTTAAATATTATTCAAAGCGTCAGTATTTTGGTAAATCGTGGAATTAAAAAAAAAATAAATATTTTTAAAATTAGTATATTTTAAGATATCTTGGCCAAAAAAGCGGATTTTAAATAAATATTTTTTAATATTTTCTTGGCACGAGTCGTTGATTAAAAAATATTTTTAAAACCTTTCCTTAAAAAGAGTAAAAAAAAGTGTTTCATAATCTAACTGAGTGGATGCAAAGTGGATTATTTTTTCAAAATCTTCCTAGCCACAATTCGTTGTCTAACAAAAATATTTTCCAAACGTGTCATTGCATAGAATTGAAGATTGTTTCAAAACCATCCCTTTTTATTATGAGAATGAGAAATATGAGTGAGAATTTTTTGCAACGACTCCTTTGCCAAGGTCACGGTTTTTTTAATATTTTGGTAGAATCGTAGAATTTTATAAAATATTTCTAAAACCGAAAAATCCTGAATATTTTGTAAGACATCTTGGTCAAGAACAGTGTATTTTTAATAATTTTTTTCTAAAACCTTCGTGGTGTATAATGGAATATTTTTGGAAAATAGTTATCAAAACATGCATCATCGATAAAAAAATATATAAAACAATATTTTTTAAACTTGTCTTGAAAAGAATTGCGAATTTTCCAAAAATAAAAATAAAAATCCGGTTTTTTTTTTCAAAATTCGCTTGGCCTTGAGTCGTGGATTTAAAAAAAATCTTCTTCAGAAAATTCCTGACCTGCAATAATGTAGTAAAAAAATATTTTATTAAAATATTTGTGGAATATGACCATGAATTAAAAAATAATTTTCAAAATTGTGGGTTTTTAAAAAAAGAATATTTTTTGAAATCTTTATGGACAAGAACCGTGGATTTAAAAATATATATAAAATCTTCTTTGTGTGGCCAAGAATTCTAAATTTTAATACCCTCCATCACATATAGTATAGAGGATATATTGGTTGGTTATTCCGTCTTTAGTTCTTCGAAATAAGCATTTTGGATGCCACAAAGTATATAAATTATTCGGCCCATCTGTGAAAAGCACTCTAGCTTCCGAACGAAATGAAGTAGATTTATAAAAGTTTGTTGAGATGCATTTTAGGTCCACAATGTGTAATGACGGGCTGCATGATCAACTATAGCAGATCCAAAAAAATAGCATGGACTTTCTGAAAAAATTTAAATTTTTTCAGTATACCATTTTTTCATCTCAAAAATTCGTGCATATATTTCTATGATAGCCTGCTAAAAAACGTGGATTTTTCATGTAGTTTTTATGACTTCACACTCAATAATAATAAGCTTTGTTGGAACAATCCTGGGTCCAATATTATTCAAAAGCTTCAAATCCAAAATTTATTGATTTTTTAAAATATTTTTTCTGATGTCATTCAGAACCTGGTGGCGAAAAATCGTATATTTTTGGTTAAAAAAATTGTATAAGGACTTTTTAAAATGTTTTTACAGAATATTCACTAGCTTTAGTGTTATATAAAATTGTCCTTGGGATAGGGTATATATTTGTCGGCAATTCGATTACCCCAACATGTTGTAATTAACAAAAAATATTCTTTGTTTTCTATGTACAAATCCTCTTGTACTTTAAATCATTTAATTTTTATTAAATAAATGTCGAAACTCCCAGATTATTTTAACCTACTTCACTCCACGATTTGTCATCATAACTTACATTAACCTTTTATGAATGAATGAACAAACGAACGAACAAATGAATGAATACTTCAAAAGTAACAATAAAAGCATTTGCCCTCCAGGCAAATTCCAGTCCTCCCTCTAGCAAAATATATAAAAATAGTGTAGTATAGAGGTGTATAATACACACTGCCAGCATACAAGTTCATCATCATATGCTTGCTACAAAAATGTTGCATATTTTAAGGCGCACAAAACACCCAACGCTGTTTATTCATATTCTCGGTCTGCATCTCTCTCTCTCTCTCATCGCTTCACCATTCTTCTTTACACAAGATTTTGCTTGTTAAAATACCTTGACATAAATTATCGTTAGTAAATCATGTCTTAAAATAAGAAAAATATTTTCTTTAACACAACAGCAGCGGCAGTGGCAGCAGAACAACATATAAACCTTATTATCCACATCGCTAAAGGTGCCACAGAACCAAACAAACAAAAAAGCGAAGCAAAGAGTAATAAAAAAGAAAAACAAAATAAAAAATGCCACCATTTATGGCAGCAGACAACCAGACTATCTTATGGAGCATAAACAGCAACAGAAGCCACAACAACTTCGTCATCATCAACATCATCTTCAGTGCAGCCACTACTACCACCACCAGCTACAGCACCATTGCCGGCACCAGTACCACCACCGCCATTGTCAGCAGCCTCATTATGATGGGAAAGGTAAGAATGGTAAATTTTCTGCTGGCTGGGCTTAACAACACCAACAACAACCACTTCAAGAACAGATCCTAGACCAAACATACATCATCATCATAGCCAGTATCAAGTGTGTTGTAATAAAAGCAAGACAGTGGTTCTTTCTAGGTGTCATTTAAGATTAAATAAAATATATAATTTCGGGTACTTTAGGATTTCGTACAAAAGTGTACTTAAATATACTAAACGTACGATTTTTGGATATTAAATTTTGCACTTTTGGAGCTAGGATATTTTAACTTCAGGTGCAGTACGCTATGAGTGCGTGGCATAAAAATGGTTGTTTTTTTCTGGAAATTCGTACTAAAAGTACTAATTATGGTACCATAAAGCTGAAAATGTAATCAACGCTTATATGATTTGAAATTAATTAAAATATAAAATTACGAATACTTTAGAAATTCGTACGAAAAGGTACTAATAATATCTGGCATGTTTTAATACATTCAATCTCCCATGTAGGTTACAATGGATGTGTGGCGCGAGATGAGGTGTAGTTTTTGAATTCTCGTACCAGTTTCCATTTGAAATTTATTTAAAAAATAAAATTTCACCTACTTTAAAACTTTGTACTAAATAGTACAAAATTGTAGTACTTTTAAGTACTTCTGATTGTTTGGTTATTAAACTCCTCACACTTAGAACTAGGCTCTATCAATATCTAGTGTAGGTCATGAGAGAAGTGTTGTACAACAAAAAGTAGACTCTGTTGGAGATTCGTACTAAAAAGTACTAAAGTTTGAACCATAAAAAATGTTCCCCATTTAATATTTATAAAATTTAATACTTATAAAATATATAAAATTTCAGCTAATTTGAAAAATTCGCGTTAAAGGCATAGTTTTTGAAATTTCGTACTAAAAGGTACTTGTACTTGTCACCTAAGAGCAGTAAATATTTCAACTAAATCTTATGAAAGAGTGGTTCCAGTTTCGATTTTAAATTTAATAAATAATTTAAAATTTATTAAAAAAATAAAATTTCACCTACTTAAGAAATTCGTACTAGAAAGTACACAAATGTACTACTTTGTAGTACCTTCTGATTGTTTGGTTATTAAACTACTTACTACTACTGACTACTACTCACACATCAATATCTATCGCAGGTCATAAGAAAAATGTGATAAAGTAACAAAAAGTATGGAATTTTGCACTAAAATGTACTAAAAGTACTTGGATTTGTTACATCATAGCTAGAAATGTCATAAAAAACTTTAAATCTTTCTATTTACAATTTTGTTTAAAAATGTACTATTTTTAGTAATTTCTGATTTCTTGGTCATTAAACTTCTCACATTTAAAGCTAACCTCTTTCAATATCTAGTGTAGTAGAAAGTAGACTATGTTGGAAATTCGTACTAAAAAGTAACAAAAAGTACTAAAGTTTGTACCATGAGATATATTTCCATTTTAAATTTATTAAATATATATAGAGAAAGGCGTCACTATTGATACGCGGCATGAAAAAAGGTCGAGCTTTTGAAAATTCGTACCAAAAAGGCACAAAAATTACAAATATTGTACAGTAAGAGCTGAAAATCTAGGTGTATATAAAATAGTATTGAAATGAATGACTGACCTAGAATCAAAGGCCCGACGAAGCGGCTGAAACTAGAATCTTGAATTTTGCACTAGAATCAGTCTTGGCAAAGGGTTACTAAAATGTACTGAAAATTGAAATTTTGAAGAAGGGTCAGTCTTGGCCAAAGGCAAAATTGTATACTTTGTATTAATTAAGAATTCTGACATTTGGAAAGAGACTCACTAATGCAGTGTAGGATAAGGTTTTTGGAAATTCAAACTTTTTCCTAAAAGTTCTAAAATGGTACTAAACTCCTAAGATGGTACCATTTGGTATTATGTGAACGGATAGAGCTAAAAACTTGAAATTTTGTAGAAGAATCAAGGTTGGAAAGTAACTTTATTATATGGAGGTGGTTTTGAAAATGTGTACTAAGCGTAACAACTGTACTAAATGGTACTAAGCTCGGTATAATTTGGTTTTGGTTGAACATCTTGATCTGGACATTTAAAATGTTGGTTTTGGTGCTTCTGCTTTTAGGAAGGGTTAAAATAATATTTCGAGTTGGTATTTGGGTAAAGGATTGAGTTGGAAGTCTAAAGTTTGGCATTAGAAACACATTTATGCGGTTTGGTTGACACATGGCGGGGGATTTGGAAATACGTACTAAAAAGTATGAAAAGTAGTAAATAGTATTAACTCTGGTATTTGGGAAAGGAAGAACCCTGAAGATTTGAAATATGAAGTGAGTCTTTTATATTATGTCGGATAAACAAACTAAAGGGATTTTTCCAAAATCTAAAGTGGTAAAATCTTGAAATTTGGCATGAGAATCAATTCTTAGAAATGCAGTTGATGTAATATAGTGGTTCTTGAAAATAATATGTACAAAATGTAAGAAATGTACAAAATGGTACTAAATTTGGAACAGTTAGGGTGAACGGATGAAGCTAAAATTTTGAAATTTTGTATCGGGGCCCTTTTGTTGGCTGGTTTGTGATAAAGAAGTGGTTTTGAAAATGTGTACTACAAGTGCACGAAATATGCTAAATAGTACTATATTTGGTACAATTTGGTATTAGGTGAACAGATAGTGCTTGAAATCTTAAATTTGGTATTAGCGTCGCTGTCCATGTGTAGACTGGACATATGGAGGTGGTTTCGGAAATGTGTACTATAATTGTGCGAAAAGTACTATATAGTACTAAATTTTTGTATTGGGTAAAGGGATAGAGATAAAATTCTGAAATTTGATATGAAGGTCTCTGTTGATGTCTGGAAATGAGTTATGGAAGTGGTTTTGGAAAATGCGTCGTATGTTTGTACGAAAAGTATTCATTTTTGTGGGTATCTGGACTCTAGATAAGAAGCTGGTTTTAAATAAAAAGCAGAGTGCAGGAATATATCTGAAACTCTGGAATTTGATATTAAGTTCTTTGTTGGTATCTAGAATTGAGATTTCGCAGTGGTTTTGAAATGCTTCCTACATTTGTATGAAAAGTACTAAATAATACTAAATTTGATTGAAGTATGGAAATTTTTTTGAAAATGCGTACTATAACTGTTCAAAAAGTACTAAATGCTGCAAGAATTGGTATTGGATGAATGGATAGGGCTAGAATCCTTAAATTTGGTATTGAGGCCTCTGTTGGTATCTGAAATTGATATATGAATTTGATTTTGGAAATGTGTACTATAATTTTTCGAAAAGTACTAAGTGCTATTAAATTAGGCAATGGGTAAACAAGTAATAAATGTTACTAAATTTGGTACTGGGTGAAGGGATAGAACAGAAACCGTTAAAATTTCATTTTGCAATAACTGTCGGTGCCTAGGATTGAGATATAGAAAAGTACTAAATGTTACTAAATTTAGTAATGGGGGAAATTACAGGGCTAAATACCTAAAAAAGTGATATTCGGGTCTCATTTTGTATATGGGGATGAAGTCTGATGGTGGTTTTGTAAGTACGAACTTTAATTGTTCGAGAAGTACTAAATGGTATCAACTTTGAATCACTGTTGGAGCCTACTATGGAGGGATTGTTTTAGTATGCGTACTAAATGTCACTGTGCGAGTGATAATGTGGAATTTTTAAAAATTTGGACTAAAAGGAACTAAAAAATAAAGATTATTGTCTAATTCTCGAATTCCGAAAGTTTAGTTCCAAAAAGTACATTTTGCCAACCACTGTTTTTGAGAACATGTGTAACTTCGCATCTTTAACCCTGTATTCTATAGTTGGCACCTAAAAGTATGCACCTCACTTTCATAAGAAAACACAAACAAACCAACACACACACGCACACAGCAGCAAACATTCACACATCCATATGTGCACCATGCCATCTTCTTTATTGTAGCAAATTTCAAGTTCCTTTTGCATTAAGGAAAAGGAGATTCATACCGTCCGTGTCGTACGTTTGAGCACGTGTGTGTTAGTGTATCTATGCTGGTTTTTATACTTGTAACACCCTACGATTAGTTTGAACACATGTTAATGCAGACCATAAATTCAAAATTGAGCCGCACAAGTTTTTTTCTTTCGTTTTGCTTCAAACAGACACGTTTTATGCTTTAAATATGGAAGGTTCCTTTTTGTACTCATACTGGGTTGTGCTATAAGAAAATATTAGAGAGAATGGTGAAGATTGTTTGGAAACAAGAACACACATCTGAATGTGTTTGTCTATGTGTTCTAGCATAAAGTGGAGAAGTTCAACTTTAACATCTTTACAAGAGGACAATTTGAATTGCATGAGTTCGTTAGGCAAAGATTTTGTTAGGTTAGGTGTAAAATATATAGGTATATATTAGGGTGTCCCGGACATAATGGGGTCATGGGCAATGAAAAATGGAAACAGGCAGAGCATTGAACTTTTTCAAAGGAAAATTCGAAATTTTTGTTGGAATGGAACTCACGTGTTTTGAACCTAAACTTAAGATTAAAAATAGTTGGAAGCGCCTAGAAGTATGCTATAAAATGTTCTAAATACAAATGTATAAAATAGTACTGCATTTTTTTAAAATCACGGATTTGGAAAGTCGTTAAAATATTTTTTACACATCCATGATTTAGATATTCTTTTTTGTTTTTCAAGAACTCACGACTATACAGGGTGAGATAAAAAAACTGCAACAAAGTCAAACGTTATAATTTTTAATTTTTTTTTTTAAATTTTATTAAATGAAAACAAAAAATGTCGGAAATAGCATACCATTTTTGTTCGAATTGGTCACCTTTGGCACGAATTATGGCCTTCAAACGGCCAATAAAACCGTCATACGCTGCCCGAATGTTGCTCTGCGGTATTTTGGCCCATTCCCGTCGAAGCTCTTGCTTGAGGTGATCGTCACTTTGGTATTTTTTAGTGCCAACTTTGCTTTCCAAAAAACTCCATACACAGTTGTCCAACGGATAGGTATCCGGAGATTTTGGTGGCCATTGTGCGCTGGGAATGGAGCGAGAAATCTCATTTTGTAACCATTCTTGGGTGGTGCGCGCTGAGTTCGATGGTTCTGAGTACTGTTGGAATGTCCAAGGTCTCCGAACATAATGTTTGCGTGCCCAAGGCTTTAATGCAGCCTCCAGAATATTTTCGCGATAATATTCGGCATTTATTCTGATGACACGGTCGATTAATACGAGCGGAGAGCGATCATCGGCTGTTATGGCGGCCCACACCATCATCATGGCCGACGCTTATGTTCTGGTGGCCAACAGAAGCTGTCCTTTTTGGCAAGTACACACGATCATTTTGTTTGTTTACAAACTGCTGGACAACGAATGTTTTTCTCATCGGAGAAAACCAAATTCGGCACTTCACCAGTTTCGGCCAAGCGAAGCAACTATTTAGCTCTTTTGAGTATATTTTCTTTCTGTAGCGGTGTAAGTTCTTGCACTTTTTGGAATTTCAATGGCTTTACCCCGAGCTCATTTTTCAATATTTGCCGAATGAAATATTGGGATATGTTTAGCTCACGAGCCATTTTTCGGTCACTACGACGAGGGTTTCGGTCAAGCTGAATCATTACTTTCCGAAAGATTTCTGCTGATGTTGCTGTTTTCTTCCGTCCATTTCCTTCCGTCACGGTAACGAACGCTGGTACGAGACACAAAGGATTTATTCACATTTAAATGCTGGAGTGCTCTAACGATAGCCACCTGTGGTTTTCCAGCCAAATAGAAAAAAATCACACTATCACGCTTGAATTCCACCACGAATAACTTTTTTTCTGGAAAATTCTCACCAAAATGCTTTTTTAGGCTTGTAAACAATATAATGAGCTGTCACTGGAATAATTTTAACAGCTGTCGGACGAATGACTTAGAAATGACAGCAGTCTGAATTTGATTGCAGTTTTTTCATATCACCCTGTATATATTCTGAAATTTTGCACTGCTATTTTGTGTGGAATATTTTTTTTTTTTAGATTTTGTGCTTAAAACGAAATTTTAAGCTGTTTTCGGTCGACAACTCGAATAGAATCTGAGGAAGAAAAATGTTTTTTATCCACGCTTATAGGCAGTCTTTAAAACATCTTTTTAAAGAATCCGCTATTAAGGTATCCTTTGGAAAACAGAGCCACGTCCACGGGGCTCACAAATTAGTATATCTTCTCTTTTCAAAATTCGACATTTTCAATTACTGACATAAAATCAAAAAAAAAAAAAATTATTCGCCCTCAGCCATAGCAGAGCATTTAGAAATACGTTTGCTCATCTAGCTATATTACCTCAAAATAAAAACTCCTAGCGTTCACTTGCTTTGTCCAACAACAATAACAACATTAATAACATGGCCAACGATTTTCCAATAACCAAGAAATGAAGACAGCAAAGAATGCCTGCTGCATTGTTGTGGCAGTACTGGGTGGCAGTGCATTTACAATAGAGTAGCGCGTATATTGGTACACATATTTTCAATACTAACATATGTACATGTGAATTTGTACATATGTACATATACTTATATTTGTGTCGGTATATAAACAAAACCATGTGTACCTATCCATAGTATAATATTTACTTGATATACAGATATGCATACTAATACTTGCAAGCTGTGGGAGACAAATAAAGTTCTCGAAATAAGGGGAGTCCAGATGAAGTTTTGGCATTTGGCGATGCGAAAAAAAAGATTTTCAAAAAATATTTAAAAAATTCCGAATTATTACACTGTGCGTCAGAAAAAATAATTACGAGGGAAAATCTCTGAAAGTAGAGCAAAAAATAAGACACACATGTATCGTCGTTTTGAAAGCTTGCGTCTCAAATTACCCTAAATTGAGGGTGAAAGTTTCTCCTCTTAACCTTTTTTGATCTTTATACCCTATACCACATAGTGGTAAGGGTATTATGTCTTTGTGAATTTGTTTGTAACATAGAGAGGGAAGCGAGATAGACCCATAGCTTATTTTGAGGATCTTCATAGAATCACTTTATGAGTCGATTTACGCATCTCAGTCCGTCTGTCGATCCGTCCGTCTATCCATATATATAACAAGGTGCAGGTCGCATTTATTATCCGATTGAGATGAAAATTTCCGAACAATATTTGTTTGGCCCTACTGAAATTGGTGATAATCGAATCAGAATTAATTGTTCACAAAATGGCCAATATACGTCCAAATGACCTGAATTTCGGCACATCCGACCGAATTTAGTCTAGAAGCAAGTACATCAAATTTGGTGAAAATTTTGGTTTTGCGATAAAGTCATGTTATGAACCCAAAGTCGCTAATTGCAACCTATTCAGTTGAAAAATATGGTTATTACTTTTAAAATGATATTAATGAGGGTCTAGCATAGTGCCTACTCAAAACCCTGGTTTCTTATGAAGGGATATATGTTGGTCGTCTTTAAGTTGCCGAAAAAACAAATTATAGTCACGTTGGCAGGAAAATGCGGCTGCGATCAATCGGCTGGTATCGCTACATGGGAGTTAAGCCAAAATTCATGGGGTGAAATAACATCCAAATCGCTTGGGATCCATATAGTAAATTTTGGAGCAAAATTTTAAAGGTCTACATAAATAGTTTGGATTATGCCTCGATTTCAACAAACAGAGTCATAGAGGGCACATGAAGAATAACTTATATTTTTTATTGTCGAGTTGTATATATAAACTGGAGTATCCACCCGATATTTAGAGCAATAAAATTAAAACCCCTTCAGATTATGGTGACCACTGTAACAATGCTCAAGTAAAATCCAGAGATAACTGACATGATCGAGGAAGGATATTCAGGATAAAGGCGTAGACTCATTTTGCCAAATAATTTTCAGAGTATGGGTGTGATTTTTTAAATTTCAGAAGATATTTATGTCATTTTTATAATTTTTTCCAATGGATTATTGGAGTGTAGATGTGGAATTTTTATAATTTTTTTCTACGAATTTTGGCCCATCCGACCGAATTTAGTCTAGAAGCAAGTACATCAAATTTGGTGAAAATCGGTTAAGGTATAGGTATAGCTCCCATATACATGCTTCATCCGACACGATGTTAAAGTCTCTCACATTTTATGCATTCGACAACAATGGTACTTGCTACCAGATATCGGCTACAGCCCAGAAATATCTGTGCCAAATTCTATCAAGATCGGTTAAGATTTATATATAGCTTCTATATATATGTCTTCAACCGATTTCGGGTTAATTGTACACCAAATGGCCAATATCAATTCAAATGACCTGAATTCTGCCACATCCGACCGAATTCAGTCTATAGCTTCCATATTACAAGCGTACAAAAGCCTTTTGATGAGAATTTTCCAGAAAAAAAGTTATTCGCGATGGAATTCATGCGTGACAGTGTGATTTCTTTATAATTGGCTACAAAACCAGAAGTGGCTATCGTTAGAGCACTCCAGCATTTAAATGTGAATAAGTCTTTTGTGTCTCGTACCATCGCTCGTTAGCGGGAAGCTGGTAGCGTAGCCTGACATCAAAGAAATGGACGGAAGAAAATAGCAACATCAGCAGAAATGGTTTGAAAAGTAAAGAAGCGACTTGATCGAAACCCACGTCGCGTGGCCGAAAAATGGCTCGTGAGCTGAACATATAGCAATATTCCATTCGGCAAATGTTGAAAAAATGAGTTCGGGATAAAGCCATTGAAATTCCAAAATGTGCATGAACTTACACCGTAACAGAAAGAAAATAGACTCAAAAGAGCTAAAGAGTTGCTTCGCTTGGCCGAAAGTGGTGAACTGCCGAATTTGGTTTTCTCTGATGAGACAACACTCGTTGTCCAGCAGTTTGTAAACAAACGAAATGATCGTGTTTACTTGCCAAAGAGGTCAGCTGAAAATCTGCACCTTCGGTTGGCCAACAGAACTTAAGCGCAGGCCATGGTGATGGTGTGGGCCGCCATAACAGTCGATGGTCGCACTCCGCTCGTATTATTCGACCATAGCATCACAATAAATGCAAAATAATATCGCGAAAATATTCTGGAGGGTGTATAAAAGTCTTGGGCAAGCAAACATTTTGGTCGCAGACCTTGGACATTCCAACAAGACTCAGCACCATCGCACTGAGCACGCGCGACCCAAGAATGGTTACAAAATGAACTTCCTCACTTCATTTCCAGCGCACAATGGCCACCAAAATCTCCGAATACCAATCCGTTGGATCATTGTATATAGAGTATTTTGGAAAGCAAGGTTGGCACTAAAAAATACCAGAGTGTCGATCACCTCAAGCAAGCGCTTCACCGGGAATGGGCCAAAATACCGCAGAGCAACATTCGGGCAGCGTGTGATGGTTTCATTGACCGTTTGAAGACCATAATTCGTACCAGAGGTGTTCAATTCGAACAAATCGGAACTCATTCTAATATTTGATGCTATTTCCGACATTGTTGCTTTCATTCAGTAAATTTAAAAAAAATGTAAAAATTAAGGCGTTTGACTTTTTTGCAGTTTTTTTATCTCACTCTGCATATAGAAAGGTAAAAATCGGTCTAGATATAGCTATAGCTCCCATATAAATATTTCATACGTTTTAATGTTTAGTCCTTTAATTCGAAACATGTAATAAACAATAAATGACATTTGGTACCAGATATCCTATAGAGCACGGAAATACCTTTGCCAAATTTTATCGAGACCGGCTAAGATTTAGATCTAACTCCCATATATATCCTGAATCCGATTTCAGGTTTATTGTGCAAATAATGGCTAATATCAGCCCAAATGGTGTGAATTTTGGGATGTACGTTTCCATTTGGCGGAACTCGGCTTTGATATACATATTTTTTTAATATAATCCTTCTCGAATTGAAATCATGCATTTTATAGCAATGTTATTTGGTATAAAATGTCTCCGTCAAATTTAGTGAAAATCGATGGTCGGAAATGTTAACCATCAAGCGGGTCAATAAAGGGGTCTTTTTGGTCCTTTCTTAAAAAAATATGGTTCAACGCTCACTTTAAGAGTGGTCGCAGTCAATCAAAACATTATAAAAAATTATTTGTCATAAAATTCTACTCTAGGTCTAAGAATACATTAAAAGTCCTAATTTTACATCAATGCCAACTTTCGAGTTAAATGGTACCGGCCAGGCAGCCGAGCATGTTTAAATCAAATCCAAATATCAAATGTCCTTACATGTGTTTTGTCCAAAGAGATGTAGGGCGTTTTTTATCGAGAGACTGTATCAAAATTCCGCCCAAATAGCTGACCCTGTACAAATTACAATTCTGACACTTCAAAATAATCCCCACGTTGTTATAACCCCCCATAGACAACTTATCTTACGAACTTCAACATACAATATTCCTGGGAAACAACAAACTCCCTACAACACAAAAAAACAACGAACAAGAAAGAAAAAAATTCTTGCATGGATTCACTTGAAATTATTGAGCATTGTACTTTTTTCTACATGCAGTATATATTCTCCTGCATACATATGCATGCAATGTGTGGCACATTTTCAGTTTCAATATTACAGCTATGAAAACCCACCCACTTACATCACCTACAACATTACATTCCATAGCCACACTCTGGTACATCCTTCAATAACCTCCACCCAAAACCACAGATGCCTGCTGAGGCTTTAACTTCTCCCCATACCAATCTCCTCTTTGGCGGCAAGTCAGTCAGTCAGCCCACCATCCAGTCCGTCCCTCCGTCCGTCCGTCCGTTGGCTATGTGTAATAATAAAAGATGTTGGCATATTTCAGATGTATTGCCATTGAATTAAAAATTTCAAGTACTTTACCGCAAGTAGGTGATGTTAAGCATTGAATTTCACATTTTAAGTAGCTTCAACCTGAAGCTTTACTCCTTGCTGTAGAACAACAACAACGCCAACAACAAGCAGCAGTAGCAACAACAATGCCACCACTACACCATTGACATTTGAGTGCAGTTCAGTTGAATGTGTATGTGTGTTTTTGTGTGAGTGTTTGTTGTATGGCAAAATTTCCCAGTGTTTGCCCATCCTTATGAAGTGTTTGCTATTGTTGTTGTCGTTGTAGGAAGAGAATACAAAATTTCCACAATCGAGAAATTAGTTTAATAAATCGTTGCATAATTTAGGGGGTTTTATTATGTTTTCAATTCATGAAGAGAATATTAAGAGATTTTCGTTCGAAATGCAGCATTAATTAATAACACTCGTTGCAGCAAGGATATGCCTGTTTTTTTTTGTTGGTCGTGGAAAGCAAATGGAAATTAATGAAGGGGATGATGGACAAAAAATACTTCAACAGAGGAAGGAGGAACGCCATGGGAAAACTTAATTTATTTCGATTTTTTTACCAACACCGCAGACAATTTGAGAAACCCTTTATGAGAGATGTGATATGTAAAAATACTGAAAATCTTTTACAAATAGTCTTATACTTCTTAGGAACCCAAAGTCCCTATTTGCAGCCCGTTCAGTTGAAAAGTGTGCGGTATCCTCCGAAAGTCTGTATTTTGATGATTTTAGGCTTTTTTTCTATGGAATTGTCTCAAAATCTACACAAGGAGTTCCTTCTGATTACTTTACCCCCTGGAAGAGAATTCTCTATATTGGTCCACGATATCGCATATCCCCCATATAACGGTATATTCCGATATTCGGTATTTTGATGATTGTAGCCATATATTTCAATAGAATTGTCTGAAAATCCACACAAGGAGTTCCTTCTGAGTACTTTAGTCTTGTCTATATAGGTCCACGATGTCGTATAACCACAATATAACGGCACCCCCAATATCCGGTATTTTGATGATATTAGCGACATTATTCAACGGAATTGTTTCAAATTTCGTATTTGAAGTTCGTAAAAATTACTTACGCTTGTCCACGTCTTCGTATATCCCCCATAAAACGGTTTTCATTTTATTGGTATTTCTCGACGGATTTTTTTGAAATTATTCAAGGTCCTTCAAAATGGTGGAGGATATTAAAAGTTTGACCGGGCCGAACTTAGTTGCTTTTTTACTTGTTTTAATTTTTTTTTCAAAGGAATATCCAGGATATAGACGTGGATTTGTTATATTTTTTTTTAAAGATTATGTATGGCTGTCTTTTTTATACATCTTCACAAGGTCTCTGAAGAGCCTTCATATGTGATTTGTATATATATTTTTTTAAAGAAATTTCAGGATATATGCATGGTTTTATTATAACATATTTAAAATAACCTTCAGGATATAACCTTTTACAACTTAATCCAAAATAATCTTGATGGTATATACGGTGTTTTTATGTTTTTTTTCTTTTTCAATTATTTTTCTTGTATTGGTTTATATTTTTTTCCAAAGGGCTGACAGGGTCATAGGCGTGGATTTTCTGTAAATTATTTGCCGAAGATGCTCTAGTGTTTATAAGTGCGGTTGTCAGTTTTAGATTTTCCAAAAGAATTTTAGTTTTAGTTAATTCTTTGGGTCCTCTTCTATTGAGCCTATGATCTTGTCATAGAAGCTCAAGGGAAGAATATCCCAGACAAAAAACAAGGAACTGATGAGGATTGATGGCTCTTTCCGAAACCATTACCATCGTTCTCCACTAATAAACAAACGTTGTTTTTATAAAAACAACAATAAAGGGTTAAGCCTGTCCATTTTGCAAAAAAAAAGTAAGAGGCCATGTACTTTTTAAAATTATAAATAGTCGTAGATCCTTTTTATGTTTCTCTCAATTGATCTTCAGGATTTAGGGTAGATTATTCCATTTTTTTTCAACGGATTTTGATTTCTTTTGGAAACTATTATCAGAATGTAGGCATGTTGTTTCTCGCTGACTTGTTTCGCAAATAATGTCCGCTAAAAATATTGAAAATTTTGACGCTTTGTGGGTGAGGTACCCAAAGTGTTCGTAAAAACGTTTTTGATCGTTTTTTGTTTCAAAATCTTGAACCCTTTGTGAGGTAGGTACCAGAAGAAAAGGTCCAATTTAAACTATTTTTATAACAGATCTTGTGTTGATGACAATATCGTCATGTGCCAAGTCTGAATGGAATCGGATATCAATTTTACGAGTTATAAGCTTCATGGATATCCAAAATTGTGACCCTTTGTGAGGGAGGTGCCAAAAGAAGTGGACCGATATATCCCATCTTCACAGCAGATCTTGTGTTAGTAGAAATAATGGGACGTGTGAAATATGAAGAGAACCGGATGCTTATTTCGGCTTTTCTAACCGTTTTGGTTTTTCAAAACTTTGACGCTTTGTGGGGGAGGTACCAGAAGGAATGATAGAAATATTGAGATGTAACAAGTCTGAATGGAATCGGATGCTAATGTCAGGTTTTATGGGCTGTATTGATATTAAAAATGTTGACCCTTTGTGGGGAAGATACCAAAAGGAGTGGACCAATAATTCCATTTTCACATCAGACCTTGAGTTATTAAATATATTATGATCCGTGTAATTTGGAAATAATCGGACTTTTACATCACATTTTAAAAGAGATATGATTATTCAAAATTTTGACCTTTTGTGGTGGACCGATACGTTCATTTTCTCACCTGACCTAGCTCTAATGGAAGTATCAGGATTTGCAAAATTGGAGAATAATCGGATTATCGTTTTATCTTTCTGGGCAGCAAAACATTTTTTTGAAAATTTCGAGCATTTGTGGAGGAGTTATAAGATGGAGTGGACCGATATTGTCCATCTCCGAACTCGATCTAAGTTTAATAATAATATAATATAATATAATATAATATAATATAATATAATATAATATAATATAATATAATATAATATAATATAATATAATATAATATAATATAATATAATATAATATAATATAATATAATATAATATAATATAATATAATATAATATAATATAATATAATATAATATAATATAATATAATATAATATAATATAATATAATATAATATAATATAATATAATATAATATAATATAAAATAATATTGGACCTAATCGGATGCTTCCTTCGAGATCGTGCGAACCAACAAGCCAGACGGACGGACATCGCTAGATCGACTCCCAGTGTCCTGTTCTAAGTTTGGACCAAATCGGATGCTCCCTTCGAGATCATGCGAACCAACTAGTCAGGCAGACAGACGGATGGACACACTCGCTAGATCGACTCCAAGTGTCCTGGAACGGATTTTCATATATATGAAGGTATAAAGAACCGACTCTCTTGGGTTTTAAAATTGTCAACCAAAATAATTCTAGTGTTTTTGTCTGCAAATATTGCCGAAGACACGATATACCTAAAATCAATGTATTCCAAGCAACCTTAATCCGAAAATTTCTAAAAATACAGAAGAGGTGGGAATTTACCCCCTTTATTTAGGATAGTTTGCTATGTAAAATTTAAAAACGCGGATACTATGTGTATTTGTTTTTGGTTTTACTTTCATAATCTGCTGGATTGACCCGGTAATTATTGAATAAATTGGGTTATGTCCATAATGCAATGATACCAATAGTATAAATTTATAGAGCTTGCAGAATCATACGTATTTGAGAACATTCAGTGGAGAACTTTCAAAGATTAAAAAAAAAAACAAGTTAAAAAGCAGTAAGTTCGGCCGGGCCGAACTTTGAATACCCTCCACCATTTGGAACTAATTTGGAAATTTAAAAAAATATAATCCTTAAACAATTCTGTTAAATTTTAAAAATACCGAATATTGCCGTTATATTGGGGTCTATACTACATGGACCTACATAGGTATTGTTTGCCATTAGCCATTACCATATTCAAATTGGCTAAAATCATCAAAATATCGTATATAGGGAGTTACCATTATATCGGAGCTGTGCGAAGACCTGGACCAGCATAGACAATTTTCTGTCACAGGCTATAGCATCCATTACTAACGTCAAATACAATATTTAAAACAATTTTAGTGGGTATTGTACCTAAACTCGTCAAAAACCCGAATATAGGGAGGTACTGATATATGGGGCCTATACGAAGACCTGGACCTGCATAGACATTTTTCTGTCACAGACTGTAGTTCCTATTACGAACTCTAAATACGTAATTTGAAACACTTCCGGTGAATAATGGAGCTAAAATCATCAAAATACCGAATTTTAGGAGGTACCGTTATATGGGGGCTATACGAATACCTGGACCTGCATAGACATTTTTCTGTCACAGACTGTAGTTCCCATTACGAACTCTAAATACGTAATTTGAAACAATTCCTGTGAATAATGGCGTTAAAATCATCAAAATACCGAATTTTGGGAGGTACCGTTATATGTGAGCTATACGAAGACCTGGACCTGCACAGACAATTTTCTATCATAGGCTGTAGTATTCATTACGAATCTCAAACACCAAATTTGAAACAATTTCGGTGAATTATGTCGCTAAAATCATCAAAATACCGAATATAGGGAGATACCGTTATATGGGGGCTATACGAAGACGTAGACCTGCCCAGATAATTTTCTGTCATAGGCTGTAGTATCCATATCGAACTTCAAATACCAAAATTGAAACAATTCCGGTGAATAATGTCGCTAAAATCATCAAAATACCGAATATCGGGAGGTACCGTTATATGGGGGCTATATGAAAACGTGGACCTACATGACCCATTTACGAACTTAACCTGCCTACTGGAAAAATAAACAGGTGTGCAAAATTTTAGTCTTCTATCTCAATTATTACAACAGACAGACGGACAGACAGACAGACAGACGGACATCGCTAAATCGACTTAGAATTTTACGCTGATCAAGAATATATATACTTTGTTGGGTCTAACATGAGTATTTTGAGGAGTTACAAACGGAATGACAAAGTTAATATACCCTCCATAGTATGGTGGAGGGTATAAAAATAACAACAGCCCTTCCAATGGTAAAATTATCAAATTCCATAGACTTTTTGAAATCTACTGACAAAAATTCTTAAAAGTCATTCCTTGAAAATTTTCTTAAATAAAAACTTAATATTTACAAAAAATCCTCAAGCACCTCACACATATCACAACTTCTCTCTAAACTCCATTTCATTTAATCCACACACACACATACAGTAACCAATAATTTTATTTACTTACTTCCTTAAATCCAATTTAATGGATTTCAAACTTATTTAACAACAATTGGTCAAGGGCCACAAAAGGAGATTATTAAGAAAACTCAACCAAAAAAAAAAGTAAAGCAACAACAACAACAACGATGATCACAGAAACATAACGAAAAACTAATTGTTGTTGTCATAATAAACATACATTTTTTGGTTAATACTCCAGAACTATAGGAGAATTTTTGGCCAAATCGAAAAAGAAGGCGAGGAAGAAGAAGAAAACTTTTACATTAGTTCCTAATAGTTAAGCCGTCTCTTTGTGCTTCCTTTTAATGTTGCACAGGGCAGAGGGTCAGCATCGTCATTCTCATTCTCATCATCGTCATTACTCTCATCAACTCGGGGAGCAGTGCAAGTACCATAAACCACACTTGAGGTTAAAGTTGATGAAGAAGTTTGCGGTAATAATCCACACAAGGTTCGAGTTTATTATTTTCATAATGCCAGCCAGCTAGCCAGGCAGCTAGCCAATCGATTAGAATAGAGAATTACGGAGAGGGGAGAAATGCCAAAAAGTAAACACAAATTTTGGGGAATTATTAAATATTGCAACAGTAGCAATGTTGCGGAGGATGGAGGGAAAACTAATTTGATTTGAAAAGCGGAAATAATTTAGCTGGAATAGAAAATGAGAAAAAAGTTGTTCTTTGCTATAATAATTACAGTGCATCGGGGGTGGTCAAATTTGTCCTAAGATGCATTCAATTTTACAGGGAAAATCCAGCTGATTATGAAAGTTGAGCTAAAAATATAAGACACGAGAATTGGCGTTTTGAAAGTTTACATCACAAAGTAACCTAAAAAGAGGGGGGAATTTTCCCCACTTTAACATTTGTGGAAATTTTTGGATTAAGATACCTTGGAGCCCGTCGATTTTAAGTATACAGTGTCTTCGACAATATTGAACATAAAAATACGAAGATTTTTTTGGGCAAGAGGGGAAAGTGAACACGCCTACGCCCTCATCCATATTTTTTTAAAATTTCCGTATACTCCATATACTTCAAAATGAGCATCTGATTTCCTTCAAACTCGGCACATTTCAAAACTTTTTATCAACACAAAATCTGCTGAGAAGATGGTAAAAGGAAAAAAGAGTTATGATAGATATCGGTCCACCCCTTCTGGTACCTCACCCACAAAGGGTCACTATCTATCTACATTAATAAAATAGTAAAGTAATTGACTGCATTAACGATCTTGAAATTTTGGGTGGTCGGAAGGGGTCAGATAAGGCTGGTTTTTTTTTTTTTTGGAAATTCGTACTAGAACGGTACGAATAGTAGTAAAGGGCATTAAATATGGTCCCCTTTGAATTGGAGAAAGCATTAGAGCTAGAACTATTAAATTTGGAATGAGGGCCACTGATGGAGTGTATGCTAGACGAACAAGAGGGTTTTTGAAAATTCGCACCATATATGTACGTAAGGTACTAAAATGTACTACATTTGGTACCATTTCGTATCAAGTGAACGGTTAGAACAACCAGCAAGGATAAGTCAAAAGTCGTGCAGGGTCGACTATATGATACCCTACATCACTCTGTTTATTTAGTAGAGGTCCCGTACCTAAATAATTTATTTGAAGCAGATCATACCATCTATCAACATTTGCTTTTTGGGCTGATATTAGGCATTATTTGCACAATAAACCTGAAATCGGATTAACAATATATATGGGAGCTATATCCAAGTCTTAGCCGTTAAAGATAAAATTTGGCAAAGGTATTTCCGAGCTCTATAAGAAATCTGGTACCAAATATTATTGTTGTTGAATGCATTTTACGAATGTGAGAGACTTAAACACGAAATCGGATAAAACATATATATGGGAGCTATAGCTATATCTGAACCAATATTCTGCAAATTTGATGTACGTGCTCCTAGATTGAATTCGGTCGGATGAACTAAAACCCGGGACTTTGGGACAGATATTGGCCATTTTGTGCACAATTATCTCGAAATCGGTTAAATATATATATGGGAGCTATATCTAAATATGAACCGATCTTGATAAAATTTGGCAGAGATATTTCCGAGCTCTATAAGATACCGGGTACCAAATTTCATTGCTGTCGAATGCATATTACGAATGTGGGAATAAACCTATACATGGAAGCTATAGCTATATCTAAACTGATTTTCACCAAATTTGTTCCACTTGCTTTTAAACTGAATTTGGTTGGATGTGCCTAAATTCAGGTCATTTGGACTTATATTGGCCATTTGGTGCAAAATTAACCCGAAATCGATTGAAGATATATGGAAGCTATATCTAAATCTTATCCGATTGTCACCAATTTCAATAGGGTTCGTCCTTAGGCCAAACAAATATTTTTAGCAAAATTTCATCTCAATCGGATAATAAATGCGACCTGCATTCTGTTCACAAAAATACATGGACGGACCGACTGACATGCATATATTGACTCAAAAAGTGATTCTATGAATGTCCTCAAAGGTAACTATGGGTCTATCTCATTTTAGTGTACTCAATTGTACTATTTTGGTAAATTTCGATTTGGGTGAACCAATAGAGCTGGTATCCTAAAAATTCGAAGTAAAATTACTGTCGGAGCGTAAAATTAAGATCTGTAGTTTTGGTAATGCGTACTAAAATGTACGAAGTAAAGTACAACTTGTACTTGGCCGAACCAGCAGGGGTGGAATCCTAAAATTTGGAATTGGGATTACTGTGGGAATGTAGGATTGGCGTATGTAAGAAGCTTCGGAAGCTCGTACTTATATGTACTAAATGGTGCTTACTAAACGTTCTAAAATGTTACTAAACTTCTAAAGTGGTACCATTTGGTATTATGGGAACAAATAACCCTAACAACTTAACACCTTTGCAAAACCTCTATTTACAGGGTGAGCTAAAAAACCGCAACCAACTTCAGACTGCTGTCATTTCTAAGCCACTCCGACAGCTGTGAAAATCATTCCAGAGACAGCTCATTATTTTGTTTACAAGCGTACAAAAGCATTTTGGTAAGATTTTTCCAGAAAAAACGTTATTCGTGATGGAATTCAAGCGTGATAGTGTGATTTATTTATATTTGGCTGGAAAACCACAAGTGGCTATCGTTAGAGCACTACAGCGTTTAAATGCATTTAAATCTTTTGTGTCTTGTACCATCGCTCGTTACCGCGATACTGGTAGCCCGACGTCAAGGAAGTGGATGGAAGAAAACAGCAACATCAGCAGAAATGGTTCGAAAAGTAAAGAAGCGACTTGGTCGAAACCCGCGTCGCAGTGATCGAAAAATGGCTAGTGAGCTGAACATATCACAATATTCCATTCGGCAAATATTGAAAAATGAGCTCGGGGTTAAGCCATTGAAATTCCAAAAAGTGCAAGAACTTACACCGCAATAGAAAGAACATAGATTCGAAAGAGCTAAAGCGTTGCTTCGCATGGCCGAAAGTGGTGAACTGCCGAATTTGATTTTCTCCGATGAGAAAACATTCGCTATCCAGCAGTTTTGAAACAAACGAAATGAGAACAAGAGATCAGCTGAAAATGTGCACATTCGGTTGGCCACCAGAACTCAAGCACCGGCATTGGTGATGGTGTGGGCCGCCATAACAGCCGATAGCCGCTCTCCGCTCGTATTAATCGATCTTGGCATAAGTATAAACGCCGAATATTATGGCGAAAATATTCTGGAGGGTGTATAAAAGCCTTGGGCACGCAAACATTTTGGCCGTCGACCAGGACTCAGCACCATCGCACTGAGCACGCGCCACCCAGGAATGGTTACAAAATGAGGTTCCTCGCTTCATTTCCAGCGCACAATTGTGTCTGGAGTACATTGGAAAGCAAGGTTGGCACTAAAAAATACCAAAAAATACCTCAAGCAAGTGCTTCGCCGGGAATGGGCCAAAATACCTCAGAGCAACATTCGGGCAGCGTGTGACGGTTTCATTGGCCGTTTGAAGGCCATAATTCGAGCCAAAGGTCATCAATTCGAACAAATCTAACCTTATTCTAAAATTTGATGCTATTTCCGACATTTTTTGCTTTCATTCAATAAAATTTAAAAGAAAAATGTAGAAATGATGGCGTTTAACATTGTTGCAGTTTTTTTTTATCTCACCCTGTTTATGTCCAGGCCACACGTGAGCAGCGACACTAATATCAAATTTCATGATTTCAGGCACTATGCATTCACTCAATACCAAATCGTACCAAATATAGCACTATTTATTTTATCACCAAGATATCACCAACAGGGGCCCAATAAAAAATGTGAAAATTCCAGCTTCATCCGTTCAACCTAAACCAACCTGTTCCAAATTTTAGTACCATTTAGTACAGTTCGCATACGTTTTACACATTTCGAAAGCTATCTTCATATATCAAACATACTTTCCCACCTTGATACTAATTTTTAGCTCTAGCTGTTTGCATAATACCAAATGGTACTATTTTAGAAGTTTAGTACCATTTTAAAACTTTTTGTAACCCAAAAGTTCGAATTTCCAAAAATCCTTTGTTACATCGATCCTGCACTCCATCAGTGACTCTTATTCCACATTTCAGAATTCTAGCTCAATCCGTTTGTCCAATGCACAGTATTACAATATTAGTACTTTTCGTACTGTTTTTCATACGAATTTCCAAAAATCCAGGCTTATCTACCGCCTGACCCTCTAAGACTGACCCTCTTGCAAAATTTCAAAATTCTATCTTCAGACGTTTTGTCTGGACGTTGATTCTCGGTTAGTCAGTTATTTTACTTCTCTTTTATATATCTCTCATAACTTCAAAACAAGACTGCGATTCTTTTCGAACTTGGTATAGGTAAGTATTTTAATCAACCACAGATCTGATGCGAATATGAAATTTATCGATCCATTCCTTCTGATACATCCCCACCAATAGTTTATAATTTTGATTACAAATCATTTGCATAAAATTGGAAATAAATATTCGATTTTTTTTAATTTTGCACATCTTACAATTTTTTAAGTGTATGGCCTATCCGATGTAGAATATTTCGGTCCACTATGTCTGGCACTTCATGCGCACTTTTAACATTTACCAAATTTTTAACACAGATCTCATTTTTATTTCATCCTCTAATTTTTTCATAAACCTTAGTTTTCTTTCCCTTCTCTACCACTGTCCACAGAGTGTCCAACTCAATTACAATCGATTCCATCAAATAACATATGTAATTACGTATGTGTCATATTTGTATTTGATAATTCCCATTTGTTCGATAGCATAAAATAATTCAGTTTGTTATCCTTTCTTGTCCCGTTCAATTTCTCCGGCATAGATTACCCATACAACACCCTTCCCCCTCCCTATAACAATCCAGTTTGATTTCATTATTTCATTGCACAAACTAATATTTAAACAAGAAAAATTCCTATTTGTTTTTAGTAAAATATTGAGTTTAATATTATAAGTTTGATTAGTTTTTAATTGAATCAAATATATATTTGAGTACGTTGTTGTTTTTTTTTTTTTTTTGTTTTCCTTTAAATGAAGACGGACAGGACAAGAAGGCAGCCAGACAGACAGTGAGGTGGATATATTGAGATGGATATACTGTTGCATATGTATGTGAGGGTGTGTGTGCGTGAGTTGGCAAAAGTGTGAGAGCGTATAAATGTTTCCACTTCATTTCATTTATTAAGTTATAGTTGTATAACTACCACTACCTCAGTGTGTGTGCGTGTTTGTATGGGCATGCAATTATTGCAAGGATTGAAATACATATGTGTGTGTGTGTGTGCGAGAGAGAGTATGTGAACAGGTTTATGTGTTTGCTCTGTGTGTGTTTATGTGTGTGCATATTATGCTATCTTCATGCATGCATGTATGTACATACATAAATATGTACCCACACGTGTGTATGCTCACTTAAGTCGATCTACAAGGAAGATTGTGTGTATGTGTGGTTGTCTGTGTCAGCGCTGGCATATCAAAAAGTTTATTTAGCAGAGTTCGTAAAGTGGTTTTCATTTCAAAAAAATTAAATGAAGATGAAGTTTATGGATATGAAGTGGTAATATATAAATGCACATAAATGTGTATGTATGTATGTATAAATGAAGCAGTATTTATTGGGGTGGAACAGACTATATAATAATCTATATTAATAAAAGAGTAAGAGTGACTGACAGACTGACTTAACGATTCATTAACGCCCAGTCGAGACGGTTGAAGCTAGAATCTTGAAATATTGGGCCAAGGGCAATCTTGGTTCGAATGGGTCAAATAAAGTTGGGTTTTTGGAATTAGAATGGTACGAAAAGTATTAAAAGGTACTACATATCGGGCACAAATAATAAAAATAATAAATAATAAAAAATAAAAAAATAAAATTCTATGTCGATTTATCGATGTCCGTCCGTCACTCTAGCTTCCGAACGAATTGAAGTAAGTTGATAAATTTTCTTACTCAAATGTATGTTATGTCTGCAGGACTTTTGGTATATCAAATGCCCGAAATTCGGGTGTTTTGATGATTTAAGCGACATTATTTACCGGAATTGTTTCAAATTTGGTATTTGAAGTTCGTAAAGGATACTACAGCCTTAGACAGAAAATTTTCTGTGCAGGTCCACGTCTTTGTATAGCCCACATATAATGGTACCTCCCGATATTCGATATTTGGATGATTTTAGCTACATTATAAACAGATTTTCTTTCAGGTTTCGCATTTGAATATTGTAATGACTACAAACAAATGTTACATATGCAGATCCATGTCGTCGTATAGACCAAAATATAACAGCTACATTCGGTATTTTTAAGATTTTAAAAGAATTTTTAAAGGATTTTATTATTATTGAGAATTGCCCAATTCGTTCCAAATGGTGGAGGGTATTCAAAGTTCGGCTAGGCCGAACTTACAGCTTTTTTACTTGATTTAGATTTTATTGAATGAAAGCAAAAAAATGTCGGAAATAGAATCAAATTTTAGAATAAGATTAGATTTGTTCGAATTGGTGACCTTTGGAACGAATTATGGACTTCAAACGGCCAATGAAACCGTCACACGCTGCCCGAATGTTGCTCTGCAGTACTTAGGCCTATTCCCGGCGAAGCGCTTGCTTGAGGTGATCGACACTTTGGTATTTTTTAGTGCCAACCTTGTTTTCCAAAATATTCCAGACACAATAGTCCAACGGATTGGATCCGGCGATTTTGGTGGCCATTGTGTGCTGGAAATGAAGCGAGGAACCTCATTTTGTAACCATTGTTGGGTGGCGCGTGCTGAGTCCTGTTGTAATGTCCAAAGTCTGCGGCCAAAATATTTGCGTGCCCAAGGCTTTAATACACCCTTCAGAATATTTTCGCGATAATATTAAGCATTTATTCTGATGCCAAGGTCGATTAATATGAGCGGAGAGCGACCATCGGCTGTTATGGCGGCTCACACCATCACCATGGCCGGCGCTTGAGTTCTGGTGGCCAACCGAAGGTGCACATTTCAGCTGACCTCTTTCGCGAATAAACGCGATCATTTTGCTTGTTTACAAACTGCTGGAAAACGAATGTTTTCTCAACGGAGAAAACCAAATTCTGCAGTTCACCACTTTCGGCCAAGTGAAGCAGCTCTTTTGAGTCTATTTTCTTTATTTTCTGTTGCGATGTAAATTCTTGCACTTTTTGGAGTTTCAATGGCTTAACTCCGAGCTTATTTTTCAATATTTGCCGAATGGAATATTGCGATAAGTTCAGCTCACGAGCCATTTTTCGGCCACTGCAACGCCGGCTTCGATCAGGTCGCTTCTTTACTTTTCGAACTATTTCTGTTGATGTTGCTGTTTTCTTCCGTCCATTTCCTTAACGTCGCTTCTGGCTCACAGTAACTACCGATGGTACGAGACACAAAAGATTTATTGACATTTAAATGCTGGAGTGCTCTAACTATAGCCACCTGTTGTTTTTCCATCCAAATATAAAGAAATCACACTATCACGATTGAATTCCATCACGAATAACTTTTTTTTCTCGAAAATTCTCACCCAAATGCTATGGTACGCTTGTAAACAATATAATGAGCTGTCACTGGAATAATTTTAACAGCTGTCGGACGAGTGGCATAGAAATGACAGCAGTCTGAAGTTGGTTGTTGTTTTTTCATCTCACCCTGTAATATTAATATAAATGTTGGTACCTGAGGTTGAAATTTGGAGGTAGGTTGGGAAATGCTTAATTTAGCTGCTCGAAAATTACTCAATTTAAATAAAATTTGGTATTGGGTGATGGAATAGAGCTGAAATCGTGAAATTTCATTTTCCAATTACTTTTGGTGTAATGCGGTATTGTAATGAATACTAAAATTTTACGAAAAGTACTAAATGGTACTAATTTTGGATCACAGTTAGAGTCAAGTATTTGTGGATATACGTACTAATTGTTATTAAATTTGGTATTGGCTTTAGGCATATAGTTGACATTCTGAAATTTGAAATTGAGGTCACTGTTGGTCTCTAGGGTTTACATATTCTCGTAGAGACGTTGAAATAGTTTTGGACAGAAAATGTTCAATGGTTTTACTAATATCCTCCGCGGTAAAAATGAAAAATGAAAGATTTTGATTTTCTATAAAAGGCAAACATTTTCTTCTATTTTTTCCGAGAAATTAAAAGCTTTAATAATATATGAACACTTGAAAATCTTAAAATTTAGTATGATGTCAAAATTTAGTATGATCAAACGCATGGTTTCAATTTTCGGCATCCAATCTCATTTTTGGTTATTAGTCATTTTCATGAATTTCAAAAATTATTTTTTTTTTTTTAATTTAAGACTGTCTGAATATTTTTTGAGCATCGAAATCCCCTCCACCCTATTCCATCGTCATTCATTGCCATATGTTTGTTCATTCATTTCCCACTCTCTCTCTCTCTCTCTTTCCTCGATACTAAAGAAATTATATTTTGATGACATAATATGGCTGCAGTAAAGTCAAACATCATATATTCGCACACACATACACCCACACATATACATACATGTTTCAATACATTTGTGTTATGCCAGAGTTTTCGTTCAGTATCAAATTGAATTGAAATGTATTTAATTGTGCAGATCAGTTCAAGTTTATGTAGATGGAAAATTGAATTCATTTAAACTTTTTCCATTGTACAGAGAGAGAGACGAAGAGAGGGAGGGAGAGTAAAACTAATACTAAAAAATAATAAAAACATAAACGTAAATACTTAACAATAGATTATAAACAAACAAACAATTGAATGCTATAACAAGGTATGAAGTAGTGAATGTTATTTTAACGTTTTTTTTTTTTTTGAAAGTGTGAAAAGTGTGAAGCATACTTTTAGGCAAAACAGAAAAATGGAAATTACTTAATATTACTATGCATTCAAATAGCCAAATACCCTTCGGAAGCGTATTCAAACGGTATGAACAAAGATGATTTTCTTAAGAAACACATCATCCTTGCAGCGAAATCATTTTATCGGGAATATTATATATTTTTTTTAAATGTTATTTGAATAAATCTTGAAAGATTCGATTGGCACACAATTCTCATTGTCCCATGGTAAAATAAGAAGGTAGAAAAGCTTCCTTAAAGTATGGAAATAAAGTCCGGAGGCTATCTCCGCATTCTGTCAGAAATATTCTAAATTATATGCAAGAAGTTGATTTCATTTAATTTATAAATTTTCTCTATTTTATAAATGATCTAAGCAGTTCATTCTTTCAATTCCATGCAAATAGTTGATTCTGAATATATTTGGATTTTATTTTTCAAAACAATAATATATACAAAAAATACATTTTTTTATTTATTTACTTTTTGTTGTTGCAAAATGGTCAGGTTTAATCCCTTTATTGTTGTTTTTACAAAAACAAGGTTTTTTAAATTGTGTAGAACGATGATAATGTTTACCAGGGGGTAAAAGGGATTAAGCCTGACCATTTTGCAACAACAAAATACTATAGTATCCCGAACAAACAAAGCCAACACTGTTCTATTTATTTTATTTTATTATTTATATTTTTTTGAATTTTATTGAATGAAACCAAAAAATGTCCAAAATAGCATCAAGTTTTAAAATAAGTTTAGATTTGTTCGAATTGGTCGGCTTTCGCACGAATTAAGGCCTTCAAACGACCAATGAAATCTTCACACGCTGCCCGAATGTTGCTCTGCGGTATTTCCTTCTTCCCGGCAAATCGCTTGCTTGAGGTGATCGACACTTTGGTATTTTTTAGTGCCAACCTTGCTTTCCAAAATACTCCAGACACAATAGTCCAACGGATTGGTATCCGGAAATTTTGGTGGCCATTGTGCGCTGGAAATGAGACGTGCAACCAACTTCAGACTACTGTCATTTCTAAGCCAGTCGACCGACAGCTGTTAAAATTATTCCAGTGATAGCTTATTATATTGTTTACAACCGTACACAAGCATTTTTGTGAGAATTCTCCGAAAAAAGTTCTTCGTGATGGATTTCAAGCGTGATAGTGTGATTTCTTTATATATGGCTTCAAAACCACAAGTGGGTATCGTAAGAGCACTCCAGCATTGAAATGTGAATAAATCTCTTTGTGTCTCGTACCATCGCTCGTTACCGTGATACTGGTAGCGTAGCCCGACGTCAAGGAAGTGGACGGAAGATAACAGCAGCATCAGCAGAAATGGTTCGCAAAGTAAAGATGCGAAATTTAAATTCCAAAAAGTGCAAGAACTTACACCGCAACAGAAAGAAATAGACTCAAAAGAGCTAAAGAGTTGCTTCGCTTGGCCGAAAGTGGTGAACTGCCGAATTTGGTTTTTTTCCGATGAGAAAACATTCGTTGTCCAGCAGTTTGTAAACAAACAAAATGATCGTGTTTACTTGCCAAAGAGGTCAGCTGAAAATTCCGCCATAATAGCCGATGGTCGCTCTCCGCTCATATTAATCAACCGTGGCATCAGAATAAATGCCGAATATTATCGTGAAAATATTCTGGAGGGTGTATTGGTGTGCCTTGCGACTTGACTGAAACCGGCGTCGCAGTGGCCGAAAAATGGCTCGTGAGCTGAACATATCGCAATTTTCCATTCGGCAAATATTGAAAAATAAGCTCGGAGTAAAGCCATTGAAATTCCAAAAAGTGCAACGGAAAGAAAATAGACTTAAAAGAGCTAAAGAGTTGCTTCGCTTAGCGGAAAGTGGTGAACTGCCGATTTTACTTTTTTCCGATGAGAAAACATTCGTTGTCCAGCAGTTTGTAAACAAAGAAAATGATCCTGTTTATTTGCCAAAGAGGTCAGCTGAAAATGTGCACCTTCGGTTGGCCACCAGAACTCTAACGCCGGCCATGGTGATGGTGTGATGATGCCATAACAGCCAATGGTCGCTCTCGGCTCGTTTTAATAGACATCAAAATAAATGCAGAATATTATCGCGAAAATATTCTGGAGGGTGTACTAAAGCCTTGGGCACACAAACATTTTGGCCGCAGACCTCGGACATTCCACCAGGACTCAGCACCATCGCACTTAGCACTCGCCACCCAAGAATGGTTACAAAATGCGGTTCCTCGCTTCATTTCCAACGCACAATAGCCACCAAAATCTCCGGATACCGATCCGTTGGACTATTGTGTCTGGAGTATTTTGGAAAGCAAGGTTGGCACTAAAAAATACCAAACTGTCGATCTGCTCAAACAAGCGCTTCGCCGGGAATGGGCCAAAATATCGTAGAGCAACATTCGGGCAGTGGGTGACGGTTTTATTGGCCGTTTGAAGGCCATAATTCGTACCAATTCCAACAAATCTTAACTTATTGTAAAATTTGATGCTATTTCCGACATTTTTTGCTTTCATTCAATAAAATTTAAAGAAAAAAATTAAAAATTATGGCGTTTGACGTTGACTATGGAGGATGTATTAACTTTGTGATTCCGTTTGTAACTCCTCGAAATACTCATGTCAGACCCAACAAAGTATATATATTCTTGATCAGCGTAAATTTAAGGTCTAAAAGGCTAAATTTTGCACACATGTTCATTTTTCCAGTAGGCAGGTTAAGTTCGTAAATAGGCCATGCAGGTCCACGTTTTCATCGGTACCTCCCGATATTCGGTATTTTGATGATTTTAGCGACATTATTCAACGGAATCGTTTCAAATTTGGTATTTGAAGTTCGTAGTGAATACTACAGCCTATGACAGAAAATTGTCTTTGCTGGTCCATGTCTTCATATAGCCTCCATATAACGGTACCTCGCCATATTCGATATTTTGATGATTTTAGTGACATTATTAACCGGAATTGTTTCAAATTTGGTATTCGAAGTTCGAAATGGATACTACAGCTTAAGGCAGAAAATTGTCTGTGCAGATCCAGGTCTTCGTATAGGCCCCATATATCAGTACCTCTCTATAATCGGTATTTTGACGATTTTAGGTACAATACTCACCGAAATTGTTTGAGATGTTGTATTTGAAGTTCGTAATGGATGCTACAGCCTGTGAAAAAAAATTGTCAATGTTGGTTCAGGTCTTCGCACAGCTCCGATATAATGGTCCCTCCCTATATACGATATTTTGATGATTTGCTACATTGTTGACCGTTTATTTCAAGTTTCGAATTTGAATATGGTAATGGCTTATGACACACAATGTCTATGTAGCTACACGTCGTATTTTATTTTTTGAAAATTTCCAAATTCGTTCCAAATTGCGGAGGCTATTCAAAGTTCGGCCGCTTTTTAACTTGTTTTATCTCACCCTGTACACATTATAAGCCTAGTTTACACATGCAGTTATAAGCCTAGTTTACACATCATGTTAGAGTCATATGTTTCCTTTTCCTATTAATTCAACTCTGTCATAACTAAGACTTGGAATTTTTAAAAGAATATTTAAGAGACTGTCACAGCTTTAAACGTGGATTTTTATAGAATATATTTTATGATAGAGTTATATATTTTTCTGACGTTTATATTTCCCATTTTGATGGCATATTTCCCTATAACTTTTAAATTTTTAAGAAAATATATTGTATTCGAACTACATACTATATCTATATATATATAAATGAAAGTTGTGTTAGTTACTACGCTTATAACTTAAGAACCGCTGGACTGATTTTAACGATTCACACAAATTCTGAATTGTCTCCTCTCCGAAAAGGATAATATCCAAAAAAATCGCGTAAAAATGTGATATATTAACATTTTCATTTTGACTTTTGAAATGTACAATAGTAATGTTTTATTTTGCATGATTTTTTTACATTTTGACTTACTTTTTTCTAATGTACATTTGTAGTGTTTTTTATTATATTTTTGAATTTGAATATTAATACCAATTTATTTAATTGACTTGATTTCTTGAGAACTGAAATTGATGGCGGGTTACATGGAAGTGTAGTACTAAATTATGTGGTGGCGAAACGGAATAGATGATATCGAAATAATTTAACGCGGTCACACCAAAGTTAAAAGTAATTACTTTTTCAAAATCGCTAAAAAATCACGAAAAATAGATCTCATTGCAAAAATGCTCAAATCAGGAAAAAATCGAAACAATTTTTCAATGGAATCAAATTTTAAAATAATAGTACATTCTATTGACAAACTTTGTAAGGATCTTTAAACATTTGCTGTAAAAAATCAGCGAGCAAGTTGAAGATTTTTTCAATTTGTTTTTCTTCTTTTGTCAATTTTTTTCAATTTGTATTATTATATTGAAATCAGTGAATTTTTTGTGAACAAAATAAAAGTAATTTTTCACTATATAAAATTTTTAAGCTAAAAATGAAATAAGTGCGAAATAGGATGTTAACTGACATCTACCTTTCAACTTCAGGGCCTGCATCGTGGTTCAGCTGGAATATGCGAACACATTTAAACAAACAAAAATGACCAAAAAAGCCTGTTGGGTCTCATTTAAAAGCGTGGACCTACTTCTTTCATGTGATAATAATCCGTCCAATGAGAGCTCAAAATGCAAAATTCTTTGGAAGTACAATCAGTAAACTCCCAAATTTAAAGGGTGCAAAATAGTAGAGCGAATGGGACTTTTAGTAAGAAAAGGATTTCTATCCTTCCAGAAATTCTTCCCAAACATTCAAAATACCTTAAATCTCTTTTGCAGGTCATGATATCGATCATAACTCACGGATAAGGGTACAGCCCGATTTCATATTTATATAACCATCGTATGAATTAAGCTATTTTTGTGGTCTTGGCGACTTTATTAATATTAAGTCCCCACATTGGAGTATCCCCAAGTCCACTTTCACATCTAATGTGTGGCCAGAAAAGAAAATGTTGTATTCTATTGAATTTGTAACCCCCAAGAAAATATTGGTTGGGCTACGTTTTGGTATAACCCTAATATGAATGTATCCCTGATTTCAGCTATGACCGTGGTCTTGGCCACGTTTTTCAACTGATTTCGCCTTTATTTGGCATCTTGGCTTTTCTATTTCGAGGGTCTTGACCACATTTTCCAATCGATTTTGCTGTATTTAGAGAACCATTTGTGAGTAGAGAACCATCTTATTTTTTGGTACAGTCCCCATATAGTCCCCAGGGCCACCGACCTACAGTGAGTTTTACCGATTGACGGACAACAACACGGGCATTGTTGATTCGTCATTGAATTTTACTATGAACAAGGACATAGACTTCTTGGAGACTCTAAAGCGTAATTTGAGGAGCTATGGTAATAGGCGTAAAAGCGTAATTAACTTTGACTATTCAGAAATTATTTTACCCTCCTTACATAGGTATTTATTCCTATTTAGTCGGATCAATATTTATATTAAAATTTGTTCACCTTTATGAGCCAGATTTGTGAAATATTATGATATACAAAATTTGCATCAAAGACTAAAACTACGGGCCGGCAACGCGGTCCGGGCCAGCTAGTATAATATAAAAATCAAAAAAATACATCTTAAAATACTTTGTATGTGTAATATTAAAACTCACATCTTGTTCAGATTACAACGACTAAATGTCTTTAATCTCCCTATTCACACACACATACACACACAAGCCGATCAAGAAAACCTATTAGTCAGTAATAAGAGAAACTTAAAACAAAAACAAAATAGAATACAAAACTTTTTCATATTTATTGGGAAAATGGAATATAAGTTACTTAAAATGCCACAAAAAAGTCGAAGAAGAAGAAGCAGAGAAAAAAAATGAAAATACTTCCAACAAAACAAACTCTCATGATATTTCTCGACAAATTTTATGGCCACATATACTTGAACTTTAGTCCTCTCGGTACAGAATTCAAGTAATACTCGTATTTCAATAGATTTTATGAACTAAACTAAGGAACAACTTTTCAATGAAATCATATAATAAACTAAAGCAGGAGCAGCAGCAGCCGATGAAGAAGAAGAGGAAGGGGAAGACGAAGCTGAGGCAAATGAAAAATATAACAACAAGAAAGGGAGCAGCAGTAGCAGTAGCTGAGATTGAAAAGAAAAACTATATAAAAAAATATTTGTTAGTTATGCCATCATCAATACAGATTGATGATCACAAAACATAGTTATCGTTACTCCGATGATAGGTAGGTTCGAAGGTGGGTGGGTTGTTTGTGTTGGTTGGTTGGTATATACATAGATAGCATGACTAGTCGTCAAATGAAAGTACCGGAATCGTTAAAACCTTATGATTATTATTATAAGTTTATAACTTTGGAAACATTTTATTGACGACAGTAGAAGTATGTTGCATTCGGATACCCCCACCACCGAAGAACTCGTAAAAGTGCAGTTTAAAGAAAACCTTGCTAGCAAAATGCAAAAGTCGCAAATGTCCTTGATGTAGAAGATATGAGGTAGGAAGCAAAAGGTGATGAGTATTCAGGCCTCGGCAATTGATGTATTTTATTCTGTAAAACATAAGCCTCGCCAACTGAGGAATTTTGTCCAACTGAGACATTTGCAGGACTTGGCAAATGAGACATTTTTTCTTATTAAAAAAAATCAGGCCTTGGCAAATGAAACATTTTTTTTCTATTCAAAAAATCAGGCCTTGGCAACTGAGATATTACTCTACAAAAACAGGTCTGGGAATCTAATGCATTTTTTTTCTATAGAAAATAATAAGGCCTCGGCAGCGGTGGCTTTTTTCTATAAAGAAAATCAAGAGTGGGCAACGGAGGCATTTTTTTCTAAGAAAAAAATCAGGCCACGGCAACTGAGGCTTCAGTTTTTTCTATAGAAAAAAAAATCAGGCCTCGGTAGCTGAGGTATTTTTTCAACAGAAGCAAACAGGCCTCGGTAGCTGAGGCATTTTTTCCAATAGAAAAAAATCAGACCTCGGTAACTGAGGCATTTTCCAATCGAAAAAATCAGTCGTAACTGAGGCTTCAGATTCTCTATCAAAAAAATCAGGCAACGTCAATAGAGGCTTTATTTTTTTCTGTTGTAAATAAAAATCAGATCTCGGCAAATTAGGCATTTTTTCTATAGAAATTTTTTTAGCAGCTATAAATGAGGATTTTTTAAAGAATATATTTCAGAGACTCAGCAACTGAGGCTTCAGTTTTTTTATAGAAAAATCTCAGGTCTCGCAAACTGAGGCTTCCGTTTTTTTTTTTTTTCTATAGAAAAAGCTCAGGCCTCGGCAACTGAGGCTTTAGTTTTTAGCAGATATAAATGAGGATGTTTTAAAGAATATTTTTCAGCTGTAAACGTGGATTTTTAAAGAATATTTTTCAGAGACTCTGGCTGCTATAAATGCGGCTTTTTAAAAATTATTTTTCAGAGACTCTGGCAGCTATAAAGTTTTTAAAGAATATTTTTCAGAGATTCTGGCAGGTATAAACGAGGTTTTTTCAAAGATTATATTTCAGACTCTTTCTGCTATAAACGTGGATTTCTTAAAGAATATTTTTAAGAGACTGTGGCAGCTATAAACGCGGATTTGTTAAAGAATATTTTCAGAAACTCTGCCAGCTATAAACGAGGATTTTTTTTAAAGAAAATTTCTCAGAGACTTTTGCAGCTATAAAACTGGGG
Organism: Musca domestica; assembly: GCF_030504385.1. Lineage (NCBI taxonomy): Eukaryota > Metazoa > Arthropoda > Insecta > Diptera > Muscidae > Musca > Musca domestica. Next base: position 7,065,214 of record NW_026712336.1, on the reverse strand, counting down.
TTTTTAAATAATAGTTTGAAAGAATCTGGCAGCTATAAACGTGGATTTTTTAAAGAATATTTTGAAAGAATTTGGCAGCTTTAAACGTCGAATTTTTTAAATATTATTTTTCAGAGACTCTGGCAGAATATATAAAGAATATTTTTCTGAGACTTCGAAAGCTATAAACGTGGATTTTTTAATGATTATTTTTCTCAGACTCCGAAAGCTATAAACGTGGATTTTATTTTTATAGAATATTTTCCTGAGACTCTGGAAACTATAAACGTGGATTTTTTAAGGATTTTTTTCTCTGGCAGCTATAAACGTGGATTTTTTAAGGATTTTTTCTCTGGCGCTATAAACGTGGATTTTTTAAGGATTTTTTCTCTGGCGCTATAAACGTGGATTTATTAAAGATTATTTTTCAGACACTCTTTTTAGAGACTCTGGCTGCTATAAACGTGAATTTTTTAAAGATTATTTTTTAGAGACTCTGGCTGCTTTAAACTTAGATTTTTTTATGAATATATTTCAGAGACTCTGGCTGTTATAAACGTGGATTTTTAAAAGAATATTTTCAAAGACTCTGGCAGCTATAAACGTCGTTTTTTTTTTAAGATTATTTTTCAGAACCACTGGCACCTATAAACGGGGATTTCTTAATGAATATTTTTATAAGACTCAGGCACCTATAAACGTGGATTTTTTAAAAAAATATATTCAAAGACCCTGGCAGATATTAACGTGGATTTTTTAAAAAAATATATTCAAAGACCCTGGCAGATATTAACGTGGATTTAAAAAAAAAAATATATATTCAAAGACCCTGGCAGATATTAACGTGGATTTAAAAAAAATATATATATTCAAAGACCCTGGCAGATATTAACGTGGATTTTTTAAAGATTATTTTTCAGAGACTCCGGCAGCTAAAAAGTGGAATAAAAGAATATTTCTAAGTTACTCTGGGAGCTAAAAATGTGGATTTTTTAAAGAAAATTTCTCAGGGAATCTGACAGCTAAAAAGGTGGATTTTTTTGAAGAATATTTCTCAGGGACTCTATCAGCTAAAAAAGTGGATTTTTTAAAGATTATTTTTCAGAGACTCTGGTAGCTATAAACATGGATTTTTATAGATTTTTTTACAAAGATTCTGGCAGCTATAGACGGAGTTTTTTTAAAGAATATTTTGCAGAGACTCTGGTAGCTATAAGTGTGGATTTTTTTTAAAGATTATTTTTCTTATTATTATTTTTCAGCTATTAACGTGGATTTTTAAATATTATTTTTCAGAGACTCTGGCAGCTATATACGAGGATTTTTAAAAGAACATTTTTAAGGGACTCTGCCATCTGGATTTTTTAAAGAATATTTTTTCCGAGACTCTTGCATCAATAAATGCGGAATTTTTAAGAACTCATTTTCTCTGACTTTCGAAACTGAAGAAAGTGAAAAATGAAAGTACGCCCCTGCTCTTTTTCTGAGTGTAGCCGGATAGTGTAACATAACTACTTTGATTTTGATGTATTTGCATTAAGTGGCACTTAACATGGAATTTCAGTATTTTATGCAAAATCACGAGGATAATCTTGTCTTTTGCTTGTAAGCTTTCACTGGCATCCTCCGATGACTGCTGTGAATATGCAATGGCAATGGTGATGGTGACAATGCCGTTGATATTTCTCAAAAAAGATGGAAAGCAATGTTTGTACTCTTTGATCCTGCAAGCTGGAAGTCGAGCTGACACCCTCCCCATGCCATTGGCTGTTACCGATTGACGGAAACTAAAATTACAAAAGTTAAACATCAGTTTGCTTGTTCAGACTCTCTTTCTTTCTTTTGTTGTTTTTTCTCAGCGCCCAGAGTTATTTCGTTGGGCATTTTCTCACATTTCTTCCATTTTTTTGAGAACAGCTCAGTTAACCAGTCATTCAATTCTTTTGTAAAATGAACCCCCAAACTTTTTTTTGTGCATTACATCTTTGACTTTGTTTGGCAGCAGGCTGAAATGTAAGAGAAAAACAAAAAAAATGTCCTTCCAAGGCAATGCAAGATAAAGTTTGAATAATCAACTCTTACTTCCACAGAATACGACCATGCCAATAGTTTTTGGACTAAAGGCAAATATAGACAAGCGGCTGTGACAGATAAATAGCCTTGCCGGCCTGTTGACTTCAATGTTAGATTGGCCCAAAAGGCAGACCGAACAGGATGTTTGTCTGCCTGCCAGAACGCCTCCAATGACTTGTTTGACTCGACAACAACGGCAAACACATGCTAACATCGAATGTACTCACTGTCATTTTAAAACTGACTCTCTCTCTCTCCCCCTTACACACACACATACACACATTTGAATGCAACCCCTTTGTAATGATTGGTTGGTTGCTTGCCTGCTTCCTAGGAAGTTTTGTAAACAGACCAAGAAATTTCCAAACTGATATCGGATGTCACTGCAAAGATGGCCCAAAGTCCAACATGAAGTTGATCATAGAGTTTAGAGGCTAAGTTCTTCGATAGTCTTGTGTATCATTCCATTTTTTTCTTGAGATAGTCAGTCAGTCATCCAGCCAGTCCAGCATCTTGTGTTTCTTCAACTAAACTTAATGTTTATCTTAACCTTAACCTATGTTTCCTGATTTCACAAAATGTTGTAGTTTATCTTTTTTCTATGGAACTTGGAATTCGAGAGAGTTTTGTAAGGAGGATGGAAAATGTGCGAGGGTGGGTGGGAAAGTTTATAACCATCAGGGTCTTTGAATATATTTTTTTAAAAAATCCACGTTAATATCTGCCAGGGTCTTTGAATATATATATTTTTTTTAAATCCACGTTAATATCTGCCAGGGTCTTTGAATATATTTTTTTAAAAAATCCACGTTAATATCTGCCAGGGTCTTTGAATATATTTTTTTTAAAAAATCCACGTTTATAGGTGCCTGAGTCTTATAAAAATATTCATTAAGAAATCCCCGTTTATAGGTGCCAGTGGTTCTGAAAAATAATCTTAAAAAAAAAACGACGTTTATAGCTGCCAGAGTCTTTGAAAATATTCTTTTAAAAATCCACGTTTATAACAGCCAGAGTCTCTGAAATATATTCATAAAAAAATCTAAGTTTAAAGCAGCCAGAGTCTCTAAAAAATAATCTTTAAAAAATTCACGTTTATAGCAGCCAGAGTCTCTAAAAAGAGTGTCTGAAAAATAATCTTTAATAAATCCACGTTTATAGCGCCAGAGAAAAAATCCTTAAAAAATCCACGTTTATAGCGCCAGAGAAAAAATCCTTAAAAAATCCACGTTTATAGCTGCCAGAGAAAAAAATCCTTAAAAAATCCACGTTTATAGTTTCCAGAGTCTCAGGAAAATATTCTATAAATATAAAATCCACGTTTATAGCTTTCGGAGTCTGAGAAAAATAATCATTAAAAAATCCACGTTTATAGCTTTCGAAGTCTCAGAAAAATATTCTTTATATATTCTGCCAGAGTCTCTGAAAAATAATATTTAAAAAATTCGACGTTTAAAGCTGCCAAATTCTTTCAAAATATTCTTTAAAAAATCCACGTTTATAGCTGCCAGATTCTTTCAAACTATTATTTAAAAACCCCAGTTTTATAGCTGCAAAAGTCTCTGAGAAATTTTCTTTAAAAAAAATCCTCGTTTATAGCTGGCAGAGTTTCTGAAAATATTCTTTAACAAATCCGCGTTTATAGCTGCCACAGTCTCTTAAAAATATTCTTTAAGAAATCCACGTTTATAGCAGAAAGAGTCTGAAATATAATCTTTGAAAAAACCTCGTTTATACCTGCCAGAATCTCTGAAAAATATTCTTTAAAAACTTTATAACTGCCAGAGTCTCTGAAAAATAATTTTTAAAAAGCCGCATTTATAGCAGCCAGAGTCTCTGGAAAATATTCTTTAAAAAATCCACTTTTTTAGATGCCAGAGTCTCTGAAAAATAATCTTTAAAAAATCCACCTTCATAAAAAATCCACGTTTTTCAGAGTTTTGGGAAAATATTCTTTAAAAAATCCAAGTTCAAAGCTGCCAGAGTCTCTGAAAAATATTCTCTAAAAATCCACATTTATAGTCGCCAGAGTCTCGGAAAAATAATCTTTAAAAATCCACGTTTATAGCTGCCAGAGTCTCTGAGAAATATTCTTTAAAAAATCCACATTTATAGCTGCCAGAGTCTCTGAAAAAATATTCTTCTGCCAGAGTTTTTGAAAATATTTTCTAGAACTTCCACGTTTGTAGCTGCCAGAGCCTCTGAAAAATAATACTGAGAAACATTCTTTAAAAAATCCACTTTTTTAGCTGCTATTTGAGAAATATTCTTAAAATATCCAATTTTTTAGCTGCCAGAGTCCCTGAGAAATATTCGTTAAAAAATCCACATTTTTAGCTCCCAGAGTCCCTTATAAATATTCTTTAAAAATTCCACTTTTTCAGCTGCCAGAGTCTCTGAAAAATAATCTTAAAAAATCAACGTCTATAGCCGCAAGAGTCTCTGAAAAATCTTCTTTAAAAAATCCACGTTTATAGCCGCAAGGATTTCTAAAAAATATTCTTTAAAAAATCCAAGTTTATAGCTGCCAGAGTCTCTGAAAAATATTCTTAAAAAATCCACGTTTATAGCTGATAGAGTCTCTGAAAAATATTCGTTAATAAATCCGCTTTTTTAGCAGCCAGAGTCTTTGAAAAATAATCTTTAAAAAATCCACGTTTATAGCTTCCAGAGTCTTTGAAAAATATTCTTTAAAAAAATCAATTTTACAGCTGCCAGAGTCTCTGAAAAAAATTCTTCAAACAAAAACATGTTTATAGCTGCCAAAGTCCCTGAGAATATTATTTAAAAATACACTTTTTTAGCTGCCAGAGTCCCTGAAAAATATTATTAAAAAATCCAAATTTTTAGCTGCTAGAGTCCCCTTTAAAAATTCCACTTTTCTAGCTGCCAGAGTCCCTGAGAAATATTGTTTAAAAATCCACTTTTCGAGCTGCCAGAGTCTCTGAAAATCATCTTTAAAAATCTACGTTTGTAGCTGCCAGAGTCTCTGAAAAATAATCTTTACAAAATCCACGTTTTTAGCTGCCAGAGTCCCTGAGAAATATTCTTCAAAACATCCACTTTTTTAGCTGCCAGAGTTTTTGAGAATAATCTTTAAAAAATCCAAATTTTTAGCTCCCAGAGTCCCTTAGAAATATTCTTTAAAAATTCCACTTTTTTAGCTGCTAGAGTCTCTGAAAAATAATTTTTAAAAAATCCACGTTTATAGCTGGCAGATTCCCTGAGAAATTTTCTTTAAAAAATCCACTTTTTTGGTTACCAGATTTCCTCAGAAGTATTCTTTTAAAAATATAGTGTATAGCTGCCAGAGTCTCTGAAAAATAATCTTTAAAAATCCAATTTTAGCTGCCAGAGTCTCAGAAAAATAATCTTTAAAAAATCCACGTTTATAGCTGCCAGAGTCCCTGAGTAATATTTTTTAAAAAATCCACGTTTATAGGTGCCAGAGTCTCTGAAAAATAATCATTTAAACGTCCACTTTTCTAGCTGACTCTCTGAAACATAATCTTTAAAAAATCCTTGTTTTTAGCTGCCAGAGTCTCCGGAAAATATTCTATAAAAACTCCAATTCCTTTTCACGCTCCTGCTCTCAGACGCGAACTCCATCAAATCACGGACAAAGACAATTTTCAAAACGAATCAATCAAAATCTATATCCAGCAATGTCGAAAAAATGGAATTTGAAGTTTTCCCTCTGCTCCCCCCACTTCCAAGGTTTTCTGGCATTTATCACTTTCACTTTAATCCCTGGTTTAGTGACATGTGATGGCAGGAGCTGGCTCTGCTGTTTCTTGGCAACGACCAAACACTACGTCCTTGGCTTATTGTCTCGATGGTAGAAAATCGTAGCTAGAGAAGTAATATAAAGTACAATTTGATAAAGTAGTGACAAGGGTTAAGTTGTCTCGAGTTAGGGAAATGTGGAAATATTCAAAAAAAAAAGAAAAATCTACCAACGAAACCGAAAAGTTTAAAATATGCCCTGCATTACACTTATACAGACATGATATCGCTGCCATTGCCGAGAGAGAGAATAGAGAGAGGAAGAAAATACCGGTGTAAACTACTCAAGCTTCCAAAGGCAAATGTGAAGTTGTAGATATGTATGAGTGTATGTTTGTAAGTTCAAGGCGAACAAAATACCCCAAGAAGACATCGACGACGAAGAAGAAGAAGAATGAGATCCTGTAAAGATGTATTACCTCAGCGAAACCATACGTTTGCCTGCGAAAACCTTCAACTGACATCAGATATTTGTGCGTCTAAACGAAAACGAAAATTTTAAGATAAAATCTACACTCCATTCGTTTTTGCTATTTTCCCCCTCGTTTTTCGTGTGGTGCAAAGTTGATGCTACTTTTTTTTCGAAGTGGGGATTGACAGAAAGGGTTATTAAAACGGAAAATTCTTTTTAAACATAATTTATAAGGGATATAAATTTTGTTAGAATAATTTCCAAAGAATGTAGATTTTTAGAATAACAATAATGGCCCTGAATTCTTAAAAAATAATATCTGAAGAAACTGGAAATAAAAATTATATATCAGAGAATTAAAAAAACTAAATTTCAAAACCTGAAAAATAAATTCTAAAAAATAATACAGTTTGCTTAAAAAATTTTTGAAGGTCTTGGGCTTCCTTGTATTATTTGTAGAACCATCACTGGAGAAACATTTTTATTTTTTACCTTACAACACTATGTGTTGGGGGTATTATAAGCATGATTGGGCCAAAAATTATGTAACACATCGAAAAAAATGTAACACCTTCCTATCTCGCCGAGCTGAGTCGATCTAGCTATGTATGTCAGTCCGTCCGTCTGTCTGCCTGTCCGTCTGTCTGCCTGACGACCTACAGGTCGCAATTGTGGCTCGATTATCTCGAAATTGAAAATGGAGGTGGGGTTTGGGTAAGATTAGAAGCCTATTGCTTTTGGAGATGATCGTCAAATATTTAGGGGTTAAAATGGACCAAAAACAGAAAATTTCCCTGACTTTGCAATTGCTTTAGAGGCCACAATTATAAACTTTTATGTCAAAAAATACGAAAATTTCCACTGAACCGCGAATATTTTTAGTCCAGGCCAAATCACAAATACATTAAAAGGTCACTTCTGACCATTACAGTGATTCTGATAGCCACGATATCGGATATACAGCAAAATACGTACAATAACAGGGTGAGATGAAAAAACTACAGCCAACTTCAGATTGCTGTCATTTCTAAGCCACTCGTCCGACAGCTGTTAAAATTATTCCAGTGTCAGCTCATTATATTGTTTACAAGCGTACAAAAGCATTTTGGTGAGAATTTTCCAGGAAAAAAGTTATTCGTCAAGGAATTCAAGCGTGATACTGTGATTTCTTTAGATTTGCTGGAAAACAACAAATGACTGTCGTTATAGCACTGCACCATTTAAATGTGAATAAATCTTTTGTGTCTTGTGATACTGATAGCGTAGTCCAACGTCAAGGAAATGGACGGAAGAAAACAGCTACATCAGCAGAAATGGTTCGGAAAGTAAAGAAGCGATTTGATCAAAACCCGCGTCGCAGTGGCCGAAAAATGGCTCGTGACCTGAACATATCGCAATATTCCATTCGGCAAATATTGAAAATTGAGCTCGGGGTAAAGACTATGACATTCCAAAAAATGCAAGAACTTACACCGCAACAGAAAGAAAATAGACTCAAAAGAGCTAAAGAGATGCACCGCTTGGCCAAAAATGTTGAACTGTCGAATTTGGTTTTCTCCGATGAGTAAACATTTGTTGTCCAGTAGTTTGTAAACCAACAAAATTATCGTGTTTACTTGCCAAAGAGGTCAGCTGAAAATGTGCAATGTTAGCCACCAGAACTCAAGCGCCGGCCATGATGATGGTGTGGGCCGCCATAACAGCCGATGGTCGCTCTAAGCATCAGAATAAATACCGAATATTATCCCAAAAATATTGTGAAGGGTGTATTAAAGCCTTGGGCACGCAAACATTTTGGCCGCAAACCTTGAACATTTCAACAGGACTCAGCACCATCGCACTCAGCACGCGCCACCCAAGATTGGTTACAAAACGAGGTTCCTCGCACCATTTCCAGCGCACAATGGCCAGCCAAATCTCCGGATACCAATCCGTTGGAATATTGTGTCTGGAGTATTTTGAAAAGCAAGGTTGGTACTAAAAACTCCCCAAGTGTCGATCACCTCGAGCAAGCGCTTCGCCGGGAATGGGCCAAAATACCGCAGAGCAACATTCGGGCAGCGTGTGATGGTTTCATTGGCCGTTTGAAGGCCATAATTCGTGCCATAGCTGACCAATTCGAACAAATCTAAACGTATTCTAAAATTTGAGGCTATTTCCGACATTTTTTGCAATGAAATTTGAAAAAAAAAAATGTCAAAATTATGTATATCGAAGCTACATGAAAATCTGAACCGATCTCGATAAAATTTGGCAGAGGTATTTTCGAGCAGTATCTGGTACCAAATAGAATTGTTATGGAGTGCATACTACACATGTGAGGACTTTAACACCAAATCGGATGAAACATATATATGGGAGCTATAGCTATATCTGAACCGATTTTCAGCAAAATCTGAAGCGCTTGCTTTTAGACTGAATTCCGTCGGAAGCGTCAAAATTCAAGATATTTGAACTGAAATTAGCCATTTGGTGCACAAAAAAAAACCTGAAATCAGATAATAATATATATGGGAGCTATACCCTAACCTCATCCGATCTCGATTAAATTTTAACCACATATTTCTGAACTGTATTTGAAATCTGGAACCAAAGACTATTGTTGTGGTGTGCACATTACGCATGTGAGGGACGTAAAACGGCAATTCCGATGAAAAATATATATGGGAGCTAAAGCTATATCTGAACCGATTTTCTCCAAATTTAATGTACTTGCTTCTAGACTTAATTCGGTAGGATGAGCCGAAATCCAAGTCATTTGAACTGATATTGGCCATTTGTTGCACAATTAACCCGAAATCGGTTGAAGATATATATGGGAGCTGTATCTAAATTTGAACCGATTCTCATCAATTTCAACAGGGTTCGTCATTGGGACAAATAAATATTGTTTGGAAATTTTCATCTCAATCGGATAACAAATGCGGCTCAATCGGAACAAAAATACAAGGACAGACGGACTGACAAGCATAAATCGATTTAGAAAGTGATTCTATTAAGATCCTCAAAAGTAACTATGAGTCTGTGTCGCTACCTTCTCCAAACAAATGCACACAGACGTAACACCCTTGTGTGGGTAGGGTATAAAAATACATCCAGAAGGAACTGGATTTTTTAAAAATTATTTCTAAATGAATAATTGTGAAATTTTTTATACTCTCCACCATAGTATGGAGGGTATATTAAGTTTGTCATTCCATTTGTAACACCTTGAAATATACATTTTAGAACCCACTAACTATATAATATTCTTGATCAGCATTAAATTCTATGTCGATTTAGCGATGTCCGTCCATCTATCCGTCTGTGGAAAGCACTCTAGCTACCGAACGAATTGAATAAGGTTGATAAAATTTTACTCAAATATATATTATGTCTGCAAGACTTTTGGTATTGTAAATGGGTCATGTAGGTCCACCTTTTTGTATAGCCCTCATACAACGGTACCTCCCGATATTCAGTATTTTGATGATTTTAGCGACATTATTCACCGGATATTTCAAATTTGGTATTTGAAGTTCAAAATGGATACTACAGCCTAAGGCAGATAATTGTCTGTGCAGGTCCACGTTTTCGTATAGGCCCCCCATATCAGTATCTCCCTATATTCTGTACTTTGGCGAATTTAGGTACAATATTCACCGATTTTTTTTAAAAAATTCGGTTTTGGCTACATTATTAATCGGATTTTTTTCAAGTTTAGTATTTGAATATTGTAATGGCTTATGCTAAAAAGATGCCTATGCAGGTTCACGTCTCCATACAGGCCCCAATATAACGTTTATATTCGGTATTTTTAAGATTTTAACAGACGGATTTTATTTATTTATTTTTCTAATTCGTTCCAACTGGTGGAGTGTATTCAAAGTTCGGCTGGCGGAAATTACGGCTTTTTTACTTGTATAATAATAATTTCAAGGATTATTCGATCTGCGAGTAATTTCTGATGTCCCTCCTGATGTTTTTATACCCTACACCACAAGGTGGTCAGGGTATTATGTCTTTGTGCATTTGTTTGTAACAGGCAAAAGGAAACGAGATAGACCCATAGTTCCTTTTGATGTTCTGCATAGAATCACTTTCTATGTTGATTTATGCATGTCAGTCCGTCTGTTCGTCCGTCCGTCCGTCTGCCCATGTATTCTTGTGAACAAAATGCAGGTCGCATCTATTATCCGATTGAGATGAAATTTTGCACAAATCATTTGTTTGACCCAAGGACGAACCCTATTGAAATTGGAGATAATCGGTAAAAATTTAGATATAGCTCCCATATATATCTTCGTCCGATTTGCCTTTTATTGTGCGCCAAACGTGTAGTATCAGCCCGAATAGTATGAAATTTTGCATATACAACCAAATTAGGCCTGAAAATAAGCATGCCAAATTTGATCGAAATCGGTTCAGATATAGCTATAGCTCCAATACATATTGTTCATCCGATTTGTTCTTTTTTATCCTCCGCAGCCGTAATATGCACTCTGTAACAACAATATTAGGGGAAATATATCAAATGCAGCTCAGAAATACCTTTGCTTAATTTTATCCAGATCGGTTCAGATTTGGATATAGCTCCCATATATAACTTCGTTCGATTTTCCTTTGATTGTGCCCCAAACGTCTACAATTTGCCCAAATTGGATGAAATTTGGAACATACGACCGAATTGAGTCTAGAAGCTAGTATGTCAATATTTGGTGAAGATCGTTTCAGGTATAGCTATAGCTCCCATATTTGCTGTTCATCCGATTTGTCATATTTGTTACCCACAGCCGTAATATGCACTCCGTAACAACGATATTCAGGGAAATATATCAAACACAGTTCAAAAATATCTTCACCAAATTTTATCAAGATCGGTTCCGATTTGGATATAGCTCCCATATATATCTCTATCTGATTTCAAATTAATTTTGAACCAAATGGGCAATACAAGTCCGAATTTAAAAGATACAAATACTTCGGCATATTTAGTCCTTTGAATTTTTAATTATAATTATAATCATAGGGTGTATGATTAAATTCTCCCATAAAAACTTTTAATTGTTATGTGGAGCTCAACTAAATTAGCAAAGTGGTGTAGGGTATCATAAAATCGGCCAGCCCGACTTTAGGACTTTCTTTACTGGTTTACTTGTATAATAATAATTTCAAGAATTATTCGATTTGCAATATTTTAAGAAGTATTTTCAAAAATTCCCTCCTGGTTTTTTTAATAAAATATCCCATATTAGAAACCCTTTATCCAACTGAATACCTCCAAAAAAATCTGCTTTGAACTTTATTTTTCGTTGCTGTAAAGTTTCGTTTGGGCAAAATTTTGTGAATAAGTTTTCATGAACGATGGTTGAATAGATTGGATGGATGAATGAATGAATGACTGACTGACGGAATGGCGGGTTGGTTGGTTGGTTGTCGGGCTAGTTGGAAGAACGGTTGGCCACGTTGGTTGTTTAGCGAGTCGATGGGTTAGAAGAGATAGCAGATGAATGAAATATACAATTCCTTTTGAAGAACATGGCTTCGCAACGGTGTGTGTGTGTGTGTGTGCGGTAACGGATGTTAGTGTTGTTGCTGTTGTTGTGGTTGTTGTTGCTGTTAAGGGTTTTTGTGTGTTTTACAGTGATTTGATGTCTGTAAAAGCGATTGAATTGTAATGAAATCTGATGTGGCATAAAATACCAGCATCAATATTGGCATAGCTCAGGACACACACAAACACACACACACACATACACACACCGAAATGTGTCTTCAAAATCTTTTTGAATGCTCACACATACCAACAAACAAAATACCTTGGTGATGCTACAAAGGGGACATCTCTCAAAGTAGATAGGTGTGTATGTGTGAATATATTAGAGTAGAGTAGAGTTTGTCACACATACACACACACTCACACATTTAACCACGATAAAGTATTTATAGATATATCTCTCTACTTTTCTATGTACTGTCAATATCATCTACACATTCCATACTTGATTTCCCTTTTTTTCCTGGCCACATGTCACTGAGACAGACAGGCATCCAGCCAGCTAACCAGTCACTCGATTCGGGGTTCGGGAGTATGGCAGGGTTCCCTGAATTTTGCTTCGTTTATTACCAGAGTCATGTTGATATTTTAACTTGTTCGATGTTTTCCTTTTCAAAACGACTGAACGACCGAGCGGCATGCTTGCTTGACTATTTCGTTGGTGTGAAATGGCGCCCAATGATGCTGGGTTATTGGCACAAGTATTTCCGGTTTAGTGGCGGATATTTTGAGCATTACTTAACTCCCTGCCATTTCTTTCGTTTATTTTTTCTCGCAGCAGCGGCGATACCCATCACTCTATGAGTATTTCACTTCATATCTTCGGCTTTTTGGAGTTTTTTTTTTCGTTTGAAGGAAAGCCACTACCACCAGCATCACCACCACTACTCCAGAGGAACAGCTACAACAGTTGATGTTGCGTTTTTATGGTAAACTTTGTTATTGTTTGGATTGCGGCAAGGATTGTATAAATTTTGTGGTTTTCCCAGACTTTTGGTGTTGGGGCACAGAGCCGAAGTGTTGCCTGGTTGTGTTCCGTTCTGTGTGGTTGGTTCTTCGCCGGACAATATTGCCAGACAGACATCCAGATGGATGCGAACATCGAGTGAAAGAGAGATAGGAAAAAAATGCGAAATATTTAATGACAAATTCCGGAATTGATGTTGATTGTTATGGATATTGCTGGAAGGGTTAAAATACCATACAAAGTAAATAATCGTAAGTGTTTATTTACAGATACACAGATTAATCGATTTTGGGTTATTTTCAAGTAAAGTTATTGAAAAAAAACACATAACAAACCAAAAACAAATAGAAAAGTTAATCGAGCGACAGACAGGGAGGAGAGATAAATAAAAGTGGGTTGGATCGAAACTCAAACCCATAGGGCAAACGATGTTGTAAAACTTTTGAAAGACATTGGTCTATTGAAGATACTTGGAAAGTGGTTTTCTATAAATGCGATAGATAAGGTCCGATTTCAGTGATTGGTTTTATATGAATATCTGCCAAAGAAGAAGTCTTCTGTATTCTGATGAGACTCGAAGAGATGAACTCATGACGAGTTTTTTTTTCAATATTCACAACCAGAAAATACAAAATAAAATCAGAAGAAGCCACTTTTCAGAAAAAGAAGTCAAGGTCGAAAAACGAACACACCATGAACCCATAGATCAACCAACAAACCTACCTTAAGGCAGGTTCCTCAGATAAGCCTTACTTGAAGTAGTGGGGTCCATCGAGGTCCATCTGCTGGATATAAAAATGGCCTTTCCAGAGGTAAATATCCTGAGTCGGGTTAATATTTATCGGCTCAAAAAGATGATTTTTAAAGACCTATATGAAAGTTTTTTAAGAAAAACCCATTAAAAGAGTGCATGATATCACTTGGAGAAGGATTATATTAAAACAAGTTAAAAAGCAGTAAGTTCGGCCGAACTTTGAATACCCTCCACCATTTAGAACAAATTTGGAAATTTTCAAAAAATAAAATCCTTAAAAAATTCTGTTTATATTTTAAAAATACCGAATATAGCCGTTTTTTTGGGACGACGTGGACCTACATAGGCATTGTTTGTCATAAGCCATTACGACATCTCAAACAATTTCAGTGAGTATTGTACCTAAACTCGTCAAAATACCGAATATAGGGAGGTACTGATATATGGGGCCTATACCAAGACCTGGACCTATTAGATTTTCACCTGTTATATTTCCTTGCTTTAAAAAATTCAGCATTTTACTACATTATCACCAAGCTTGTGGCTAGTCTAAAGCTACATAAAGATCTTTTTTCAATTGCTTAAGTCATCAGTTGATTTTTTTTTTTTTTTTTTTTTTTTTTTGAAAGAAACCAGGAGCCTTTGACAAAAAAAAAATTATGACCCAAAATTGAACTACGTCACCTAAAAGTCCTTTGATTAAATTTCGTCTTAGTTCAATTTCGACCCATAATTTGTTTTTGTTTACTCTTTGTTCTTTTATAGCTGCAACTTATTTTTTCCATGTTCGAGCATTCTTTGTACCCTTCTGCAAAAGGATTTCCTTGGAACATTTGAAACGGAGAAACTATTTTACATTTTTAAGTTTTCGTAATGTTCTCTTCTTTAGAGGATCGATTTAGAGCGAAGGAAGGAAGGAAGGCCCAAAGGCTTCCACTTTGCTGCTTTTTCGGTTAATTCTAATTCGCAGCCCATGTAGCTTCCCAGCTATCATTATACCCTACACCACAAGGTGGTCAGGGTATTATGTCTTTGTGCATTTGTTTGTAACAGGCAAAAGGAAACGAGGTAGACCCATAGTTGCTTTTGATGATTTGCATAGAATCACATTCTGAGTCGATTTATGCATGTCCGTCCGCCCGTCCGTTTGTCTGTCTGTCCGTCTGTCCATGTATTTTTGTAAACAAAGTACAGGTCGCATTTATTGCCCGATCCAGATGAAATTTTGCACAGATTATTTGTTTGGCCTAAGGACAAACCCAAAATTTAGATTTAGCTCCCACATATATCTTCGTTCGATTTGCCTTTTATTCTGCACCAAACGCGTAATATGGTGCCGAATAGTATGGAATTTTGTACATACAACCAAATTAGGCCTGAAAATAAGTGTGCCAAATTTGATCGAAATCGGTTCAGATATAGCTATAGCTCCCATATATATTTTTCATCCGATTTGTTTTTTTTTGTCCTCCGCAGCCGTAATATGCACACTGCAAAAACATTATTTGGGGAAATATATCAAATGCAGCTCAGAAATACCTTTGCTAAATTTAATCGAGATCGGTTCAGATTTGGATATAGCTCCCATATATAACTTCGTCCGATCTACCTTTGATTGTGCACCAAACGTCTAATATTTGTCCAGATGGGATGAAATTTGGCACTTACGACCGAATTAAGTCTTAAGTCCGTAACAACGATATTCAGAGAAATACATCAAATACAGCTCAGAAATATACTTGCCAAATTTTATCGAGATCGGTTCAGATTTGGATATAGCTCCCACATATATCTTTATCCGATTTCAAATTAATTGTGCACCAAATGGGCAATACAATTCCGAATTTAAAAGATACAAATGCTTCGGCATATCCTTTGAACTCTACTAAATTAGCAAAGTGGTGTAGGGTATCATAAAGTCGGCCCCGCCCGACTTTAAGACTTTCTTTACTGGTTTTTTTATGAGTTCAGTTCGAATATAATCTCTGCACAAGTTTCCGATTCAGAGCGGAATTTGAATGCACAGCTACAAAAGTTTTATGGACATGTCGGAATTCCACAGAATTCTTTTTACTTCAAAGAAAGGGAAAGTATAGGATTTTAATACTCCTGTAACTATTAATAAATATTCAAAATTTTAAAATGTTTGCCGTTTAATATAATATATAATATTCTCCCATGTCTTTAAAATTATATTCCGCAAACATAACTTACTTCACTTCAACTAGACACAAACAAAACTGACAAATTTACTCTGTGTCACAAAGATGTCGGCAGATAACGAAACTACACCGTTTTTAACTGTTAGAGACTCCAGCATAAATCTCTTCTGGTCATTGCAGAAAAGTTTAAATTTCCTTACCCTAGCACCTCTTTCTATTTTTATGCCATTAAACGCACAAAGAAACTCCAATATCTAACTGTCGATTGATTACGATTCGATCACCTTTACAATTACTTCCGGCAAATTTGTTTCATCTCCCATTATCCCTTCCTATTACATTTATTTTATGTGTCCTGCATTCTTTTTACCTTGACGACCTCACTTATATGATATAGACCAGTCTGGTGGTATTTATTGCTTCCGTTCTTTTCTTTTTTCCCCATTTTTTGGTTTCCTTAACAAGCCTTGGCCAAATGTCAATTCGTTTGCCACAAACAATTTTTGGCCAGCGGACGAAAACAGAGACAGAGACTGGATTGGCTGTTGTGACATAAATGCCACATCAGGTTAACTATTAATTTTACTCAAGCAAGATTAACGAGTGGATGATTGCTTAAATTGTCTAATTCTTGGTAGAAATAAATTTTGTTTTTCTCTTCGTTTTATTTTTGTTATAAAAAACAGACGCACACACATGCATATATATGGTGGCAAATACAGCCATACATATGGCTAGAGTAGTCTTGCTTTAATTCTAGCCCATGATGACCAGCAGAGGTTTCTCCTTTGCTGTTCAATAGGTTAAGGCATTGTGCTCTTTAAAGGTAAGACAGTGTTTTGAAATAAAAGAATGTTAGATGGATTGAATTGGAAATTAACTACATATTTCTGCAATAAGCTCTTGTTAAAATAATGGGTCAGCTGGACCAATTGCAAGTAGCTATGAATGCCAAAACTTTATTTGGAAATCAATTTTTCGCGAAAAAAAAGTAGTTACTGGCCAGCTAGTTTAGGATTGTGCGATTCCATGGCTCTGACTTTTTTCACAAATTTTTATTATTAATTAACCTAAAGCATCGGCGCTTTATATAGGCAAAATAGAGGCTAGATTAGGTTGAAAAGAAGGGCAAAAACGGTCGCTATATGTTCTGGTGGACATAATTTTTACATTTTTTTAAAATTTTATTGAATGATAGCAAAAAATGTCGGAAATAGCATCAAATTTTAGAATAAGTTTAGAATTGGCCATTGTGTGCTGAAAATGAAGCAAGGAATCTCATTTTTTTGGGTGGCTCGTGCTGGGTGCGATTGTGCTGAGTCCTGTTGAAATTTCCAAGGTCTGCACCCAAAATGTTTGCGTGCCCAAGGCTTTAATACACCCTTCGAATATTTTCGCGAAAATATTCGGCATTTATTCTGATGCCAAGGGCGACTAATACGAGCGGTGAGCGACCATCGGCTGTTATGGCAGCCCACACCATCACCATGGTCGGCGCTTGAGTTCTAGTGGCCATCCGAAGGTGCCACCAGGTTTCAGCTGACCTCTTTGGCAAGTAAACACGATCATATTGTTTGTTTACAAACTGCTGGACAACGACTTTTTTCTCATCGGAGAAAACCAAATTCGGCAGTTCACCACTTTCGGCTAAGCGAGGCAACTCTTTAGCTCTTTTGAGTCTATTTTCTTTCTGTTGTTGTGTAAGTTCTTGCACTTTTTGGAATTTCAATGGCTTTACCCCGAGCTCATTTTTCAATATTTGTCGAATGGAATATTGCGATATGTTCAGCTAACGAGCCATTTTTGGCCACTGCGACGCGGGTTTCATTGAAGTCGCTTCTTTACTTTTCGAACCATTTCCGCTGATGTTGCTGTTTTATGGCTTAAAAAACAGCAGTCTGAAGTTGGTTTCAGTTTTTTCATCTCACCCTGTACATCATTTTCTCGAAGGTGCCCTCGATGTGGTGTACAACCTTATGTAATGCGGTTTAAACTGAACATCCTTTTAACGTATGCATGTTGTTTATATCGATAAGGCTTAGGTATTGCGTAACTTGCCTCCCCAGGTTTGGGCATGAAAACTACCTTCCTCTCCTGCCAGGCTTTTGGTGTATACGCAAATTTTAGTCATGCGTTAAAAAATTCTGACCAAGTTGGACGAGATGTAGTCCACTTCCTTTTGGAGAAGAGCCGGAAGGACAATATCTGGTCCCGTTGTCTTAAACGGCTTAAAACCTTTGATGACATATTTTCTCTCTTCTACTCTTTCCTTCTTATTATCCATATCATCTGCCATTGTCACGGGATGTGTGTGGGTTTTAAGGTGAGACTGACTTGAGTCATCGGCTGGTAGTTTTAGATTGACTTACTTCGATTTTGGCTGTATGCTCCTTTGTTCCTTTAAGCAGAAGTCAGCCGATGACTTAAGGCAGTCAAAGAAGCCTTTTATCTACTCACACTTTTTTATACCCTCCACCATGGCATGGAGGGTATATTAAGTTTCTCATTCCGTTTGTAACACCTTGAAATACTCATGTCAGACCCAACAAAGTATATATATTCTTGATCAGCATAAGATTCTATGTCAATTTAGCGATGTCCGTCTGTCTGTGGAAATCACTCTACCTTCCGAACGAATTGAAGTAGATTGACAAAATTTTTCTCAAATGTATGTTATGTCTGCAGGATTGTTGGTATTGAAAATGGGCTATGTAGGTCCACGTTTTGGTATAGCCCCCATAAAACGGTGCCCCCCGATAATCGGTATTTTGTTGATTTTAGCTACCTTATTTTCCGGAATTGTTTCAAATTTGGTATTTGAAGTTCGTAATAGATACTACAGCCTATGACTGAAAATTGTCTGCGCAGGTCCACGTCTTCGTATAGCCCCCATATAACGGTACCTCCCGGTATTCGGTATTTTGATCATTTGAGCAACATTATTCACCGAAATTCCTTCAAATTTGGTATTCAAAGTTCGGCCCGCCGAACTTACAGCTTTTTTACTTCTTTAATTTTTGGTACAAAGAGGCTAATTACTACTTACAGCTTAAACATATTGATTCGTAACACTGTCTCTGTCTAATCTCTCCCCCTCTCTCTCTCCCTCTCTCTCTCTCTCTCTCTCTCTCTCTCTCTCTCTTCTATTGTCACAAACTACATCGAACTTTTGGGTAATCGTTTTTCCATTGGATTTAGTCAGCATTTAGGGTTATTAACAATGTAACGTCTCTCTGCAGTACACCTCTGTAGTGTGGGTTTAAGATTGCCATTAGTCGGACCAAGGAACATTAGAGCGGACTGACTTGTGTGTTGTCTCTCTTGCATGAAGCAGAGGGGAGTATGAAAAATGCCAACTAAATGTGCCATCGTTAGTCCAAGATTTCAAAGTGCTGCAGCAGGAGGTTAGGTTGTATCAATTCATTGAAACTTAATTTTTACTCCCCCCAAAATGCTATCTCTACCTCTTCCCCCATTCTGACCCTGCTGTTTTGTTTGCCCACCAAAGTTTCATTGATTTTCTTTTCTTTCGTTTTTTTTGCTCTTGTTTTCATTTAGTGTGGAAACTTTCATCTTTGTTATCTATTTTCGGTTTTATTCCGTCTTCTTCTACTTCGTGATGCTGATACTGTAACTGTTGTTGTTGTTGTTTAGTTTTGCTGTATATTCCAACAGTTTTTTGTTGCTGCTGTTGTTTTTCCGATTTTTCATTTACGTCCTTTTAATACTGCTTATTTAGTCCATTGAGCTTAAGGTCAAGGAATGTAATTAATTTCATTTTACAACAGCTGGGCCAGTGAAATCTTCTTTCATGTTTCATTTGAGCTGTTGCGTTGTTTTGCTATTCTCGCTTTAAGTTTTTTGGTAGCCTGTTTTTCGGTTTTTCTTCAGCAGTGGGCCTTTGATGTCTTTTATGCGGAGTGGAAATTTTGAAATAAATTTTAAAAAATTAACAAAAAAAAAACCTTGGAATACGTACCAGATTACATAGCTCCGACTAAAAATGCCTAAGACAGAAAATTGTCTGTGCAGGTCACGTCTTCGTATAGCCCCCATATAGCGGTAAATTTAGGGACATTATTCACCGGAGTTGTTAAAAATTTGGTATTTGAGGTTCGTAATGGATACTACAGCCTATGACAGAAAATTCTCTGTGCATGTCCACGTTTTAGTATAGCACCCATATAATAGTACTTCCCTATACTCGGTCGACGTATAGACCCCAATATAACGGCTAGATTCGGTATTTTTAGGAATTTACTTGCATTTCTAACGGATTTTATTTATTTTGTTTTTTTTTTTTTTTTTGAAATTTGCCAAATTTGTTGCAAATGGTGGAGGGTAGGAAAAGATCCCGGCCCGGCCGAACTTACAGTTTTTTACTTGTTTTTTTTTAATTTTTTTTTTTTTTTAATTTTCATTGGCGTTTGGCGTTCCAGTTTTGGCTCTTGTACTGCGTTTGCCTTAGCGAGTTTATCATTTTCTATTGCCTGAACATTCTCCTTTGATGCAAATGCAGAAATAGAACTTGGAGGCTTAATTTTCGAGTTAAGTTTTGCTGCTGATGTCAATCTAGAGAATCGAATATAACTTTTAGACGATTTTGAAACCTACCCTACCCTACAAGATGAACAATTTGAAAAGCTGTAAGTTCGGCCGGACCGATCTTTGAATACCCTCCACCATTTGGAACGAATTTGGCAATTTTCAAAAAAATA
Source organism: Musca domestica (assembly GCF_030504385.1). Taxonomy (NCBI): domain Eukaryota; kingdom Metazoa; phylum Arthropoda; class Insecta; order Diptera; family Muscidae; genus Musca; species Musca domestica. The sequence continues at coordinate 7,044,827 of NW_026712336.1, read as the reverse complement.
AAATCCTTCAAAAAAAATTTGTTAAAATCCTAAAAATACCGAATGTAGCCGATATATTTGGACCTACATAGGCATTTTTTCTCATAAGCCATTACCAAATTAGAAACTTGAAATAAACGGTGAATAATGTTGATAAAATCATCAAAATATCGTATAGTGGGAGGTACCGTTATATCGGAGCTGTGCGAAGACCTGGACCAGCATAGACAATTTTCTGTCATAGGCTGTAACATCCATTACGAACTTCAAATACGACATTTCAAACAATTTCGGTGGGTATTGTACCTAAACTCGTCAAAATACCGAATATAGGGAGGTATTCGTATATGGGGCCTATACGAAGACCTGGACCTGCATAGACAATTTTCTGTCACAGACTGTAGCGAACTCTAAATACGTAATTTCAAACAATTCCGGTGAATAATGACGCTAAAGTCTTCAAAATACCGAATATTGGGAGGTGCCGTTATATGGGGGCTATATGAAGACGTGGACCTGCACAGAATATTTTCTGTCTTAGTCTGTAGTATCCATTACGAATTTCAAATACCATAATTGAAACATTTCCGGTGAATAATGTCGCTTAAATCACCAAAATACTGAATATCGGCAGGTACCATTATATGGGAGCTATACCAAAACGTGGACCTATATCACCCATATTCAATACCAAAAGTCCTGCAGACATAATACACGTTTGAATAAAATTTCATCAACCTACTTCATTTCTTTCGGAAGCTAGAGTTATTTCCCAAGACGGACATACTGACGGACGTAGCTAAATCGAATTTTATATAATTTTATGCTGATCAAGAATATATACACTTTGTGGGGTCTAAAATTTATATTTCGAGGTGTCGCAATATTCCATTCGGCAAATATTGAAAAATGAGCTCGGGGTAAAGCCATTGCAATTCCAAAAAGTGCAAGAACTTACACCGCAACAGCAGAGAAAGAAAATAGACTAAAAAGAGCTAAAGAGTTGCTTCGTTTGGCCGAAAGTGATTTTCTCCGATGAGTGCCGAATTTGGTTTTCTCTGATGAGAAAACATTCGTTGTCCAGCAGTTTGTAAACAAACAAAATTATAGTGTTACTAGCCAAAGAGGTCAGCTGAAAATGTGCACCTTCGGTTGGCCTCCAGAAGTCAAGCGCCGGCCATGGTGATGGTGTGGGCCGCCATAACAACCGATGGTCGCTCTCCGCTCGTATTAATCGACCGTGGAATCAGAATAGATGCCGAATATTGTCGCGAAAATATTTTGGAGGGTGTATTAAAGACTTGGGCACGCAAACATTTTGACTGCAGACTTTGGACATTCCAACAGGACTCAGCACCATTGCACTCAACACGCGCCACCCATGAATGGTTAGAAAATGAGGTTCCTCGCTTCATTTCCAGCGCACAATGGCCACCAAATTCTCCGGACACCAATCCGTTGGACTATTGTGTCTAGAGTATTGAGGAAAGCAAGTTTGGCACTAAAAAATATCAAAGTGTCAATCACCTCAAGCAAGCTCTTCGCCGGGAATGGGCCAAAATAACGCAGAGCAACATTCCGGCAACGTGTGACGGTTTCATTGGCCGTTTGATGGCCATAATTCGTGCCAAAGGTGACCAATTCGAACAAATCGGAACTTTTTCTCAAATTTGATGCTATTTCCGACATTTTTTTAGAATTGAAATTTAAAATTTTGAATAAAAAATTAATCAAATTCGTTAAAATAGTTGGAAAATCCATATTATAACAATCTCCGATTGGCATCGTATTTTTAAATAAATTGAATTCCGCAAGTGTGAAAGGATTATTGGTATTCTCCACGAAAATATTTTGCTCCAACACCTACGACAAAGTGATTTTCTTCAAATTATATACCTACGAAGAAGCAGATATGTGCTTGGAGTTTGTACTGATAATTGGTCAAAAAATTCTTGCGGATGAATTCACGTTTTCGTATAGCCCCATATAATGGTACCTCCCGATATTCGGTATTTTCATGATTTTAGCGACAGTATTTACTGGAATTATTTCAAATTTCATATTTAAATTTTGTAATGGGTACTACAACCTACGGCAAAAAAATTCATATGTAGGTCCACGTCGTCGTATAGGCCTCATATAACGGTACCTCTCGATAGTCGGTATTTTGATGAATTCAGCAACATTATTCACCGGAATTGTTTAAAATTTTGTATTGAAAGATCTTAATGGGTACTACAACCTATGACAAAAAATTTTCGTATGCAGGTCACCTCTTCGTATAGCCCCCATAGGACGGTACCTCCCGATACTCGGTATTTTCATGATTTTTGCGACATCATCAACAGGAATTAATTCAAATTTCGTACTTAAAGTTCGTAATAGGTGTTACAGCTTATGACAAAAAATTTTTTATGCAGGACCACATCGTCGTCCACTTATCCTTTATGTAAGCTTGACTGTTCGAAATTTCGAACACTGAAGAGCAGAGACCATTTTCTATTCATTCGTTTGAGAACTAACATTAAATAGAAAACAATTTTTACCATGAATTTGACCACATTGTCTGGTTTTGGAACTTCAATGGAATGGCTATCCTAAGTCCTCAGTACGAAAAACAAACGAAGAGGTCGAAATATGACATTTTACTTGGTTTAGAACATATGTTTGAAATTCCTATCAAGTTGCTAAAAATAACATGATATGCAACAGAACTTTAGAATTTCAAATTATAATGACCCGATACAATAAAAAAAAGTTTTGATTTATTGTAAAGACCTTTCTCCTTAAAAATCATCTAAAACGATCAAATTTTTACAATAGCCAATTTTTTCTCCACGGCTTACCCAAACAAATATCCCTGCCTAACCTTTTCAAATAAATATGAATTACTACCCTTTTGGTTAATTCATACAACCTTTTTTCTGACACATAAAATAACCCATTTTCTTTCCAAATACAAATATAATATAGAAAAGAAAAAAAAAAAACACACATAACCTAAAACATGAGTTGGGTAACACAATCTGAACAATTCGCCGACTCCTAACAGATTGGAAGCAACAGGAGCTTTCCAAACGTTTCCTCTGCGCAGTGCCATAAAGTCAACATTGTTGATTGTCAGAAGTAGGGATAGTGTGAATCCTGCTGGGCAAATTAAATTCCAAACAGTGGGATATGTGTAGTCATACAAATATATGTGCGTACATACATATGTACCGACGTTGACTTTAAGCAGCTATTTGTGGACACATTGACATAGTCACATACGAATACAATAATTCATTCAAGAACAGACATTCAAACACACACACACGGAACACAATGTCATATATGTATGTATGTATGTTCATACGAAGTAAAATCCTGAAAGATGTCAACACCCACCAAATGAATTTATTGTATTGCCTTGGCCATTTTCACTTTAATGGAAATAAATTCCGCACAAAAGGTTACATATTAAAATTCATTGGCGAATTCTAGATTAGGAAGAAAGGATCGCATATTTGAAAGAAAAACATTTTAAGTTTAATAAAATATGTACAGGATGAGATAAAAAAAACTGCAACAAATTAAAACGCCATAACTTTTAATTTTTTTTTTAATTTTATTGACTGAAAGCAAAAAATTTCGGAAATAGCATCAAATTTTAGAATAAATTTAGATTTGTTCGAATTGGTCATCTTTGCCACGAATTATGGCCTTCAGCCAATGAAACCGGCACACGCTGCCCGAATGTCGGCTGTTATGGCGGCCCACACCATCACCATGGCCGGCGCGTGATTTCTGGTGGCCAACCGAAGGTGCACATTTTCAGCCCACCTCTTTGGCAAATAAACAAGATAATTTTGTTTTATTACAAACTGCTGGACAACGAATATTTTCGGAGAAAACCAACGAACCATTTCTGCTGATGTTGCTGTTTTCTTCCACCGTTACGTTTTATGAGCTTCTTGGATATTTTTGGCCTTCTGTGGGGGGTACCAGAAGAAGTGGATTGATATATCCCATTTTCAAACCAGAACTTGGGTTAATAAAAATATTGAAGAGAACCTGATGCTTAATTCCGATTTTATGATAGTTTTGGCTATTCAAAATGTTGACTCTTTGTGTGGGAGGTACCAGAAGGAGACGACCGATACATTCAATCTTCACACCAGACCTTCTGTTAATAAAAATATTGCGATGTGTGTAATTTGAAGACAATCGGGCTCTTACATCACATTTTACAAGGGTTTTAATTATTGAAAATTTCGACCCTTTGTGTGGGAGGTACCAGAAGGAGTGGCTCGATATTTCTCATGTCCGAAATCGATATAAGTTTCACAATAATGTTACGATATACAAAGTTTGGATCAAATCGCATACTCCTTTCGAGAGTTTTCGTGTGCACCAGCCAGCCAGGCAGACAGACGGAAACACATCGCTAGATCGACTCCAAATGTCCTGAAACGAATTTGGTCCAAAGAAACCTAGGGTCTAAAACCGTTATTTCGATGAGGCACGTTTCGGCCGCATCAAATGATACAGGGTTGCCCATATTCGACGGAACCATCTTGCAATGCCATAACTTTTGACAGAAATGTCACATCGCTTAATGACATACCGCGTTTGAAGCGTCAGTCCAAGCTGATTTTTACCATGAACAAATACACCCCACGCGAGCTCTCTGAAATTTACATGCAACAGAAGAAGTCAATTGTGAAAACTCAACGTGCTTTTAAAACATTAAAAAATGTGAGAAGTGCGCCTTCTAAGAACACCATTAAGCGTTTATACGAAAAATTTTCGACTGGTAAGGCTCTTTCTAATCCGAAGAGGCCATATAAAAGTCGACCAAGGCGATCGGCTGAGAATATCGCTGCCGTACGAGCCTGTGTTGAGAGGTCCCCAAGAACATCCCAAAAACGCCGTTCTCAGCAGTTGGGCATGGCTCGGTCCACTTTACAACGGATTATTCGCATTGATTTGCATTTGTTCCCGTACAAAATTCAATTGACGCAAAGAATGTTGCGGACAAGCCCTGTCGTTTGGAATGGGCCCAAAGGTCCGTCGAATATGGGCAACCTCTCTAGCCACATGGCTGAGGGTATAATTAATAAACCTGATTTCTTAACATTTCTTAGCATTTTCTTAACTCACGAATATATTAACCTTGTCACTCCGTTTATAACTCCTCCTCCTCGAAATACTTATGTTAGACCCAACAAAGTATATATATTCTTGTTCAGCGTAAAATTTCGATCTGTCTGCCCGTCTGTCTGCCTGTTGCAATCACGCTGTCTTTCGAACGAATTGAGATAAAAAGCTAAAATTTTTCACACATGTAGGCAGGTTAGGCTCGTAAATGGGCCATGTCGGTCCACGTTTTCGTATAACCCCCAGATAACTGTATCTCCCAACATTCGGTATTTTAATGATGATAGCGACATTTTTTACAGGAATTGTTTGAAACTCTGCCTTTGAAGATCTTATTGGGTACTACAACCTATGACAAAAAATTACTTATGATCACCACGCATCTAGATAACAGTACCCCCCTATATTCGGTATTTTTATGATTTTGGAAACATTATAGGGCGGTATTGTTTAAAATTTTGCATTTAAAGTTCCTAATGGGTACTACAGCCTATGACAAAAAATTACTTATGCAGGCCCAAGTCTTCGTATAGCCCTCAGATAACAGTACCTCCTATTTTTTGGTATTTTGATGATTTAACGTTACCTCCAGATATTCGGTATTTTGATGCCTGTCTATGCAGGTCCAGGTCTTCGTATAGCCCCCATATAACGATACTTCCCGATATTCGGTATTTTGATGATTTTAGCGACATTATTCTCCGGAATTGTTTTAATTGTGGTATTGGATGTTTGTGCAGGTCCACGTCTTCATATAGCCCCCACATAACGGTACCTCCCGATATTCGGTAATTTGGTGATTTTGACGACATTATTCACCGGTTTCAAATTCCGCATTTGAAGTTCGTATAACGGTACCCCCAATATTCGGTATTTTGATGATTTTTAGCGATATTATGTACCGGAATTATTTCAAATTTTGTATTTGAAGTTCGTAATGGATACTACAGCCTATGCCAGAAAACTGTCTGTGCAGGTCCACGTTTTATAACCCCTATATATTCGGTATTTTTATGATTTTAGCTACATTATAAACATATTTTTTTTCAAGTTTCGCATTTGAATGTTGTAATAGCTTATGACAAAAGTTACCTATGCAGGTCCACGTCGTCGTATAGACTCTAATCTACGGCTACACTTCGTATTTTTAAAATGTTACCAAATGGTGGAGGGTATACAAAGTTCGGCCCGACCGAACTTACAGCTTTTTTACTTGTTTTAATTTGTTTTTCTTTTTTTTTTTTGTTGATTTGAAATTTTTCGTATTCCTTCCAACTGGTTGAGGGTAATAAAAGTTCGGCCCTTAGACGCTTCTTTACTTGTTTAGCTCTACTTCCAAAATCTGCTGGAATTTCCCCGTAATTCTTTTTTGTGTTGCAAAGTGTTACCATCCCAGCAAAGATACACTACCGTAAAATGAGTTACAAATGAGATAATAAGGTATAATATCCTTCGTTTCGTCCAGTCTTTCCCCTTCCCCCTTGAAATTAATTTCAAATTTAATAATAACTCTTATCAGTAAAATCAAAAGCTATTAACGTAATTTTTCAACTCATCTTCAAATAAATTTCATTCTCATGTTTGGAATTTAAGGGATTCTCTGTTTCGAATTGCAATTTACAAAATAAATCTTTCATTTGCAAAGGTTCATTAAAATTCTTTCCAATAAATCCAGTCAAATGTCACACCATCTCTGGTGCCCTTTACAACAACAGGAGCAATAGCAACACGGACCGTTCCGACATTAAAAATTCCATTCTCTTCAACATTTAAACACATTGTTGATGACAAATTTGCAAATCATTCGTAAATTGTCTGCGAACAGTTAATAATCTAACTGAATTGGGGTCATTTGATCGGCATGGCGGAGTCATGTGTGAGTATGGATGTTTGTCTGTTGGCACAAAAAGCGATTGATAACACCCCTTTTTCCGGTTGCAGCTGATATAAATCACAATCATTACAAACAAATCTTTAACGTTATCCAATTTACAAATCTTTAATGAATTTATTCAGCACTCGTACTCGGTAACTTATGTACGGACACACTTCGATGGATGGGGAGATGGATGAATGGACGGACACATGTACGCTCCACTAACACTCTGCCAAAGGATAACACCGTTCGTCGGTACACATTCAAAATCAAGGACACTTAGTTGAAACAACACACTCCAAACAAAATGATACAGCATCTCATTAATCTTCCAGCTGTGTGATGGAAGTCAGGCAGTCAGTCAGCCAGCCAGCTAAGCAGCAAGCCATCCATCCACCCAGCTTGCAAACTGTGAGGTAGTACCTTAAGAAGCAATAAAGCTTGCCTGAATAACTCTTGTGTCATTTTGCAAAATCCCACTCTCTTTTTGGTATTTTAATGTAAGCTAGGAAGGCAGGGAGTGAGGGCGGTGGAAGGGGGAAGGGGAGGAAATAATAAACAACCAAAGTCCAAAAAAGTATCTGCCGGAAATATGGTGTGAAAATTCAATACTGCAAAAATCAAATAGCTTTCTTGCAAAAGTCATAGCCATGACGTGGATGGCTTGCCGTTGCTCAGATTTCCTGGTCAAAATTGGTAAGAGTTTTGGGAATTTGAAAAATTCGTACCAAATTTTATTATACCCACCGCCATATGAAAGAGGAGGTATACATCATTTGATACGGCCAAAAAGGGCCTCATCGAAATAACGGTTTTAGACCCTAGGTCTCTTTGGACCAAATCCGTTTCAGGACATTTGGAGTCGATCTAGCGATGTCCACCTGCCTGTCCGTTAGCTTGGCTGATGTGAATGATAACTTTCGAAGCGAGTATCCGATTTGGTCCAAACATGTCACATCGTAATATTATTATTAAGCCTACACCAAATTCGGAGATGGACAACATCGGTCCACTCCTTCTGGTACCTCAACCACAAAGGGTCGAAATTTCAAAAACAAAAAAAAGATGCTTTTGCTGCACAGAAGTAGAAATAATAATCCGATTTTCTTCAACTTTGCAACTCCTAATTTCCATCAGTGCGAAAATGGACAATATCGGTCCCCTCCTTCTGATACATCCCCCACAAAGGGTCAACATTTTGAATAATTACAACAATTATAAAATGTGATGTAAGTGTCCGATTGTCTTCAAAAAAGCTCATAAAATGCGAAATTAGCATCGGATTCTATTCAGACGTGGCACATCTCAATATTTCTTTCAACACAAGATCTGTTATAAAGATGGTAGAGATCGGACCAGTTCCTCTGGTACCTCGCACACAAAGCGTCAAAGTTTTGAATAACCAAAACGATTATAAAATCCGAAATATGTATCCGGGTTCCTTCATATTTCACTCACATCGTTATTTCTACTATCACCAGGTTTTCTGTGAAGATGGTCGGACCACTCCTTCTGGTACCTCCCAACAAGAGATCGAAATTTTCAAAAAAAAAAAAATACTGCAAAGAAGGAGAAAAGATAATCCGATTTTGTTTCAACCTTGGAAATCCTAATATTTGCCTCAGTGCTAGGTCAGGTGTGAAATATCGGCCCACTCAATCAAGAACTTCCCCCCCCCCCCAACAAAGGGCTAAAATTTTTGAATAATTATATCTCTTATAAAATTTGATGTATCTGTGCGACTGTCTTCAAATAATACACATCGCAATATTTTTATTAATTAGCCCAAGGTTTGATTCGAAAATGGGATAAAATAAAGCATAAATTATTGAATATTTTTAAATGGCCATAACTCCTTAAATACTGACTTTTCGGCGTTTTTAGCAATTATTTTGATCACTTTTCTAGGCATGAATTATTGAATATTTTAAAATGGCCATAACTCTTTAAATATTGAGTCTTCGGCGTTTTTAGCTATTATTTGTGATCACTTTTTAGGGCATGAATTGAATATTTTTAAATGGCCATAACTTCTTAAATATTGAGTTTTCGGCGTTTTTAGCTATTATTTGTGATCACTTTTCTAGGCATGAATTATTGAATATTTTAAAATGACCATAACTCCTTAAATATTGAGTTTTCAGCGGTTTTGGCTATTATTTGTCATCACTTTTTAGAGCATGAATTTTTTAGCTATTATTTGTGATCACTTTTCTAGGCATGAATTATTGAATATTTAAAATGGCCATAACTCCTTAAATATTGGTACCTCCACTAAAAAAAGTCAAAATCTTAAAAATCCATGAAGCTCATAAAACGCGAAATTAACATCCGATTTCATTCAGTCCTGGCACATCTCAATATTTCTATCAACACAAGATCTGTTATAAAGATGTTAATGATCGGATCGTTCCTTCAGATACCTCCCCCACAAAGGGTCAATATTGTGAATTACCAAAACGAATATAAAATCCGAAATAAGCATCCGATTCTCTTTATATTACACATATCTCATTATTTCTACTAACACAAGATCTACACAAGGGGTCTAAATTTTGGATAGCCTTGAAGCCAATAAAACGCCAAATTAACATCCGATTCCATTCAGACTTGGCACATTTTTAAATCGTTCTATACATATTGTATATTTATATTAATTTATGTTGTAATATAAAAAAAATTCTTTTTAGATTAAAATTTTTAGGGGGGGGGCACCTAAAAGTATGCCCCGAAATGTTTACAGATCATCGTGAAAATATTACTTTACATATGACTGTAATATCATGTGTAATCGGGCCTTAACTCGTATTAATAAGGCAACTTACATAAATAAGTACAAAAAGCTACAAGTTCAACAGTTCCGATCATTTTATCCACCATAAAGAAAATATAATATTATCAAGAAAAACAAGTAAAAAAGCTGTAAGTCCGGCCGGGTCGAACTTTTAATACCCTCCACCATTTGGTACAAATTTGGCAATTTAAAAAAAAAATAAATAAATAAAATCCGTTTAAAATTCTGTTAAAATCTTAAAAATACCGAATGCCTATACGATGACGTAGACCTGTATAGACAACTTTTGTCATAAGTTATTACAATATTTAAATGCGAAACTTGAAGAAAAATCATTAAAATACCGAATATAGGGGGTACCGTTATATGGGGGCTATACGATGGCGTGGACCTGCACAGACAATTTTCTGGCATGGGCTGAAGTATCCATTACGAACTTCACATGCGAAATTTGAAACAATCTCGATAAATAATGTCGCTAAAATCATCAAAATACCGAATATCGGGGGGTACGGTATATGGGGGCTATACGAAGACGTGGACCTACATGGCCCATTTTCTGTTTTATGCTGCAGTATCTATTACGAACTTCAAATACCAAATTTGGAACGATTCTGTTAAATAATGTCGGTAAACTCATCAAAATACCGAATATCGGGGGGTACCGTTATATGGGGGCTATATGATAACTTGGACCTACATGGCCCATTTACGAACTTAACCTGCCTACTGGCAAAATATACATGTGTGTAAAATACAATTTTAGCCTTCTATCTCAATTTGTTCGAAAGATAGCGTGATTACAACAGACAGACAGACACACAGACAGACAGACGGACATAGCTAAACCGTCTTAGAATTTTACGCTGATCAAGAATTTATATACTTTGTTGGGTCTGACATGCCTATTTCGAGGAGTTACCAACGGAGTGACATAATTATTATGCCCTCCATAGTATGGTGGAGGTTATAAAAAATAAGCTAAATTCAACTGGGCCGAATTTTTAATATCCTCCTCCATTTTTGAAGCAACTAAAAATTTTCAACAAAAAAAAACGTAAAAACTACCTCTTAATGATACTCCATATATGGGAGCTATACGAAGACGTGGATTTGAATAGGCAATTTTCCGTCATATGCTGTGGTACTCATTACGAACTTCAAATACGAAATTTGAAACAATTCCGGTGAATAATGCCGCTAAAATAATTAAACTACAGAAAATCTCGTTCGGCCCCTTGTACGAGAACGTGGACCTATATAGACAATTCTCTTTCTGGGTAAAGTCCTGAGAAGGAACAACTTGTGTGAATTTTCAATTAATTCCATTGAAAAATTTGGCTAAAATAATCAAAATACGGAATATCGGAAGGTACCGCTATGTGAAGAATATACGATGGATAGAAAGACGGACTTAGAATTTTGCGCCGATCAAGAATATATACACTTTGTTATGTCTAATATGAGTATTTCGAGGAGTTACAAACGGAAAGATATAGTTAATATACCCTCCATAGAATGGTGGAGGGTACAAAAATTTAAATTCAAGTCTATAACACTGTTGCTGTCGGTAGGACCTGGTGACTAGTTAATTTTGGTCGCTAATATGCAGAACAATTTCGTTAATTACGAAATTTTGCAAGTTTTCAAAAAATAATTTAGGAACCCTATCCTAAAATCGCTTGATTTTTGTTATGTTGGTTGCTATATATTTTTGGAATTTTGGCAACCCTCGCCGACTTGGTAACGACAAGGTAGGTGGTCTAGGAAGATAACCTGAAATGGAGTCACAAAGACAACACGACAACAACATCAACTTGACTTGCTGGCATTACAGTCACTGCGCCATCATTACCATTAGCCAACTGTCGTTGTTGTAACGACAACAACATGTTTGTTGCTGGCTGCAGTACGACGAAAACTGTGAGCAGCAACTGTAGCAGAATCGAGAGAGTCGCAAAGCTTAACAATAACTGACTAATGTTTCAGGTATAATTAATCTTGTTTAGTTTCAAATATAGCTAAAGTAAAGTGTGCCCTTTTTTTGTGCATGGACACACATATACATACGAGTATATATGTATAGTGAGGATTCATTTGAAAAACGAACATACATACATGCATGAGTATATGTTTGGTTGGTTTGCCTTTGAAGCGGTGACACTCCAAGGATATTTGAAGTGACTGAAAATGAATAAATAATGCAAATATTTATGCAAACTAGGAACAAGGTAGTTTTTGGGGAAAAATAGCAAATGGACTTTCTAACATATTCAATGAGAGTCCTGCAATTGAAGAACTTAGTGCAAAATTTGAGCAGTGATATTAATTTGATATCCATCAAAGGTAAATCTAACACGAAAATAAGTAAAAAAGGCAAAAAGTTTGACCGCTCCGCACTTTTATAATAGCCACGGACTTTTATAATAGTAGTGGAATATGGGGTCAATGGAAATTTGTTAATGCAAAAATTCATTTTTCAAGTTGGTAATTTAAATAAAAACAAGTAAAATAGTATCCGTTGGTTTTGCAGACAGATTTATACCCCCAGCCATGAGTTATGATTATTCAAAATGTTGGCCCTTTATGGAGGATGTTCCGAAGCAGTTGGCCAATTGTGACCAATTCGTAACTGACCTAAAACTGAGTTAAATATTACAACATGCCAGATTTGAACTATATGAACTACCTCCTTCCAAATTTTTGGAAAATGTGGAAATATGCGTCCACTTTCATACTTCATCTAATACAGATCAAATATTAGTATGTGCAAAATTTGAAGGAAGTCGAAAATTTATATCCATTTTATCCATTATCCGTATTCATATCAGATTTCTGATTAAGAGAAATATTTAGATATAACAAGTTGTAAAGAATCGCCGTCTTGTTTCGCAAGTTATGACAGCAAAAGTATTGAATATGGTGACCCTTTGTGGGTGAGGCACCAGAAGGGGTTCTCGGATAGAACATATCTTGTGCTAGAAAAATGTTTGTGTGTGTGAAATTTGAAGGGAGTTGGATGTTTATTTTGCGATCTTTAAACCTTTTATTTTTCAAAATCTTGAATCGATCTCTAACATCTCTATAACAGATCTTATGTTGATGAAAATATTGAGATGTACCATGTCTAAATGGAATCGCATGTTAATTTTGCATTTTATGAGCTTCATGGATATTAAAAATGTTGACCCTTTGGGGGGAGGTACCAGAAGGAGTGGACCGATATATTCCATCTTCGCACCAGGCCTTGGGTTAATAAAAATATTGTGATGTGTGCAATTTGAAGAAAATCAGACTCTTATATCACATTGTATTAGAGTTATAATTATTCAAAATTTTGACCCATTGTGGGTGAGGTACTTGATGGAGTGGACCGATATTGTCCATTTTCACACCTGACCTAGCACTGATGCGTATATTAGGATATGCAAAGATGGAGCAAAATCGGATAATCCATTCTTTTTCTCTTTTGGAAATTTCGACCTTTTGTGGGGGAGGTACAAGAAAGAGTTGACCTATATATACCATCTTCACAGAGGATTTTGTGTTAGTAGAAATAACGCGATGTGTGAAATACAAAGAGAACCGGATGCTTATTTCGGATTTTATAATCGTTTTGGGAGTGGTCCGATATTACCCATCAACGAACTCGATCTATGTTTGATAATAATAATATTACTATGTTCAAAGTTTGGTCCAAATCGGATATTCCCTTCAAGAGTCATCTTGCGCACCGGCCAGACGGACGAACGGACATCGCTAGACTCCAAAATGTGCCGAAACGGATGTGATCCAAAGAGACCTAGGGTATACCCATTATTTCGATAAGGTACGTTTTAGCCGTAACAAATGATAGATACCCTCTGTAGCCATATGGCTACTACTACTAAGTTTTCCTTTCCCGTCTTATCTAGGCAAAGTAGTTTTGTCAGAGCGAATGCAACAATTTTTTTATTCATTGAAGAAAAAATTACCAAATCTTCATGTCTAGCCTTGAAACCAACACGAAGCCACCCTTAAAGTTTTAACCTACACGAGAGTAATAGTAAATCATGCAGAATTTCAACTTTTCAAATCTAACCCTTACAAAACAATATTTTTTAGAAAACTTAGTAACTTCGGTTTTTTATGAGTTGTTGATCCAAATGGGGTTTCTTTCGAATTGGTGGCAAATGAAGCCTTCCGATTGCCGTATAAAAATAAGCAATTAGGGCTGACACACCAAGCAAAACACATTTCAAAGGATGCATTGTATATGTAAGACTTTAAACGACTTGAGAGGTTCGCAACAATGGTGTGCTGAACTACGAATCAAAAGGTTGTGGGTTCAATACCAGCAGCAGCAGCCAAAGTGGTTTATAAAAATAAAAGTACTTTTTTACCTCGTTAAAAGAATATCTACTCATTTCGTATGCCAGCGCTACCTAAAATTCACAATTAATCAACTTCCCCACTATGGCAAAATGATTTGTACGTTCTTCTTTCGTAAAGTCCTTTTTAATTTTCTTCCACCATTAAAAGATGGCTTTATTAAATGCACTATGTATGTAATCAAATATTCGTGATTTGAAACCTTTAATACCGATTGAGATATATTTCGACTTGTAATTTTCAGTTCAATTTTTTTCATATTTACGAGAGAATTATACAATTTTTTTATTTCCAATTTTAACAAATTTCTAGTCACATTTTCATGGGTAAAGAATTGGGCGAATAATCTGCTTAAAAATTCCGAATGGTAAATAAAAAATTCTATATTACTACATTATGTCGAATAATAAAATTAATATAAATAAAGTACTCAGATATTTATGCAAAACTTTTTCCCAGTCACCAACTCTAATCAATCCAAGTAATTCTACCACAAAAGTTGGAAGGAAACCGCTCTCCACTACCTTCCCCATTCAAAAAAAATCTCAAATTTATTAAAACAATGTCGGGACGGCGCGTACGCCATTCCCGGCTACCAAAAATTACACGCACGAGTTATTCACATTAGGAATAATCGCAGAGGTCAACTCAATCGAAAGTGCAATGATCAAGTCTCGCCCTGGAGGAACCGCCTTCGTGATCACGGTTAACCTCTACGCCAGGTAAGTATGCTTTTCTCAGCCCAAGGCAAACTATTCATATGCCTGGTGTTATAGAGTGAATGAGAATTTTTTCCAACGCACAAAATTCCAAGTAATTTGCACGAAACAGTGGAAGACGAAAAAAAAAAATAAAATGTGTTAAATACAGCACCGTCACTGAATATGCTTGCGGTATGGGGTTGAAAACACAGAAGACTGAATATGAATGCTTTGTTGTTGGTAGGTATGTGGCTGGCCGGCCGACTGCCTGTCTATTTATAGAACAATTAGCTGTTGTTGTTGTTTTGTGTGGATAAGAAATTTGTTATTGCAATCGGCAGTGACAAAGTATTTGAAAATAATTTAGTAACATTGAAATTGTTGTTGTTTAGAACATTGTAAATGAGATGAGCAATTTGGTCGTTCTTTATGACGCTTCAGACAAATATGTAACTTTGTACAGTAAACTGAATTGAATTAGTGGATTGGTAGGTCAGTTTTGATTCGGATTTAAGTGCCGAAAATTACTATTTGTAACGAGGTTTATTTCAAATTTTAAAGATTTTAATTATTTAGACTTTAATTATTAAGGGTCTTAGCTATTAATACTAATTATTAAGGGTTGCTTAAAAATACCCAGCTTCTCACCATAATTGAACATTTTTTTAGGTCGTACGGTTCCATAGCAGAAAAATTATGGTAAATGCATAAGCAGTTGTAAACATTTGTAGAAATGATATAAGTAGCTTTTTAATATTTTCTTATACCTTTCTTTAATACCTTTCAATTTTGGAAATGAAAATAAGGAGAATTATAATTTGAATTAAAAATATTGAAGATCTGGTGGTACATAGTACATGGACCCATGATACAATCATTGCAAGATAGGACAGATTGATTAAATGTGCGAAAACGCAATTCAGAAGATTCAGCGTCGTAACTTCAAATTTAATAATAACAAAACCAAATAAAAGAAAATCACGAAAAATTAACGGAAGGCCTCAGAATTTCACAATATCGAGTTACTAATATGATTTGAAAATTTTCAAAATTATATTGTGTATTATCTTGCAGGGTGTAAAATACTCAGAAGGAACTCCTGATGCGGATTTTCAGACAATTTCATTTGGCTACTTTCATCAAAATACCAAATATCGGGAAGTATCGTTATAAAGGGGCTATATAATATTTTGGACCGATCGCGGCCCATCTTCAAACTTGACCTGCCGGCAGACGAAGGACTTATATGCGCCTAATTTTAGCTTCCTATCTTAATTAGTTTTGACTCTAGCGTGTTTACAACAGGCGGGCCGACGGACAAAGCTGAATTGTCTTAGAATTTTACGCTTCAAGAGGCCTCAAATCGGGCCTTAGAGTTTTTAACACGGATGAACATTTTTATACCCCCAGCCATATGATATACCGGGTGAGATAAAAAAAAACATTTTACATTTTAATTTTTTTTTATTTTTTGAATGAAAGCAAAAAATGTCGGAAATAGAATCAAATTTTAGAATAAGTTTAGATTTGTTCAAATTGGTCACCTTTGGCACGAATTATGGTCTTCAAACGGCCAATGAAACCGTCACACGCTGCCCGAATGTTGCTCTGCGGTATTTTGGTCTATTCCTGGCGAAGCACTTACTTGAGGTGATCGACACTTTGGTACTTTTTAGTGCCAACCTTACTTTCCAAAATACTTCATACACAATAAACCAACGGATTGGTATCCGGAGATTTTGGTGGCCATTTTGCGCTGAAAATGAAGCGAGGAAACTCATTTTGTAGTGTGTTGAGTTCGATGGTGCTGAGTCCTGTTGGAAAGTCCAAGGTCTGCGGCCAAAATGTTTGCGTGTTCAAGGCTTTAATACACCCTCCATAATATTTTTGCGATAATATTCGGCGTTTAATCTGATGCCACGGTCGATTAATACGAGCGGAGAGCGACCATCGGCTTTTATGGCGGCCTACACCATCACCATGGCCTGCGCTTGAGTTCTGGTGACCAACCAAAGGTGCACATTTTCAGCTGACCTCTTTGGCGAGTAAACACGATAATTTTGTTTGTTTTTAGAAACTGCTGGACAACGAATGTTTTCTCATCGGAGATCGGAGGAAACCAAATTCGGCAGTTCACCACTTTCGGCCAAGGGAAGAAACTCTTTAGCTCTTTTGAGCCTATTTTCTTTCTGTTGCGGTGTAAGTTCTTGCACTTTTTGGAATATCAATGGCTTTACCCCAAGCTCATTTTTCAATATTTGCCGAATGGAATATTGAGATTTGTTCAGCTCACGAGCCATTTCTCGGCCACTGGGACGCGGGTTTCGATCAAGTCGCTTCTTTACTCGAACTCGAACCATTTCTGCTGATGTTGCTGTTTTCTTCCGTCCACTTCTTTGACGTCGGGCTACACTACCTCCTTGACGTCACGGTAACGAGCGAGTGCTCTAACGATAGCCACTTGTGGTTTTCCAGCCAAATATAAAGAAGTTACACTATCACGCTTGAATTCCATCACGAATAACTTTTATTCTGGAAAATTCATACCAAAATGCTTTTGTACGCTTGTAAGCAACATAATGAGTTGTCACTGGAATAATTTTAGCAGCTGTCGGACGAGTGGCTTAGAAATGACAACAGTCTGAATTTGGTTGCAGTTTTTTCATCTAACCCTGTAGGCCATATACAGCTCAGAAATACCATTGCCAAATTTTATCGAGATCAGTTCAGATTTGGATATGGCTCCCATATATACCTTTCTTCGATTACAAGTTAATTGTGCACCAAATTATTAATACAAGCCGGAATGGAAAAGGCACAAATGCCTCGGCAAATTTAGTAGAAATAGATTCGGAGGAGGATATTCCTCTCATATATTAGTTCCTTTGTTCCTTTTATAACTATAATCTTAGTCGGTATGATTTAATTCACAAAAATTCGCCATAAAAACTTTTATTTGTTATGTGAAGTTCAACTAAATATGCAAAGGGGTGTAGGCCCCGCCTTACTTTAAGACTTTTTTATTGGTTAATGTTTTATATAAAATTGTTGATTTTTTACACAAGAAATCCCCAAGAACTTAGAATCCAACAATATAAGGAATTTTCCATGTCCGTCTACATTCTAGTTCCATTATTTTGTAATTACAACAACTACAAAAGTTCAATACTCCACGTATAAGAAATAGTTTAAGAAATACATAAAAACGAAATGAAATAAACTTTCTTTCCTATTATTCCTATTTTTAATGTGAAACCAGTCACCCACCACCCTTTAACTATCTACTGGCTAACTAAGGTACGAAAACAACCCAAAGTATAGGGGATAATGGAAAAAAAGAGGGAGTCTGATTGAAACAACATGATAGCCGGCCATGGATTAACTTTGAACATTTAATCACTATAATTCCACTCCAATCTCAATTAAAAGTAGTTTATAACGTAAACAATAATTGCTTAGTAATTGAATCAAGTTTTCATTTTACTTGCTGCTACTGATGTTGCCGATGTTGTTGCAGTTGTTGTTGATTCTGTTGCTGCACTTGCACTCGGCAACAACAAAGAGCTAGCCACCCCACCCCACTGCCACGCAATGCAACGAACAACACTAATAAAAGTATCGAAGTACCTTTTACACACACCTACATACATATTAACACAATTGCCAACTATTTTTCTCCAAGTTGCAAGTTGCCATAAAAAGAAGCAGCAGCAAGAACAACAACAACACTAACATACAATTTAATTCCCCAATAGGATTTGAACCAAATAATGGATAATGCAAAAAAGAGTAAGAATGAAAACATCAAACAACAGAGAAGGAAGTGCAAGGTGGACGATAAAAACAGTAACCTTAACGAAAACACCTAGGGCAGGAGAGAAAAACACAGTAAAAGATGTGCATAAAAAGTTAAGGTTAGGGGAGAAAATGTCAGAAATTATGGTTCCTGGGGAAAAGGAATATAATATTGGATGGAGTTCGGCAATGGAATGGGAGAAGCCTTGGCTTTTTTCTCATATCTTCAGAACCAAACTTAGACTTGTATAGACTTCAAAATTCTAATATAATGCCCATGATGATCAATTTGATTCTGTAAGTTTTTTTTTGGGAAACTGGAAAACGTAATGACTCAAATTTCGGTAGTATATGACATTTTATAAAACTGAAAATTCAGTGAAATTCGAAACCAATAGTACGTTTACGTTGTAGAGGATTTAGAAAACCCAGTCGGTTTAAATTGTCAACTCCATTAAATATACCTCAAATAAATCTTGATAAAAAAGGTTAACCCTGAAAAAACTTCTAACGTAAACATGCTTCAACATTTGGTGGCAGAATAGCCCACTGCTAGGTAATGTGAACAAACTAACAGATTATTGCCAATATATTAAAAATTTGGTGCACCAAATACATGAAATCGGCCGAAAATGTATATGGGAGCTATATCAAAATCTGAACCGATTTCAATATAATTCGATAAATTTATTTTCGGATCAAATCCCGTTAAACATTCCAAAATTAGAATCGAACATTCATATCGTGTTTGGGGCATCAAATGAACGAAATCGGTCGAAAACATATATAGAAGCTATATCCAAATCTGAACCGATTTCAATATAATTTGGAAAATCAATTTTTTAGATAAAATACATCACACGTTTCAAATTTCATTGAAATTTGGGATACATAGCGTGTTTGGTGCATCAAATGCTTGAAATCGGCCCAAAATATATATGGAGCTATATCCAAATCTGAACCGATTTCAATATAATTTGGCAAATTTATTTTTGTTGCAAATTCCGTTACCCATTCCAAATTTGGAGACTGTATCTGTATCCGATCAATAGATATGTGCATACAAAATCTAAACTTTTGGGAGGTTCCTCCGATTCTGATGCTATATCTCCACTTCCAAGTGGAATTTCAAAAATATATATAGCCTATGTTACTTTCAGGCGATGTTGCAGTATACATGCAAATTTTCAGGAAAATCTGTTCAGCGGTTTTCGAGTCCATAAATTACAAACATTCAAACATTTTCCTCTTTTATAGATATAGACTAGCTGAACCCGGTGCGCTTCGCTACCCCTTTTGATTTTATATACATTCAAAATTTTATTTACGAATATATGTTGGATAAAGAAAAACAAATTTAAAAATTAAAAAAATATTGCACTAATTTAATGCGTAAATAACCAAAACCATTAGAAAAGCAGTAACATGACATACATACACGAAGGGTTTGTCCTTTGGATTTATTTATTTCATAGCAAATACCAAGCGTGCAGGAAACTGCAATTTTTTAAGTAGAGTGGCATTTCTATTGCAATTAGTGAATTCGAGATAGCAACATACTTCGCCGTAATAAGCGTATATCAAATAAATTGTTGTGTTGTTTTTTAGTGTTAGCCTAAGGCGTTGTGGGTCAATGGTTCTTATTAAAATCATATCCCAATCTGATCCGATTTAAATATAATTTAAAAAAAATTACTTTTACACCAAACTCCGCCACACCTTTCCTATTTAATTGAAATTGGTGAGTCAAATATGTGAAATCGGCCGAGAATATATATATGGGAGCTATATCCAAATCTTAACTAATTTCCAATTAATTTGTCACATTTATTGTTGTAACCAAATTCCGCTACACATTCTGAATTTCATTGGAATCGGTCATATATATCGTGTTTGGTGCATAATATGTATGAAATCGGCCGAAATATATATGTTAGCTATATCCAAACCTCAACTGATTTCAATATAATTTGGCAATTTTTGCTGGTGCCAGATTTTGTCTCTCTCGCTTTGGGTGCATCAAATATGTGAAATCGGCTGAGTATATATATGGAGCTATAATCACATCTGAGCGTATTTGAATATAATTTGTCAAATGTGCATCAAATATGTGAAATCGGCGGATAATATATATGGGAGCTATATCCAAATCTGAACCGATTTTAATATAATTTGACTAATTTATTTTCTAATCAAAATCCCGTTACATATTACAAATTTCTTTGGAATCGAACATACATATCGTGTATGGTGCATAAATCGGTCGAAAATATATATGAGAGCTATATCCAAACCTGAACCGATTTTAATATAATTTGACAAATGTATATTTGTTTTAATTTCCGCTACACATTTCAAATTTCATTGAAATTAGAGATACATAGCGTGTTTGGTGCATCAAATACATGAAATCGGTCGAAAATATATATGGGAGCTATATCCAAATCTGAACCGATTTCATTCATTTTTGCTCCCGATTCCGTTACTTATTTTAAATTCCATTAAATTTGGACATACATATCTTGTTTGGTCCACCAAATACATGAAATCGGCCGAAAATGTATATGGGAGCTATATCCAAATCTGAACCGATTTCAATATAATTTGGGAAATAAATTTTTTTAGATAAAATCTATCACACGTTTCAAATTTCATTGAAATTGGGGATACATATCGTGTTTGGTGCATCAAATGCTTGAAATCGGCCGAAAATATATATGGGAGCTATATCCAAATCTGAACCGATTTCAATATAATTTGACAAATTTATTTTCGGATCAAATCCCGTCACATATTCCAAATTTCATTGGAATCGAACATTCATATTGTGTTTGAGGCATCAAATGAACGAAATCGGTCGAAAATATATATGGGAGCTATATCCAAATCTGAACCGATTACAATATAATTTAGCAAACTTATTTTTGTTCCAAATTCCGTTACACATTCCAAATTTGGAGACTGTATCTTTAACCGATCAATAGATATGTGCATATAAAATCTAAATTTTTGGGAGGTACCTCCGATTCTGATGCTATATCTCCAGTTCCAAGTGGAAATTCAAAAATGTATATAGCCTATGTTACTTTCAGGCGATGTTGCAGTATATATGGAAATTTTCAGAAAAATCTATTCAGCAGTTTTCGAGTCCATAAATTACAAACAAACAAACAAACAAACAAACGTACAAACATTTTCCTCTTTTATAGATATAGATGTAGTAATTTTTGGAAAATGAAGAAATTACCATAAAGTACCGCATTTATTGGACCGAAGTATTCTATTTCATCTTATATTGAAAAAAATATTGGTATGAGCATTTAACATTTATTTCCAAATTAATGCGAAAAATTAATGAAAATTTGAACCTTTTGTGGAGGGGGTACCAGAAGATGTGAGCCGATGAATTCTATATTCACATCAGACCTGAGGTTACCATATTTTTAAAGAATCGCTGACGTATTTCGCAAATTATAAGAGACATAAATATTGAAAATTCTGAGGCTTTATGGGGGGGGGGGGGGGGGTAAAAAAGGAGTGGGCCGATATCTATCGTCTTCACACCAGATCTTGTATTAATAGAAATATTGGGATGTATAAAATGTAAAGGAAATATGATACTTACTACGCATTTATGACCGTTTTTGACCATTTGCGGGTGAGATACCAGAAGGAGTGCCAGATCTTGTGGTAGCAGAAATATTTAGATGTGCTAAGTTTGAAAATAATCGGATGCTCATTTTGCTTTGTATGAGCTTCATACTCGTAGTTATTCAAAATGTTGACCCTTTGTAGGGTAGGTACCAGAAGGATTGGTCTGATATTGTTCATCTTTACACAAGATTATGTGTTGATAGAAACACTGTGATGTGTGGGATTTGAGGATAATCAGATATACAGGGTGAGATGAAAAAACAGCAACCAACTTTAGACTGCTGTCATTTCTAAGCCACTCGTCCGACAGCTGCTAAAATTATTCCAGTGTCAGCTTATTGTATTGTTTACAAACGTACAAAAGCATTTTGGCGAGAATTTTCCAGAAAAAAAGTTATTCGTGATGGAATTTAAGCGTCGTTGGATAGTTGGAGCACTCCAGCATTTAAATGTGAATAAATCGCTCGTTACCGTGATACTGGTAGCGTAGCCCGATTTCAAGGAAGTGGACGGAAGAAAACAGCAATATCAGCAGAAATGGTTCGAAAAGTAAAAAAAACGACTTGATCGAAACCCGCCTGGCAGTGACCGAAAAATGGCCGAACATATCGCAATATTTCATTCGTCAAATATTGAAAAATTACCTCAGGTTAAAGCCATTGAAATTCCAAAAAGTACAATAACTTACACCGCCACAGAAAGAAAATAGACTCAGAAGAGCTAAAGAGTTGCTTCGCCTGGCCGAAAGTGGTGAACTGCCGAATTTGGTTTTCTACGATGAGAAAACATTCGTTGTCTAGCAGTTTGTAAACAAACAAAACGATCGTATTTACTTGCCAAAGATGTCAGCTGAAAATGTGCACCTTCGGTTGGCCACAAGAACTCAAGCGCCGGCCATGGTGATGGTATGTTTGGCATTATAGCCGATGGTCACTCTCCGCTCCTAGTAATCAACCGTGGCATCAGAATAAATGCCGAATATTATCGCGTAAATATTCTGGAGGGGTATTAAAGCCTTGGGCGTGCCAACATTTTGGCCCCAGACTTTCCAACAGGACTCAGCACCATCGCACTCAGTACGCACCACCCAAGAATGGTTACAAAATGAGGTTCCTCTCTTCATTTCCAGTGCACAATGGCCACCAAAATCTCCGGATACCAATCCGTTGGAATATTGTGTCTGGAGTATTATGGAAAGCGAGGTTGGCGCTAAAAAATACCAAAGTAAGGGAATGGGTCAAAATACCGCAGAGCAACATTCGTGACTGGTACTTTACTTGGTAATGGGTGAAAGGATAGAGAAAAAATTCTAAAATTTTTATTTAGAACACTGATGATACCTGTGTTTGAGATATGGCGGTGGTTTGGAAATGCGTTCTATATTTTTTAAGAAAAGTACTAAGTGGTACTAAATTTGGTATTGGGTGAATGTATTTGATATGGATGGCACTGTTGATGCCTGTGGTTAAGATATGTAGGGAGTTTGTAAATGTGTACTATAACTGTTCGAAAAGTACTAGGTGGTACTGAAATTGGTATTGGATGGAGGAATAGAGCTAAAATCATCAAATTTGTTATTGTAGTCTCCGTTGATATCTGGAATTGAGATATGGCGGTGGTTTTGACAATATGTCCCATATTTGTACGAAATGTGTCAAATGGTACATTATTTGATATGGCCAGAATCCATAATTGTGATATTAAGGGAGCTGTTGGTATCTGAAATTGGGATATAGAGGTGGTTTTAAAAATGTGTACTATAACTGTACGAAAAGTACTAAATAGTACTAAATTCGGTATTGGGTGAATGCGATGAAGATACGAAATCCTGGAATTTGATATAGGTGCCACATTTAGTATCTGTGGTTAAGGTATGGAGTTGGTTTTGGTACTGCGTCCTATATTTTTACGAAGCAAGATTGATGAAATGATAATGCCACAGCGCCAGATCGTGTGAATGACTCTTTGGAACAGAAGGTCAATCGTTTTGGTTATTCAAAACTTGGACCCTTTGTGGGGTAGCTACCAGAAGGAATGGTCCGATCTCTACCATCTTTATAACAAATCTTGTGTTGATGGAAATATTGAGATGTACCAACGTTTTATGAGCTTCATGGATAGTCAAAAATTTTAACCTTGTGGCGAAGGTACCAGAAGATGTAGACCGATAATTCCCATCTTCATATCAGATCTGGGGTTATTAAAAATATTGTGATTTGTGAAATCTGAATATAATTTGCCTTTTATTGCATATTTTATAAGACTTATTATTATTCAAAAATTGCTTTTCTTCGAAAATTTTGAACTTTTATGGGGGAGTTGCCAGAAGAAGTGGATCGATATTGCCCATCTCCGAACTCGTTCTTAGTTTGACAATACTAATACGATGTACTAAGTTTCGACCAAAGCGGATAATTCCTTCGAGAGTTATCATGTCTACCAGCCAGACATACAGACGGATGGGCGGACACCCCAAGATCGACTCCAAATGTCCTAAAACGGGCTTGGTCCAAAGAGATCTTCTTCTAATCTTCTTGTTGTTTTCAGTAATTTTGTCGAGGACACTATATATCTGATGTGAAATAATTCCAGGGAATACTATTCCGAAAATTAAAAAAACATGTTGAAGGAGAGAATCTATTCCTCCCCCCCCCCTTAATTTAGGTAACTGTACAATGCAACATTCAAAATGCCGATATACATGTCCTTGGGAAATAAATGAGTTAAGGCCAGATTACACATCATATTAAAGTCATATGTAACACGACATTCTCTACATTTATCTTTTTAATTTTTTATAGCATACTTTTAGACGCTTCCCAGAATTTATAATCTTAAAAGAAAGCAATCAATATAAAAGTGTAGAATAAATAAAATACTGGCGTATTTTACGGAAATTTATGATATCCATATAGTATTGCGGGAGCTCCCTAAAGTATACTATAAAATTTAAAATAAAAAAATATAGGAAAAAGCCACCTTACACATGAATCTATTATTATTTGTAATCCGGCCTTAAGTAGATTGATTTGTTGGTATCTGATCTCATTATTTGGTAGTTGTCAGCGATCCCAAGGAAAGCATTCCTTCCTTAGGCATTGCAGGTCCTTTCGATACATGTTTTTATAGTCAGAGGTCTTTAAAAATATGTATTCTGCTGACAAAATCCCTCATGTCAATTCCTTTAAAAGATTTCAACTCTTTAAAAACTGACCTCATTACCTGAGCATTACAACCTGTTCTTTGTTTTCCTTTTTACACCTCAAACTAAAGACAACACTCTTAACCTTTGGCAAACAAAAACACAAAACACCAACAACAAAATGAACACCTTTCTTTATCTGGCATTGTTTTCACAATTTACTGTAGGGTATGATATGATCACTCATAACTGTCTGTTCTACTATCTCAGTTGCAGTCAACTATTCCATTCGAACCCTGAAGTTGGTGCAACTAAAGTTTTCCCTGGACTAAATGAAATCAGTCGGTTGCATTGTTTGATGTTGTTGTTGTTCTTGTGCATTTACCTAGTTCTGCTCCCTACCACTCATGCACTTATCAGCATACTTGGACTATATCCTGAATTAATCTCAAAGGTTCCAAGAGGGACGAGAAGGAGAAATGTGAAATTGTGAATGAAATGAAAAAATGAGAGAAGAACAAAAAGAAGGAGAAAAAACTCCAACCAACTCCTTGGAGCATAAAATGTTTTCTTGTATGACAGTAAATATTTTCGTGATGTTTTGGGTTTTGCAATTGCTTAGCAAAGGTCCTGGAGCAATACTCTCTTTGTTGCTGTTGCTTGTAGAGAGTGTGTGTGTGTGAGTGCCTTTTTGCCATGAATGATGCATTCAACCAGCCATGCAGCAGGCAACCATTGAGCCAACCAACCATCCAACCAACCAACCAACAATCTGAGCAGTCAGTCAGTCAGCCATCCATCCATTCATATAGCTTCTCCAAAAACCCAGAATTTGCTGATGTTGCTCGTCTTCTTCATGTTGTTGCTCTTGTTGTCTCCTGTTGTTACCACTGCTACATGTATCCCAAACACTGCAGCTGCTGTTTGCCGCCTAGCATGGCTGGTTTGATGTACTTTTACTTAGCTGCTCCTGCTGCTGCTTCGGATGCTGTTGCCGTATTTAGTGTGAGCAAAACATGTTAGAAAACATTGGCCACACCGCATTGTTCTTCATTATTTCGGTTTTTGTTTTTATCTCTTGGCGTTGTTCTTTTTCGTCATTTTTTTCTCGTTTCGTTGCATCTATATATCTTTGCATATGTAGGGATATAATGGCACATACCTATTTATCACAGATATGTTGGGATCTGTCTTCTTGTTGTTCTTCATAATGCAGGGAACAGTGACTTCGGGAGAATTTTGTGGGCAATCAAAATACAATTCGGCTAGCAAAAATTTATATCAAAACGGGAGAATTATATTAGAGATGAGTTTATTTTTTTGAAACAGTGTTGGCTTGTTTGTTTGGTATACCATAGTATTTTGTTATTGCAAAATGGTCAGGCTTAATCCCTTTATTGTTGTTTTTATAAAAACAAGGTTTGTTTATTAGTGGAGAACGATGGTAAAATTTTTCCAAGGGTTAAGGCAGGGAATAACTAGGTTTCGGAAAGAGCCACCAATCCTCATCAGTTCCCTTGTTTTTTTTTGTCTGGGATATTCTCCCCAGAAATTATTTTAAAAATAACTTCTATGACAAAAAAACTTTTTTGTACCCAATAGAACCAAAGAATTAAATAAAACTAAGATTTTTTTGGAAAATCTTCTATTTTTTTTTTCAATAATTATTTATTTAATTTTCTTTTTCAATAATTATAAAAAAAGGCAGCAAATTATGAAAATAGAGCCAAAAAAAAAGGAAAGCACGTTTGTCGGAAAGCACGTTTGTCGGCGCAAAGTAACCGTAATAGAGGGAGCAATTTACCCCTTCTTCCATATTTTCCAAAAGGATTTTTAATTTCGAGATAATTTTCAATATTATGATCTTGATATCCTATACCACATAGTGGTAAGGATATTATGTCTTTGTAAATTTGATTTGTCTTATGCTTATCAGTCCGTCCGCCCGTCTGTCCATATATTTTTGTGAACAAAATTCTGATCGCATTTATTATGCGATTGAGATTAAATTTTCTAAATAATATTTGGCTCAAGGACGAACCCTATTGAAACTGGTGAGAATTGGTTCAAATTTAGATATAGCTTCCATATATATTTTCTACCGTTTTCGGGTTAATTGTGCACCAAATGGCAAATATCAGTCCAAATGACCTGCATTTTGGCACACCCGACTGAATTCAGTCTAAAAGCGATGTACTTGCTTGTAAATTTAGTTAAAATCGGTTCAGATATAGCTATAGCTTTTTATATATACGCAAGACATCAAATACATCCCAGAAATGCTGTTGCCGAATTTCATCAAGATCGGTTCAGATTTGGTTATAACTCCCATATATATTTTCGACCGATTTCACGTTAAATGTGCACCAAATGGTCATTATCAGTCCAAATTATCTGAATTTTGGCAATTCTGACGGGATTCAGTCTAGAAGCAAGTAAATCAAATTTGGAGAAACTCGGCTCAGATATGGCTATAGCTCCCATATATATGCTTCATCCGATTTGGGGTTTGGAGTCCCTCACATTCGTAATATGCACTCCACAACAATGATATTTGATACCGGACATCAGAAAAAGCTCGACAATACCTTTGCCAAATTTTATCGAGATTGATTCAGATTTTGATATGCCTTCGATATACATCCTCATCCGATTTTACGGTTATTGTTCACTATATATGTAATATGTATGTTCACTATATATGTAATATAGCCAAAAATTGTATAGAATTTTTCCATTTTGTGAAACTCGGCCCGGTTTATCACAGCAATGTTATTTGGTACTAGAGGTACAAAAGCCTCCGTCAAATTTGTTGAAAATCAATTGAGAGTTGGATAAAGTTCTCAAATTACAACTACTCTAAAGCCGCACGCACGTTACGAATTCAAATAAGGTTCATAGTCGGTATGATCTGATTTGCATAACTTCCCAATATAAATTTTGTTTGTTGGGAAGCTTTACTTGTTATATAACGTATCATATATCATATAACGTAACGTATCATATAGTCGGCCTCGCCCGACTTTTGACATTTCCTTACTGGTTTAAAATATCCGTTTATATTGGGGTTCATTATATTATATTTTATATCACATATTATGTCGGAAGATTTTCTATCCACGAAGAAACTAAAATACTAACTTTCAGTCATTTTGATTAGAAATTATGGCCAAGACCCTCGCATAAAAGCTGTGCCAAAAGGTGAACCTATATTGAAAATTTCCAAATATAGCAAAATTAAAGTAAAACGTTTCCAAAACATAAAAAATGTAAATCGGAATTACCTTTGTATGGGCGTTATTCCAAAAAGTGAACCCATATGATGACACATTTTCTGTACCAATGATTGTGGATGTAATCCAAAGATATCTACCATATTTCATAGCTCTATCCTAAATGATGCGAAATATATATCAATCTATGTTGGCCACTTTGTATATGGCCAACACTATATAAGGGCCTTAACAACGTTTGGCCTAAAGACCCGAACTTGCTTTGGGGGCTTCGATCTATAAACTACTTATGTTACTTTCAGGATTCAACTCGAAAAAGGTCCGAGGAAAAATTTATCAAAAAGCTTAAGAAATATTTTCGGTACAGAGTAGAAATGAAAAATTCTTTTCTTTGGTGACTTCTAGTGACATGTGCTGAGGAATATATTTGTCTCTGACGTCATCCTTCTTAAATGATGCTTTGTAGGAGATTTTTCCATAAACTCACATAAAGTACGATTTTAAACTTAAAATGTGAATTTCTTACGTTTAGGTAAGATTTATGCTTTTAACGAGTTATAGGACGTACAGTCGATTTTTTTGGCAAATAATATCATAGAATATTTTGCCTTGCTATAACTCCGTTTTAAGAATTTCACCATTTAACAAAAAATGACCAAAGACAGACCTTGAGGGTTAAAGTTCTCTTCAAAAATAATTCTAGTGTTTTTTGTTTGCAATATTGCCGAAGACACCATATGCCTACATTGCAAGGATTCTAAGGACTCGAAAATTTCAAAAAATGTGTGAAGAGGGGTGAACTTTCGCTTTACGCTGTAAACTTCTAAAACACCGTTTCACGAGTCTTCTATTTTTGGCTCAATATTCATAATCTGTTGAGCTTTCCTGTAATTACTTTTGTATTGGTCTAAATTTGGTAATATCAAGTGTCACCGAGAAAAAATTTAAATCGAAATAGGCTCTGGAAATTGAAACAAAAATATTATTCCATATGTGAGGAGAAAAAAAATAAAAAACAAATTATATAAATTTAAAAATTTGAAGCACATCTTGGCCCAACAAACCCATCAATTCCTCGAAGCATATCTTGGCCCAACAAACCCATCAATTCAAAAGCTTACACCAAAAATTAGAACTTCGGATCATTGACATTCGGATCTCAAGATATAATTTTGAATGTAACCAGACGGGAGAAAGGCAATTTGCTGGCAATTTGAGCGAAAACGACTACCAATGACGGCTAAACCCCTGAAATTGTGAATTTGCATGGAGGACATATTTTGAAACCATTCTACACATTGCAATGTTCTCAAACAAATAATCCCAATTTATTGCAATTTTTCAGATAGAACAAACAATAACTTAATCTATGGACCAAGCTGAAGAGATCACGGGATTTGAAGGTGAGTCTTTTTACCTATTATAACGTTTGACTAATGTCAATATTTAAAAATTTATATAAAAATAGTTTTATTAGTAAAGCTTTACTAAGTTAATTTTTAAAGTTTTTAAAGTGCCCGTCAATTACATATATTTTCCTTCAACATAAAATATAGGAGCATTAAATTCTGAAACTCTCAAATCCTTACTGGAATCACATTTTTCATAAAGCACGACGAAATTTACTTAAAAGTTTTTAGCATGAATTTATTCCATATTCCATTCATGCTTAAAACTTTTTACTAAATTTCGTCGTGCTTTATGAAAAATGTAATTTCGGTATGGATTTGAGAATTTCAAAATTTAAATGGGCTTCATAAGTCCAGTTTTGGTATATACCTTATCGCTGACGTAGTCAGTTAGATGTAAATTATACCCTCAGCCATATGGATACAGAGCGTATAGATTATATGAAACAGCCCAAACGTACCACATTGAAATAACGGGCTAAGGCTAAAGGGGTCTTTGGACCAAATCGGTTTCAGGACGTTTGTAGTCGATCTGGTGTGCACGATAACTCGGAAAGGACGTATACGAGGTTCTCCAAACTTGGAACATTGTAATATTATTATCAAAATTAAATCTATCAATATCGGTCCACTCCTTCTGATACCTCCTACACAGAAGGTACACATTTTCAAGGAAAATAATTTTCCTCATAGAAAAACAAAGGATCATCCAATTTTGTGCAAACTTTGCAAATCCCTATATTTGTATGTTAGGTATTTGCGTGATATGTAAGGTGCTAAAATTAACAATATCGGCTCACTTCATAATGGTCCTCACCCAGAAAAGGGTCAAAATTTGAGATAATATTAAATTTAAAATTTCACACATGTCAATATTTCTATCAACACAAGATCTGATCGAAATTAGCATCCATTTATTTTCACAAGCAACACATTCCAATATGCCTAGATCTCGTATGAAGATAGAATATATCATCGGACAAGTCCTTCTGAGTACTCCCCAACAACGGGCCAAAATTTTGAATAATTATATCTTTCATAATGAGAAAAAAAACATCCTATTCTCTATAAACTTCACATATTCCAAAGCAAGATCTGGTGTGGAGAAAATAGATATTAGCCCATCGTTTCTGGTACCTCCCCCATAAAGAGTAATAAGAACCGGATGTTTTTTTTTTTGTATTTTATAATCGTTTTTATATCTGCAGCCATATGGCTAGAGAGGGTACATATCATTTGATAAGGTGAAAAGTGCCTTGTCTAAATAACGGTTTTAGGATCAAATCCGTTTCAGGACATTTGGAGTCGATCTAGCAATGTCCGTCCGTCCGTCTGCCTGTCTGCCTGACTGGTGCGCACGATAACTCTCGAAGGGAGTATCCGATTTGGTCAAAACTTGATACGTAGTAATATTATTATCAGACTTAGATCGAGTTCGGAGATGGGCAATATCGGTTCGCTCCTTCTGGTAAGTCCCCAAAAAAAGGTCGACATTTTCAATAAAAAAAATATATATATATATATTTTACTGCACAGAAAGAGAAAGGATAATCCGATTTTGTTCCAACTTTGCAAATTCTAATATTTGCATCAGTGCTAGGTTCGGTGTGAAAATGGACAATATCGGTCCATTCCATCATGTACCTCTCCCACAAAGGGTCAAAATTTTGAATAATTTTAGCTCTTATAAAATGTGATTTATGAGTCCGATTGTCTTCAAATTTCACACATCCCAATAATTTTATTAACCCAAAGTCTGATGTGAAGATGATCCACTTCTTCGGGTACCTGCCCCACAAAAGGGTCAAAATGTTTAGTATACATAAAGCTCATAAAATGCCAATTTAATATCCAATTTCATTCAGACTAGGTACATCTCAATATTTCCATTAACACAAGGTGTTTTATACAGATGGTAGAGATCAGAAAATTTCTTCTAGTACCTCCACACAAAAGGTCAAAGCTTTGAATAACCAAAACGGTCATAAAATCCGAAATAAGCTTCGGATACACTTCATTTCATTTCACACGTCCCATTATTTCTACTAACACAAGATCTGATGTAAAGATGGAATATATCGGTCTACTCCTTATGGTACCTCCACCACCAAGTGTCAACATTTTAAATATCAATAACGCTCATATAACCCGAAATTAACGTTCGATTTCATTAAGACTTAGTACATCTCAATATTTCTATTAAGACAAAATCTGTTATAAAGATGGAAGAGATCGGACCATTTTTTTTGTTACCTCCCCCACAAAGGGTCAAAGATTTAAAGAACCAAAACGATTATTAAATCCGAAATGAGCATCCGGCTCACGTCATATTTCGCACATCTCATTATTTGTACTAACACAAGATCTGCTGATAAGATGGAATATATCGGTCCACGCCTTCTGGTACCTCTCCCACAAAAGGTCAAAATTGTTAATATCGATGAAGCTCATAAAACGCGAAATTAATATCCGATTGCATTCAAACTTGGCACATTTCCACATTTCTATCAACACCGGATTTTTTATAAAAATGGTAGAGATCGGATCTTTCCTTCTGGTACCTCCCCCACAAACGTCAAATTTTTGAATAACCAAAACATTTATAAAATCCGAAATAAGCATCAGGTTCTCTTCATATTTCACAAATCCCATTATTTTTTACTAACGCAAGATCCGCTGTGAAGATGGGATGTGTCGGTCCTCTGGTAACTGTCCCAAAAAGGGTCAGAATTTTGAATACCCGGAAACTCATAAAAAGCGAAATTAACATCTGATTCCATTCAGACATTTCAAAATTTCCATCAACACAATATCTGTTATAAAGATTGTAGAGATCGGACCATTTCTTCTGGTACCTTACCCCCAAAGGGTCGAAGTTTTGAATAACCAAAACGATTATGAAATCCGAAATAAGCATCTGGTTCTCTTCATATTTCACACATCCCATGAATGTCATAAAACGCGAAATTAACATTCGATTCCATTCAGACTAGGCACATCTCAATATTTTCAACAACACAAGATCTGTTACAAAGAAGGTAGGGATCGGAGCACATCTTATGGTAGCTTCCCCACAAAAGGCTAAAATATTTAAAATATAAGCATCCGGTTGTCTTCATATTTTACACATCCAAACATTTTTGCTAACACAAGATCTGTTGTGAAGATGATAGATATCTGTCATCCCTTTCTGGTACCTCACCCACAAGAGGCCACAAATTTTAAGTACTTATATCTGCCATAACTTGCGAGACATGTCAGCTATTTTGTAAAACTTGCTGTAAACATGGAATTTATCGGATTTTATGATTTCGCATAAAATTGGATACTAAGCTTCGCCAGACCTCACTCTCATTTTCTAAAAATTGTCACATATCTCATATAAAGAGAACCAGGTAGTCGATGATGTCCAAACCTGGCACGTCGCAATATTTGTATAATATTTATTTAGGTCCGATACGAAATTGACCATATTGGCCCATTCGTTCGGAACATACACCATAGAGGGTCAACAATTTGAATAATCATAACCGAATCAAAATATATTTAAATAATCGAACATTGGCTGAGGGTATACATCTGTCGACAAAACCGAGTGATACTTTTTGACTTGTTTCTTACATTTATTCTATATAATATCTTTATATTTTATATATTGTCCGATTTAAATTTTTTCTCGGAGATTTTGGTTTTTGGTACCATTACACAGAAATAATTCAAAATTTTATTGTTACCCACTCGTAAGAGTCCCCTATTTAAAACTCAAAATTTTGTAGTTTGATAAGTCCAAACATCAAACTGTAATATTTGCACTACTTAAATACTGTCACCCCGAACCCCATGACGAATCTGTGCCACAATACTTTCCATTGTGTGCTCGATTTTATATTTTCTGTTTTTTTCGTTTTTGTTATTTTTGTGCAATGTCTGCACAGACCCTATGGCACTTTCATTCAATCCTCTGACACTTTTTTGATGGATCTGAGTCAAATAGGCAACACACACTCGCACACACACACATATATATTCAAATTGCCCCCCTTACATATGCAGCTACAAGTGAATCCTACAACATTTTGTCATTTAATTTTGAAAGTTTATAAATCTGGAGTTCATGTCATTGCTTTCTCATCATTCGCCTTAAAGTTTGGCAGATGTAAGGTTTCTCTGTCTATGGCAAATATTTTTTTTGGGTTTTGATTTTTGTTTTGTTTTTGATTGTTGGCAAAAGTTCTGTCAATTCATTTCATTTCATTTTCATTTACCGATTTTAGTTTTATTTTCATTTGTTCTTCATCGTCTGCTTTCCAATTCGTCTGATGTGAGTGCAAGTCTGTCTTTCTGTCTTGTCCTTCTTCTCCTCCTCCTCCGCTTGCCCTAATCGTTTTCTACTGTTTACATCTCCGGTGTCTATGTCGTCCTTTGTATCCTTGAGCTTTTGTTAAGTGTTTTGTTGTTGCTGCCTCTGCAGTCTTTTTTCTCTTTGCCCAATTAATGCAATTATGCGAATAAAGGAAGTAACAACAACGACAGCAACAATTGAATTGCTAAAGCGTGCAAACACACACAGAGTCACATAAATAGACAGACAGACTGACAGATAGAGAGTCATTTTCTCTTTCTTATGCTAATTTGTAAAACTTAATCTGTTCCGTTTTGGGGGGAAAAGTTATCTTATATTTTTAACATTTTGAAAAAAGGTTGAGCGGGGTTGAATTATGATATTTATGTGAATAAAAATTTAATTATTATCTTAAAATGTATAGGTCGAAAGCCATATTTTATCTCCCGATTAAAATATTTTTAGTTTGAACTTAATCTTATCAAAGTAAAACCAGAAATATTAAATAATTTATGTGATGAAGCCTGTATCCAACTGTTTTTTTTCAGTTTAAATTGAAAATTACAAAACCGAAAAAATAGTCTATAACATTATAGGTCTGTCTGGTTACAAAAAAAAATCTCAACAATTGTTGAAAGTGATCTGTATAATAAGTCAGTGCACTATTTTCAATTAATAATTATTAATTGATAAATTCTTTAAATATCTGTAATCAAAACGATGCTAAAAACCCCGAAATGTCAATATTTAAGGAGTTATGAGCATTTTAAAAAAGGCTATTTTTCCTCTTTAAATATCTGCAATCAAAACGATGCTAAAAACCCCGAAATGTCAATATTTAAGGAGTTATGAGCATTTTAAAAAAGGCTATTTTGTCTTTCACTGCATGAACGACATCGATTGGATAGTTCTTTTTTTCGAAGATAACATATGAGTCATATGGTTAGAGGGGGTATATATCATTTGATACTTCCAAAACATGCCTAGTCGAAAAAAAGGTTTTAGACCCTAGGTTTCTTTGGACCAAATCCGTTTCAGGATATTTGGTGTCGATCTAGCTATGTCAGTTCGTCCGTCTGTCTGGCTGGTGCGCACAATAAGTTTCAAAGGGAGTATCCGATTTCCTCCAAACTTGATACTTCGTAATATTATTTTCAAACTTAGGTTGAGTTTGGAGATGTGGAATATCGGTCAACCTCTCCCAAAAAAGGTCTAAATTTTCAAAGAAAATATTTGACTGCACAGAAAGTGAAAGGATCATCCAACTTTGCTGTAAATTTGCACATCCTAATATTTGTATCACTGGTAGGTCAGGTGCGAAAATGAACAATATCGTTTCACTCCATCAAGTATCTCCCCCATAAAGGGTCAAAATTGTGAAGAATTATAACTCTAATAAAATGTGAAATAAAAGTCGAATTGTCTTCAAATTTCACACATCGCAATATTTTTTTAAACCCAAGATCTAGTGTGAAGATGGAAAATATCAGTCCACTTTTGGTACCTCCCCCACAAAAGGGGCAAAATTTTGAATATCCAAAAATTTGGGATAATAGCAACTCTCATAGAATAAGAACTTAGCATTCGATTCTCTTTAAATTTCACACACCTCAATATTTTTAGATCCTCCGCCATATTATGGAGGGTATATTAAGTTTGTCATTCCGTGTGTAACACCTCGAAATTTTAGACCCTACAAAGTATGTATATTCTTGATTACCTTGAACTTCAATGTCGATGTCCGTCCGTCGGGGGAAATCACTCTAGTTTCGAATCGAATTGAAGTAGGTTGATAAAATTTTACTAAGACGTGTGTTTGGTCTGCAGGACTTTTGGTATTGAAAATGAGCTATATGGGTCCACGTCTTCGTATAGGGCCCATATAACGGTACCTTTCTATATTCGGTATTTTGATGATTTTAGCGACATTATTCACCAAAATTGTTTCAAATTTCGTAGTTGTATTAGTACTCTAGCTGTAACAGAAAATTTCGTATGCAGGTCCACTGCTTCGTATGGCCCCCATAGAACGTACCTCCCTATACTCAGTATTTTGATGATTTTAGCGACTGTATTCAATTGTTTAAGCTTTTGTATATGCAGTTATTACAACCTGTGACAGAAAATTGTATATGCAGGACCACGTTCTCTTATAGCCCTCATATAACGTTACCTCCCTATACATGGTGAGATGAGAGATCTGAAACCAACTTCAGACTGCTGTCATTTCTAAGCCACTCGTCCGACAGCTGTTAAAATTATTCGAAAGCATTTTGGTGAAATATTTCAAGAAAAAAAGTTATTCGTGATGGCATTCAAGCGTGATAGTGTGATTTCTTTATATTTGGCTGGAAAACCACAAGTGGCTATCGTTGGAGCACTACAGCATTTAAATGTGAATAAATCTTTTGTGTCTCGTGTCATCGCTCGTTACCGTGATACTGGTAGCGAAGCCCGATGTAAAGGAAGTGGACGGATGAAAACAGCAACATCAGCAGAAATCGTTTGAAAAGTAAAGAAACGACTTGATCAAAACCCGCGTCGCAGTGGCCGAAAAATGACCCGTGAGCTGAACATATGGCAATATTCCATTCGGCAAATATTGAAAAATGAGCTCGGGGTGAGGCCATTGAAATTCCAAAAAGTGCAAGAACTTACACCGCAACGGAAAGAAAATAGACTCAAAAGAGATAAAGAGTTGCTTCGCTTGGCCGAAAGTGGTGAACTGGCTAATTTGATTTTCTCCGATGAGAAAATAACCGTGTTTACTTGGCAAAGAGGTCAGCTGAAACTGTACAACTTCGGTTGGCCACCAGAACTTAAGCGCCGTCCATGGTGATGGTGTGGGCCGATGGTAGCTCTCCGCTCGTATTAATCAACCGTTGCATCAGAATAAATGCCGAATATATCGCGAAAATATTCTGGAGGGTGTATTGGTGTGCCTTTGGGCACACAAACATTTTGGCCGCAGACCTTGGACATTCCAACAGAACTCAGCACCATCGCACTCAGCACGCGCCACCCTAGAATGGTTACAAAATGAGGTTCCTCACTTCATTTCAAGCGCACAATGACCACCAAAATCTCCGGATACCAATCCGTTGGACTATTGTTTCTGGAATATTTTGGAAAGCAAGGTTGGCACTAAAAAAAACAAAGTGTCGATCACCTCAAGCAACCGCTTCTCCGGGAATGGGCCAAAATACCGCAGAGCCACATTCGGGCAGCATGTGACGGTTTCATCGGTCGCTTAAAGGACACAATTCGTGCCAAAGGTGACTAATTCGAAATATTGATGCTATTTCCGACATTTGAAGCTTACATTCAATAAAATATTAATAAAATATAAAAATTATGGTGTTTGTCTTTGTTGCATTTTTTTATCTCATCCTGTACATATAAAGACATTGACCTTTAAAATAGGCAAAAATTTACATTGCTTTGCTGAATATCAAAAATCTTATTCGTCTTAGCTTAGTTAGAGTGTTTTGAATTAAAAATGTTGTCCAGCAACCAGTGTAAAAAAAAATTAAATTGTAAATATTTTTCGTGGATATTTTTCTTTTTCTTCCTCCCTCTGACTATGATACCGTCTTCCCGTCTGTCTGCCTGAAATTTGAATAAATTGCAAATTGTATCTGCCTGCCTGCCTGGCAAATAAACGTGCAGGTCTAACATAACTTTTGTTATCTATTGTCGCAGTCACAAAACTGTTTTTTGGCGGCGTTTCTTTTTTTCTATTCGTCCTGTCCGTGTCTTTTCCAACGTGTGATAGTTGTTGTTGCACTCCTGCGAAAATGTTCTTTGCCAGAGAGAAAAAAAAAGAAAAATCGGTGAAAACATACCGAGGACAACAACAGCGACAATATGCAAACAAAAATAACGCTTCCTTCCAACTCAGCTCAGCTCAAGTAAAGGGAAGGAGTACGGGTGTAGGTGAACAGGAATCAACTATACGAGTACATATACAAGGCTACTTAGCTATGAGAGTGTGTTGGTGTGTTACTGTGTGTGTGAAATACAAGTCGTTTACTATCTCTGGAGTAGAGAAAGTTGATGTCAGAACAAGAGCTTAAGGCCTTTTTTCGCAGCGAACAAACTAAAAATAACATTTTTAAGCAGCTTATGATGATGATGACGATGACGACGACGGCGGCGATGTTGCTGACAAAAACAACAGCAACAACCACCAGCCACGAAGAGGACACCATCACCAACGACAACAATGCCACAAAAGATGACAACAGCTAGCAAAAAACAGAAGTTCGAAACGGCGATTTGAAATTACCCTACTTTGAACCTATCTGCGATTATAGGGTCCTTGGAAGATGCTCAACACACTATGAGAAATATTTGGAATGAATTCGAAATAATCGATTCCCCTGAAGGTCAAATTTCCTTTCCCATTGAGGAAACTCTGAATCTTGGGACAAATACAGGGATGCGGAACCACTGGGAGGAATTTTTCCCTAATAAAGAAATAGTCTTAAATTCTAAATTTTCAGAACTATCTTCAACCTCAAACATGTTGCAAACCCCATGCAGGCCATAAAGTACCCATTCCATCTATTCTACGTTATTTGAGGAAAGTATTAAAAAATCTTGTGCCAACATCACCAGCACTACCAGTTTTTAAACATTCAGCAACAAAAGAGCCATCAACAACAACACAAAGAAGTAACAGTAACATTGGAGTCTGAACCCATTCAGCCATCCGCCACGACAATAACGTACGACAAGAAAACAACTGCACTGCTAAAAGCGAACAACATTTGCACCTAAAAATGCAATGTTACTCCAATCCTGACACGCACACAGAGACACCAACACATTATGATGGATAGGGAGGGGGTGTGAGAGGAGCTTGTTTGATGTTGTCTTTGGTGTTTGTCATCGTCAACAACAACATCGTCATTATTATCGTCATCTTCATCGTAGCAGTAAATCTCTCAATCCCTGTTCCTGGGATGTTACTGTTCAATGTCGATGAATATATGAGGTTCCAATCGCGTGTTTTTCTTCCATGGCAGAGACAGAGGAGCAGTGTCTGTGGATTTTTTGATAGTTGACAAAACATTTTTGCATTATGCTGTCAATAGTTAGAGAGAGAGACAGTAAAATGAACAACAGATAACAAAGATGAAAAGTAGAAGACATCAATAATAAAATTTTCCCTTGGGAAAAAAATTTCCTATGAGAAAACCTCTATTCAGCTGGGCTGAATAGCAGTTTCCCTATGGGAAAACCTTTATTCAGCCGAACTGAATAACATTTTTAGGCAGTTATCACCATATGGAAAACATCATATTCAGCCGGGTTGAATAGCAGCTTTCCTATGAAAAATTCTATTCAGAGAGACTCAGAAGAGGAGTGACTTAGGAGAGGAGAGACTGCCTCCATAGATCGTCAATTGAAAGACTGTCTCCAAAGATCGTCTGTGGAGAGATTCCATTCATTGATGGCCTGTAGAGAGTCGCCCTCCATAGATCGTTAATCGTAAGACTCCCTCCATTGGTTGCCAGTTGAGAGACCTACTCCATTGTTTGCCAATTAAGAGACTTCATTCACAGATCGTCAATTAAGAGACTCCCACAGTTGGGTCACCAAGGGAGTGACCCTCTCTAAAGATCGTCAATGAAGAGAATCGCTCCATCTATCGTATGTGAAGAGACTTCCTCCATAGAATGTCTATCCATAGATCCTGGAGAGACTCCCTCCATAGATCGTCTGTGGAGAGATTCCAATCATAGATCGCCTGTGGAGAGACGCCCTCCATAGATCGTCAATCGTGAGACTCTCTCCTTTGATTGCCAGAGAGACTTCCTCCATTGTTTGCCACTTAAGTAACTCCCTTCACAGATTGTCAATGGAGAGACCCCTTCATTGGCTACCAGGGGAGGGACTTTCTCCAAAGCTCGCCAATGAAGAGAATCGCTCCATCTATCGTATGTGAAGAGACTAGAATGTTTATGGAGGGACTCCATCCATAGATCATCAATGAAGAGACTTCCTCCATAGATTTTCAATAGAGAGACTTCCTCCATAGGCGATCTATGTAGGGTATATCTCATAGATCGCCTATGGAGAGACTCCTTACATAGATCGTCTATGGAGAGACTCATTTAATAGATCGCAAATGAAGAGTCGGTCTCCATAGGTCTTCAATGGAGAGACAGTCTCCATATATCAATTGAGAGACTCTCTCTCAATTGGATTAACAAGGGAGAGACTTCCTTCAAAGTTCGCCAATGAAGAGAATTGCTCCATCTATCGTATGTGAAGAGACTACCTCCATAGAATGTCTATGTAGAGATTCCATCCATAGATTTTCAATGCAGAGACTTCCTCCATAGATTTTCAATAGAGAGACGTTCTCCATAGATCGTCTGTGAAAAGACCTCCTCCATAGATTGCCTATGAAGATATACCCTTCATAGATCGCCTATGAAAAGACCAATTCTTTGGATCATCTATGGAGAGACTAGTTCCATAGATCGTCTGTGGAGAGTCGGCCTCCATAGGTCTTCAATGGAGCGACTGAAACCATAGATAGTCAGCCATAGATTTTCAATGTAGGGACTTCCTCCATAGATTTTCAATAGAGAGACGTTCACCATAGATCGTCTGTGAAAAGACCTCCTCCATAGATTGCCTATGAAGATATACCCTTCATAGATCGCCTATGAAAAGGCTAATTGTTTGGATCATCTATGGAGAGACTAGTTCCAAAGATCGTCTATGGAGAGTCGGCCTCCATAGGTCTTCAATGGAGCGACTGCCACCATAGATAGTCAGCCATAGGTTTTCAATGCAGGGACTTCCTCCATAGATTTTCAATAGAGAGACCTTCTTCATAGATCGTCTGTGGAAAGACCTCCTCCATAGATTGCCTATGAAGATATATCCTTCATAGATCGCCCATGAAAAGACTAATTCTTTGGATCATCTATGGAGAGACTAGGTCCATAGATCGTCTATGGAGAGTCGGCCTCAGCTGAGAGACTATCTCGTAATACCTCCATGAAAAGACTCTACCAAAGATCGCGTGTATAGAAACTCTCCATAGATCGTCCATGGAGAGACTCCCCCATAATTCGTCTATGAAGAGACTGCCTCCATTGATGATCTTTGGGGGAACTCCTTATATAGATTGTCTCTGGAGAGACTCCCTTTCTGTAGTACCAAAGAAGAGACTCCCTTCATATCGTATATGGAAAGATTCGTCTCAGGAGAGACTGCCTCCACAGGTCGTCATTGTATATACTACCGCCAAAGTTCGTTTATGAAGCGACTATCTCCATTGTTTGTCTGTGAAGAATTTTCGTTCATATATCGTCAATGGAGAGACTCTCTCCGTATATCGCCTATCGAGAGAATATATTATATATCATAGATGCCCAGTAGTGGCTGATTTCAGCAATTTCAACTCACACGTATTCTTACGCTCTTTTGTTTGATCGCCAATCAACCAATAGGAAAGCAGAAATATGAGTGGGAGAGA
This sequence comes from Musca domestica, assembly GCF_030504385.1. Lineage (NCBI taxonomy): Eukaryota > Metazoa > Arthropoda > Insecta > Diptera > Muscidae > Musca > Musca domestica. The sequence goes on along the minus strand of NW_026712336.1, from coordinate 7,002,891 downwards.
CAAGCTACACAGGCAGAAATTCTGTGTAATATTTACATTTAATCGTAATCGAGACTGCTGTTAGTGAACACATAAACTGAAAATTATTGCGATATGTCAATGATGTCATTTCAAAAGCATTTTATGCTACAAAATGCTTTTGATGATATGCAATGTGTTATATGTTATAAGACATTTAAAAAAATAAGAAATATAATAAAAAAAACATTTTGAAACTGTTCATAAAGACATGAATTGTTAGCAGGGGGAAGAAAAAGAAAAACGATTTAAAATGTATAAGAAACTTTTTATAAAAAAGTTGAAGGAATGGGTAAATCAATATAGAGGTAATGATGAATATATGGTGGAGGAGAATTTAAAAATGGGTTTATCTAACTTAATAAGTTTATATATTATAATAAAAAAGGGAAGGCCATTTTCAGATGGGCCGTTTGTCAAAAATATGTTGTGTCAAGTTTTTGAAAAACTTAATTTTAACACTAATTTTATTAAAAAATTACCTTTGTCCCGCAATAGTATAACCCGGCGATCCCTGTACATTCATTAATTTTACATTTCCCAGAAAAAGCAAAAAATTACGACACCCGCCACACATGTGCTTTCGTCGCTATCTCGTTGACGACTAAATAAAATGAATAGAAAAATATTTTCTTCCAGTGTTATTTCGTCGCTCTCATCAATACTATTACATTGGGCATCTATGTTATATATGGTGAGGCTCGCCCCCATAGAACATCTATGGCAGTCTTGCTCACAATATATGCATTAGTAGTGGTAAAAGACACATATCGCCTTACCAAATCGAAGAGAAAATCGAGAGAGAATACTTGTGCTTTGTTGATACTTTTTCGTTCGAGGCTGCCCATAGCTGATCTGTGGAGAAACTCCCTCTATAAGGAGACACTCTTCATAAATCGCCTTTTGAGTGACTCCGTCCATAGTTCATGCATAGGTGGTCAATGGATAGACTCCTGCCAAAGGTTGCGTCCTTCTTGAAAACTCTCTCCATAGATCTCTCTCTCTCTCTTTCCATTTTACGTCCATGGAGAAACTCTCTCCATTTTACGTCCATGGAGACTCTTTGCATTTCTCGTCTATGGAGAGACTCTCTCCATTTTACGTCTATGGAGAGACTGCCACCATAGCCCTTCTGAATATCTAGATCAGCCAAGCTGAATAGGGTTTCCTATACGAAAACTTCTAGTCAGCCTGGAAAACTCAGAAAATCCCTTTCAAACCCCTTAGATTTATTTATTTTAATATCTATTTGATTTTCTTATTTTGCAATCAAACGTCCTGTCAAAATTCCCTGTCGTAAATGTACGCTTGTGTGCAGAAGATTTCCCTTCTTCTATTTTTTTTGCCACCTACGTGTGTATTTTTCTAAAAGATAACATTTTCCCAAAGAAAAAAGAATAAACAAGTTAAGAATTTTCCTCATGTTTGCTGCTTATGTTTTGCTCAGCATGCATGCATCCATGCATGGATGCATGCTTGCCTCTATTTAAAGGGGAGTGTTGTTTTCTTGATTTTTCCTCCTTTGAACGCTTTCTTTGGCATAGAAGCGTTTGACTGTGAAGATGCTGTTGTTGTTGCTACTGTTCTTTGACGGTGAATTCAACAAAAAGCGAAGAAAAGAAAACAGAACAAACGGCAACAACTGATGCAAATAAAAATTATGTTGCACATGTTGTCACATGATAAGTTTTGAATGAAACAAGGACATGTGCGATGCCCCATCCTCCTTTTAATTTTGATTTTTTTGTATCACAGAAGCGTATGTTCTATTATCTTCTTTATTGTCTTCGAAAAAAAAAAAAACAAAGAAAACGAAAAGAAAAGTCATTATAGCTTTGTTGGGAAATGAAAAGGGAGAAGAAACAAGCTTGGGCATTTTCTGAAAGTATATAGGAATGGGTGAGGAGTACCCTTCTTCTTGGGGACATACAAAAGTAAATTCCTATGGAAAACAACCTTACTTTGCCAGGATGAATAGAAATTTTCTTTAGAAAACTATTTTCTGTCAGGTGAAATGGAATTTTTCCTGTAGAAAATCTTATTCAGTCCAGGATATGATGTCCTCCTGAATACATTTTTCCATAGGAACATTTTCTTGTGGGGGATCTTCCTCATACAAGCTGAAAATGAGCTTTCCTATGGAAAACTGTATCCAGGCTGGTTGAAAATAGATCACCATAGAACTGAATGTGACAACTACAGGGTGAGGTAATAAACTGCAACGAAGTCAAAAGCCATAATTTTTACATTTTTTTAAATTTTATTGAATGAAAGCCAAAAATGTCGGTAATAGCATCAAATTTTAGAATAATTTTAGATTTGTTCGAATTGGTCACTTTGGCACAAATTATTGCCTTCAAACGACAAATGAAACCGTCACACGCTGCCCAAATGTTGCTCTGAGGTATTTTGGCCCATTCCCGGCGAAGCGCTTGCTGGAGGTGATCGACACTTAGGTATTTTTTAGTGCCAACCTTGCTTTCCAAAATACTCCAGACACAATAGTCCAACGGATTGGTATCCAGAGATTTTGTGTCCCTCATTTTGTAACCATTATTGGGTGGCGCATGCTGGGTGCGATGGTGCTGAGTCCTGTTGCAATGTTCAAGGTCTGCGGCCAAATTGTTTGCGTGTCCAAGGCTTTAATCCACCCTTCAGAATATTTTCGCGATAATATTCGGAATTTATTCTGATGCCACGGTGTAATGGGGGCCCACTCCATCACCATGGTCGGCGCTTGAGTTCAGGTGGCCAAACGAAGGTGCACATTTTCAGCTGACCATTTTGGCAAGTAAACACGATCATTTTGTTTGTTTACAAACTGCTGGACAACGAATGTTTTCTCATCGGAGAAAACCAAATTCTGCTGTTCACCACTTTCGGCCAAGCGAATCAACTCTTTAGCTCTTTTGAGTCTATTTTCTTTCTGTTGCAGTGTAAGTTCTTGCACTTTTTGTACCCTCCACCATACTATGGAGGGTATATTAATTTTGTCACTCCGTTTGTAACTCCTCGAAATACTCATGTCACACCCAACAAAGTATATATATATATATTCTTGATCAGCGTAAAATTGTAAGACGATTTAGCCACGTCCGTCTGTCTGTCTGTCTGTTCGTCTGTCTGTCTGTTGTAATCACGCTATCTTTCGAACAAATTGAGATAGAAGTTTTGCACACATGTATATTTTGCCAGTAGCCAGGTTAAGTTCGTAAATGGGCCATGTAGGTCCAAATTATCATATAGCCCCCATATAACGGTACCTCCCGATATTCGGTATTTTGATGATTTTAGCGACATTATTCACTGGAATTGTTTCGAATTTGGCATTTGAAGTTCGTAATGGATACTACAGCCTAAGACAGAAAATTATATGTGCAGATTCACGTCTTCGTATAGACCCCATATAACGGTACCCCCGATATTCGGTATTTTGATGATTTCAGCGACATTATTTACCGGAATCGTTTCAAATTTGGTATTTGAAGTTCGTAATGGATACTACATCCTAAGTCAAAAAATTAACCATGTAGGTCCACGTCTTCAAATAGCCCCCATATAACAGTACCTCCCGATATTCGGTATTTGGATGATTTTAGCGACATTATTTAACGGAATCGTTCCAAATTTGGTATTTGAAGTTCGTAATAGATAGTGCAGCAAAAAACAGAAATGAGCCATGTAGGTCCACGTCTTCGTATAGCCCTCATATACCATACCCCCCGATATTCGGTATTTTGATGATTTTAGCGACATTATTTACCGGAATTGTTTCAAATTTCGCATGTGAAGTTCGTAATAGATACTTCATCCCATGCCAGAAAATTTTCTGTGCAGGTCCACGTATTCGTATAGCCCCCATATAACAGTAGCCCCTATATTCGGTATATTGATGATTTTAGCTACATTATAAACATATTTTTCTTCAAGTTTCGCATTTAAATATTGTAATAACTTATGACAAAAGTTGCCTATGCAGGTCCAGGTCGTCGTATAGGCATTCGGTATTTTTAAGATTTTAACAGAACGGATTTTATTTTTTTATTTGAAATTGCCAAATTTGTGCCAAATGGTGGAGGGTATTAAAAGCTCGGCCCGGCCGAACTTACAGCTTTTTTACTTGTTGGATTTTCAATGGCTTTACCCCGAGCTCATTTTTCAATATTTGCCGAATAGAATATTGGGTATGTTCAGCTCACGTGCCATTTTTCTGCGACGGGGGTTTCGATCAAGTGGCTTCTTTACTTTTCGAACCATTTCTGCTGATGTTGCTGTTTTCTTCCGTCCACTTCCTCGACGTCGGGCTACGTTACCAGTATCACGGTAACGAGCGATGGTGCGAGACACAAAAGATTTATTCACATTTAAATGCTGGAGTGCTCTAACGATAGCCACTTGTGGTTTTCCAGCCAAATATAAAGAAATCACACTATCCCGCTTGAATTCCATCACGAATAACTCTTTTTCTGGAAAACTCCCATCAAAATGCTTTTGTACGCTTGTAAACAATATAATGAGCTGTCACTGGAATAATTGTAACAGCTGTCGAACGAGTGGTTTAGAAATGAGAGCAGTCTGAATTTGGTTGCAGTGTTTTTCATCTCACCCGGTATTTTTCCAAAAGAAAATTTTCATGTGGAGAATCCTCCTCATATAAACTGAAAATGAGCTTTCCTGTGGAAAATTGTATCTACGCTGATTGAAAACAGTTCTCCATAAAACGGAATATGAAAACTATTTATAAAAAATCGGAAAACTATTTTCAACCATTCTGGATACAGTTTTCCATAGGAAAGCTTCTTTTCAGCTTGGATAAAGAAAATTCTCCATTGAAAAATTTTCCTTATACAATTTCCTAAATTTCTCCGGATGTCTCATCCTCCCTCTCTCTCTCTCTCCATTTTGTGTCCTTCTTGTTATAATGACGTTAGCAAAGTCAGAATTCACATACTTATGTGTGTGTATACATATGTAAGTGTGCAAAAAATAATATGCGACAATTTTCAGCTAGCTTGTGGAACTGCAAAAAAGTTTCAGGACAAGCAGTACAACAACAATAATGCTCTACTGAAAGCAAAAACAACATTCCTATGTAAATGTAAACTGAATGTCATGAATTGGAAACGTTGAAATGCTAGAACGAAAGGCAAAAAAAAAAATAGGAACGTTACAGGCGGGCACATAACGCCAACGTTGTGACACTCGCTACCAACAATAACAAAAACAAATAAGCAAGCTTACTGGAAAACAGAAAGCCCCCCTCCTCCTCTCTCTGACTCTCTCACACTGGCAAACAACTTATAAAAAAGAATGTGTGCAATTTAAGTTTCTATCATGGCGCTTTAGAATGGACCCATTCCCAGGTTTCCACCACAGCATAATGCCAAGGCAGATATATCCTTAGATGGTTTGTTATTTTTTTCTCTTGTCGCCATTCAGATGGCAGTTATCTTAGGCCAGGATATATGGGATGGGAGAGACAAACAAAAAAAAACCATCAGCAACCATCTGTAATAAAGAGGAACTTTGCGACAATGCCACAAGACAAACCTTACACCCGTATTCTTCCGTTGGAAGAGAAGCTCAAAAAAAAAAGACTAACCAGCGCATTCATGGTTCCATACTTGAAGTGCAGCAACCTAACAGAGGCCGAAGAGAGAATGGGAAACGGAAATAAATATGAGTCGGAATTTTTTTATTTTATTATAATTCCACATTGTTACCACGAGATATTTACACCCACACGTGTGTAGATATACAAATACATTCACATAGATTTCAAGTTTAGCATGTCTGAAAGAAAACGAAACACATATGTACCCGTGGAGCGGGGTGTGAACAAGTTTTAAGGATCTAGTCATGACTTATGTAAAGTCTACACTTTGTAAAATTGGAAAATAGCGAAATGGTTATTTATGGAGGAAGTCTCCAGAGACGAGCTACGGAAGGAGTCTCTCCATAAACGATCTATCAAAATAATATCTGGATAGACGGTTTATGGTGGAAGTCTCGATCTATGAAGAGAATTTCTCCATAAACGATATATGAAGAGAGTTTCTCCATAGACGATCTATGATGAGAGTTTCTTCATAGACGATCTATGAAGAGATTTTCTTTATAGATAATCTATGAAAATATTTCTCCATAGACGAGCTATGGATGTAGTCTCTTTATGGGTAATCTATGAAGAGAGTCTTTCCGTAGAAAATCTATGGAAGGAGACTCTTTATAGACAATCTATTAAAGGAGTCTCTCTATGGACGATCTATGGATGGAGTTTCTCCATAGACGATCATTAAATTCTCGCCGTAAGCAATCTATAGAGGGAGAGAGAGAGTCTCTTTTAAGATAATGTATAAAAAAGACTCACATAGATGAGCTAAGATGAGCTACGGATAGAGTCTCGTTATGACATAGACAATCTGCGGAGGAATTCTCCATAGACGAAAGAGTTTCTCAATTTACAATCTTTAGAAATAGTCTCTCCAAAGATAAGTTGGAATGTTGTGGAGAGAGTCCCTAAATACACGACTTATGGAGGGAAACTCTCTATAGACGATCTATGGAGGTAGACTATCCATAGACAATCTGTGGAGGGAGTCTATTCATAGACGATCTTTGAGGAAATTTCTCCCTAGATGGTCTAAGAGTGAGTCTCTCCAGAGACAAACTATAGAGAGAGTCTCTCAATAGACAATCTGTCGGTATGTTTGTTGTAATCTCGCTATCGTTGAAACGAATTGAGAAAGATGGCTAAAATTGTACCCACATGTGTATTCTGCCAGTAGCAGGTTAAGTTCTTAAATGGCCCAGGTCGGTCCATGTTTTCATATAGCCACCATATAACGATACCTCCCAATATTCGGTATTTTAATACCAGAATTGTTTCAAATTTCGTATTTAAAATTCGTTATAGGTACTACAGACTATGAAAAAAAAATCGCATATGCAGGTCAACGTCTTCGGTTAGCCTCCACATGAAGATATCTCCCTGTATTCGACATTTTGATGAATTATTCAACGGAAGTGTTTCAAATATTGTATTTGAAGGTTGTTTTGGTTACTAAACCCTATGACTGAAAATTGCCTACGCAGATCCACGTCTTCGTATAGCCCCCATATAACGATGCCTTCATATATTGATGAACTATTCACCGGAACTGTTTCAAATTTCTTATTTGAAGGTTGTAATGGGTACTACAGCCTATGACAGCTTCCATATAACGGCTAGCCTCCATATAACGATACCTCCTTTTATTCGGCATTTTGATGAATTATTCACAGGAATTGTTTCAAATTTTATATTTGAAGGTTGTATTGGGACTACAGCCTATGCCAGAAAATAGTCTATGCTGGTCCATGTCTTCGTATAGCCCCTATATAACAATACCTCCCGATATTCGGTATATTGATTATTTTAGCGGCATTACTCACCGGAATTGTTTCAAATTTCGATTTTGAAGTTCGGAATTCGGAATTACTTATGAAGGACTTCTTCGTATAGCCCCATATAGGGGGATTCTTTTGAGAGGTATTTTTCTACGGATTTTTCTTTTTTTAATATCTCAAGGTCCTTCAAAATAGTGGAGAGTATTAATAGTAAGAGTATTCGGTCTGGCAGAACTTAGCTGGTTTTTACCTGTTGTTTATACCCTCAGCCAAATGGCCACAGAGGCTATATATCATTTGATACGGCCAACACGTGTCTCACCGAATTAACTGTTTTAGACTCTAGGTCTCTTTGGACCAAATCCGTTTCAGGATATTTGGAGTCGATCTAGCGATGTCCGTCCGTCTGTCTGCTGGCTGGTGCGCACAATAACAATCGAATAAAATTTGGTACATCGTAATTTTATAATAGAACTTAGATCGAGTTCGGAGATGGGCAGTATCGGTCCACTCCTTCTGTTACCTCCCCCACAAAAGGTCAACATTTTCAAAGCAAAATATTTTATTGCACAGAAAGAGAAAGTATGATCCGATTGTGCTCCAATATTTGCATCAATGCTAGGTCAGGGGAGAAGATGGATAATATCGGTCCACTCCATCAAGTACCTTCCACATAGAGGGTCAAAATTTTGAATAATTATAACTCTTATTAAATATGATGTCAGACTCCTATTGTCTTCAAATTACACACATCACAATATTTTTATTAGCCCAAGGTCTGCTGTGAAGATGAAATATATCGGTCCACTCCGTCTGGTACACCCCCCCCCCCCCCCCCCCACAAAGAGTCAAAATTTTGAATATACCATCGGTTTCCATTCAGACTTGGTAAATTTCAATGTTTCCATCAACACAAAATTTGTTATAAAGATTGTAGAGATCGGACCATTCCTTGTGGTACCACCCCCACAAAGGGTTAATATTTTGAATAACCAAAACTATTTGAAAATCCGACGTAAGCATCCGGTTCTCTTCGTATTTCACACTTCCCATTATTTCTACTAACAGAAGATCTGCTATGAAGATGGAATATATCGGTCCACTCCTTCTGGTACCTCCTCCTCCCCCAAAATTTTGAATATCCATGATGATCATAAAATGAGAAATTAACATCCGATTCCATTCAGCGTAAGCAGATCTCAATATTTCCATCAAACAAGATCTATTATAAAGATGGTTAAGATCGGGCCATTTCTTCTGATACCTCTCCCTCATAGGGTTCAAGATTTTGAAAAACATAATCGAACTTTGGCTGAGGGTATACAGCTGAAGGCAAAACCAACCAATAATTTTTAACTTTTTTAGATTTCCACCCAATTTTCCTCACAGTGCACCAACATTTCCACACTTTCTCGTTCTTGTTTTAAAAAGTATTTTATTACTTTGTTTTTATTTCACTCCCTGTATGGTTACTTTCTTCTTTCTCTTTCCTTTTTCCTTTCACAATTGTAATTTTTGTTCTCCCATTGTTGTCGTTGTTATTGTTGAGGTTAAATTTATTTAATCGCAGAGGTGGTGCAGAGAGATGTAGGTGTTGCCGCCAGTGGCCTTTGTTTTTAGTTGACGTGTATTTTTTTTCGCAAGGGCTGGGATATTTGCAAGCCACGGCATCAAAGCTAGCTTCCACTGCTGGCTGATAAAAAATAACGAACCACCCACAGAGTTTTGTTACATTTTTCTCTTTTCCCTCTCATTTCCATGTGGGCTGTTGTTTTTCGTGTTTTGCAAAGCCAGGCAATGTCAGGTGTTCTGAAGGCCAAGGAGTAAATTGTGAAATTGAAGACAGTTAAGTTGAATATAAAGGATTTGTGTTGTGGGGGGGGGGGAATATAAAGGATTTGCCTTAAGGGGGAAAGGGTGATATTTTTCAAAGGAATATAGTGTTGGAGATATGTAATATTCCACTGTTCCACCAAAGGAATGAATCCTCCAAAGATAAAATTCTTTGTACAACCTGACGTTTACACTAGACAAATTGTCTTCAAAAACTCCAATTGGTTACTTTGAACAAATTCCGTTTCAGGACATTTGGAGTCAATCCAAGGGTGACCGTCCGTCCGTCCATCTGTCTGTCTGTCGATAACTCTAGAAGGAAGTATCTGATTTGATTCAAACTTGGTACATCGTAATATTACTGTCAAAATTACATCGAGTTGGGAGATGAGAGAAAAGGTCAAAATTTTTTAAATAAATAATTTAGTGTATAGAACAAGAAAGAATCGCCCAACTTTGTGCAAACATTGCAGGTCCCAATGTCATGTCAGGTGAGAGAATGATTAATGTTTGCCCACTCCAACCCCCCCAAAACGGACCAGAATTTTAAATAATTCTAACTGTCATAAAATGAGATCTGGTGTAAAGATGAGTTGTATCGATCAATATTCCCACCTCTTATAAAGGGGTCAAAATTTTGCGTAACCATAAAATGCGAAACAAGCATCCATTTTTATTCTTTTCTAAAATTCTATTTAATTAAATCCACGTCCTCAAAGGGTCTTTCAAGAATATTTTAGTCAAAAATCTAATTGTCTTCAGATAGTTCTTGTAAAATATTTTTTTCAGAATCTACAACCTAAGGTTGTACTTGAAAATGATATTCAAAATATTCAAGATCTTCAGATAGTCCTTTGAAAATATTTGTTCCTATACCCCACATTATTTTTCGCGAACTCCATATCCTCAGAGAGTGTTGAATTTTTCTTTTTCAAAAAGGTGATCATTAACTTTGATTGTTGCTTAAATTTTTGTATACCCTCCACCATTCCGTGGAGGGTATATTACCTATGTCATTCCTCGAAATATTTATAATAGACCCTACAAAGTATACATATTCTGGATCAGCGTAAAATTCTAAGACCTAAGATCTAAGATCTAGCGATGTCCGTCTGTCTGTCTGTGTGTTCGTTGTAATCACGTTTCGAACAAATTGAAATAGAAAGCTAAAATTTTGCATACATGCATAGTAGGCAGGTTAAGTTCGTAAATGGGCCATGTCGGTTCACGTTTTCGTATAGCCACACATAACGGTACCTCCCGATATTCGACATTTTCATGATTTTAGCGACATTATTTAGCGGAATTATTTCAAATTTCATATCTAAAGTTCGTAATGGGTACTACAGCCTATGACAAAAATTTTTGTTGCAGGTCCACGTTTTCGTATAGCCCCCATATGACGGTACCTCCCGATATTCAGTATTTTCATGATTTCAGCGACATTATTTACCAAAAAATTTCGTAAGTAGGCCCACGTCTTTGTATAGTCTCCATGTAACTGTTTTCATTCAACTGGTAGTTTCCGGAAGCTTTTTGAAATTTTTCAAGTTCCTTCCAAATGGTGGAGGGTTTTAAAAGTTCGGCTTTTTTATTTGTTTTGTTCTCGAAAAGTACTCATTGCTTTTTTCAAGACCTCGTCTTCAAATTAAATCATCTATAAAGGATCCATAAAATTTATTGCTCCTAAAACCAAGTTTTAATTAGCGATTTCCCTTCTGAGAAGTATTTCGATATTTACTGTCCTCTATACATTTCTAAAAAAAAAATATATAAAAACTTATGTCTTAAATTCGTTTAAAACCAGTTTTCTAAAAGCCACGTCTTCGAAAGTCCATTTGATGTTTTAGCGGTAAGGCTAAAATGTATTTGTTTGAAACAGGGAGAAGGAAGCGAGATAGGCCCATAGTTACTTTTGAGAATCTTCACAGAACCACTTTCTGAGTCGATTTATGCATGTCAGTCCGTCCATGTATTCTTGTGAAAAAATGCAGGTCGCATTGAGATGAAATTTTGCAAACAATATTTATTTGGTCTAAGGGCGAACCCTATTGAAATTGGTGATAATCGGATCAGATTTAGATATAGCTTCCATATATCTTCAACCGATTTCGGGTCAATTGTGCACCAAATGGCCAATATAAATCCTAATAACCTGAATTTTCGTTCATCCCACCGAATTCATTTTAGAAGCAAGTAAATAAAATGTGAATTTGAAAATCGGTTCAGATATAACTATAGCTACCACATATATATTTGGAGTTTTAAGACCCTCACATGCGTAATATGCACTTTAAAAGAATAATATTTGATACCGGGCATCAGATACTGCTCGAAAAAATCTTTGTCAAATTTTATCGAGATAGGTTCAGAATAGGATATAGCTAGCTCCCACATACATCTTTATCCAATATTTGGTTTATTGTGCACCAAATGGCTAAAATCCGCCCAAATGGACTGAATTTTGGCAATTACGACTTATTTAATCCTAGAAACCAGTACTTAAAATTTGGTGTAAATCGGTTCAGATAAAGCTATAGCTCCCATATATATGTTTCATCCGATTTGGGATTTTAAGTCCCTCACTCTCGTAATATACATTCGACAAAAATGATATTTGGTACCAGATATCCGATACAGTCCAGAAATACCTCTGCCAAATTTTATCAAAATCGGTTCAGATTTGGATATAGCTCCCATATATATCTTCAACCGATTTCGGGTTAATTGAGCATCAAATGGCCAATATCTGTCAAAAAATCCTAAATTCTGATACATCCGACCGAATTGATACCAGATATCTTATAAAGCTCGGAAATACCTTTACCAAATTTTATCGAGAACGGCTAAGATTTGAATATAGCTCCCATATATATCCTTAATCCGATTTCAGGTTCATTGTGCGAATAAGGGCTAATATCAGCCCAAATGGAGTGAAATTCGGGACGTACGTTTCCATTTTGTGGAACTCAAAGTGATATCATGCACTCTATAGCAAACTACAACTGCTCTTAAGCCAAATATTGAGAGGTGGTATGATCTACTTGAAATAAATTCTTTTGTTACCGCAACTCTACTAAATATGCATAGTGGTGTGGGTATCATATGATCGGCCCGTCCGACTTTAGACTTTTCCTTACTGATTTTTATTGAGTCCTTAACTTTGATGTTTCTTAAAATTCCTCGCTGTGTATTTATCTTAAACATCGTTTTCAAATTTGATAATCCTCTAAAAGTCCTCCAAAAAACTGTTATTCCTTAAAAATGTTAAAAAAAAAATCTCTAAAACTTCGATTCATGCAGAAATGAGTTTTTTTTTAATCCATTAATAAAATGCGTCTATAGTCGATATTTTTTTTAAACTCTGTCTACCGAAAGCTCTGAAGATTCTCAAATTTTCGCAAAGGTTTTTCCTATGAAACTTATTTAAAATTTCAGTTTCCAGCATCTCTCTTTAGTTCCCTTGTTATCCTCCAACAAAAAAGAAGAACTACCCATTGTGGCTGCTTCCATCAGCTATCAAGTTTTGCTGCATTTGGAAACCTTTAAATTTCCAATTCTCTGCTTTTAATGAATACCGATATACATTCGAGCTTAAATCGACTAATTCATAACCAATCAGACCCCGACAACCACTGAACTAATCGACTAATCCAACATCCCCCCAACTTCGCAAAGCAAAACCAACTGGATGGTCAACAACATTCAGGCACACACACATACACATACAATGCACACATGCACACAATTTTGTGGTGACAATTGAAAATTACAAAAATGTCATTTGCTTTCACATAACCAGTGGTAATGGCACCGGTAACAACAACAACAACAATTGAGAGGCTATTGTCAAAAATTGTACACCCCCGGCACAAAAAAATGAGGAGAACAATTTTTCAAAATTCTTTCAAAATCTGTTTGCAAAAATTTAATTTTCAAACTTGATCAGAAATGGGACCTTATGGACCTAAAATATACAAACCCACATTATACCTTTATTCTGTTAAAATGTTGACCAGCCCTCGTATATATTTTCAATGATATTCCATAAACAAGATGTCACAATTATGAAATACAAAATTACATTAGTCCCCAGGATAACAATAGAAACGAGGTCCTTATGATAATGTCAGTAAAACGGGTTTTGATTTAAAAGCGTAAAATTAGTTTGATAACCGAAAAGAATTTTTAATACGATGAGTACTTAAAAAAATTATCCTAAATAGCTACATTACACCTTCTTAGCCTTTCCTTTATGTGACCCCTAAAACTGTACAAGACCCACACATTGAATCCCGGCCCGTCATATGCACTAACATGCGCCGCCTGTTCCTGTTCTCGCTAATGTCCCTCTTTTTTAAACTTCTGCAAATCCGAAAAAAACAATACCATCTAACATTCAAATGCGAAGAGTAGATTATGCCCTCTTCAAGTTTTATCATCCTTTAGGACAGGGGTACGGCCAATGCGGGACGATGTGAATAACAAAAACCAAAATCTTACAACCGCTCAAACACCAGCCAGCAGGAGGGGGTATAACATTTACCCAAAGTAGTTATCGATGTGTTACCAAAAACGTTGGACATCATCATAATGTCATATTGCACAGACGACATGAACTTGCATGCAAATCGAAGGACCGACCGATGATATGGATGAACAATGGAAGTAGGTAACAATGTACCTTAAGAGAAATTAACCATAAACGTGGCAGGAGAGAACAGTGGTGAGAGAGAGGTAAATGGGGAGAGAACAAAAGATGACATAGAAGACATTTAACACACCATTAACATGAGCTTTTGCAGCTAAAAAAGCTTCAACTGATCTTCTAGAACAAGAAAGCGTTTCTTCTAAGAAAAAAACCTGAAATGAGTCTATATTAGATAAAAGACCCTTAACTGCTTTTCAATGGACCATTTCTATAGCAGAATAACTTTAACAGGACTTCTGTGGACCTAACACCGTTACCAGATCTTCTATAGAAACAAAACAGGTCTCCTCTGGACAGATGACTCCTAAAAAAGACCTTAAACAGGTCTTCTATGGATCTAAGCGGTATTTTTTTGGACAGAAGTCCTTTATGAAGTCTTCTATGGGTAGAAAACCATAAACAGAAATTTTTAAAAACTCGTCTATTCACTTAAGGCCGCGAAGTTCTCGAATATAGGGAAAATACCTTTAGACGCTTTTCTATACTTTTGAAACTTGAAAGCTGTACATTTTAAAAGCTTTTCTATAAACGACAGACCCTGAGAAGCTCTTCTAGGGAATAGACAGCATGACTTTACAAGCTCTTCTACAGATTCAAAATTTGTAAAAAGCGCATTCATAGGTGGGTCCAATTCAAAAGCTCTTTGATTTTGGAAAAAAATTGAAATTTAACAGCTATTTTAAAAACACGGAAGATGGCCTTTAAAAGCTCCTTTAAAGAAGGGGCTCGCAAAAGGTTATTTATGCCTAAACATCTTTAAAGTTCAATAGATGAAGACCTTCTATCGATTTATAACTTTAAAAGCCATTCATAAAAGCAGAGGAGATTTAACAGCTTTTTTGAAACCACGACAGAATGCCTTCAAAAGCTCTTTTAAAGAAGGGGACTCGCAAAAGCTCATTTATACCTAAACATCTTTAAAGTTCCATAGATGGAAGACCTTCTATCAATTAAGAACTTTAAAAGGTATTCCTAAAAGCAGAGGAGATTTAACAGCTTTTTTTGAAACCACGACAGAATGCCTTTAAAAGTTCTTCCAAAGAAAGAGGGGGTTCAAAAGCTCTTCTTTACGTAAATATCTTTAAAGTTGTATGCATGGAAGACCTTCAAAAGCTCTTCTATCGATCAAGAACCTTAAAGGCTAATCTAAGCTTTCTAAAGCTCTTCTGTAGACAGAAGCACTTCTTGAAAATGAGAAACCTTAAGCTTTTGGAGCTATTTTACTTCCATATCAATAAAAACCTCTTCCATAGACACAGCTCTTCTCTAGATAAAAATTTTAAAAGGTCTTCTAGATAGGGAAGACATTTAAAATAACTCCTATAGATGAAGATCTTTGAAAGCTTTTCTATAGACGGAAGATATTTAAAAGACAGAAGACATTTAAAAGATCATATACGTTCATAAGACTGTGAAGTCCTTAAAAGCTCTTTTATGGAAAGAATACTTATAAAAGTCCTTCCATAGACGGAACTCTTTTACAAGCTCTCCTATAGACGGAATATCATAAAGAGAGAGAAATGGAAGAAGATTTCCACCGACAAATTACCATTAAAAGCTCATTTGTAGACAGAAGTCTTATAAAAGCCCTTCCATAGACGGAAGTCATTCAGAAGATCTTCTAAAGACGGAAGTTCATAAAAAGCTCATCTCCAAATGGAAGACCTTTAAAAGTTCTTCTTCAAGATAAATACTTTTAAAAACGCTTCTAAATATGGGAGAATACCTTTAAACCTAAAAGCTCCTTTGTTCGATGGAAGGCTTTGAAAAGCTCTTCTACACTAACAGACCCCGTGAGTCAACGCCTAAAGTTAGAATCTTGAAATTTTGCAAGAGAATCAGTCTTAGTGCGTAGGCGTGTGATGAGACTGTGTTTTTGGAAATCGATACGAAAAGTACTATAATGTACTAAAATGTTAATACTTTGTATTGAACAAACGGAATGAGCTAGGGAAGGATTTTTTGAAAATTCGAATTTGAAGGTTACGCAACTTCTAAAATAGTACTAAATTTCTTAAATGGCACCATTTGGTATCATGCTAATGGATACTGCAAAATTTGGTCAGCAAAATCAGAATCGAGATTAGAAAGTAAGTTTGATATATGAAGGTGGTTTTGAAAATGTGTACTAAGTGTGCGAACTGTACTAAATGGTACTAAATTTGGATCACATTGGTTAAGGGATTAATTTTTTGGGGTTTATAACAAAGTGGTGGTTTTTGAAGTTTACACTACATTTGCACAAAAAGTACTAAATTGTACTATATATGGTACAATTTGGTAATGGGTGAAAAAATAATGCCTTAAAGCTGAAATTTGATATAAGACTCGCTGTTCACATGAAGTCTGGACATGTGGAGGTGGTTTCGGAAATGTGTACTATAATTGTACTAAAAGTACTGAATGGTACTAGATTGGCTATTGGGTAAAGGTATTGGGCCGAAATCCTCAAATTTTATATTGAGATCTCTGTTGTTAACTAGAACTGAGATATGGAAGTGGTTTTGGAAATATGTTTTAAAATTGTTCAAAAAGTACTAAATAGGACAGATAGGTTAAGGGTGAACGGATGAAGCTGGAATTTTGAAATTTTGTATTGGGGTGTATTTTGGTGGTAAAATTGTGATAAAAATGTGGTTTTGAAATTGTGTACTACAAGTGCACGGAAAGTAGTACTCTATTTGGTAAAACTTCGTATTGGGTGAACACAGATAGTGCTTGAAATCTAAAATTTGGTATTAGAGTCGCTATTCCTATGTAGCCTGTACATATGGAGGTGATTTCAGAAATATGTACTATAATTGTACGAAAAGTACTAAGTGGTACTAAATGTGGAATTGGGTGAAGGGATAAAACTGAAATCCTGAAATTTGATATTGAGATCACTGTTGTTATCTGGAATTGAGATATGGAGGTGGTTCCGGAAATGCATACTACAATTTTACGTAAAGTACTAAGTGGTACTAAATTGGGTATTGGATGGTAAAGCGATAGGACCGAAATCCTCAAATTTTATATTTATATTGAGATCTCTGTTGTTAACAAGAATTGAGATATGGAGGTGGTTTTGGAAATATGTTTTATAATTGTTCAAAAAGTACTAAATGGTACTAAATTTGAAACAGTTAGGTTAAGGATGAACGGTTGAAGCTGGAATTTTGAAATTTTGTATTGGGGTGTCTTTTGGTGGTAGAATTGTGATAAAAATATGGTTTTGGAATTGTGTACTACAAGTGCACGCAAAGTAGTAAATAGTACTCTATTTGGTACAACTTAGTATTGGGTGAACCAATAGTGCTTAAAATCTGAAATTTGTTATTAGAGTCTTTGTTCATACGAAGTCTGGACATGTGGAGGTGATTTCAGAAGGGTGAAGGGATCGAACTGGAATCCTCAAATTTGATATTGAGGTCACTGTTATTATCTGGCATTGAGATATGGAGGTGGTTCTGGAAATGTGTACTATAATTTTACAAAAAGTACTAGGTGATGCTAAATTTGGAATTGGGTGAAGGGATAGAAATAGGATTCTCAAATTAAATATAGAGGTCTCTATTGCTATCTGAAATTGACATATGGAGGTGGCTTTGGAAATGTATGCTATAAATGTACGAAAAGCACTCATTGGTACTAAATTGGGTATTATTTGAAGGGATAGAGCTGGAATTCTCAAATTTTATATTGAGTATCTGTTGGTGTATGTGGTTAAGATATGGAGGTGATTTTGGAAATTTCATATGAAGTCTGGGCATGTGGAGGTGGTTTTGGAAATGTGTACTATAATTGCTCGAAAGGTACTAAATTGTACAAAATTTAGTAGTGGATGAAGAGATAGAGTTGGAATCCTCAAATTTAATATTGAGGTTTTGAGGATTTACATATGGAGACGTTGAATTAGTTTTGGACAGAAAAATTGAATGTCGATCCCTTGTGCAATGTTCCTCCTCGGCAAACTTTAAAATGATAGCTTTTAAGACTTTTTGGAGTAGAAGGTAAACGTTTTCCAATTATTCGTTCCGAAAAAGGAAAAACTTAATATATGAAGGCTTAAAAGTCTGAAAATTTAGTACTCTGTATGAAGCTACCCAAGCTTTTCTATATAAACAAGAGCTGCAAACGATGGGCTATCTACAAAGGTTTTTTATACATCAGAACTACAAGAGATTTTCGACCTATCGAAAATTTCAGAAAGCTCTTTTACCTGTAGAAGGTTTATAGGAGGCTCATCTATGAAAGGATTAAATACAAAGCTCACATATATAAAGAAGTCCTCGTCTATTTACCGAGGTCTTTGTATGTATCAAAAAGCTACAAAAGCTATTCTTGGCATCGTTTGTTAATGAAAAAAGTTGCAAAAGCTCTTTTATCCGTAGAAAAGTGCTTTGTTTGCAGAAAAGATGGTACAGTTCTCTTTATAGAAGCTTACCTAGACATTTAAAAGATCTCGTTTTGACACATGACTTCAAAAAGCTCTTTTGAAGATAATGAGCAAATCTTCTTGTTAGGAGAAGATATGAAATCAAAGACCTTTTTATAGAGAACAAGTTAAAAAGAAGTAAGTTCGGCCGGGCCAAACTTTAAATAACCTCCACCATTTGGAACGAATTTGGAAATTAAAAAAAAAAAATAAAATCCTTAAAAAATTCTGTTAAATTTAAAAAATACCGAATATTGCCGTTTTATATTGGGGTCTATACGTCGTGGACCTACATAGGCATTGTTTGCCATTAGCCATTACCATATTCAAATTCGAAACTTGAAATAAACGGTGAATAATGTAGCTAAAATCATCAAAATATCGTATATAGGGAGGTACCATTATATCGGAGCTGTGCGAAGACCTGAACCAGCATAGACAATTTTCTGTCACAGGCTATAGCATTCATTACTAACGTCAAATACGATATCACAAACAATTTCGGTGGGTATTATACCTAAACTCGTCAAAATACCGAATATAGGGAGGTACCGTTATATGGGGGCTATACGAAGACGTGGACATGCACAGACAATTTTCTGTCATAGGCTGTAGTATCCATTTCGAACTTCAAATACCAAAGATGAAACAATTCCGGTGAATAATGTCGCTAAAATCATCAAAATACCGAATATCGGGAGGTACCGTTATATGGGGGCTATATGAAAACGTGGACCTACATGGCCCATTTACGAACTTAACCTGCCTAATGGAAAAATAAACATGTGTGTAAAATTTTAGCCTTCTATCTCAATTCGTTCGAAAGATAGCGTGATTACAACAGACAGACAGACACACAGACAGACAGACGGACATGGCTCAATCGTCTTAGAATTTTACGCTGATCAAGAATATATATACTTTGTTGGGTCTGACATGAGTATTTCGAGGAGTTACAAACGGAATGACAAAGTTAATATACCCTCCATAGTATGGTGGAGGGTATAAAAAATCCCCTTTCGAGCTGATACTTTCCACACCACGGTTCGCTTGTCATTACAAACCAAAACTCTCATTCTCTAAGCAAACAAAATGCACATTCGTCTCAACTGGAGGACGCTGCTTGAATACACAACAATGCTCAAACTGTCTGTTTGCCACAGACACACCAATAAACGGTGGCGGTGGTGGTGGTGTTGGGCTCTTACGACTTTTTGTTTGTTCACCGTTCCTCGTTTGATGCGAACATTTAAAATGGTCACTTATTCGGTCATACAACTCATGCCCAGCAGTGGCAACACCCGCCCGCACTGAAAAAACCCTTCCACCAAGCTCTTGTCATTCTGGTCGAAGTGATTGAACAAATGTGTGTGTGCGTGTGTACCGAACAAATGTTGTTGTATGAGTATGAGTTTGTCCAGACATATGGTTGCAATGGACATTAACTCATTCCATGTCCACAGCAGCCGCAGACACACATCCAGGTTGCCACAATTCCATCAGCAGCCCCATCAGGGACAATTGAGCTTTTGCTTTACCTGACTGACATTCTGCGTTTGACTCGTTCACCTGTTCGTCCAGCAGCAATCGGGAGAAAAAACACAAGTGCTCCAATAGAACACCAAACTGGTGAGGCATACGAGGGTTATTGCAAAGTGTTAGACTGAGGCTCAGTCACGAACACCGTCTATCGCTCCCTGGGGAAATGCACACCAAAGAGCATTGGGTATTGCAGGCAACGTGCTACGTGCAGGTGCATATGGAACGACAGTTGGAACAGGACATGTGTGTGTGCCAGCCGGACACATTCAATGCATACGTTTGCTAGTTAAATATGTTGTTCTACAGCAATAACCAAGGACAATGACGACGATGATGATGTTCCTCCAGCTTCCATAGTCATTGCCCATAACAATAATGGCCATGTTGCCAATGCATTTCTTGTCATTTCTCCCAGTTATGTGCATCCATATGTTTTAGATCCTCGTAGAAAAAAGGTGCTGCCTTCGATTGCATTTTAGTACCTCCACTTTTAATTCACAAAAATTCATCGAGTGACCAATATTCTCCCCCCTCCTGTTCCTGGTAGTCCATCCAATGTCCCCACCCTAAACTAATTACGTTAATATATGACAATGCACCATTTACGGCGACCGATTCAGTTTCAGTTGCTGCTCTGCTGCATTCAACAAAATTGGGAGGATAACAGAAAGTACCTTAGATTGCGCAAAAAAAAACATGTGTCTGTGTGAAAAAACCTGCTGTTTCAGGTCTAGAAATTATCTGAAGTTTTAATTACAGGACAGAGTGTAAGCTTCTACACAATGGCAGGAAGATTGATTTTCAATGCATAAAAAACGCACACACACGAAGGGAATTTAAGGTAAGGCCAAAAGAGATAAAGAGAGTGTCGCAGTAATTTTTTATTTAACCAAAAAAAAAATAATTTTAGTTTTATAGAAAAATAAGAATGCAAGGGTATGATTTTAGAAGAGAAATATTTTCAAGCTCGAAAGGATATAAAGTAGGTCGAATGTAAATTAAGTTTGAACGAAGAGACATGTACAGCCGTAGAAGCCAATGGGATACAAATCAATAGAATTAAGTTCTGGAAAATGAATAACTGCTATTAATTTCTTTTCTCCATACGTCCATAGAATACCTACAAAACCTTTCTCTATGATTACGAACTACGTCTATTTACAAAAGCTCTTCTATAAATTAGAAGCTACAAATGGTAGCCTATCATAGATTTTAAAAAGCTTTACTATGCGTAGCTGAAAAAATTCTATTTTTAGAAGATCTATAAAAGCTACTTTTATCTATAAAGCGTTACCAAAGCTCCTTTATAAATAAGAAGCTATAAATATTCGTCGTAGACCCCATAAAGTACATACATATATACATAATCAGCATAAAACTCTAAGAAGATTTAACGATGTCCCTCTGTCTGTCAATATGTTGAAATCACGATACAGCCCACGTTATTTGACTTATAGCGTAAAAATTTTGCAGAACGATTTGTATTGTGTATAAAACGGTTGGTATTGAAAATGAGATATGTGTATCGGTCCAAGTTTTGGTATAGTCCTCATATAGAGGTAAATTCCAATATTCGGAATTTTGATGATTTTTGCCACATTTTCCCAAGAATATTTCTAAAAATTGATATTTGCGGGTCAAATGTGTGCTTACCCTAAGGTGGAGGGATATAAAAAGTTCGGCCCGGACGAACTTAATGCTTTTTACTTGTTAACCACTCAAAGTTGACTAAAACAACGGGTCTATTTTTAAAAGACATGCTAAATTGGTATACCCTACACCACAAGGTGATCCGGGTATTATGTCTTTGTGCATATGTTTGTAACAGGAAACGAGATAGACCATAGCTCCTTTTGATGATCTGCATAGTATTTTTATACCCTCCACCTTGGAAAGGAGGGTATATTAACTTTGTCATTCCGTTTGTAACATCCTTAAATATTCGTCGTAGACCCCATAAAGTATATATATTCATAATCAGCATAAAATTCTAAGTCGATTTAACGATGTCCGTCTGTCTGTCTGTCCGTCTGTCTGTCTGTTCGTCTGTCTGTTGAAATCACGATACAGCCCACATTATTTGACGTAGAGAAAAAATTTAGCAGAGCAATTGGTATTGTGTCTAGGATGGTTGGTATTGAAAATAAGATATATCGGTCCACGTTCTGGTATAGTCCCCATATAACGGTACCTCCCGATATTCGGTATTTTGATGATTTATGCCACATTATTTAACGGATTTGTCTGAAAATTGGTATTTGTAGGTCATAACGGGTCCTGTATGTGTGGCAAAACATAGCATGTATAGGTCCACGTTTTGGTATAGCCTTCATATAATGGTACCTCCCGATATTCGATATTTTGATTATTTTTGCCACAGTTTTTAACGGATTTGTCTAAAAATTGGTATTTGTTGGTCATAATGAGTTCTAGCTCCGGTGGCGAAACATTGCATGTATGGGTCCATGATTTGGTATAGCCCCCATATAACGGTAGCTCCCAATATTCGGTATTTTGATGATTTTTGACTGATTTCTTCACGAATTTCACTGAAAATTTGGTAGTTGTAGATCATAATAGGTCCCAGTTCGTGTGGCGAGTCATTGTAATTATAGGTCCAAGTTTTGGTATAGCCCCCATATAAAGGTACCTCCCGATATTCGGTAATTTGATGATTTTTGCCCCTTTTTTCACGTATTTGTCTGAAAATTGGTATTTGTAGGTCATAATGGGTTCTAGCTCCGTTGGCGGAACCTTGCATGTGTAGGTCCACGATTTGGTAGAGCCCACATATAACGGTACCTCCCGATATTCGGCATTTTAATGGTTTTTGCCACATTTCTTCTAATGTTTCCTTTACCCTAAGGTGGAGGGTATTAAAAGATTGGCCCGGCCGAACTTAATGTTTTTTTACTTGTTTTTGTCTATGTATTTTTGTAAACAAAGTACAGGTCGAATTTATTGCCCGATCCAGATGAAAATCATTTGTTTGATCCAACGATGAACCCTGTTGAAATTGGAGATAATCGGTCAAAATTAAGATATAGCTCCTATATATAGAGTGAAATAAAAAACTGCAACAAAGTCAAACTCCATAATTTTTACATTATTTATTTTTTATTTTTTTTTTTTAAATGGAAGCAAAAAATGTCGGGAATAGCACCAAATTTTAGAATAAGTTTAAATTTGTTCGAATTGATCACCTTTGGTACGAATTATGGCCTTCAAACGGCCAAAGAGACCGCCACACGCTGCCCAAATGTTGCTCTGCGATATTTTGGCGCATTCCCGGCGAAGCGCTTACTTGAGGTGATCGACACTTTGGTATTTTTAGTTTTGTAGCCATTCTTGGGTGGCGCGTGCTGAGTGCGATAGTGCTGAGTCCTGTTGGAATGTCCAAGGTCTGCAGCAAAAATGTGAAAAACTAAAAAAAATCGTCCATATCAAGAAAACCGGCAAAAGCTCTTTTACTTTAAACAAGTAAAAAAAGATGTAAGTTCGGCCGGCCCGAACTTTTAATACCCTCCACCATTTGGTACAAATTAAACAATTTTCAAAAAAATAAAATCCATTAAAAATTCTGTTAAAATCTTAAAAATACCGAATGTTAGGGTCTGTATGACGACCTGGACCTGCATAGGCAACTTTTGTCACAAGCTATGACAATATTCAAATGCGAAACTTGAAAAAAACAAATCTATTTATAATAAAGCTAAAATCATCAAAATTCGGACTATAGGGAGGAACCACGGGAGTTGTAAAACGTTGACTTACACAGACAATTTTTTGTCATAGGCTGTAGTATCCATTACGAACTTCAAATACCAAATTTGAAGCAATTCCGGTAAATAATGTCGCTAAAATCATCAGAATACCGAATATCGGGGGCACCGTTATATGGAGGCTATACGAAGAAGTGGACCTACATGGCCCATTTTCCGTTTTATGCTGTAGTATCTATTACGAACTTCAAATACCAAATTTGAAGCAATTCCGGTAAATAATGTCGCTAAAATCATCAGAATACCGAATATCGGGGCCACCGTTATATGGAGGCTATACGAAGAAGTGGTCCTACATGGCCCATTTTCTGTTTTATGCTGTAGTATCTATTACGAACTTCAAATACCAAATTTAAAACAATTCCGGTAAATAATGTCGTTATATGGGGGCTATACGAAGACGTGGACCTACATGACCCATTTTCAATACCAAAAGTCCTGCAGACATAATACACATTTGAGTAAAATTTTATCAACCTACTTCATTTCGTTCGGAAGCTAGAGTGATTTCCACAGACGGACGGACATTGATAAATCGACATAGAATCTTATGCTGATCAAGAATATATATACTTTGTGGGGTCTAAAATGTATATTTCGAGGTGTTACAAACGGAATGACAAACTTAATATACCCTCCATACTATGGTGGAGGGCATAAAAAAGGTTGTAGACAACTAAGAAAAGCTTTTCTATTTATCCCTGCCCTTTTATCGTCCCAGTCTGTCCTCCCTATGGAGCTTTGAGATAATTCCTTCTGGGTTCAAACCTGATTAAAACCCAGTCTTTACAACAGAACTTGTGTTAGCTTTCTTTCAGTTTTTTATTTTTCTGTGGTGGTTGGGGGGGTGGTGTACCAGAAGGAGAAGGTCCTTCTATATAAAATGTTGTGAGTTGTGTAATTTGGAGGCAATCGAACTCTTACATCACCTTTAATGAGACTTATAATTATTCAAAATTTTGACCCTTTGTGGGGGAGGTAATTGATTGGGTGGACCGATATTGTCCATTTTTGCGCCTGACCTGACGCTGATGCAAATATTAGGATTTGCAAAGTTGGAGCACCCTTTCTCTTATTTGTGTTGATAATTGGATTTTTTGAAGATTTTGACGTTTTGGGGAGGTACCAGAAGGAGTGGACCTATATTGCCCATCTCCGAACTCGTTCTAAGTTTGATAATAATACTTCGGTATGTTTGGACCAAATCAGATACTCCCTTCGAGAGTTATCGTGCGCACCAGCCAGACAGACAGATGAAGGGGCATAGTTAGGTCAACTTCAAAAGTCCTGAAACGGATTTGCTCCAAAGAAACCAAGGGTCTAAAACCGTTATTTCGATGAGAGACGTTTTGGACGTATCCAATAATATATACCGTACCTAGCCGTATGACTGAGGGTATAAAAACCAAAGATGATTCTCTACCCGTAGAACAGCTACAAAGCTCCTCGGCTTGTAAAAAAGACATAGGCGCACTGGTATTTATAGAAGAACTACTGAAGATCTTCCTTCTGTCTATAGAAGCGCCAGAAAATGTCCTTTACAGACCTACAAAAGCTCTTTCTGTTTAGAAGTGTATTTGTTGGTCTGCGGGTGATATTTCTCAGTTCTCTTTCTATTATCTCAGGGATCCCGTGATGTTTACATTGAAAGTTGATGGGTTGTATCTATGTCTCAGAGGGGGGCAACTCTGACTCCCTCTTTTCCCAAGCCAAATCTGGTTCTTCCCGATTTTTTAGAGATTTAGCTGGCTAAAAATGGCGTTGTGACTGCAGATCCATCTGCCAAAATTTTGTTGAGATCTTTCCATAAAGATCAGCAGTATTACGAATGATATGATGTTCTTGTCTGCTGGGAGAATGTCTGAAGGGTTATCTTAATAAGGACTCTCTCTCCCTCTCTCTCTCGCTCGGCTTCTACAAGGGAGTATGGACATCGTGCAAAAGCCACTGCGATTGACAGAACCTATGTGATTTGATCTTTTTGGAGGAAACATAATTAGAGGAGCATTTTATAACGACAAAGAGTTTTTCTTGAAAAAAAAAACGGGTGTCTTTCTACCATGTATTTTACTGGCTATTTTAGAGGACCCAATGATTCACCTCGTCAATTCGAGGATAATAAGCACTCGTCTATTTAGGACCAAGAATCTTGCACATAACCAGTTTATTGTAGTCTCCCTGCAACATGTGGGCACATTTGTTAGTTCCAAAATTTTAATATACCTCCATCCATAGATTGACGACCTTAATTTCAAATGATAAAAATATCCCTCCCAAAAAAGACCCATTTAAATTATTTTCAAACGATTTAAAATAAATTCACCCAATCACATCCTGCATTTATTCAGATTCCATTGGCAAGGATGCAAAAATAAAACTGCTCATTCTTTCTTTTCCCATCTCATTTTCGATTTGCAACACCAATAAACCACAAACATGGCAGAGAAATCTCTTCAAAACATGACAAATTGTTTCAATAGCAAAACCAAAAGTATGTGAAAATATTTCACCTTCGCACATGATGATGCTGATGATGAGGACGACGACGACGACGATGTCCCTTTTACCAGAATGACCACCAAATGAAAACAGAGCCAACGAACAAGAGACTGACAACATGCAAACCTGGGATGGCCTTCATATGGGGAGGTCGAATTGTGGAAATCGAAACAAGACTCGAAGCATTTCTTCAAGGATATTGGGGAATGGGGGAGATGACACCCCGTCCACCACCTGTCCTGTTATCCTTGTGATTCTAAAACATTTGTACAATTAAGTTCTCGTTTTACGTTACGAATTGTGGTCAGTTCGGAGATGTGTAATGCACACGTATGCACAAAATTTGTCCCCTTCTCGGGGGAGGGGTTGTTTTTCTTCTCTCTCTATTTTTTTGAGTGGTCACCAGGATTGCTCTAGCTTTGGGTCAGAGTGGTAAGTAACATCCTTTTTGTCCAGTTTTTTTCCATTCATTCACATATTGCCATCAACGCTGCGTTGGCGGGTGAGGCTATGAGTGTATCCATGTGACTCTATATTTAGGTTTAGCTCTCTCTCTCTGTGTGTGTGTGGGATGTGATGACAAATCTTGTTGGCTCCATGGCGGTGGACCACAGGTATTCAGTTGCATTGAAATCTATGGGAATACAATTGTATTGTTAGTATTTTGGGGTTTTAATTCCTGTTGTCGTTTGTCGTTGTAGCTCCAGTACCTTTTGCAAAAGATTCTCTTTTTTTTTTGTTTGGTGCCATAGAATTTCGTAAAAAGGATACTTTTCAACGCACCCAGAATTTCAGGTGAATTTTGTGTATAGGGGGTGGGCGAACGAACAATTCCACCATAATCGTTGGTTTGTTCAACGAAACCAAACGAGTCTAAATTTAGAATTCATGCACTCACATACCACCCCTCCTCCGCTCTCTCTCTCTCCATCCCACATACCATTCATACCCGCAGAGTTGAACTAAATTAATATCTGTGGTTTTTAAGAGAATGCATGAATGCACATGCACAGAGCCCAGTTCCATGGAAGAACATATAATCAACTTTAATGGATGTCTAGTTTGTATAGATTTAATTATGCCATCAATTGTGGGGTGCCTTCAACTAATTTAATTTTTCAAATGGCCAGATGGCGCAGGGGACTTACGTTAATGGAAAACGTTTGGAGGAGGGCATCTCCTTTAGAGCTGAGATTTCTTGTCTTAGGTAGTCAGTGAAATCACTTGACATTTTTTTTTATTTTTTTTAAATTTAAATATTAGAAGACTTCTTCAACATGCGAAGCTGAATTTTCCTGTATCGGCAATTTTAACAAAATTTGTTAATGAAGGAAGTTTCATTAGATGTCCTATAAAGTTAAGTTTTTCATAGAAATTTTACAAAAAAAAAAGAGTATTTATTTAAAAGAGTCCTTATCGACAATAGGTCACCCTGGAGAGACCCAAGAGGAAATTGCCTCTTCCAAATTTGAATTGATTTCTACTAAATTAGACGAAGGTATTTTTTGCCATATGTGACCACTCATACGAAATATCATTGCTGTAGAGTGCATCGAGGTTGTATGCAGGGACCGAACTTGGCAGCCATTGTTCTGGTCCTATTAAAAAGGCAGTTCATTATTAATAACTATCAATATATGAAAATATGTCTTATGCGTAAAATTCAATTTTTCAATAATTACAGATAAAATCCAGCAGATTATGAAAATTGAGCTAAACAAGTTAAAAATTATTTGTCGTTTTTGTCGAGAGATGTACAGGGTGAGATAAAAAACTACAACAAATTCAAATGCCATAATTTTAACATTTTTTTAAATTTTATTGAATGAAAGCAAAAAATTTCGGAAATAGCATCAAATTTTAGAATAAGTTTAGCTTCGTTCGAATTGGTCACCTTTCGCACGAATTTTGGCCTTCAAACGGCCAAAGAAACCGTCACACGCTTCCCGAATGTTGATCTACGGTATTTTAGCCCATTTCCGGCGCTTTCAAGCGCTTGCTTGAGGTAATCGACACTTTGGTATTTTATAGTGCCAACCTTGCTTTCTAAAACACTCCAAACACAATAGTCCAACGGATTCATATCCGGAGATTTTGGTAGCCATTGTGCGCTGAAAATGAAGCAAGGAACCTCTTTTTGAAGCGGGGAATTATTCTTGGGTGGCGCGTGCTGAGTCCTGTTGGAATGTCCAAGGTCTGCGGCCAAAATGTTTGCTCGCCCAAGGCTTTAATACACCCTCAAGAATATTTTCGCGATAATATTCGACATTTTTTCTGATGCCACGGTCGATTAATACGAGCAGAGAGCGACCATCGGCTGTTGTGGCGGCCCACACCATCACCATGGCCGGCGCTTGAGTTTTGGTGGCCAAGCGAAGGTGCACATTTTCAGCTGACCTCTTTGACAAGTAAACACGATAACTTTGTTTGTTTTCAAACTGCTAGACAACGAATATTTTCTCATCGGAGAAGACCAAATTCGGCAGTTCGCAACTTTCGGCCAAGCCAAGGAACTCTTTAGATCTTTTGAATCTATTTTCTTTCTGTTGCGGTATAAGTTCTTGCACTTTTTGGAATTTCAATGGCTTTACCCCGAGCTCAATTTTCAATATTTGCCAAAAGGAATATTGCGGTATGTTCAGCTCACGAGCCATTGCTGCCACTTGCGGCCACTGCGACGCGGGTTTCGATCAAGTCGCTTCTTTACTTTTCGAACCAATTCTGCTGATGTTGCTGTTTTCTCCGTCCACTTCCTTGACGTCGGGCTACGCTGCCAGTATTACGATAACGAGCGATGGTACGAAACACAAAAAATTTATTCAAATTTGAGTGCTGGAGTGCTCTAACGATAGCCACTTGTGGTTTTCCAGCCAAATATAAAGAAATCACACTATCACGCTTGACTTTTGACTTTTTTTCTGGAAAATTCTCACCAAAATGCTTTTGTACGCTTGTAAACAATATAATGAGCTGTCACTGTCGGACGACTGGCTTATGTATATGTTCTTGATCAGCATAATATTCTATGTCGATTAAGCGATGTCCGTCCGTCTGCTTCCGACCGAAATGAAGTAGGCTTAAAAAATTTTACTCAAATGTATATTATGTCTGCAGAACTTTTGGTATTGAAAATGGGCCATGAAGGTCAACGTTTTGGTATAGGCCCCCATGTAATGGTACCTTCCTCTTTTCGGTATTTTGATGATTTTAGCGTCATTATTCACCGGAATTGTTTCAAATTTGGTATTTGAAGTTCGTAATGGATACTGCAGCCTCAGACAGAAAATTGTCTGTGCAGGTTCACGTCTTCGTATAACCCCCATTTAATAGTACCTCCCTAATTTCGGTATTTTGATGATTTTAGCTACATCATTACCGATTTTTTTTAAGTTTCGCATTTGAATATTGTAATGGTTTATAACAAAACTTGCATATGCGGGTACACGTCGTCGTATAAACCCTAACTGCTATATTCGGTATTTTTAAGATTTTAAAATAATTTTTAACGGATTTTATTTTTTTGAAAATTGGCCAAATTTGTTCCAAATGGTGGAGGGTATTCAAAGTTCGGCCCGGCCGAACTTACAACTTTTTTACTTGTTACCATTTCAGCGCTATATTTCAACGGATTTTTTTTTTTTTTTTTTGATAAGTGTACTTTTATCCTATGTCATTGGTATAGGGCGGAAAGTGTGTATAGAATATGAACTCTGAAATGTTCGTGTGTTATTTTTCATTTCAATATTATTTAGTTATCTTATATTGGAACAACCATGTTCTACTACTTGGCATTTAAACCATACACCTTGTCGCACATTTCCTCACAGACTCCTAAAAATCCTATTTCACTCAAATCACCTGTCACTGCTGGGTTTATGAGACGTTTGTCTCTTCGAAATTTGTATGACATTGTGCTTTATAGTCCAGCATTTTATGCACAACAATTGACCTTTTGATATGCCATATAATATTCTTAATGTAGGAAATATGAAAATAGCTTTGCGTTTGAAGAGGGTTATGACATAAGATCTAGAAATTTATATCTGCAAGATATTTAAGGTAGTTACTACAATTTAATTTTCAAATGGACTTTTTATCGGATTTTCATCAGTTTTCTATTTTTGGAATGTGCTATGAAGAGATCAACCTCAAACTTCTTATTGCTTGGCACCCAGATCTGCAACTCTTCTTTTGTAACCCTCCTACGACTGACATTCGTTTTCTTCTCCATATATGACTACTTGTGGAGATTATATGGTCACATCAAAATACAAACACACCATGTACCAAATATATAGACTCCCATAGCCACTCAAATCAAACACATATACACACACTCGCACATACATACATGTGAACATATCAAACAATTTGTTTTGTAAACCTTACCTACAGAATTGGTCACAGTGTCAGAATTGTGGTCAATTGTTAAATGACAATAGACTAACGACCATAATGTCATTTCAGACTTTCCATAATTGTGCGTAGATATGTATGTTTATTATATGCATGTATTGGTGTTGGTGTAGGTGAATATAAATCCCAACATACCAAATAGACTTGAGAATAATATTTTAATAAGCTTTCAAAAATAAGCCTTAAGCTTGAGAAAATCTTGAGAATGTATTGAGAAATGCTTGTTTAACAATTATAGAATAATCGAAAGGGAACCCTTATTCATAAGCTTATTCTTGTAATTGCAGAATAAGCTTACGAAAGTAATATTATATCAAGCTTATTTTTTCAATGGTATAAAATATTTATTTTTTAATTATTTTACACATTTCATTCATTGATCGCCATCCCAGCTGTCGCTGCCTCCTGTTGCATTGATACCTAGATGATTTCTTTCCCCTTATTTGAGCTTCCGCATCTCCTCCACTAATTCTTCACTTCTCTTGAATTCTTGCAACTTTTTGACGCCTCTATTCTGAAATGAGATTGAAATAATATACACTACAGATTCTCAGATTTATTATTCATCATTACCTTAGAGTTTCGTCCAGAAATGGGTCTTAAATTCGCGTGATTTTGATTTTAACCAAAGAAAATATTTTTTTGTCGACAATTTTCACAAAAAAAAATCAAAACAAATTTGTCAACAAAGGACAGATTTGAGAAAAGTTTGTGCAAACAAGTTTTTCTCTTGCATTGTTGAGGAATTCTTACGATAAACAATTTTCATAATATTATTCTCAAGCTGTATTGTATTTTTGGTATGTTGGGATGTCCTTTCTGGATTTCCATTTTTTTATGTTTGTATTTGTCTACGTATTCATGATCAACCAACACATTGGGACAGTGGAAAGGTAAACATGTCAAGTGTTGTTGGTGTCGTTGGTGGTGGTAGGTCAAGTATGAAAATCTTTAAGCTCATGGAATCTTTGAGAGTAAGATTTATTTTTAACAATAAAGTAAAATGAAGAAATTGGAAGAAAAATCAGGAAGATTCAATAGAAAATTAAAAAAAAAAATATTATATCTACCTTCAGAGAATTATCCCTGTTAAACCTTTTTTTCGGTGCATCGACATTTGCTAAGGAATAGTCTGAAAGTCGATGTCGAGTTATGCTTGTAGTAAAAGTAATAAAGTCCATTTTACTATCGCCAACTCAACCCATTATAATCCAACTCATTCTCAATTCCTGGCTTTCTCTCTCTCTCACACACACTCTTTTTATGGCAACTATGACCAGCGATGCCAACTTAGTGCTTTTCGCGCTATTTATGGTGCTTTTTAGACCCCCTAAAACGCCAAAATAGTGGGCATAGCGCGAAACGAAAAAAAAGCACTGTACGTACGCTTTTCATCTTTTCTGTTGGTGCTTTTAGCGCGTTTTAGATTTTTAAATATGACAATGTTTATACATTCGAATATTTTGAATGTATGACATCTACTTGTCGCAAGTTCTTTACTACAAATTCTTTACGTCTCATTCCTGTCATTGAACTTCTTTTGTTTACTCTTTTTTAATAAACCATAATAAAACGAAGAATTTTGTGTATTATAAACCAATTGAAGGAAAAGTGAAATGAACGAGAAAAAAAACGTAAGTTTATACATGGCTGCTTTGTTGTACGAGTTTACAAAACTTCAACTGAATTTGAAGCTATGGGTTTTATGGGTGAACATAATTGTTTGTAAAAATGTATATGTCTGCAAGTTTTAACCACATGTAAAATGTTCCTAATATATCATATTTTTTTAAAAATATGTATGTACTTATATACATGAAATATTTATATGTTGTTGTTGATTTAAGACACATTTTTCAATGGAATTGTCTGCAATTCTACACAAGGAGTTCTTTGTGAGTACTTTACCCCCTGAAATAGAATTGTCGGTAAGGTCCACAATATCGTATATCCTCAATATATCGGCATCTTCCGATATTGGGTATTTTTGTTGATTTTAACAGAATTTTTAATGGCCTTTTTTTTTTGTAAATTTCCTAATTCGTTTTAAATGGTGGAGGTTATTCAAAGTTCGGCCCGGCCGAACTTACTGCTTTTTTACTTATTTAAAAATATGTATACGCTTATATACATGAAATGTTTATATAAGATACGATCTAAATTTTTTAATAAAACAGTATTTAGTTTAAAAAAAGTGTTTTATTGACAATTTTGGTTAGAAAAAAATGCATAGCGCTTTTTACGCTTTTTTAAGGAAAATTTTTACGCCATTTACGCTTTTCTGGTTTTTAATTACACTTTTAGCTCTCAAAATGTTGGCAACACTGACTATGACCAGCCGTATTATCTCTTGATTTGTATTTGCTGTTGATTAAGAATGGCGAGAGAGTCTCTCACCACTACTAAAGCCTCTATTTTGTGAGCACCATTGTTTAAAAATCATATTTTAAGAAGATTTGGTGGAAAAATTTCCTCAACATCAGGTAAGTATTCTCCTCTGATCTATTTCTACATTACTTAACCCATTTTGCTCCTCTGTTCGATTTTTCGAATTAGAGAGGGTGTACAAAATACTTTGTCAATACTTTTGAGTGCGATTGAGGCGCTGGGAAAATGTAGCAATAAAAGATAAATGTTCTAAAATTAAATATTTCCCAGCCGCCATAAAATATCACATATGAAGAATTCGGTGATCTTGTGCGCTGACGCATACGATAATGTGAGAGATAATAAAGGTTATGACCCACACGCACATATATCGATGCGCTCAGTAGATGCACAAGACCACTTGAATGAGATGTCAAGCAGCCCTGCAATGTTCTCCATTCAATATTAGAATAGATAAGAACAATTGTGTGGCTACGACTAGGTTAGTTAGATTAGTTTCAGTAGCACTTAAGAAACATATTTTTTAAATAAAATCAGAATTGAAATAACACACAGACGAAGCGGTCGTGTTTCTATTCTCAACAGAGGGTATATACCATTTGATACGACCAAAACGTGCCTCTTCGACATAAAGGTTTTAGACCCTAAGTCTCTTTGACCAAATCCGTTTCAGGATATTTGGAGTCGATCTAGCTATGTCCGTCAGTCTGGCTGCCTGGCTGATGCCACGATAACTCTCGAAGGAAGTATCCGATTTGGTCCAAACTTAGCACATCGTAATATTATTATCAAACTTATATGGAGTTCGGAGATGAGCAATATCGGTCCACTCCTTTGGTGCCAAATGGAATATTGCGATATGTTCAGCTCACGAGCCATTTTTCGGCCACTGCTACGCGGGTTTCGAGCTAGTCGCTTCTTTACTTTTCGAACCATTTCTGCTGATGTTACTGTTTTCTTCCGTCCCCTTCCTTGACGTCGGGCTACGCTACCAGTATCACGGCAACGAGCGATGGTACGAGACACAAAAGATTTGTTCACATTTAAATGCTGGAGTGCTCTAACGATAGCCATTTGTGGTGTTCCAGCCAGATATAAAGAAATCACATTATCACGCTTGAATTCCATCACGAATAACTTTTTTTCTGGAAAATTCTATCCAAAATGCTTTTGGATGCTTGTAAACAATATAATGAGCTGTCACTGGAATAATTTTAACAGCTGGCGGACGAGTGAACTAGAAATGACAGCAGTCTGAAGTTGGTTGCAGTTTTTTTCATTTCACCCGTATAGTAGAATCACCTTTTTCCCCCAAAACCGAATTGTACCAAATTTAGTACCATTTGCTGCACTTAGTGCACATTTCCAAAACCACCTCCTTACTTAAACCCCATTTCCATGAATTGATTCTCATTTTATTGCTTTAGGCACACGTATTGTTAGAATTTCAAAAAATCTTTTTATTAACTAAACAACATGAGAGACTCCCTGCATATTTAGGATTTCTAGTTCTATCTTTCCTGAATTAAAAAAGTTTATACTATTTAGTACTTTTCGTACCTTTTAGTACGTATTTCCAAATGCACCGCCATGTACGTTTCCAGCCGCACAAAGGGTAATCCTAGTGTCAAATTTAAGACTTCCATATTTCCAAATCCACCATCAAATCTCAACCCTACTCACTAACAGTGATCCTAATGACATATCAGATTTCAAGCAGCATCCGTTCAAACAATATCAAATTTAGTGAAGAATCTTCTAGGAAAGCAACCACACTTTTTACACCAAATTTTCACCCATCTCAATATCATTTTCTGACACAGGCCTGCCTCTAAGCAATAGCTAAGTAGTCACAATTTGGTAACAATTTATATGCATTGTTTTTGGGAGATTTTCACTTCAATTTATGTCTTCAACATTTTTTTTTTTTTCAAGAACTCACGTATTGACCTCTCTCATTATACCTTATAGAACCGATAGTACGTCAATTATTATATTTATTCGTCATTCAAACATTTCTTCGAAACTAACTTCAAACTTCCAACATAGCAAATTTACATTCCACATTAAAATTATCTTCATATCTCAAATAGATATCAATAGTGTTAATTTAATTCGTTCCAAACAGTCAAGGGTAGAGAGAGAGAACATTGATATCATGGCATATGTCAACATTATTCCCAGCAATGTATGCGTTTAACCATCTCAAGTCTAGGACAATCACACAAAAAGTCTGTCTGTCTGCCACATAGGTTGGTATGTAGACACATTTCTAAATGATTGAGTTCTTCTTCAAAGGCCAAACCTATGGCAACCCAAACTCAAAAGACAAAGACATGCACACTCTCACACACACACACACATTTGCATAATTTCCAGCCATAGTTTTGTCCATTAAATATAGCCTAACCACAAATAAGGATAACAAGAGAAATCATTTAGTTGCCATTTAAAATGTTGATCTCCAGACTGGATGAGCCGTCGGACTAGTCGGCCTTTTCAAGTAGTCAACATCATCACTAACGTCGTCGTCGTCATCCACAACAAACCCAGAAATAATGACACATTCAACTTTTAGTACAACAACAACAACAGATTCAGATATCCGACACTGAACGAACATGTCCACAGAACAGAAATAATGCTAAACACAGAATATTTCCCAAAAATGTTTCAAATTTAGTAATTTTTGATTAGACTTCTGTCATGTCTAAATGCAGCTTAACGTTTGGCAAAATAATTCCCCAGGCATCTTTGCAAAAGCAATAGCCTAGGGAATTACATTCTGTGGGGTATGAGGCATTCAAGGAAAAAAAGTCTTTATATAAAAGACATCGGGTCTACATATTGGAGATAAATAAATCTTCGCTAAGAAGGCTTAGAAGTATTCTAAATCAGGGCAGATATGTCTTCTCTTAGAAAGTAGCGGATCTTCCCAGAGAAGACTTCATGGTCTTCCATAAGACGACCACATGATCTACTAGGAGAAGACCTAATAGTCTTCTAGGAGAAGACTTCATGGTCTTACAGTAGAAGACCTCATGGCCTTCTGGGAGAAGACCTCATGGTCTTCCAGGAGAAGACCTTAGAGTCTTCTAGGAGAAGACCCCTTGGTCTTGTAAGAGAAGACTTCGTGGTTTTTCAGGAAAAGACCTCATGGCCTTCCAGGAGAAAACCTCATGGTCTTCCAGGAGAAAACCTCATGGTCTTCCAGGAGAAGACCTTATGGTCTTCTAGGAGGAGACCGCACCATGGTCTTCTAGAAGAAGACCTCAACGTCTTCTATGAGAACACCCCAAGATCTTCTATGAGAAGTCCTCAACAAGGTCTTCTATGAGAAGTCCTCAACAAGGTCTTCTATGAGAAGTCCTCAACAAGGTCTTCTATGAGAAGTCCTCAACAAGGTCTTCTATGGGAAGACCTCAACAAGGTCTTCTATGGGAAGACCTCAACAAGGTCTTCTATGGGAAGACCTCAACAAGGTCTTCTATGGGAAGACCGCAACAAGGTCTTCTATGGGAAGACCGCAACAAGGTCTTCTATGGGAAGACCTCAACAAGGTCTTCTATGGGAAGACCGCAACAAGGTCTTCTATGGGAAGACCGCAACAAGGTCTTCTATGGGAAGACCGCAACAAGGTCTCCTATGGGAAGACCGCAACAAGGTCTTCTATGGGAAGACCGCAACAAGGTCTTCTATGGGAAAACCGCAAAAAGGTCTTCTATGGGAAGATCTTCAGCTCTTCTATGAGAAGATCTTCAGCTCTTCTATGAGAAGATCTTCAGCTCTTCTATGAGAAGACCTTCTCAGCTCTTCTATGAGAAGACCTTCTCAGCTCTTCTATGAGAAGACCTTCTCAGCTCTTCTATGAGAAGACCTTCTCAGCTCTTCTATGAGAAGACCTTCTCAGCTCTTCTATGAGAAAACCTTCTCAGCTCTTCTATGAGAAGACCTTCTCAGCTCTTCTATGAGAAAACCTTCTCAGCTCTTCTATGAGAAGACCTTCTCAGCTCTTCTATGAGAAGACCTCAACGTCTTCTATGAGAAGACCTCAAGCACTTCTATGAGAAGACCTCAACAAGGTCTTCTATGAGAAGTGCTCATGCTCTTCTATGAGAAGAGCTCATGCTATGAAGACCTCATGGCATTCTCAAGGCCTTCAATGAGAAGTCCTCAAGGCCTTCTATGGAAGTCCTCAAGGCCTTCTATGAGAAGTCCTCATTCTCTTCTATGAGAAGTCCTCAATCTCTTCTATGAGCAGTCATCAAGGCCTTCTATGAGAATACCTCAAACTCTTCTATAAGAAAACCTCATTGTCTTCTATGAGAGGACCTCAAGCTCTTCTGTGAGAAGAACCATTGGTCTTCTACGATAAGAACAGCATAAGAAGATCTATTGGTCTTCAGTGAGAAGACCTTTCGATAATACCTTTTTATCTTCTTGGGAAGACCTTTTGTAAGACAAGGATGGATTTGTCCATAGCTCTCCAAATATCTTTTAACTCATATTTTTTTGTTTGTATCCTTGTCAGACCTGTAATGAGTGGCCGGTCAATTTTATCTATATAATTTTAATGCCAATTTAATAGAGTTTCTCTGTTAACTGATATTGTGGCTTATTCTGCATCAAAAATATATTTTTTTTATTTCGGAGAAACGTGTGTGTCATTTGGTTTCTGTCGCCTATTAAATTTTCTTGTTGTTGGGTCAAAGTTGTTACTGGCCAGCTCACTCTCTCTCTCTCTGTCCCTCTCTTCCCCGCTCTCTCTATACCAATGTGTTGCAATGACATTGCAACTGATGTTGTGGTCCTTAATGTCATTTTTGATATTTTGCAAGGCCGACAGCAAGCAGTCATCCGACTAGCTAGCCAGCTAGTCGTCCTGTCCGGCCTGCTCGAACAACAGTAGTTTTACATTGAAATCGATTAACTTGCTCACATTTCCTTAATAGAACATATCAAATGTCTAAAATAGGCCGAAGGCTTTAACATTATTTTCATTCGTTTGTCCGTCCGTCCGTCCGTCTGTCGCTCTGGTCCTTCTGCTGCAGCAGACATGTGGTGTTGACAATTTTTACAATATTCGTAATTTAAATTTCAAATTTAATTAAATATATATCGAGAATTTTATGTTGTAGTCAATCTGAAGTTTATGTCTTGGTGTTAAATTGTGCGTAAGCCTGTGTGCGTGCGAACACATGTTGGTGTGTGTGTGTGTGTGTACGTCTGTGTTTATAGTTTATTTTCATAAGGATTTAATTTGATACAAAATACAAAAGAAGATTAGACATTTTTTGGGTGAGTGTGAGTGTGTTTATGTCTGGCTGCATGTGTTTCATAACAAATGAAGGAAACAGGATTTATAATTGCAAAAGGAAAGCACAAATTAAAAACTTAAAGGACACAATTTTCAAATCTGATTATTTTAATACTTTAAAACTAGCTGTTGACAAAGAAAAAATTGAAATGTGAATTTCAGGCTGAGGGAAATAATTTCTTCATGGGGAAGATTTTTAAATTTTGTTATTTAAAGAGGCATAATTGTGGGTTTATAGCCAACTGGAAGAACTTCGTGACTTCGAAGTATGCGACAATGAAGAGCTCATTCAACTTGAGAATATGAATGAGAAACGGAATTTACACAGTTATTATACAAGTACCGTTTTTTTCTGGTCAAAATTCTGTCAACTCTGAATGGCTATAGATATTTTATTTTGTTGAAGAAATAAGACTTGAACTTCTCTTCCCTTGATCATTTAATAAAAATCTGTTTAGGCATCTATAAAAAATTAAGATTTTCACCGAAACCCAGTTCAAAATATGAAACGAATTTTTCACCGTTTATTTAAAATGAGGATTGTCACTCGGTAAGGAATCTAGTAACTCGACCCAAAATTACGGATCAGTTTTTGAAACTTTCTCACACTTTCAAAAGAACATTTGTAACAATTGTCTGGCTACATTTTCTTTGAACATACAGGGTGAGATGAAAAAACTGCAATCAACTTCAGACTGCTGTCATTTCTAAGCCACTCGTTCGACAGCTGTTAAAATTATTCCAGCTCATTATATTTTTTTCAAAAGCGTAAGAAAGCATTTTGGTGAGAATTATAGGGAAAAAAAGTTATTCGTGATGGAATTCAAGCGCGATAGTGTGATTTCTTTATATTCGACTGGATAACCACAAGTGGCTATCGTTAGAGCACATCAGCATTTAAATGTAAATAAATCTTTTATGTCTCGTACCATCGCTCGTTACCGTGGTAGCGAAGCCCGACGTCAAGGAAGTGGACAGAAGAAAATAGCAACATCAGCAGAAATGGTTCGAAAAGTAAAAAAGCGACTTGATCGAAATCCGCATCGCAGTGGCCGAAAAAATGGCTTGTGAGCTGAACATATCGCAATATTCCATTCGGCAAATATTGAAAAATGAGTTCGGGGTAAAGCCATTGAAATAACAAAAAGTGCAAGAATTAACACCGCAACAGAAAGAAAATAGACTCAAAGGAGATAATGAGTTGCTTCGCTTGGCCGAAAGTGGTGAACTGCTCAATTTGGTTTTCTCCGATGAGAAAACATTCGTTGTCCAGCAGTTTGTAAACCAACAAAATGATCGTGTTTACTTGCCATGGAGGTCAGCTGAGAATGTGCACCTTCGGTTGGTCACCAGAACTCAAGCGCTGGCAATGGTGATGGTGTGGGCCACCATAACAGCCGATGGTCACTCTCCGCTAGTATTAATCGAATAAATGCCGAATATTAACTCGAAAATATTCTGGAGGGTGTATTAAAGCTTTGAGCACGCAAACATTTTGGCCGCAGACCTCGGACATTCCAATAGGACTCAGCACCATCGCACTCAGCATGCGCCACCCAAGAATGGTTACAATATGAGGTTCCTCGCTTCATTTTCAGCGTTCAATGGCCACCAAAGTGTCCGGATACCAATCCGTTGAAATATTGTGTCTGGAATATACCAAAGTGTCGATCACCTCAAGCAAGCGCTTCGCCGGGAATGGGCAGAGCAACATTCAAGCAGCATGTGACGGTTTCATTGGCCATTTTAAGGCCATAATTCGTGCCAAAGGTGACCAATTCGAACAAATCTAAACTTATTCCAAAATTTGATGCTACTTCCGACATATTTTACTTTCATTTAATAAAATTAAAAAAATGTAAAAATTATGGCGTTTGACTTCGTTGCAGTTTTTTATCTCACCCTGTAGATACAATTTTTAGTACCTTTTAGTACTTTTAGTACACTTATAGTTCGAATTCCCAAAAATCCAGTTTGTCTCCTGCCTACATATCAGAATTCTAGCTTCAGTCGTTTGGCATGGGCGTTTATGACTTCGTAAGTCACTCACTCACATAAATGTTTCCAAAATGAGTGCAGTGTTCACATAAACCATTACACTTTCAGATACCGTTTATACATAGAAACCTTGGTAATGACTTCGTCCTTCATAGGACTTGCCGAAAACAAAATCGGCTTACGCGTTCCAGAGAACATCAATTACTAACACAATTTTTTATGTATAGAGTAATTTAAAAAATAAATTATAAAAAATCCCTATTGATTTTAAGGGTGTTCAGCACTTTCCTACCTAATTGGCAACAGGTTTGCTATTAAAAATGGTAGATATGGGACCTTCCTAGGGCATTTCCCACATGCAAGAGTAATATTTGCGATTTTCAAAATTTTAATGTTATTATCAAAGTTTTTACAATATACATTTACAAATTACAAATTTGTTGGCTCCATTTCCCTTAAACAACTATGACTCTTAAAAAGTTGCACCTTGTGTTCCCCACTAGTTTTCCCCCAACAACAATTAAGTACCAGAGAACACACTATTCAAGTCCATTAAAATCTAACCTTC
This sequence comes from Musca domestica, assembly GCF_030504385.1. Taxonomy (NCBI): domain Eukaryota; kingdom Metazoa; phylum Arthropoda; class Insecta; order Diptera; family Muscidae; genus Musca; species Musca domestica. Next base: position 6,962,013 of record NW_026712336.1, on the reverse strand, counting down.
GAATTGCGAAATGACACCAATTGACCTCTACCAAAAAGAAAATGCATAGAAGAACACGAACATTTCCTTTGGACTACCAACACCAATGCGATTATTATTATTATTATTACCATCACACAAAACTGCCCAGCTAGCTGGTGATGTTCCTGGAATTGTAATGAACCATGACTTTTGATGTCAATTACCAGCCAAGGGGTCGCATCGCATCGCATCACATCGCATCGAATAATATAAGAAATCTCAAAAAAGGACACGAAGCCAAAGCATCATGCACACCAACACACACACATACCGATAATGTCAATGGGTGTCATTTAGGTTAGCACCAACCAAATGTTACAATGACACCATCAAAAATTCCTGCCAAACATTACAACAATTCGAAGAACATTGGCCATCATCGTCATCATTACAGCTGGTGTCTGCAGTGGTGGACGTTGCAAAGAAAACCAAAAAAAGCTAAGACCAAAAAACGACAATTGAAACTAAAAACAATGGGAAAAACTATGTGCCGGAGATCTTAAAGATATTTGTCGTCTTCGTTTTGAAAAGCGAAATGTTCAAAGTTGTCGTTTTCATTTTTACGTGAGGACTTTCACGCAGATTATTGTAATGGCCACATATACACACACACACTCACACATATGGATGTTAGTGGTGGGTATAGATGGAGGGGGCGAAGTGCTATCTAGACCAAGGAATAGTGTAAAATATCGTGGGTAGGTTTAAGGATGACTCCTTCCAACACATTATCTTCTTTATACCCTCCACCATACTATGGAGGGTATATTAATTTTGTCATTTCGTTTGTAACTCCTCGAAATACTCATGTCAGACCCAACAAAGTATATATATATTCTTGACCAGCGTAAAATTCTAAAACGATTTAGCCGTCTGTCCGTCTATCTGTTGTAATCACGCTATCTTTCGAACAAATTGAGATAGAAGGCTAAAATTTTGCACACATGTATATTTTGCCAGTAGGTAGGTTAAGTTCGTAAATGGGCCATGTAGGCCCAAGTTATCATACAGCCCCCCTATAACGGTACCTCCCGATATTCGGTATTTTGATGATTTAAGCGACATTATTCACCGGAATTGTTTCAAATTTGGCATTTGAAGTTCGTAATGAATACTACAGCCTAAGACAGAAAATAATCTGTGTAGGTCCACGTCTTCGTATAGCCCCATATACCACACCCCCGATATTCGGTATTTTGATGATTTTAGCGACATTATTTAACCAAATCGTTCCAGATTTGGCATTTGAAGTTCGTAATAGATGCTGCAGCATAAAACAGAAAATGAGCCATGTAGGTCCACGTCTTCGTATAGCCCCCATATACCGTACCCCCCGATATTCGGTATTTTGATGATTTTAGCGACATTATTTACCGGGATTGTTTCAAATTTCGCATGTGAAGTTCGTAATGGATACTTCAACCCATGTCAGAAAATTGTCTGTGCAGGTCCACTTCTTCGTATAGCCCCCATTAAACGGTATCCCCTATATTCGGTGTTTTGATGATTTTAGCTACATTATAAACAGATTTTTCTTCAAGTTTCGCATTTAAATATTGCAATAACTTATGACAAAAGTTGCCTATGCAGGTCCACGTCGTCGTGTAGGCATTCGGTATTTTTAAGATTTTAACAGAATTTTTAACGGATTTTATTTTTTTTTTTTTTTTTTGGAAATTGTCAAATTTGTACCAAATGGTGGAGGGTATTAAAAGTTCGGCCCGGCCGAACTTACAGCATTTTTACTTGTTGGACATTAGGGTGGCATCTGGACAAAATCTCATCCGTTTTTAAAACGAAAATATTCCATAAATGCGTTAGCCGCTAATTAACAATTTTGGTATTTACATAAAAGTCCACAATATCTGTTCTCGAAGACCATGAAAAAAGACCTTAAAAATATTTTTTCTAGGGTTTATTATACCCAGCCATATGGCTTCACGGGGTATATCTCATTTGCTACGGCCAAAACGTGACTCATCGAAGTAATGGTTGTCGATCCTAGGTCTCTTTGCACCAAATCCGTTTCAGGACTTTTGGAGTCGATCAAGCTATGTCCGTCCGTCTGCCTGTCTGTCTGACTGGTGCGCACGATAACTCTCAAATGGGGTATCCCATTTGGTCCAAATTAGGTACATCGCAATATTATTATCAAACTTAGATCGAGTTCAGGGATGGGCAATCTCGGACCACTCCTTCTGGTACCTGCCCCACAAAAGGTCGACATTTTCAAAGGAAATATTTTACTGCATCGAGAGATAAAGGATAACCCGATTTTGCTCCAACTTTGCAAATACTAATATTTGCATCAATGCTAGGTCAGGTGCGAAAAAGGACAATATCGGTCCACTCAATCAAGTAACTCCCCCACAAAGGGTCAAAATTTAGAAAAATTAAAAGTCTTATAAAATGTGATGTAAATATCCGATTACCTTGAAATTACACAAATCACGAAATGTTTATTAACCCAAGATCTGGTGTGGAGATGGAATACATCGGTCCACTCCTTCTGGTACCACCCCCACAAAGGGTCAGAATTTTGAATATCCATTAAAAACCGAAATTAAAATCCGATTCCATTCAAACTGGGCACATCTCAATATTTCTATCACCACAAAATCTATTTTAAAGATGGTAGAGTTCGGACCATTTATTCAGGTACCTCCTCTACAAAAGGTCAACATTTTTAATAATTTATACTTCTATAAAATATGATGTAAGATTCCGATTACCTTCAAACTGCACACATCGCGAAATTATTATTAACTCAAGGTCTGGTATCAAGAATGGAATATATCGGCCCACTCCGTCTGGTACCTCCCCCACAAAGGTTAAAGTTCCGAATAACCGAAACGATTATTAAATCCGAAATAAGCATCCAATTATCTTCATATTTCACACATTAACACAAGATCTGCTGTGAAGATGGTCCACTCCTTCTGGTACCTCCCCCACAAGAGGGTTAACAATTTGAATAATCATAACAGAAATCCCAATCTATACACAGGGTGACATAAAAAACTGCAACAAAATCAAACACCATAATTTGTACGCTTTTTATACCCCACACCACATAGTGGTAAGGGTATTATGTCGTTGTGCATTTGTTTGTAACATGGAGAAGGAAACGAGATAGACCCATAGTTACTTTTGAGAACCTTCATAGAATCACTTTCTGAGTCGATTTATGCATGTCAGTCCGTCTGTCCGTCTGTCCATGTATTCTTGTGAACAAAATGCAGGTCGCATTTATTATCCGATTGAGATGAAATTTTCCAAACAATATTTTTTTGGCCCAAGGACGAACCCTATTGAAATTGGTGAGAATCGGATCAAATTTAGATATAGCTCCCATATATATCTTCATCCGATTTCGGGTTAAATGTGCACCAAATGTCCACAATCAGTCCAAATTACCTGAATTTTGGCACACCCAACCGAGTTCGGCCTAGAAGCAAGTATATCAAATTTGAAGAAAATCGGTTCAGATATAGCTATAGCTCCCTTATATATCTTTCATCCGATTTGATCTTTAAGTCCCTCACATTCCTAATATGTACTCCACAACCGTGATATTTGGTACCAGATATTAGATGGAGCACAGAAATAGCTGTTTTAAATTTTATCGAAATCGGTTCAGATTTGGATATAGCTCCCATATATATCTTCATCCGATTTCGGGTTAATTGACCACCAAATGGCCAATATCAGCCCAAATGGCCCGAATTTTGGCACATGTGACCGAGATTAGCCTTAAAGCAAATACAACAAATTTAGAGAAAATCGGTTCAGAAACAGCTATAGCTCCCAGCCTCTCACATTCGTAGCCTCTCACATTCGTAATATGCACTCCACAAGAATGATATTTGGTACCAGATATAAGATACAGCCCAGAAATAGCTGTTTGTAATTTTATCGAAATCGGTTCAGATTTGGATACAGCTCCCATATATATCATCATCCGATTTCGGGTTAATTGTCCACCAAATGGCCGATATAAGTACAAATGGACTGAATTTTAGTACATCGGACCGAATTCAGTCTAGAAGCTAATACCTCAAATTTGGAGAAACCCGGTTTAGAGATAGCTATAGTTCGTAAAATGCACGATAGAATTAGACAGATTTTGATTTTGTACCAAATATCTCATAGAGCTCTGAAATGTCCTGTATTAACCATTTTACGAGAGCTCTACTAAATAATCATAGTGGTGTAGGGTATCATATAGTCGGCCCCGCCCGACTTTTGAGCTTTCCTTACTGGTTTAATTTTATTGAATGAATGCAGAAAATGTCGGAAATAGCATCAACTTTTAGGATAAGTTTAGATTTGTTCGAATTGGTCACCTTTGGCACGAATTATGGCCTTCAAACGGCCAATGAAACCGTCACACGCTGTCCGAATGCGACTCTGCGGTATTTTGGCCCATTCCCAGCGAAGCATTTGCTTGAGGTGATCGATACTTTGGTATTTTTTAGTGCCAACCTTGCTTTCCAAAATACTCCAGACACAATAGTCCAATGGATTGGTATCTGGAGATTTTAGTGGCCATGGTGCGCTGGAAATGAAGCGAGGAACCTCAATTTGTAACCATTCATGGGTGGCGCGTGCTGAGTGCGATGGTGCTGAGTCATGTTGAAATTTCCGAGGTCAGCGGCCAAAATGAATATTTTCGGGATATTATTCGGCATTTATTCTGATGCCACGGTCGATTATCGGCTGTTATGGCGGCTCACAGCATCACCATTGCCGGCGCTTGATTTCTGGTGGCCAACCGAAGGTGCACATTTTCAGCTGACCTCTTTGGCATGTAAACACGATCATTTTGTTTGTTTACAAACTGCTGGACAACGAATGCTTTCTCATCGGAGAAAACCAAATTCGGCAGTTCACCACTTTCGGCCACTCTTTTACTCTTTTGAGTCTATTTTCTTTCAATTGCGGTATAAGGTCTTGCATTTTTTGGAATTTTAATTGCATTACCCCGAGCTCATTTTTTAATATTTGCCGAATGGAATATTGCGATATGTTCAGCTCACGAGCCATTTTTCGGTCACAGTAACGCGGGTTTCAATCAAGTCGCTTCTTTACTTTTCGAAATATTTCTGCTGATGTTGCTGTTTTTTTTCCTTCCACTTCCTTGACGTCGGGCTACGCTACCAGTATCACGGTAACGAGTGATGGTACGGGACACAAACGTTGTATTCACATTTAAATGCTGGAGTGCTTTAACGATAGCCACTTGTGGTTCTCCAGCCAAATATAAAGAAATCAAACTATCGCGCTTGAATCCCATCACGAATAACTTTTTTTCTTGAAAATTCTAAGCAAAATTCTTTTGTACGCTTGTAAACAAATATGATTAGCTGTCACTGGAATAATTTTAACAGCTGTCGGACGAGTGGCTTAGAAATGACAGCAGTCTGAAATTGGTTGCAGGGTTTTCATTTCACCCTGTAAATAATCGAACATTGGCTGACGATATACATCTATCGATAAAACCGACTGATACTTTTAAGATTATTAAATATTTTTTAATGCGTTTGGGACAAAAAGTCTTTTAAAAATACTTTCAAAACATACCAGATTGTTGGTCCAACAGTCCTTTCAAATTTCCAAAAACTTATGTCCTTGGAAAATTTAGCATTTGGTTAGAGTAGCATTTGGTCAGAGTTATACACACACATAAATTTCGAAAACCTTGTCTCAAAATGCCTATTATAACCCCATCTAGAAAACCCAACTCAATATTAAGTCCTGTCCAACTCATTCACATCCATCCAACCTTAGACATATATATATATATATATCTCAAGATCTCTCCTACATTCGTTAGTTTACTTCACATTTTGCCAACTTGGTATGGTGTAGGTGAATTTAAACCGCATCAAGTCATAGATGACGGTCTTTTGTAGAAGACATTAGTTTTGTGCACCAAACATTCGCATATAACCATGTCTGTATGTATGTGTATGCCACCCCCACACAACCGCCGACACCAGTGCATCCTAACAACTTAGAACCAATACCAAAAGAAAGAGAAAAGCCACAAATGGAGTAAACGACAAATAGAGTAGAAATTTCCACACACACACACACACACTCATACAACTCTTTGGTGCTGCATATTCGATTTCTGACAAGGAGAATACAAAAACCGAGGGTAACGAGCGTCGGGGCATGCATGCCACAAACAAAGAGGCCAAAGGAACAGTGAAGCAAAATGGGTATCTATAGAAAAAACAAGTTAAAACGTATCAGTCAGTGGACCGAAATATCCCTCATCATCTAATACTGATAACAACATTGGGATGTGCAAAAAGTTAAAGAAATTCGAACATTATTTCCCATTTTTTTGCGAATCTTTTGTGGGTGAGGTACCAGAAGGAGTGGCCCGACAATTTTCATATTCACATTAGGTCTCTGGCTGAAAGAAATATTTAGATAGTATATATATAACATGGTATGTTTGAAAATAATCGCTGACTTTTTTTTACAAGATGTGAGAGACATAAGTATTGAAAATTGTGTACCCAGGAAGGGGTGGGCTATAACTATAATCTTCAGACCATATGTGGTGTTAGTATGGGTGATATTTGAAGAAAATCGTATGCTTATTTCAAATTTTATGAGCGCTTTGGTTATTTAAAATTTGACACTTTGATCCGTTGTGAAGGAGGGTCCCCGAGGAGCGGGCATATATCTACCGTCTTCACGACAGAACTTGAGTTAGTTGAAATATTGGAATGTCTGAAATTTAGATACTTACGGATACTTATTTCACATTCACGTAATACTTTTTACCAATGCTATATTCTTCCGTTCAATGATCCTATTATACCTGAACTTATACAAATCGCGTAACTAGATCTAGGCGGCTAATTAACCGGTCCCGATCTTGAAATACAATTTTCCCTGAGGGCTATTGTAAAACGTAGGTCCACAATCACAATGTTCTGCCATCGGAGCGATAACCTCTTATGAACTGCAAATACTAATTTTTAGGCAAATCCATGGAGAAATGCGGAAAAACATCAAGGTACCGTATATCGGGAGTTACGCTTATATGGGGAGCTATACGCAAAAGTGAACAGGTCAACATCAATTAATGTGGACTGCACGTCATTCCTTCAGGCAGACGGGCATCGTTAAATCGTGTTAGAATTCTTATGAACTCTACGACGAATATATACAGGTGTTACAGACAGAATGACAAATTAATATATCCTCCCTTCCACGGTGTAGGGTATAAAAATCCTATTATTTATGGCATTTTTATACCCTCAGCTATATGGCTAGAGAGGGTATATATGATTTGATACGCCCAAAACGTGCCTCTTCGAAATAACGATTTTAGACCCTAGGTCTCTTTGGACCAAATCCGTTCCAGGATATTTAAAGTCGATATACCGATGTCCGTCCGTCCGTCTGCCTGACTGTCTGGCTGGTGCGTACGATAACACTCGAAGGTAGTATCCAATTTGGTCCAAAATTTATACATCATAATATTATTATCAAACTTAGATCGAATTCGGAGATGGTCAATATCGATCAACCCCTTCGGGTACCTCACCCACAACAGGTCGAAATTCTTAGAAAAAATATTTTATCGCACAGAAAGGGAAAGAATAATCCGATTTTTCTCCAACATGGCAAATCCTAATATTTTCATCAGTCCTAGGTCATCAGTCTTAGTCCTAGGTCAAGTGCGAAAATGGACTCCATCAAGTACCTCCCCCACAAAGGGTCAACATTTTGAATAATTACAACCTCTATAAAATGTGGTGTAAGAGTCCGATCGTCTTCAAATTTCACACATCCAATATTATTATTTACCCAAGGTTTGTTGTTAAGATAGAATATATCGGTCCACTCCTTCTGGTACCTTCCCCATAAAAGGTCGAAATTTTAAATATCCATTAATCTCATAACATCCGATTGGCACACAAGATCTGTTGTCAAGATGGGATATATCGGTCCACTTCTTCTGGTACATCCATCACAAAGGCTCAAAATTTTGAATATCCGTGGAGCTCATAAAACGTGAAATTAAACCCCGATTCCATTGGTACATCTCAAATTTTCCAACAACAAAAGATCTGTTATAACATTTATGACAGATATAAGCTTTGGAAATTGTGACCCTTTATGGGTGAGGTACCAGAAGGGGTTGACAGATATATATCCTCTTCACAATAGATCTTGCGTTATCAAACAAATTTGAATGTGTGAAATTTGAAGAGAGCTGGATCCTTATTTCGTTTTCTTTGAGCGTTTTGTTTCTCAAAATCTTGAAATCTGGGAGAGGTACCAGAAGAAATGGTCCGATCTTCACCATTTTTATAGCAGACCTTGTGTTTATGGAAATATTGAGATGTACCAAGTCTGAATGGAATCGTATGTTTATTTTGTCTTTTACGAACTTAATGGATATTCAAAATTTTGACCCTTTGTGGGGGAGGTACCAGATGAAATGGACCGATATATTCCAACTTAACACCAGATACTGAGTTTAAAAAAGTATTGGAATATGTGAAATTTGAAGACAATCGGATTCATGCATCACATTTTATAAGAGTTGTAATTATACCAAATGTCGATCCTCTGTGGGGGAGGTTCTTGATGAAGTGTACCGATATTGTCCATTTTTGCACCTGACCTAGCACTGGCGCAAAATATTAGTATTTGCAAAGTTGGAGCAAAATCGGATTATCGTTTATTTTCTGTGCAGAAAGTATATTTTTGAAAATTTCGACCTTTAGTGGGGGAGGTTCCAGAAGGAGTGGAACGATATATTCCATCTTAACACCAAACCTTGGGTTAATATAATTATTGGGATGTGTGAAATTTGAAGACAATCGCACTCTTACATCACATTTTATGAGATTTCTAATTATTTAACATTTTGACCCTTTGTGGGGGAGGTACCAGAAGGAGTGGTCCGATATTATCCATTTTCACACCAGACTTAGCACTGACGCAAATATTATGATTTGCAAAGTTAGAGCAAATTCGGATAATCGTTTCTCTTTCTGCGCAAAAAATATATTTTTTGAAAATTTCGACCATTTTTGGGGGAGGTACCAGAGGGAGTGGACCGATATATCCCATGTTAACACCAGACCTTGGGTTAATATAAATATTGGGATGTGTGAAATTTTAAGACAATCGTACTCTTACATCACATTTTATGAGATTTCTAATTATTTAAAATTTTGACCCTTTGTGGGGGAGGTAACAGAGGGAGTAAACCGATATTATCCATTTTCACACCTGACCCAGAACAGACGCAAATATTAGGATTAACAAAGTTGGAGAAAAATCAGATTATTTTTTCTCTTTCTATGCAAAAAGTAATTATTTTGAAAATTTCGACCTTTTGTGGGGGAGGTACTTGATGGAGTGGGCCGATATTGCCCATCTTCGAACTCACTCTAGGTTTGACACCAATTTTGGACCAAATCGGATATTCCCTTCGAGAGATATATTCATATGGACGAACATCGCTACATCGACTCCAAATGTCCGAAATGGATTTAGTCCAAAGAGATCTAGGGTCTAAAAACGTTATTTGGATGATGCTCGTTTTGGTCGTATCAAATGATATATACCCTCTCTAGTCATATGGCGGAGGGTAAATTGGCTGTTTTTTGAGAAGTCACTGGCTCCCAAATGTGTCCAATAAAATCATTATTTGGTCATGATTTTTTGTGCTAGTAAAGCATTAATTAGATATCCTCCGCTTTGGTTTCACTGTTCCGCCACGCTTCCGAATTCCAGTCTCATTTTATCTGCATTGAAGTGTGTTAGTGTGAATTCCTGTACAAAGTATATTGGATGTGAATGAAAATGCGAATTTATTTGTGCACTACGTGTATGTGTATGTGTGTGCCTGTGTATGTGTATGTTTTCGTGCAGCATGGGTATGTGATGGTAATAAGATGCAATTGAGCAGAATTTAAAGGAAAAATCAAAAGTTTTAAAACTAAAGGAACAAAGATGAATGAATAAATGAACGAACGAACGAATGAACCCAGCCAAGGAATAAACGAATCCTTTGGCTTTGGATGCATGTCTTGAATGCGGAATAGTAAGGGGTTCGTTCGATGGATGGATGGATGGTTGAGTGACTGAATGGATAGATGGCTGGCTGGATGGTTGGTTGGTTGGTTTGTTAGCTGGTTAGATGCCTTTGCCGGGTGCTTGTTTGACAGCATGGATGGATGAATATACGGCAAAATGTATGGTTAGTGACTGGATGACTGACTGCCAGTCTAGTTGGCGAACCAGCAAGCGAGCGAGAGTGAATGTATGAATGAATGAATGATAGACGAAACGTGAGGCTGAAGAACTGATTGAAGGAATACATTTACTTATGCCAAGACATACAAAATACAAATCACAAGCACACACACACATACACACACACGCTTGCATACTTATATCTGCACAGTTGGAAGCCTGTTTTATAGTTCAAATGCATACATGAATGCCTTTTAGTTAGCATCATTCACACGAGCTCAAACATGGAATGTTCAAACCAATCCATATATATTTCTTAGAGTCATGCACACACATACACACACTCAAACCTTTATGCCCATTGCCCTCACCTACATATTTAGATATGTACACATGTGTGTGTGTGTGTGTGTTCATGAAGTTGTCGAGCGAACCAGAACCATATATAAAACTGTACAATTTAATGCGTTTATTGTTTGACGATGTTAAGAAACATATCGGTTTTATGAACGTCTTTAGATATGCACACACACATACATACACACGTACCGATAGACAAACATCTAAAGTTGTACGTGGATATATCTGGACGTGTGTGCGTGTGTGTGCATTGCATGCACTACGTGTCATTGATATACTCCAATGTGAGGTAGAACAATTTCTACAACTACAAGCTATGAAATTGTTCTATGACGATGACGACTACGCTACCACATAGCGCAATAGCGTCTGGAACGAGGGTCATCTAGGGATTTTAGAATTAAAAAAATAATATGTTGTTGTTTTCGATCGGGTCATACTTTTGATGTCCACCACTAAACTCAATAAAATATGGCTCTTTTTTTTGAAGACATTTTTTGATGGCTAACAATCCTTTATATCATACCTTTAATACTATATACAAAATATCATATACTAAATTAGAGTCAATTCCGTTTCAATACAGGGCAAAAATATTAGAATTACCTAAAATTGGGCGCAATATAGGGGGTATAACAAAAAGTGCTGGTATTTCTAATTGCAACCTCAGCCATATATATCAGATGATACGACCAAAATGTGTCTCATCGAAATAACGGTTATAAAGCCAAGGTCTCTTTGGTCAAAATCCGTTTCAGGGCATTTGGGGTTGATCTAGTAATGTCCGTCCGTCTGATTGCCTGACAGATAGGCTGGCTAGTGCGCACATAAATCTCGAAGGTAATTTTCGATTTGCTCCAAACTTGGTACATTTTAATGGTACTTCGCCGACTTGTTTCGCAAGTTATGACAGATAATAGCATTGAAAATGTGTAACCTTTGTGGGTGAGGTACCAGAAGGGGTTCGTCTTATATCGCTGGATGCTTATATCGCTTTCTTTGTTTTTCAAAGGAGGTACCAGATGAAATGGCCGATCTCCACCATCTTTGTAACGGATCTTCTGTTGATGGAAATATTGATATATATGCCAAGTCTGAATGGAATTGGATGTTAAATTCGCGTTTTATGAGCTTTATGGTATTCAAAAATTGTACCCTTTGTGGGGGAGTACCCATGTATCCCATTTTCACACCAGACCTTGGGTCAATAAAAATATTGCAATTGGAAGAGAACCGCATGCTTTTTCGGATCTTGTGATCGTTTCGGTTATTCAAAACGTTGACCCTTTGTGGGGGAAGTACCAGGTGAAATGGTCCGATCTCCACCATCTTTATAACAGATCTCCTGTCGATGGAAATATTGAGATGTGCCAAGTCTGAATGCAATCGGATGTTAAATTCGCGTTTTATGAGCTTCATTAATATTCAAAATTTTACCCCTTTGTAGGGCCGGTACCACAAGGAGTGGGCCGATATATTTCATCTTCACACCAGACATTGTGTTAGTAAAAATATTAAGATGTGTGTAATTTGAAGACAATCGGACTCTTGCGTCACATTTTATAAGAGTTATAATTATTCAAAATGTTGACCCTTTGTGGGAGAGGTACTGAATGAAGTGGACCGATATTGTCCATTTTCGCACCTGACCTAAAACTGACGAAAATATTAGGATTTGCAAAGTTGGGCCAACATGGGACCATCCTTTCTCTTCTGTGCAGTAAATTATTATTTTTGAAAATTAACAATAATATTACGATTGGATCAAATCGAATACTCCCTTCAAGAGTTATCGTGCGCACCAACCAGCCAGACAGATAGACAGACGGACGGACGGACGGATGGGTATCGCTAGATCGAATGAAACGGATTTGATCCAAAGAGACCTAGGGTCTACAACCGTTATTTCGACTAGACACGTTTTGAACGTATCAAATGATATATACCCTCTCTAGCTATATGGCTGAGGGTATAATTAAATTCTTAAAATGCAAAATAAGCATCCGATTCTCTTCAAATTAAACACATATCAATATTTTTACTAACACAAGATCTGGTATGAAGAAAGGATAGAAAAGAACACTTTCTGGTTCCTCCCCCAAAAAGCGACAAAATTACAAAAATCTAGTACCATTTATTACAATCATAGTACACATATCCAAAACTAGGTACTTCCCTCAAACATAGACACCAGTAACATCTATATGAAACATCAAGATTTCAGCTCTATCAACCTTCACCCAATACCAAATTTAGTACCATTTAGTACTGTTGGAAAAATTATAGTACGCATTTGCAATATCGAATTTTGGGATTCCAACCCTCCACATTCACTCAACACCAAAATTAGTAATATTGAGTACTTTTCGTACAATTTTACTACAAATTTGCAAAACCATTCCATATCTCAATCGTAGACATTAACCAAGTTATCGCAATATAAAATTTAACGGTTTCAGCTTCCTTTACCCAATACTTAATTTAGTACTATTTAGTACTTTTGCGTACAAAGATAGGACGCATTTCCAAACCCACCTCCAAAACTCAAACACATACACCATCAGTTATCTAAATATTAAAATTTAGAATTTTATTTCTTTATCATCAACCAATACAAAATTTAATACCAATAGGTACTTTTCGTACAATTAAAGCTTACATTTCTAGGCTAAACATGAACAATAACCCCAAATACCAAATTTCAAAATTTCAATCATTATCTGTTCGCCCAATACCAAATTATACCAAATATAGTACTATTTAGTACGTTTCTCAAAACCTACCACCAACAATACAACATTTTTAAATTCCAGCTTCATCCATTCATCCTGAACCTAACTGTTCCCAATTTAGTACCATTTGGTACTGTTCGCACACTTAGTTCAAATCTCCAAATCCACCTTCATATATCAAATTTACTTTTCCATACTGATTTTCATACCAAATTTCAAGTTTTTAGCTCTATCCGTTCAAATAGAACCAAATGGTACCATTTTAGAAGTTTAGTACCATTTTGGAACTTTTCGTAACCTTTGATTCCGTATTTCGAAAAAACCCATTGGTACATGTATCCTGCAGTTTATATCTGTGATTTATTCCAGCATTGAGCATTCTAGATCTTTCCGTTTGTCCAATAGTGTAGTTATGTATTTAATGTTCAGTACATTTTAGTACTTTTCGTAGCTTTTCTGGTACGATGTTCCAATGATTGCAAAATTTCAGAATTCTGAACCATTTTGTCTGATTCCGATCAGTCAGTCAGTTGTTTCATATACATATGTGTATATACATATATTATTTTTATACCCTCCACTATAATATGGCGGGTATATTAACTTTGTCATTCCGTTTATAACTCCTCGAAATACTCATGTCAGACCCAACAAAGTATATATATTCTTGATCAGCGTAAAATTCGAAATCGATTTAGCTATGTCCGTCTGTCAGTCGGTCTGTCTGTCTATCTGTCTCTCTGTTGTAATCACGCTATCTTTCGAACGAATTGAGATAGAAGGCTAAAATTTTGCACACGTGTTTATTTTTCCAGTAGGCAGGTTAAGTTCGTAAATGCGCCATGTAGATCCACGTTTTCATATAGCCCCCATATAACAGTAACTTCCGATATTCGGTATTTTGATGATTTTAGCGACATTATACACCGGAATTGTTTCAACTTTGGTATTTGAAGTTTGAAATGGATACTACAGCCTATGACAGAAAATTATCTTGGCAGGTCCACGTCTTTGTATAGCCCCCGTATAACGGTACCTCCCAAAATTCGGTATTTTGATGATTTTAGCGTCATTAATCACCGGAATTGTTTCAAATTAGGTATTCAGAGTTCGTAATGGGAACTACAGTCTGTGACAGAAAAATGTCTATGCAGGTCCAGGTCTTCGTATAGCCCCCATATAACAGTACCTCCCTATATTCGGTATTTTGACGGGTTTAGGTACAATACCCACCGAAATTGTTTGAGATATCGTATTTGACGTTAGTAATGGATGCTATAGCCTGTGACAGAAAATTGTCTATGCTGGTCCAGGTCTTCGCACAGCTCCGATATAACGGTACCTCCCTATATACGATATTTTGATGATTTTGGCTACATTATTCACCGTTTATTTCAAGTTTTGAATTTGAACATGGTAATGGCTTATGACAAACAATGCCTACGTAGGTCCACGTCGTATAGACCCTAATATAACGGCTATATTCGGTATTTTTACAATTTAACAGAATTTTTTAAGGATTTTGTTTTGCTTAAAATTTCCAAATTCGTTCCAAATGGTGAAGGGTATTCAAAGTTCGGCCCGGCCGAACTTACTACTTTTTAACTTGTTTTCCTGTACTGATCATCCCCTTCCTCGTTTAACCATATAAAATAACTAAGCAGGAACATAGACATATTGGCCGTAACATGTAGTACTTGCAAACATAAAAACTGGTATGTTTGTAGATAAATTCATGCATACACGTGTATGCATGTATGTGTGTACATCTTGCATAGTATGTGTGTGTGTGTGTTGGTGTACGTTTGCATAGTTCAGAAGGTAACAACGTTTTAACGCGAGTCATATGTGGCGTATGTGGCTTTTTGATTTATGTTCAACCAGGCGGCAATAATGAATTATTTATGTTGATTTACTTTTTCCTTTGCAGACCTTTTCTTTTCGATGCCAGTAGTAGTTTGCTACTTCTTGTTCTTCTTTGTTCTAAGAGTTTTGCAGTTGAACTTCTTCTATTTCGTGTTTTTTTTATTATTTTCAAGAGCAGTTATTTTCTTGGGAAGAATTTTAGAAAAAATGATGGTTGGAACAAATTTCACGAGACCCCATCCACGTGTCTCGTGTGGCGAGTACGAAGCTGGGAGAAGGATATTGAGTTGTAGGAAGGGCACAATTTCCAAGTAGAATTATTGAGGAATGATTTCGTTAAAGGAAATCAACTAATGTCTCAATTTCAATGATTAAATTGTGGTCACCAAAAATCAATTTTTTCTCAATAAGGATTTATCATGTCCCTTACCTTCCCCTTATCGTTCCTACAAAATTCCCTTACCCTTTAAGAAAAAAATCCCCAACAAAATGCCATATGTTTTTTATTCGGATACTCAACAACTTTCTTCGTCTTCTTGTTCTTCTTTGAAAAGTTTAAGTCGTCTTTAGAATTGGTCGGAGCAGGGGGAGGCAAAAGTCAAGTACTTGGTAATTCTTCTTTTTTATTCCTCGTCGTTTTTTTCTTTCCCTCCGACTTTATATGCCACAAAATTCAGATAAGAAGGCATTCATGGCTTGGCTTCAAGATGATTATAATGATGTTCTATCGACTTGAAGTATGTAAATATGCAATAACTATCACACACACATACACACTCACTCATCCAGCCATACAGCCAGCATATGTAAATGTTTAAAGTCACTTATGTAAATATTTTGGTATTATGTATATTTGATGAAAATAAATCTTTACCTTATAATTTATGTACCCGGTCGAATGGTTGAGTGCAATGTGTGACAACAGAGACTGGCTATACCGCAATTAAATGGAAAAGAGATGGCTTTAAAATACCTAGTTGCGGAAATAGTTTTAAAGACTTGCGGTGGGAAAAATTTAAACAATTATATGTAAATTTCAAGGTATCCTAAACCTATGTCAGTTAGATAAAGAAAAGATATTTCATTTTGATTTTCTCATTTAATATTACCTTCTGAAATATATCGCCTGGTAGATATCAGGGATACCTAAGTCGACTCTCTACTCTGGTATTGGAAAGTCTAATAGTCAAAGCAGAATATTGCTAATATTTAACGATGTGATGTTCGACAGCTTCGAATTTTGAAAAATATAAAGTGGTGCTGAATTGGACTGGGTTTGTGCTAATTTATGTCGTTGATTTTTTTGGAAAAAAATTTTTCGCTATTCGCATTTTTACAGGATTTTTTTTAATTTAAATGCTGTTCTTTCGAAATTTCCATATCTCAAAAACGGTTAGAGATATTGAAAAAAAAATAAGCCGCACAACTCAGAACAACTTTTATGTTTTCGAAATTCGACTATTGCAATTTTGACATACATAGAATTTGTGAGAGAATTCAAAAAAATCGATTACAATTCAGCACAACTTTATTTCTTTCAAAACTCAAACCTTGCAATTCGAATTTCGAAAAAATCTGCACAATTGAGTAAAAACCTAGCACAATTCAGAACAAATTGCCTTTTTTCGAAATTTGAAAATTGCAATTCCAACGGACACCACAATATTTAACGGGCAAAATAGTTGAACGAGTGAAACTGTTTAACTCTCAAAAGGCAATGACGACTTATACCAGTGACGAAGTTACAGGCTCGACTTTTGATTGTCGATTTTTAATTAATTTTGAGATCATAGATTTTTAGACAGCTTCTCATTTTTATACGAGCCATATAATATGCAGCTATAGACGTTTTATTATTTTGATTTTTATTCAGTTATTCGATCCGATCATCTGTTAGCAAAGTCAATATCAAAACATCTAAAATCGAAATTGACTACAATAGACTTTATAATCTATAGATTTATTCCAATCAGCTAAAAATCAGCTCTGAATTTTGCTTCTTCAAATGGAAATCGATCCCCCACCATTTGGGAAGGAAAAAAATGAGCCTCAATGAGATGTGTGTCCCCAATAAAAACGCCAAATACCAAATTAGAAACACAAACGTTTGCAAACGGGATCAAAACAAAACGACTACAATCGGGCGGATACGAGTTTTGATACTCTCAGCCGTATGGCTAACGAGGGTATATAACATTTGATACGGCCAAAATGTGCCTTTTTGGACCAAATCCGTATCTGGACATTTGGGTGGGTCGAGGTGTGAGGTATGAAAATGGACAATATCGGTGCATTTCATCAAGTACCTCCCCAATAAAGTGTAAAAATTTAAAATAATTATAACTCTTATAAAATGCGAAATAAAAGTCCGATTGTCTTGAAGTTTCACACTTGGCAATATTTTTACCAAAATATTATCTGGTACGAAGATGAAATATATCGGACTACTCCTTCTAGTACCTCCCCCGCAACGGATCAACATTTTGAATATTTATATCTCTCATGAAATACGAAATAAGCGCCCGATTCTCTTCAAATTTCACAGATTTTTTATTAGCAAAAGATCTGGCATCTAAATGGCATATATCGATCCAACCCTTCTGGTACATTCCCACAACGGGTCAATATTTTGAATATCCAAAATGCACATAAAATGCGAAATAAGCATATAATTCCTTCTAAACTTCGCATAATCCAATATTTTTATTAACACAAGATGCGGTGTGATGATGGGATATATCGACCTACCCCCAAAAGTTGACAACGTTTAACACTTATACCTGGCATAACTTGAGAAACAAGCCAGCGATTTTTTCAATCTTGTTATGTCTTAATATTTTTCTCAACCAGGTATCTGGTGTGAGTATGGAATCTATCGATGTACTCTTTTTGGTACATCCCCCACAAAAGTTCAACATTTTGGTTATCATTCTTTAAATTTTGCAGCATTATTAAGTAAAGTGGAATATTTCAATATAGGTATTTCATGTTTCAACATTTTACAGAAATTAGCACATATCTCATACAATTTAAAGGAAGTAGTCGACATACTCCAAATCTACGTGCGTTGGAATGATTCAAACTACAAATAGAGTGATTCGAATTACAATTAGAATTGTCGAATTACAATTGGAAATTTCAAATTACAATAAAATTGTTTCGAATTACATCTGAAAAACTTGAAGTGACTCAGTAGTCTATGAAGGCCATATAAATACCAGAACCAGCGACCATTTTAATTTTTACGGCCTTTCTTGAACTGGTCCCGAAAAACTACGTTTATGGCTGTCAACATTTTTGTTTGATTCTTTCATCGGCTAATTCACAATTGCATAAACTGTGACAATACGCAAGAGATCAGCTGGTCATATCGCATGACCTCAGATCTAGATGAGTGGTAAAAATTATTATTAATAGCGGCATGTGCCAGACAATATTAACATCCTACCAAGATTAGATTATACTCTCGATAGTTTCATCTTAAGTTTTAACAATAAAGGTAGGTAGGTACCTTTTAAGAGCTGCCAAGTCCACAGGTCATCAAAACAGAAAAATATGGTGTGTAAATTATTAGTACGGGGTTGCTTTTAACTAAAACTAGAACAAGTCATATAAATAAACTAATCAATGCAATGTAAAACCCAATAATTGTTATTTTACAATTTTTTATAGGTACTTTAAGTTTCATTGTTTCTTTATCACAAACAATCTTTTAACATCCCTACCAACGTTCGCATCAAACACACAATGAAAAAACGTGGTCAATTCCAATGCAACAACTTTTTTCATTACACCACACTAAAGGTGAATAACACAAACACAAAATTGGCAACAATAGTATTTAACCACCACTATGGTAAATAAACAATTGGTGAACACTAATATATTTCACCTTTTCTCCACATACACAATGAGCACAAGCAACTAGAACAGAATTTGCCAACCACCAAATATGTGCCCGGGTAGCTCAGTCGGTAGAGCATTGGACTTTTAATCCAAGGGTCCAGGGTTCAAGTCCCTGCTCGGGCGAGTCAACTTTTTTTATTATTTTTTATTTATTACAAATTTGCATATAATTTTGTATAATTCTGACTAAATCAAGTCCATTCAATTCGATATTTTTTGGAAATTGTTCCTCCTTTGATAATTTTATTTATTATTATATCCTAACCCATAAGGCTACAGAGGGTATACTGGGTGAGATGAAAAAACTGCAACCAACTTCAGACTGCTGTCATTTCTAAGCCACTCGTCCGGCAGCTGTTAAAATTATTCCAGTGACAGCACATTATATTGGTTACAAGCGTACAAAAGCATTTTGGTGAGAATTTTCCAGAAAAAAAGTTATTCGTGATGGAATTCAAGCGTGATAGTGTGATTTCTTTATATTTGGCTGGAAAACCACAAGTGGCTATCTTTAGAGCTCTCCAGTATTTAAATGTGAATAAATCTTTTGTGGCTCGTACCATCGCTCGTTACCGTGATACTGGTAGCGTGGCCCGACGTCAAGAAAGTGGGCGGAAGAAAACAGCAACATTAGGAGAAATGGTTCGAAAAGTATAGAAGGGACTTAGTCGAAACCAGCGTCGCAGTGGCCGAAAAATGGCTCGTTAGCTGAACATAACGCAATTTTCCATTCGACAAATTTTGAAAAATGAGCTCGGGGAAAAACCATTGAAATTCCAAACAGTGCAAGACTTACTTACACCGCAACCGAAAGAAAATAGACTCAAAGGAGCTAAAGAGTGACTTCGCCTGGCCGAAAGTGGTGAACTGCCGAATTTGGTTTTCTCCGATGAGAAAACATTCGTTGTCCAGCAGTTTGTTAACAAACCAAATGATCACGTTTACTTGCAAAAGAGGTTAGCTGAAAATATGCACCTTCGGTTGGCCACCAGAACTCAAGCGCCGGCCATGGTGATGGTGTGGACCGCCATAACAGCCGATTGTCGCTCTCCGCTCATATTAATCGATCGTGGCATCAGAATAAATGCCGAATATTATCGCGAAAATATTCTGGAGGGGGTATTAAAGCTTTGGGCAGGCAAACATTTTGGCCGCAGACCTTGGACAATCCAACAGGACTCAGTACCATCGCACTTAGCATGCGCCACCCATGAATGGTTACAAAATGAGGTTCCTCGCTTCATTTCCAGCGCACAATGGCCTCCAAAATCTCCGGATACCAATCCGTTGGACCATGGTGTTTGGAGTATTTTGGAAAGCAAGGTTGGCACTAAAGAATACCAAAGTCTCGATCACCTCAACCAAGCGCTTTGCCGGGAATGGTCCAAAATACCGCAGAGCAACATTCGGGCAGCGTGTGACGCTTTCATTGGGCTTTTGAAGGCCATAATTCGTGCCAAAGGTGATCAATTGGAACAAATCTAAAATTATTCTAAAATTGATGCTATTTCCGACATTTTTTGCTTTCATTCAACAAAATTTAAAAAAAAAATGTAAAAATTAAGGCGTTTGACTTTGCAATTTTTTTTATCCCCTGTTATGATTCATCCGATTTGGTCTTTAGGTCCCTCACATTCGTAATACGTACTCCACAACAATGAAATTTGGTACCAGATATCTTATAGAGCTCAGATTTACCTATGCAAATTTGGCTAAGATTTGGATATAGCTCCCATATATATCCTTAATCCGGTTTCAGGTTTATTGTGCAAATAACTGGAACTCGGCTAAGATATACGTTTTTTTATGTAATCCTTCTCGAAGTGATATCATGCACTCTGTTGCAATGTTATTTAGTATGAGAGGTAAAAACGTCTCCGTTAAATTTGGTGAAAATCGATTCAGAATTATGTATGCCTCTCACATACTAGTTCCCTCTGAAAGCAAATTATAACTGCCCTAAAGACATGAACTACCGACTTCACATAAATTAAATATGCGTGGTGATGTAGGGTATTATATAGTTAGGGCCGCCCGTCTTTTGACTTTTCTTTACTGGTTTTTAAATATTCAAATTAACAAACAACTTCTAATGGATGCTTTACCATCCAAAAGGTTTTAAAGCTACCCACTAGAAGACTGAAATTTAAAATTCCTGCTGGTTCGATTGAAAGATTCAAATATTCAACTTAAACATCCTAACATCATCTAAATAATCCAGCCAGAAGGCTAAATTTTCATTGATTGATTGAAAAAAATATTTAATTTTTTTTTTTTAATTATTTTTTTTAAATAAAAATTAAAAAACCAAAAAAGTCGAATCGCCCGAGCAGGGACTTGAACCCTGGACCCTTGGATTAAAAGTCCAATGCTCTACCGACTGAGCTACCCGGGCACATGAGAGCTGGCATTCACACAGAGACGCGGTTCTGTTGATTGCATGGTTAGCCCACTCACATTTGTCAGACTAGTTCGTGACACAACAACGCACAACTTACAACCGCTATCTACTAGCTGGCTGTATGACTCACCTTTGGTTAGTCAACAAAAAAACAACAATTGTTGCCGTTCTACTAGTTGTTATTACACGTGGTTTCACAGAAAAAAAGTTCCACTGAATGTCATATTTCTGATTGCAAAATTCCTGATAATGGAAATTCAATTAATCGACAACAAAGTGGCAAAACAGTGATAAGAATCCGTAGGGCTTTGGGAAAGATGGTGTGTCGAGGGGAAAAAGTGTCTAAAGGGAGAGTAGAAATATTGTTTTTTTTTAAATTTTCACAGGCAACTATTATTTGTTAGTAAAAATTTTGTATTAAACCAAAATGTATTAAAGACGGAAATAATGGAAATACATATGCCAACTTGTGGCAGGATTTAAATAGTCAATTATAACCCATTTAACAGAAACAATTTTTGTATATACATGGATTTTCTGGCTCCTCGAAGCTTATCAATATTCTTTTCCCAAAGTTTAAGTAGAATCTCTTCTCCAGCTCGTGACCAGCCTTTATGAATTTAATCTTTCTTCCTGCAAAAATGCGCAGTCAAATTTTAATAAAATATATAGTTTGCAATATATATTTAATTAAATTAATTTTTTTTTGCTGCATTCATATTAATTATTATATATATCATTCGATACGACTTAGACGTGCCTCATCGAAATAACGGTTTTAGACCCTAGGTCTCTTTGGACCAAATCCGTTTCAGGACATTTGGAGTCGATCTAGCGGTGTTTGTCCGTGTGTCTGCTATTTAGGGCGTACGATGAATCTCGAAGGTAGTATCCGATTTGGTCCAAACTTGGTACATCGTAATATTATTATCAAACTTAGGTCGAGTTCGGAGATGGGCAATATGGAACTCCCAGAAAGAGTAGGGATGATAGGATTTTGCTCCAACTTTGCAAATCTCAATATTTGCTTCAGTGCTAGGTCAGGTGCGAAAATGAACAAATTCAGTCCACTCCATCAAGTACCTCCCCCAAAGGGTCAACATTTTCAATAATTATAACTCTTACAAAATGTGATGTAAGAGTCAGATTATCTAAAATTAAAATAAAAATATATTGGTCCACTCCTTCTGGTACCTTTCTCAAAAATGGGTCAGCATTTTAATTAGCAATGAAGCCCATAAAACGCAAAATTAACATCCAACTCCATTCAGACTGGGTACATCTTAATATTTCTATCAGTACAAGATCTGTTATAAATATGGTTGAGATCGGACCATTCCTTCTGGAACTTCCCCCACAAATGTTCAAAGTTTTGAATATCCAAAATGATTATAAAATCCGAAATAAGTATCCGGTTCTCTTCATATTTCACACTTCCCATTACTTTTACTAACATAAAATCAGCTGTGAAGATGGGACGTATCGGTCCACTCCTTCTGGTACCTCCACCGCAGAGGGTCAACATTTTCATTATCCATGAAGCTCAAAAAAGGCGAAATTAACATCCGATTACATTCCGACTTAGTACATTGCAATATTTCCATAAACACAAGAGCTATAATAAAGACGATAGAGATTGGACCATTCCATCTGGTACCTCCCCCACAAAGGATCAAAGTTTTGAATAACCAAAATGATTATTAAGTCTGAAATAAGCATCCGATTCTGTTCATATTTCACACATCCCATTGTTTCTGCTAATCCAAGATCCGCTGTGAAGATGGGATATATCTGTCCACTCCTTCTGGTACCTCCCCCACAAAGGCTCAATATTTTGAATATCCATGAAGCTCATAAAACACGAAATTAATATCCAATTCCATTCATACTTAGTACATCTCAATATATATATCAACACAAAATCTGTTATAAAGATTGTAGAGATAGGACCATTCCTTCTGGTACAAAGGGTCACAGTTTTGAATATCCATGAAACTCATAAAACGCGAAATTAGCATCCAATTCTATTCAGATTTGGTACATCCCAATATTTCTATTAACAAAAGATCTGTTAAAAAGATGGTAGAGATTGGACCACTTCTTCTGGTACCTCCCCCACAAAGGGTCAAAATTTTGAAAAAAAAAGGCTCAAAGAAAATAAGCATCCCAACTCTCTTTAAATTTCACACATCCAAATATTTTTGCTAACACAAGATCTGTTGTGAAAATGATGATATATATCTGCAAACCCCTTCTGGTACCTCACCCACAAAGGGTCACAATTTCCAATACTTTTTTCTGTCATAAATTGCGAAACAACTCAACGATTCTTTACAACTTGCTATATTTAAATATTTCTCTCAACCAGAAACCTGAGATGAATATGGAATTTATGATTTCACATAAAATTGGATATAAATGTTCGCTTCGGTCTTCTAATTTTGCCCTAAACAATATTTTTATCTGTATTAGATGAAGTATGAAAATGAAATACTTCGGTCGACTTTTTAACATTATCTAAAATTATCTTATATAAAATTAAGAAAATAACCAATATAGACCAAACCTGACAAGTCGTAATATTTACATCGTATTTATTTAGGTCCGATATGAAATGGAAAATATTGATCTATTCCTTCGGAACCTACTCCATAGAGGGTCAACAATTTGAATGCTCATAACGGAAGAAAAAATATATTTAAATAATCGAAAATTGGTTGAGGGTATACATTACCGAAATTTTAAGTGTTTTTTTTTTCAGATTTTTGTTGGTACATCAAAAAATGAGTTAGAAAATATTAGAAAAATCAATTTATTTTTGCATAAATATTTTCATATTTTTGACATTTCAATGTTCAAAAGTGGTTATGGATTTGCCTGTATTCTTCTACCATGTTTGGGACCTCTTCCAGTTCCAAAATGAAGTTTGGTGTTAGTTGGTCTAAACCGACTTGCAGCTACATATATTCATCTTGTGTGTATATATCTCCCTACATTGCTTAACAATTGAATAAATACATATTTTTACATTTTATTGTTTTAAATGTCCATTTTTATCTTCAAAGTATTTAAGTTATTTAAATCGATTCGATTTTAAAAACTAAAGGACATAACCCCACAAATATTTCCTTTAACTGTTTTTTTTTTTTTTTTTTTTTTTTTTTTTTTTTTGAGAATTGTCCATATGCAAAGACTGCTTTACAATCTGTTGTATTGGAAAAAAAAGAGTTGGAACTGTCTTTCTGTTTGTAGGCTCTGCAGGCTTAAATAACAATCTTTATATGGAATTGGTCAAACATATTTTGAATGAAGCTTATGACAACAAACAGTCGAAATATACAACATTCAGATGTATGTAGGTAGGTACATATATGCAGGGATGGAATAAAGATGTTTTCCATTCACTAATAAAATTAAGATATTTGAACGAGGGGGGTATATTTGTTATTCTCGAAGCGATTTTTTAAATAAATCTGGTAGTGAGAAAATCTCTTTTCGTATTGTAGATCTGTTTGAAAAAATCCGGAATGGGTAATTAATCCTGTTAATGGGGGTAAATCCGGATAAAATGGTGTATATAAACGCACTGCAAGCCTTCGAGAACCAAGTCCTTAAAGATAAAATCTCCAAAATTTCCAAATAGGAGAGTACTAAATGTTGGTATGTCCTAATAAGTACCAGACACTGGGTTTTCTAAGGTAGAATCCTGTTCTCTTAATTTTTATACCCTCCACCATACTATGGAGGGTATACTAGCTTTGTCATTCCGTTTGTAACTCCTCGAAATACTCATGTCAGACCCAACAAAATATATATATTCTTGATCAGCGTAAAATTCTAAGTCGATTTAGCGATGTCCGTCTGTCAGTCGGTCTGTCTGTCTGCCTGTTGTAATCACGCTATCTTTCGAACGAATTGATATACAGGGCTAACATTTTGCACACAGGTTTATTTTTACAGTAGGCAGGTTAAGTTCGGAAATGGGCTATGTATATCCACGTTTTCATATAGCCCCCATATAATGGTACCTCCCAATATTCGGTATTTTGATGATTTTAGCGACATTATTCACCGGAATTGTTTCAAATTTGGTATTTGAAGTTCGAAATGGATACTACAGCCTAAGACATTGTCTGTGTAGGCCCAGGACTTCGTATAGGCCCCATATACCAGTACCTCCTTATATTCGGTATTTTGACGAGTTTATGTACAATACTCACCGAAGTTGTTTGAAATGTCGTATTTGAAGTTCGAATTGGATGCTACAGAATATGACAAAAAATTGTCTACGCAGGTTCAGGTCTTCGAACAGCTCCGATATAACGGTACCTCCCTATATTCTATGTTTTGATGATTTTAGCTACATTATTCACCGTTTATTTCAAGTTCATAATTTGAATTTGGTAATGACTTATGACAAATAATGCCTGTGTGGGTCCACGTCGTATAGGCACCAATATAACGGCAATATTCGGTATTTTTAAAATTTTACCAAAGTTTTTTCAGGATTTTATTTCCAAATTTGTTCCAAATGGTGGAGGGTATTCAAAGTTCGGCCTGGCCGAACTTACTGCTTTTTAACTTGTTTTTACTATTAAAGCTAGAATTTTGAAATGTCGCATGTACGTTGTTATTGATAGGGCCTGAATTAGTGTAGAGGATAGGAAAATTTGTACTTAAAGACATTGAACATTTGATTATTTGTCTTTCAAATCTTGCATTATCAGGTTCTGAATTTTGAAGGTTCCTTCGAAGATTTGTACTAAAATGTTTTAAAATCATACTAAATGATTCTGATTCCTTATTTCTATAAACCAGTAAGGAAAGGTCAAAAATCGTGCGGGCGGATTATAGGATTATATTACCAAATATTTTTTGAAGCAGTAGAGTCACCGAGTTTCACCAAATGGAAAAATTCGGTTGAATATGAAAAAATCTATTCAATTTAGACTGGTATTACATAAATAGTGAGCAATAATCATATAATCGGATGAAGATGTATGTGAAACTACATAAAAATCTGAACCGATCCCGATAAAATTTGTCAGAGGCATTTTCAAACAATATCTGATGCCCGGTATCAATTATCATTGTTGTGGAGTGCACATTACGCACGTGAGGGTCTTTAACACAAAATCGGATGAAATATATATATATGGGATCTATAGCTATGTCCGAACCGATTTTCACCAAAATTTAGGCTGAATTCCGTTCGAAATTTCAGTCAATTTGGACTGATATTAAATCCCGAAATCGGATATATCTTTATCCAAATCTGAACCGAGCTTAACAAAATTTTAAACACATATTTCTGAGCTGTATATGATATCTGGTACCAAGGATTATTGTTGTGGAGTATAATATGCACTCCATGTGAGGGACTCACACCCCAAAATCGGATGAAACATATATATGGAAGCTGTAGCTATATCTGAAGCGATTTCCGATTTGAAATTCTTATTTCTAGAATGAATTCAGTCGGAATTGCCAAAGTTCAGTCCATATGGGCTGATATAAGTCATGTGATGCACAATAAATCTGATATCGGATAAAGCTACATTTATAAATGAGAGCTATATCCTATTCTGATCCGATCTCAATAAAATATGTCACTGATATTTTTGAGCTTCACAAATTATCTGGTACCAAATATCGTTCTTGTGGAGTGTATATTATACATATGAGGGACTTAAACCCCCAAATTGGATGAGGCATATATATGGTGGATATAGCTATATCTGAACCGATTTTCTCCAAATTTGATGTATTTGCCTATAGACTGAATTCGGTCTAATGTGCCAAAATTCAGGTCATATTGGTCATTTGGTGCACAATAAACCCGAAATCGGTTGAAGATATATATGGAAGCTATATCTAAATTGAAACCGATTCTCACCAATTTCAATAAGGTTCGTCCTTGAACCAAATAAATTTTGTTTGGAAAATTTCATCTCAGTCGGATAATAAATGAGACCTGCATTTTCTTCACAAAAATACATGGACAGGCGGATGAAAGTGAGTCTATGATAATTCTCAAAAGTAAAGAATTTTTAAAGGTAGGTAGAAACCCCACCTAAAAAATGATATCCTATGCCGATGAAAGTATCCAAGAAATGTCTGCCGTTTTCCCAAAAAAAAAAAAAATATTTTGACCACATTTTTTAGCTACCTTAGTTTTAGGCAAGGTACCCGAATCCTGAATTCTGCCCATATACATATCTAAAAAGAACTTGCAAGATATTTTTTCTATAAACTACATAATCTGCTGTGTCTTTGAAGGCATTTCCAATATCCAAACATTTTGATTAAGACCTCGTTGCAATGCATTTATGCATTTTGTTGCACTTTCTCTTTGGGACCAATCACACGCACACACACAATTTAGCCTATTGAAAAAAATTGTCGGACCAGCATACAGCCGGCAATACTTACAATAATAACAACATAACTAAGTGAGAAGTGTCTCCTGTCTCAACTTCTTTGGCAACAGAAATAAAAAGTAGGAATATTTTTTTTTTTTTTCAACAAAGGAAGTATTATTGCACAAGGACGAGCAGCCGGTTCATATAGGAGATGATCTATGAAAACCGAATGTAAAACAAGTAAGCAAAGGCTACAGTCGAGCGGGGCCGACCGTTGAATACCCTACAACACTATAATAATTGATACAGTTTATATAGGCGAGATACCCGAAAGAATTCCACAAGATATTGTGACAAATAATAAAAGAAAACCATCAGGTTTCGTTCTCTAATTTTCGAATAATAGCAACTTAAACTAATTTGCTCATTTCCAAT
The DNA here is from genome assembly GCF_030504385.1 of Musca domestica. Lineage (NCBI taxonomy): Eukaryota > Metazoa > Arthropoda > Insecta > Diptera > Muscidae > Musca > Musca domestica. The sequence continues at coordinate 6,933,688 of NW_026712336.1, read as the reverse complement.
TTATTGGTAGATGTTGCACTTAAATGGTCTTCCTAGATCTGGAACCAATATTTCCCAAGGACCTACAATCTCTCAGAAGTGGCAAAAGATTAACATTTATTATTGGTTTTTGACTGAAACGCATCTATATGAGTCTTTCCTGTATTTGTGAACTCTCCAAAAAGTCATTGGAATGGACATTTTCGTATTTTGTCTACAAAAGTTGGCAAACTCCTTCAAACATTAAATATTTTTGGATGGTCATCCAAAACAGCTTAGCTTTTGCAATGTCCGGTAACCTCCATTCAAATGTACCTGAGGATCGGGCGATATTTTTTGCAGTTTTTTGGTCCATTTCAACCCCTAAATATATGGCGATCATCTCCAAAACGAGTAGGCTTCGATTCTGACCCTCATCTTATCTCCATGCAAAATTTCGTAAGGATCGGGCCATAAATGCGATCTGTATACGATATTCTGATATCCTAACTACTTAGTTTTGTTAGCTGTAGAGATATTACCAAATGTTTAATTCAAAATGAAAATATGCCAAAAATATGACAAAATGGTAAAAATATGAGAAAATATTACAAAATCAATATTTTCATCTTTAGAGAGATATTTTTATGCGATTTTTTAGACGTTTTTTCTTTCCTGCCAAGAGGCCATTCTGAATTAATGAGAACAGTCGAAATCAGTTCAGCCGTTCTCGACATGTATGAGATCTTTCAAGCATATCTTGTTTGATAGACATATATATCGCACATATTTTGCTATATATCCGATTTGTTGTATGTTAACATCAATGTAAAGATCAGAAGTAACCTTGTCATGGCTTTGTGATTTCGCCGGAATTTAAAATATTCGTGGTTTAATGCAAAATTTTGAATTTTTTCAATACAAAAGATATGGTTTATTTTACCCGCCAAATATTATCCGATGACCACCCAAATTGGTAGGCTTCTTCCCCGCCCTAAACTCTAGCTACATGCGAAATTCCGCGTCGATTGGTTTATAATTGCGACCTGTATAGCTACTGCAAAATCCGACATTTTTTCAGTATTTGGTCCATTTCAACCCCTAAACATTTGGCGAATATCTGCAAAAGAAATAGGCTTCTATTCTGACCCTAACCCCACCTTCGTGAAAAATTTCGTTATGATCGGGCCATAATTGCGACCTGTAGCTTGATTACAAATTAACATGGACAGACGGACGGACGGACAGACGGACATACATAGCTAGATCGACTCAGCTCGGCGATACAGGAAGATCCATATATGCTTTCCTATGATGGAAACCAATATTTCGAGGTGTTACATAAATTCTGGCCCAATCAAACTTATAATACCCCCAACACATAGTGTTGTAGGGTATAAAGAGAATAGAGCGGGAAAGAGAATGTTGATTTTTGTGTTCAGTGACACGAGAGTCGGTCTTGCAGCGTAGCTGTTTGATAAGGCTGGGATCTTGGAAATTTCTACCAACAGAGCACAAAAAGTACTAAAATGTACTAATAATTGATTAAACAAACGAATGAGAGTTACCGATGGAGTGCAGGAAAGGTGTTACAAAATGTTCAAAAATGGTACAAAAATTCTAAAATTGTACCATGGGGTATCATATGAACGGATAAAGCTAAACATTTGAAATTTGGTATGAGAAATAAGGATAGAGGCTAAGTTTTGGAAATATGTACTAAGTGTGCGAACTGGTATTAAATTTGGAACAGCTTGGCTTAGAGTGAACGAATGGAGCTGGAATTTCGAAGTTTCCATTCGAAGATCCCTGTTGGTGATAGGTTTGAGAATTAAAGTTTGTTTTGGAAAAGTGTACGAAAATGACTAAGTAGTACAATATCTGGTACAATTTGGTATTGGTTAAACAAATAGTGCCTGGAATCTGAAATTTGGTATAAGGGGCGCTGTTCATGTGTACCCTTAACATATGGTGGAGGTTCCGGAAATGTGTTATATAACTGTACGAAAAGTAGTGAATGGTACTAAATTTGTTATTGGTTGAAGGGATAGAAATAAAATTCAGAAGTTTAATATTGAGATTAATAAGTATAATTGTACGAAAAGTTCTAACAAGTACTATATTTGGTACAATTTGGCATTGGGTGAACAGATAGTGCTTGAAATCTGTTATAGTCGCTGTTCATGTGTAGCCTTGATATATGGAGGTGGTTTTGGAAGTGTGTACTATAATTGTACGAAAAGAACTAAATATGTTCTTGGTCAAAGGAATAGAAATACAATTTTGAAATTTAATATTTAGATAACTGTTAGTATCTGAGGTTGAGATTTGGAGGTGGGTTTTGAAATTTCTACGATAATAATATGAAAAGTACTAAATTTGGTATTGGGTGAAGGAATAGGGCTGAAATCCTGAAATAGGGTTTAAATTCTGAAATGAATAAAATTAGATATTTACTGAAGGGGTAAGACTGAAATCCTCAAATTTTATATTGAGGCCTCTGTTTCTATCTAGAATTGCAATATGGAGGTGGTTTTGGAAATGTGTTCCATAATTGTAGGAAAAGTACTACATAGTAAAAAAATTTGGTGTTGGGTAAAGGATGTCCTGAAATTTGATATGGATGTCACTGTCGGTGTCTGCAGTTGGGAGAAGAAGGTGGCTTTGGATATGGGTACTATAATTGTGCTAAATTTGTTAATGGGTGTAAATTACAGAGCAGAAATTCTGAAATGTTGATGTTAAGGTTGGTATCTGCGGTTGAGATATGGAGGTGGCTTTAAAAATGTTCTAAATTTGGTATTGAGTGAAGGAATAGGGCTTGAATCCTCAAATTGTATATTGAGGTCTTTGTTGGTATCTGGAGATGAGATATGGAAATGGTGGTTTTGGAAATGTGTACTACAATTGTACGAAAAGTACTAAATTTGGTACTGAGTAAAAGTATAGAGGTGAAATCCTGAAATTTAAAATGAATGTCACTGTAGGTGTCTGTGGTTGCGAAATGAAAAGTACAAAATAGTACTAATTTGGTATTGGGTGAAGGAATGGGGCGGAAATGGTAAAATTTGGTAATGATGTCAATATTAGTGTCTGTAGTTAAGAGAAGGAGGTAGTTTTGGGGATGCGTACTATGAACGTACGAAAAGTACAAAATGCCACAAAATGGACCGTTGGGTGATGGGATAGAGTTGAAATTCTGAAATTTTTTCTATGGAGGTCACTGTTGGTTACTGGGATCTATATATGGAGACGTTGAAATAGTTTTGTTCAGAAAAATTGGATGTGGGTCCATTGTGCAAAGGGTTTTCTACCTATTCGCCTCTGTAAACTTTAAAAGAAAGATTTTGAAGTCTTCATGGTGTTAAAGATAGGGACTAATTTCACCCGGGCCGAAATTTTAATACCTTACATTATTTGGAAGGAACTTGAAAAATTTAAAAAAAAAATCGTCGAAAAATGAAAAGCGTTATATGAGAGCTATACGAACACATAAGCCTGCATAAGTAATTTTTTATAGGCAGTAATACCAATTCCGAACTTCAGATACGAAATTTAAAACAATTCCGTTGAATAATGTCGCTAATATCATAAAAATACCGAATATCGTGAGGTACATGTATACAGGTTAATATGAAAAAACATCAACCAACTTCAGACTGCTGTCATTTCTAAGCCACTTGTCCGACAGTTGTTAAAATTATTCTAGTGACAGCTCATTATATTGTTTACAAGCGTACAAAAGCATTTTGGTGAGAATTTTCCAGAAAAAAAAGTTATTCGTGATGGAATTCAAGCGTGATAGTGTGATTTCTTTATCTATAGCTGGATAGCCACAAATGCCTATCGTTAGAGCACTCCAGAGCTGAACATATCGCAATATTCCATTCGGCAAATATTGAAAAATGAGCTCGGGGTAAAGCCATTGAAATTCCAAAAAGTGCAAGAACTTACACCGCAACTGAAAGAAAATAGACTCAAAATAGGTAAAGAGTTGTTTCGCTTGGCCGAAAGTGGTGAAGTGCCGAATTTGGTTTTCTCCGATGAGAAAACATTCGTTGTCCAGCAGTTTGTAAACAAACAAAATGATCGTGTTTACTTGCCAAAGAGATCAGCTGAAAATGTGCACCTTCGGTTGGCCACCAGAACTCAAGCGCCAGCCATTGTGATGGTGTGGGCCGCCATAACAGCCGGTGGTCGTTCTCCGCTCGTATTAATCGACCGTGGCATCAGAATAAATGCCGAATATTATCGCGAAAATATTCTGGAGGGTGTATTAAAGTCTTGGTGACCCAAACATTTTGGCCGCAGACCTTGGACATTCCAACAGGACTCAGCACCATCGCACTATACGAAGACGTGGACCTGCATACGCTGTAGTACCCATTACGAATCAACAAGGTTTCTGAAATTCACAAATACAATAAAAATGCTTATGGAATTGGGCTGATTAATAATTAACATTTTTTTTCGATGAATCCAACATCCCTCCCGCAAGTAAAATTTTTAAAATGAATATCAAATAATTATGTTTAAATCATATTGGCGAATTCAAATTACGCCTGAAGCTATCACAACTTCATTACAGATTTTTTCAAACCCACTCTACTATATTTTTGCATTCGAATTTTGGAATATTGCAAATTCTGCAACATATCATTGTATAAACTCACACCCTGCACACACACACACATTCTCACACACAATTTACGCATAAAAACTGAAAATACTAACAGATTGAAAATACTTTGCAGTGTTACTTTTATTATTCGGCAAATAAACAAATGGATGAATGTGCAAACAAACAAAACGAAACGAAATGAAATGACAAACTTCGAATTGGTTGAGAGGAGAACAAGACGCATGGCGAGGTAGTGTCATGTAGGTAGGATAGGATTTGTGTCCGATTGGCAAGTAAGTGAATGCAATTACAAGTGTGAGCAATAAAATAGCAGAATATTGACAGAAAATATTTCTCTCCCATTATTTATGACTGGAGAAATTATCTCTCGAAATAAGAATTGACAGTGGATATAGAATTTCACGTCGATATCTATGATTAGACTGATTTAATTACCTTCAATGCTATTTGTTTTAGCTCAACTGTTTTGTTGCAACATAAGTCTGATTTCCTCTTTATCTCCTTGAGTAAGGGAGAGAGAGAAAGCGAGAGCGAAGAGAAAAAATTGCAATGCGTATTTGTTTCAGGGCTGCCATTTTTGCCGATTTAGCTGCATTTCGACGATTTTTCACTCTCAAAATGGGAAATGCCGATTTTTGTCTCAAAAAGGGTATTATGCCTTTGTGCATTTGATTGTGACATGGAGAAGGAAGCGAAATAGACGCATAGTTTCTTTTGAGGATCTTCATATAATCACTTCGATTTATTGAATACTTTGATTACTTGATTTATGCATGTCAGTCCGTCCGTCCGTCCGTCCGTCTATCTGTCCATATATTTATGTGAACAAAATGCAGGTCGCATTTATTATGCGATTGAGATGAAAATTTTCAAAAAAAAAAAAAAATATTTGTTTGGCCCAAGGACGAACCCTATTGAAATCGGCTCAAATTTTGATATAGCCTCCATATATATGTTCAATCGATTTCGGGTTAATTGGGCACCAAACGGTCAATATCAGTCCAAATGACCTGAATTTTGGCACATCCGACCGAATTCAGTGCAGAAGCAAGTGAATGAAATTTAAAGAAAATCGGTTCAGATCTTTGATTCATCCAATTCGGGGGTTTAAGACCGTCACCTGCATAATATGCACTCCACAAGAATGATATTTGGTACCAGATAAATCATGGAGCTCCAAAACACCTCTGTCAAATTTGATCGGATGGGATTCGGATATAGCTCCCAAATGTATCTTTATCCGATATCAGGTTTATTACGCACCAGATGGCTAATATCAGCCCAAATCAACTGAATTTTGGCACATCCGACCCAAGCAAGTTAATCAAATTTGGAGAAAATTGGTGCAGATATAGCTATAGCTCCCATATTCAGGGTGAGCTGAATTATATTGTTTACAAGCGTACAAAGGCATTTTGATGAGAATTCAAGCGAGATAGTGTGATTTGAATGATATTTGGCTGGAAAACCACATGTGGCTATCGTTAGAGGTCTTGTATGTCTCGTACCATCGCTCGTTGCTGTGATGCTGGACGGACGAAGTGGACGGAAGAAAACAGAAACATCAGCAAAAATGATTCGAAAAGTAAAGAATCGCTTCTTCTCTTGATCGAAACCCGCTTCGCAGTGCCCGAAAAATGGCTCGTTAGTTGAACATATCGCAATATTCCATTCGGCAAATTTTAAAAAAATGAACTCGGGGTAAAGCCATTGAAATTCCAAAAAGTGCAAGAACTTACACCGCAACAGAAAGAAACTACACTCAAAAGAGCTAAAAAGTTGCTTCGCTTGACTGAAAGTGGTGAACTGCCGAATATTGTTTTCTCCGATGAGAAAACATTAGTTGTCCAGCAGTTTGATTTGATGATCGTGCTTACTTGCCAAATAGGTCAGCTGAAAATGTGCCACTTTGGTTGGCAACCATAACTCAAGTGCCGGCCATGGTGATGGTGTGGGCCGCCATAACAGCCGATGGTCGCTCTCCGCTCGTATTCATCGACCGTGTCATCAGAATAAAGGCCAAATATTATTGCGAAAATATTCTGGAGGGTGTATTAAAGCCTTAGGCACGCAAACATTTTGGCCGCAGACCTTGGACATTCCAACAGGACTCAGCACGCGCCACCCAGGAATGGTTACAAAATGAGGTTCCTCGCTTCATTTCCAGCGCACAATGGCCACCAAAATCCGGATACCAATCCGTTGGACTATTGTGTCTGGAGTATTTTGGAGCGCAAAGGTTGGCACTAAAAAATACCAAAGTGTCGATCACCTCATGCAAGCGCTTCGCCGGGAATGAGCCAAAATACCGCAGAGCAACATTCGGGTAGCGTGTGATGTTTTCATTGGCCGTTTGAAGGCCATAATTCGTGCCAAAGGTGACGAATTCGAACAAATCTAAACTTATTCTAAAATTTGATTCTATTGCCGACATTTTTTTGCTTTCATTCAATAAAATTAAAAAATGTAAAAATTATGGCGTCTGAGTGTCGCTTGACTGTTGTTGTTTTTTATCTCACCCTGTATTCGTTTCATCCGAATTGGGGTTTTAAGTGCCTCCCATGGGTAATATGCACTCCAAATGAATAATCTTTGATACCAGATATCAAATGCAGCTCAGAAATGAGTGTGTAAATTTTTGTCAAGATCGGTTCAGCTTTGTATATAGCTCCCATATATATCTTAATCCGATTTCATAGTTTTTGTGCATCAAATGACTAATATCAGACCAAATGCAGTAAGTTTTAGCACCTCCGACGGAATTTAGCCTAAAAACAAGTGCTTCAAATTTTGGTGAAAATCTGTTCAGATGTAGCTATAGCTGCCATATATAAGTTTCATCCGATTTTTTGTTAAACTCCACTCTACAAGAATGATATTTGATACCAGATGTCAGATGCAGCTCAGAAATAAACGTTCAAAACTTTGTCAAATTCGATTCAGGTTTGGATATAGCCAATATCAGTCAAATGAACTGAATTTTGGTACTTCCGACGGAATTTAGTTTAGAAACAAGGACTACAAATTTGTTGAAAATCAGTTCAGATATAGCTATAGCTCCCATATACATGTTTCATTCGATTTGGTGTTAAAGTCCCTCACATGAGTAATATGCACTCCACAACAATGATATTTGATACCGGACATCAGATACTGCTCGAAAATACCTCTGCCAAATTTGATCGAGATCGGTTCAGATTTTTATGTAGCTTCGATATACATCTTCATCCGATTTTACGGTTATTGTTCTCCATATATGCCCAAATTGTATAGATTATTTCATAGGCCATCATATAGCTAACCCCGCCCGACTTTTGACCTTTCTCTATTTGTTAAAAAAGCATATGGCGATTATGCCGATTTTTTCTGAAAAATTAAAGCTTTTTTCCTGAAATTTTATTGGCAACCCTGTTTTGTTTGTTTGCATATTGGTTCGGCTGAAAGATATATTCAATGTTGCAATATTTGTTGTACTTATTACAGGACATTTGTTTAAACATATTTCTATGATAGAGTTGTAATTACACAAATGCACACACACACACACACAGATAGTCATATAAACCTATACACAAACACTGGAGGAGGAGTGGAAAAAACTGGGAGCTGGGCAAAAAAAAGGATGTGGTCAGCAATATAAATACACGCAGAAAATCCTCACACACACGCACACACATCTTCTTTATTTCATATGAACATACACACTCACATTTTTTCCGGGGGGTATGTAGATCCCATATTCTCTGCATATATGTATGGATGCGGAGCACAATTTTTAATTGAAATAATTTACTTTATGCTTTTGGGAGTTTTGGGAATTATATTTGCACTCGCATTCAATTGAATTTTAATGTCCAACCAGTGGCAATTGCAATGAAGCAGAAGAGGAAGAAATGGTCGGCCTGGTCGGCAGTACCAATGACAGTTGCATGTTCCGCATATTGAACGATGAACCTCATTCAGTCAGCCAGTCAGTCACTCATTCGCTTTCATATTTTGCGTTAAGTGAATGTAGATGTTTTTAGGGTTTGTCCTTTCAAAATGTCAATAAATATATGTAACTGCATATGTGTGTGTGCATAATTTGTTTGTATGTGTCTGAGACTCATACGAATCGGACATAATGGTGTCCATGTGTATACAATAAATTTATCAATTTATTATATTTACTCTGGAAGGCAGGCGAACGCATGCATTCATACGATGCATCGTCTCACATTTAAGTAGGTCTGAATCCACATTCATATGTTTGTATGTCTGTATATATGTGGACGTAATTTTACAGAGGTTTTTGGAACATTCTGTCATAGGCAAATAATCCAATCACTGGATATATTTCCACTGCAAATTGTATTTAGATATGGATTAGGGATAGCGATCTTGTCGAAATAGTTATCGCCATTATTCAAAATTCCGCAAAAATATCATATTCATTTATGAAACCAATAACTATATGACTATATGATACCCTACACCACTATGCGTATTTTGTAGTGCTCCCGTAAAAAGAATGTATGTATTGGGAATTTAAGTGAAGTAGATCATACCAAGTATGATCCAAATATCATTGCTGTATAGTGCATGATATGACTTCGATAAGGATTATATGACAAAAAATATATTTATTGGAGCAATATATATCCCGGACCACCAAATGATAAAATTCGTTTGAATATGAACAAGTAAAGAAGCTGTAAGTTCGGCCGGGCCAAACTTTTAATACCCTCCACCATTTGGTACAAATTTGGCAATTTAAAAAAAAGTCAGTTAAAAATTCGGTTAAAATCTTAAAAATACCGAGCCTATGCGACGACGTGGACCTGCATACAATTTTTGTCATAAGTTATTACAATATTTAAATGCGAAACTTGAAGAAAAATCTGTTTATAATGTAGCTAAAATCATCAAATACCGAATTTAGGGGATACCGATATATGGGGGCTATACGAAGACGTGGACCTGCACAGACAATTTTCTGGCATGGGTTGAAGTATTCATTTCATGTCGCTAAAATCATCAAAATACCTAATATCGGGGGGTACGGTATATGGGGGCTATGCGAAGACGTGGACCTACATGGCCCATTTTCTGTTTTATGCTGCAGTATCTATTACAAACTTCAAATACGAAATTTGGAATGATTCCGTTAAATAATGTCGCTAAAATCATCAAAATACCGAATGGGGTATACCGTAATATGGGGGCTATACGAAGACGTGGACCTGCACAGATAATTTTCTGTCTTAGGCGGTAGTATTCATTACGAACTTCAAATGGCAAATTTCAAACAATTCCGTAAAATAATGTCGCTAAAATCATCAAAATACCGAATATCGGGAGGTACCGTTATATGGGGGCTATATGATAACTTGAACCTACATGAACTTGAACTTAACCTGCCTACTGGCAAAATATACACGTCTGCAAAAATTTAGCCTTCTATCTCAATTTGTTCGAAAGATAGCGTGATTACAACAGACAGACGGACATGGCTAAATCGGCTTAGAATTTTACGCTGATCAAGAATATATATGCTTTGTTGGGTCTGACATGAGTATTTCGAGGAGTTACAAACGGAATGACAAAATTAATATACCCTCCATAGTATGGTGGAGGGTATAAAAAATGTATTCAATTTGGGTGAGCAATAACCGTAAAATCGGATGAAGATGTATATCGAAGCTATATAATAATTTGAACCGGTCTCGTTAAGATTTGGCAGAGGTATTTTCAAACTGTATCTGATGCCCGGTATCAAATATCATTGTCGGATGAAACATATGTAAACATATATCAAGAATCCTAAGCGCTTGCTTTTAGGCTGAATTTCGTCGGAAATGCCAAAATTCTGTCCATTTTGGCTGATATTAGGCATTTTGTGCACAATAAGCTTGATATCGGATAAAGATATATATGGGAGCTATATTCAAATCTTAGCCTATCTTGACAATATTTTGAACACTTATTTCTGAGCTGTATCTGGTACCAAAGAATATTGTTGTGGAATGCATATTACGGATGTGAGAGGCCCCCAAATCGAATGAGATATATGGGAGCTATAGCTATATCAGAACCGAATTTCTTCAAACTTGATGTATTTGCTTCCAGACTGAATTTGGTCGGATGTGCCCAAATGCAGTTCATTTGGCCTGTTATAGGCCATTTGGTAAACAATTAACCCGAAATCGGTTGAAGATATCTATGAGAGCTATATCTAAATTTTAACCGATTCTCACCAATTTCAATAGGGTTCGTCCTTGAGTCATACAAATATTGTTTGCAAAATTTCATCTAATATGGACAATAAATGCGACCTGCATTTTGATCACAAAAATATACGGTCAGACGAACTGACATGCATAAATCGACTCAGAAAGTGATTCTATGAAGATAGTCAAAAGTAACTACGGGTCTATCTCGCTTCTTTCTCCATGTTATAAACAAACGGACAAGGTCATAAAACACTTGTGGTGTAGGGTATAATGACTGTTTCAAGTATTTATCGTTAGCGTTTTATAGCATACTTTTGGGCTATCACCAAGATTTGTAATCAAAACAAAACTGTATATCATAAATGTTTTATATCATAAATTTTGAATTGCAATTAATATGGTATAAGTATAATATTTAGTGTTATATTCACAGCGTTTCTTTAAGGTTTAGAAAATTATTGGAATCTGCTAAAAGCGTCCTTTGAAAATGATTGATGTAAAATGTGAAAAAGTCACAATACATATGAATGTAAAATTATTTGTAAATAATCCTAAATAATAGTTTGCACATCAATTTTTGGACATATAATTTTTCACTTTTTCCAATTTATCTTTAGCATTTTTATAGTATACTTCTAGGCACTTCCCACAATTTTTTTCCGAATTATATAAATTCATATATTTATAGTGTAAGAACATCATATATTATTGTATAGCATGACGTTTATATCGGATTTTAAAATTAAGCGTTTCGGAACAAGCTTTAGATTGCTGCATAAAACGGAACAAGTTAAAAAAGTATTCGTCGGTTTTGCAGACAGTTGTATACCTTCAGCCTATGTCATGAACTTTTGCGGGGAGGAGACCAGAAAGAGGGGACCGACATATCTCATATTTTCATTTGATCTAGAGCTACATTAAAACCGGGACCTATACAGACATTGTTCTGCCACAAAAGGTAGAAGTCTTTACGAACTCTCAATACCGATTTTGAAACAAATCTGATTGAAAATGTGGCCTAAATCGTCAAAATACCGAATGTCGGCAGGTCCCGTTATCCGGAACCTATTACAAAATGCATAATATTCGAAGGAAATATGGTATGGTAAAATATACCATACCATATACCGACTATGTTCAGTCATTCGAAGTAAAGCCCGTTATAAACTCCTAATACCAAATTTGAAAAAATTCCGTTTTAAAAATGCGGCAAAGTTCATAAAAATGCTGAATATTGGGGGGTCCGTTAATTATCTGTCGTAATTCCCATTAGGAACTTCTAATTTCAAATTTAAAACATTTCCACTGAAAAGTGGAACACAATTCATCCCAATACAGAATATCTAAAGGTACAGTTATATGAGGCCTACACGAAAACTTGGACCCATATAGCCAATTATCTGCCAGAGCAGGCGATGTCTATCACGAACTCTAAATACCAAGTTTGAGATAATTCTGTTAAAAAATGTAGCTAAAATCCTTAAAAAACCGAATACCTGGAGATACAGCCATATGGATGCTTGGAGGTACAGTACTTGAACATACATAGACAGTTCTATGCAAGGACGTTGCCTACGTGCTGGGAGCAGAAACTTCCAATTTACAGCGAATTTGGGTTAAAATTGTGGCTAAAACAACCAAAAAAACCTATAATCTGGCGTATTGTTGTATGGTGGCTATACCATAGCATGGTAAATATATATAGCGGTCTTTCTGGTTCCGCCCTTATACTTTCTATTCTCCAACCCATAGTTATCCTCATAACATAACAATGGGTTCACCTCTATTACCAAACCTATATTAAATTCAGTACGATTTAGTTGTTTTCGTACACGTTATGTACAGATTTCCAAATTAATATCCTTATATCAACCCTATTTTCTAAACTTGAATCTTCTACAAAACATCAGGATTTTACCTCTAACCACTCAATAAATTCTAAATGGCAACAAAGTAAATGATATTTGAACTTTCAGTACACCCAAACTCAAATTGTACCCAATTTAGTACCATTTAGTAAATTCTCGCATTAAGTACACATTTCAAAGACAACCTTCTTTATCAACTATATTCTCCCAACTAAATTCTTATAACAAATGTCAAGATTTTCGCACTATCCTTTCACGTTTTTTCCAAATTTAAACATTTTCGAAATTCCAGAAAACCTTAGGTACATCTATCCTACACACCATCAGCGACCATCATTCCAAATTTCAGAATTCAAGCTCTGTACTCTACCAATACAAGGGATTCAATATCTAGTACCTTTTAGTACATGTAGAGCCCTTCTAGTTCAAAAAACCCAGCTTTACACACCAAATTGGTCTACATGAAAAAATTGAGATTCTTCCTCTGCCCGTTTCGCTGGTCCTATACCTAATACCAAATTTCGTACCACTTGGTACTCTTCGTTCATATAAGTATTAATTCCCAAAACAACTTCATATCTCAATACTACACATCAATATCGACCATAATTAAAATTTAAGTACAATTTAGTTCCACCTCCATATCTCTACACTGCACACTAATTCTGATCCCAACACCAACATTCCGAATTCTAAATCTATCTATACAATCAATACTAAATTGTGTACCATTGATTACATTTTTTGTACTCTTGTAGTATGTATTTCCAAAAATAATTCTAAATTTCAGGACTCCAGGTCTATAGGTTCACCCAAATACAATTTGTACCAAATTTAGTACACAAAAGTGCGGAAAGTTCCTACCCAACCCAACTCTATACTCCAACAGTAATCTTAATTATAAATGCCAGGATACAAGCTCAATTGGTTCACCCAAATCCAAATTGTACCAAATTTAGTATCATTTAGTACCCATAATTACCCAAATTTCCATAACATCCTACATACGCCAATCCTATAATGTAATAGCAATGCTTTCTTTCCAAATTTCGGTATTCCAACTCTATAGGTCACTCCAAAACTTAAATTGTACTAAATTTAGTACCATTTAGTACACATACGTGCGAATTTCTAGAACTACGTTCATACCTCAGTTCTACAATGCAATACAAGTAGTAAACTTATTATCAATTTTCACCATTTCGGTTCACCCAAATCGAAATGGTACCAAATTTAGTACCATTTAGTACTTTTTCTAGGCTTAAGTACAAATTTTGAAAATTTCGTCCGTATCTCAATTCTACTCTCCGCCAAGTAATGTTAGTTTCAAATTTAAAGATTCCTTCAAATTGTACCAAATTTAGTACCGTTTAGTACTTTTCGTACACTTCCAAAACTATCTCCTTATATGGACCCTACTTCTCAACCTAGATTCCAATTTTCGTACTTCCCTCAAAAATGACATCTTTTTCTTATGACCAATCTTTCACTTTAGTTTGAAATAGATCATAAGTCGAAACTCAAAGTAACTCTGAGTCCAGTAAATGCCAACTCTAACGAATCCTCTAACCCAGCACAACAAGAATTCAAAGCCTTTCAAACAATATTTTTTCAAAATATTCTTCAATTTACTTAAAATATTTCCATTCCAAATAGCCTATTTGTCCAAAATTTTCTCAAATGCAAATTCCGCATTCCTACTACCACTTTTTTGTTCAAAATTCATATTTCTATCAAAAAAAAGGAAATATTCGAACGTGACTGACATTTCAAATTTCTTGACCACAAACAATGGCAAAAACAACAACAGCACTAACTACTAAAAACCGAAAACTAAATTATATCACTTAATTTTTTTTTTGCTCTCTTGTTCTAAATAATATTTTCTAATATGAAAATTGAATTTTCCCATAAACCATAATTGGTCAAACTAAACTATCGATTTGAATGTAGGTATGTGTTCAAAATGTGTTCGGTCTTTCGTGTCGTTTTGAGGTTTTTAGTGTTTCGGTCAGGCTGTCCGTTCAGAGTTACACTTTTTCTTCGTAATTACCTAATGACGAAACAAGAGAGAGAAAGAGAGAATATTTAAATAAAGGCCAACAACTTAAGTTTTGGTCCTTGACGTAAAGGCAGACACACACATAAATGCATATGTGGGTTGATATTCCGTGTGTGAGTGACACAGCACACTAATATGATTAAGTTCTTAACAAATAAAATCCAGTCCGAAGCAAAAAAAAGACCTATTGGGAAAATTTTTGGATCGATAAATGAAAGTGTGTTTCTAATGCGTTGTTACATTTGGCAATGGGAATGTGACAGTCATTTAACACACACACGCATGGACACCTGTGTACATACAAATGTTTGTGTATGTGGGTGTGTGTATGTGTGTATTTTTGCTATATAGCATCCCAGTAAACAATTTTTTCCGACTGCTCTGATTTTAGATTTTTTTCCGAAATTTCTGACGTTTTTTTCTGAAATTTCTGATAGAAATTGGTCCGATTTTCTAAACGTTTTTTTTTTTTAGAATTTCTGCACATTTTCCTGTGTTTTTAAGCGAAAAAAACTCGAAAAATGTACAAACGGAGAGAGTAGATTGTCTATTGCTCTGGCATATTCTCTCCCACATGTAAACGGATGGTGGTGGTTTGACACATTCTCTCCCATAGTAGTTGTTGTTGTGATCATTCATTTCAAGATCTCAACAACAACAAAGCGCAAAGCAAAAATGCTATTTGTTATTGTTGTTGTGAACTGTTAGATTTTCCGTTGTAAAAATGTGCGTTTTGTTGTTGTTGTGAATCAGCCTCTTTCTCTTTCGTTCCCAAAAAAATATGATGGAAAAAATTGCAAAAACAACTACATACCGGTTTTCTGTATGCACTGCTTTTTATTTTTAGTTCTTGTTTAGCAGTTGAAATCGAAACGTGCTACTGTATGTTATGTTCCTAATAAAAATAATATTTATAATGTAAATGTATTATAGATGTAATATTTAAACTACATTTTTACGAAACCCGAAATAAATTGTTTGTTTTTGAAATAAATATGTGTTTTTTTTTAATTTTTAAGTGGTGTGACGATTTTTTCGATATTTCTTCCGAATTCTGAACGATTTCTTTCAGAAAATCGGAACTTTCTCCCGAATTCTGAGCGTTTTTTTTTTCAGAAAATCTGAATTTTATTCCGAATTTTCTTTCGAATTCTGACCGATTTCTTTTAGAAAATCTGAATATTCCGCCGAATTTCCAGACGAATTCTGCCCGATTTCTTTCAGAAATTCGTAGTTGTCCTCCGAATCTTTTCCGAAAATCAAATTTTTTCTCCTATTTTTTCAAGAATTTTCACCGAATTCGGACCGAATTCGTCCAGAAAATCTAATATTTTTTCAGATTTTTTTCAGAAAATCTTTCCGAATTCGGTGACCACGTCCATACAACTTTCGTACCGAAATCGGAAGGAATTCGGAATCAGAATCGGACATTTTTTCAGAGATTCTGACAGAAATCGGACCGAATTCGGCAAAAATTGTTTGCTGGGATGTACCACATTTATAGAGTTGATTACAAAACGTGTGGACACACACACACACGCACCGACTACTCCATTCTAATCGGCTGGTAAATTGAAAATCCCTAATACTGCAGATTAGAAGTAATTAAAGCCCTGGTCACCCATCTGGTCACACTAGTAAATGAGAGTTGAATTTATGTGCCTCGATACTGAAGTGGAATGACCAACATCAATATGGGGGGAGGGAGTTGTGCTTATTTCTTCAAATAGGGAAATATTGGCTGAGTTGAGGTAATTTGAGGTCTTCAATCAAGTTGATGTTGCCCGTCTAAAACAGGGAACAAAAAAAAAAACAGATAGCATTGGTTTCACAATTCACCGACATTTCCGTAATGACCTGGAGTTATAAATTAGAGTCAATGGAGTTTCAACAAATCTCTATGCTTCATTTATACGAATCTTGTTATACCCTACACCACACCACATAGGGGTTAGGGCATTATGTCTTTGTGGATTTGTTTGCAACATGGAGAAGGAAGCGAGAAAGACCCATAGATACTTTAGAGGATCTTCAGAGAATCACTTTCTAAGTCGATTTATGCATGTCAGTCCATCCGTCCATCTTCCCATGTATTTTTGTGAAAAAAATTAGGCCTCATTTATTATGCGATTTTTTCAAACCAATATTTGTGCATCAACCAACCAGGACCAACCCTATTGAAATTGGTGAGAATCGGTTCAAAATTAGATATAGCTCCCATATATAAGTATTCAACCGATTTCGAGCGAGTTAATGGTGCACCACATGGCCAATATCAGTCAAAATGACCTGAATTTTGGCACATTCGATCGAATTAAGTCTAGGGCAACTACATCAAATTCGGTGACAATCGGTTCAGATATATCTATAACTGTAATATTTATGTTTTATCCAATTTGGTGTTTAAGTCTCTCCGGGCATCAAATACTGCTCGAAAATACCTCTGTCAAATAATATCAAGATCGGTTCAGATTTGTATGTAACTCCCATATATACATTTACCCGATTTCAGGTTTATTTTGCAACAAATGGCTAATATCAGCCCGAATGGAATGAATTTTGGCATTTCCGACCGAAATCAGCTTAGGAACAAGCACTTCAGATTTGAAGAAACCCGTTTCAGATATAGCTATAGCTCCCATATATATGTTTCATCCGATTTGGAGTTTTAAATACCTCACATGCGTAATTTGCACTCCACAAGATTGATATTTAGTACCAGATTACTTATGGAGCGCAAAAAATACCTCTGTCATATTTCATCGAGATCGGATCAAATTAGGGTGAGATAAAAAAGTGCCACAAAGTCAAACGCCATAATTTTTTACATTGTCGGAAAATGTCGGAAATAATATCAAATTTTAGAATAAGTTTAGATTTGTTCGAATTGGTCACCTTTGGCACGAACTATGGCCTTCAAACGGCCAATGAAACCGTGACACGCTGCCAGAATGTTGCTCTGCGGTATTTTGGCTAATTCCCTGCGAAGCGCTTGCTTGAGGTGATCGACACTTTGGTATTTTTTAGTGCCAACCTTGCTTTCCAAAATACTCCAGACACAATAGTCCAACGGATTGGTATCCGGAGATTTCGGTGGCCATTGTACGCTGGAAGTAAAGCGAGGAACTTTATTTTGTAACCATTCTTGGGTGGCGCGTGCTGAGTGCGATGGTGCTGAGTCCTGTTGGAATGTTTGCGGCCAAAATGTTTGCGTGCCCAGCTGACCTTTTTGGCAAGTTTTGTTTGTTTACAAACTGCGGGACAACGAATGTTTTCTCATCGGAGATCGGAGGAAACCAAATTCGACAGTTCACCACTTTCGGCCAAGCGATGCAACTCTTTAGCTCTTTTGAGTCTATTTTCTTTCTGTTGCACTTTTTGGAATTTCAATGGCTCATTTTTCAATACTTGCCGAATGGAATATTGCGATGTGTTCAGCTCACGAGAAATTTTTCGGCCACTGCGACTCGGGGTACGATCAAGTCGCTTCTTTACTTTTCGAACCATTTCTGCTGATGTTGCTGTTTTCTTCCTTGACGTCGGGCTACGCTACCAGTATCACGGTAACGAGCGATGGTACGAGACACAAAAGATTTATTCACATTTAAATGGTGGAGTGCTCTAACGATAGCCACTTTTTTTCCAGCCAAATATAAAGAAATCACACTATGGCGCTTGAATTCCATAATGAATAACTTTTTTTCTGGAAAATTCTCACCAAAATGGTTTTGTACCCTTGTAAATGGTTTTGTACCCTTGTAACAGCTGTCGGAAGAGTGGCTTAGAAATGAGAGCAGTCTGAAGTTGGTTGCATTTTTTTCATCTTTTCCGATATATCTTCTATCTTTTGTACCAGATTTCAAATACAGCTCAGAAATAAGTATTTAAAATTTTGTCAAGATCGGTTCAGATTTGAATATAGCTCTCATATATATCTTTATCCGATTTCAGGGTTTTTGTGCACCCAAATGGCTTATATCAACCTAAATGAACTGAATTTTGCCAATTCCAACTGAATTCATCCTAGAAACAAGTTCTTCAAATTTGGTGAAAATCGGTTCATATATAGCTATGGCTCCCATATACATGTTTCATCCGATTTGGTTCCTCTCATGCGTAATATGCACTCCGCAAGAATGATATTTGATACCGGACATAAGATACTGGTTGAAAATACCTCTGCCAAATTTGATCGAGATCGGTTCAGATTTTTATATAGCTTCGATATACATCTTCATCCAATTTTACGGTTATTACTCACCATATATGTAATATCAGCCCAAATTGAATACATTTTTTTCGTATTCAACCGAATTATACCATTTGGTGAAACTCGGTTCGGCATATCTATCGCTCCAAGAAATATTTTTTAATATCATCCTCATCGAAGTCATATCATGCACTATACAGCAATGTTATTTGGTTCATAGTTGGTATGATCTACTTGAATTCCCAATATAAACTTTTTGTTGCGGGAGCTCTACTAAATAAGTATAGTGGTGTAGGTTATTATATAATCGGCCCGCCCGACTTTTGACCTTTCCTTACTGTTTTTTTTATATTTAACAATAATTTTCTACCTCCATTGTTATTTAATCATATTTGTTCTAACTTGAAAACAGTTGCAATTAATTTCAATATTTATTTTAAATTATTTGCACATGAAATCATCAAATTTTGAATTTTTTTTTTCCTCACAACAAATCTTTTTTAAGTTTTATTTTTTTCTAAATTGCAGAAAACATTAGAAAAGAAAATTATTACAATCATAGAATTTGTTCCCCGCTTTTGTTACCATTTTCCATGGTGGCCACCCACAAGGGCATTCATTTTCCAGCCACCTCCTCCTACTCCTCCTCCTTCTTAAGTATTCCACTCAATTCATATGATTGTCGATTTTCATATAAAACTATTTCTCTTTCTTTAACATTACCTCCTCCACCTTCCCTCTCCTCGACCCTGCTGCATATATTTGATTAGAAAACTATTTCGTTTGCACTCGAATTGATTTTGTTCGTTTTGTTATTCATTGCAATGCTCTCTCTCACTCTGTCAGCCATTCAATAAATTTACATATTCTCAATAACAGTTTAATATTTTTCTTTGAATGCAAGCAGAACGAATGAATGAATGTGCAGGCTGGCAGGAAGGCAGACAATGCAACAATGGCAAATAACAAGTCAAAAATGGTCTTAAGAGTGGTCAAGTCGAATAGGTTATGTTCCTTATTGTTAAGAAATAATGAAATTAATGATAATGATTTTATCGAAATATGGACTCATATGAAAAAAAATTTTAACTTGCGGGCTTGGAGGAGTGTGGAAACAATCCACGATATCACGCTCGGAGGAGTTTAGAAAAAGTCCACGCCATCATACTTGGAGCTGTTCAGAAAATATATTTTAAAATCCACGCATTTGGACTGGAAGAATTAAAAAAAAATCTTGAAAAAATCACGTCTTTGGCCGTGATCAAAATATTTTATAAAATATTTGTAAAATATCCACGTCTCTCGGCCTTGGAGAATACTAAAAAAAATGTAAACATGATTGATTTTCCTTTTGTTATTGTTGCATTTTTTCTCCAGACTTTTTTCTTTATGGTTTAGTCTTAACTTTATATAAGTAGTATAAACCGTACTCGAAGACCATCCCCATCACATTGCAGCTTGAAGAGCGAGAGCTGACTTGAGAAACCTGAGTAGTTTTGGCACAACAGACTATCCGAATCTTATGGATAGTGCAACCGCTCCAATTCGTATTTAGATTGAAAGCAGTGTATGCAAAACATCTTCCCAACATGTGGAGCTTCAAAATTTGGAACAAAAACTTGCATTGTTTCTAGTATGGTTGGTATTGATAATAAGATATATCGGTTTTGGTATAGCCGCAATATATCGCTACCTCCCGATATTCAGTATTTTGATGATTTTTGTGACATTTTTTCACGTATTTTTCTAAAAATGGATATTTGCAGGTCATTAATGGGCTCTAGCTCAGATGGTTCACCACTGTGTGTATAGGTCCACGATTTTTGTATAGCTCCCATATAACGGTACCTCCAGATATTCGGTATTTTGATGATTTTTGACACATTTTTCCACGGATTTGTCTAAAAATTGGCATTTGCAGGTCATTCTAGGTTCTAGATCCGGTGGCGAAATATATACTTACAGGTCCAGGTTTTGGTATAGCCTCCTTATAACGGTTCCTTCCCATATTCGGTGTTTTGATGATTTTTGTCACATTTGTCTAAAAATTGGTATTTGTAGTTCGCAATGGGTTCTAGCTCCGGTGACAGAACAATAAATATTTAGGTCCACGTTTTCCTATAGATTACATATAACGATGCCCACCTATATTCGGTATTTTGATAATCCTAGTCACATTTAAACACGAAATTGTTTCGGTATTTTAGAAGATTTGTAGATGACAATCCTTGAAGTATAAAATTGTCTATAGAGGTTCCCGTTTTGGTGTGGTCTTATACAACGGGCTCATCCACTTTATGGTTTTTTTAAAAAGTTTAACAGCATTATCCATTATAGACATTCCTTTTGGGTTATAGTCTACAAATTCCATTTATATTTATTGTTCACCTTTTACGCAGACCAAATCCTCCTTTCCCACATTGCAATCTCCTCCATTAGGATCCTGTTATCAAGAGTACTGGAATTCTAGGTTAGATTCAAAACAAAGCTTTTTCTTATAAGAATTTCCAGAAGTGGTCTTTCATATCTACTGAGCGCATCGATATACGAGTGTATTACCCACACAACTTTATACTCCCACAAGATCACCGATTTCTACACTTGTCATATTTTATTGAAGCTGGAAAATATGTATTTTTAAAATATTTGTTATTAATTTCTAGATTTTCTCACCGCCATACATGAAAAGTCCTCCTTTCCCATTAAATTTTGAGAAAAATTCATCAAGGTTTTCGCTTTAACTCTGTGCTTAACACTTTGTCACCACTTTGAAATAAAACACTTGAGCTTTCGGTTTGTACGGGACACACACGTTATTTAAACGTAGAATACATATTTCTCTTTCGGTCGGCTTATATAAGCTTATTCTAGATGGTTCTGAAATGGAATGGAATTCTAGATTATTCTTTAATATTCGAGAATTACTAAAAAATAGAAGTCATTAATCGATATTTACACTAGGCTACATATTATGAAAAGTAGGGGGCGCCGCGCAATTATATGAGTTGCAAGGTTGAATTTAATTCACAATAACTGACAATTAAGATCTCCATATGGGAGATCCTCCTTGTCTGTAGTTCAACTTGGATACATGCCCTTTCTGCATACGGTGATCACTTTGATGGCCTTAGTTCATTCTCCTAACTCTGGACAGTACTTAGTTCTCATGCCAACAGTAGTTAATTGAATCATTAAAGATAATACAAAGGTAATTTGTCCAGCCCAAAAATCCTGATGTTATTTCCAGCTTTTAATATTGTGATATTTTTCCTGAAGCTCGTTTTTTGACTTGCGTTTGGAGATCGCATATATAAATTATTAAAAATGATACAAATTCATCATTTTGATGTTACAAATAAAATGCCAAGCTTAATATGCCTACCATTCCATTGCAGAGCCTCTCCGAACTGAAAAAAACTCTAAACTGAAAATAATACCAGTCCTAAATGATTTGAAAAGGAAAATTTGCATTACAAATTCATTTCGTTCGCATAAAAAAGAAAATAGTTTGAAAACGAAAGACATGGAAGAATAAGCAAAACGAATGCAAACTACAAAACTTAGCCAAAACAAACATTTTAAAGACCGAGAAGACAGGCACATGGACAACACATACGAGTATCCTGTGTTTGCTACGAAATGCTGGTCTCTCTAAGAATATCCTGTTTTTGATTGTTATTATTCTCCATGATAGTCTAAGGACAATCATCTTTTAAGACTCCGACTTAAGGTCTTCTATAAAATTGGCATTTATTTAATTTTCTTCAAAATTTTTCGTTGACATTTTTTTTTGCTGCTTTGAACTGTGACTCGGTATGGAAATCAAGCAAAGGACCTTTCATACCTTTTGTGGATGGCATGACACAAAATAAGTAATAAAAGTGTTGGAATCTAACAAAACAAAAACCGAGAATTAATTAAGAAGTGTCAAAATAGCTTAGAAATATTTGTGCGAAAATCAATTGCAACAACATTTGAATATTTCCATTGCAAGATTCTGCAATAATGTGCAATAAAATAATATTGAAAAATGTCAAATGAAAACGACATGACTGGAGATGCAAAAAGAGGCATTATCGTAGAAATGTGGAAAAAGACGAGGTTTGGAATTGAGGGTTAAAAATTGTGCATATAAGTTATATAAAAGGGCCTATTTTAACATATTTGCATTGATGTAGGAATTTTCAGAAAGAAACGACTACGAAGGACCAAATTTAAAAATGAGAAAAGAAACACTTCCTCTCGGCTCGAGTGTCGTGTGACGGCAAAACACCTTCGTAATTTTTGCCCACACAAAACGCAATTTGCCCAGCCGAACCCTAGCGAGCAACCACACTCAATGAAGGAGAACCTTTATCACAACAACAGACAGCATCACTCATCACTACCATTGGCGGTGATGACCACGTGTAATGTTATTGTGATAACCAAATTTTTGTAAACAACTTCCTGTTTTTCCACCGCGAACACGTGGTGGAGCCGGGTATAAAAGGGAAGTCGATGGCAGAATCGAGACAGTCAGTACAAGACCTTGAACGTGACAAAACCAACTTCGGTAAGTGCTTAATTAAAAATTTATCCTTGACACCTTTTCTTAGAGTACTTATCCAAGTCTCTAATCCCTGAATCCCGGTGGTAATCCTAGAACATCCTTGTAGTCTCTGTAGGTCTCTTGGAACCGTATACTTGAATATCCTGTAGTCTGCTAGGGTACTTATTAAAACCTCTTGCAACCTTATTAAGGCCTCTTGCAACCTAGATCATTGTAGTCTGTTTAAGTACTTATTAAGGTCTCTCGCAACCGTATCCTTGAATATCCTGTAGTCTGCTTGAGTACTTATTAAGGTCACTTGCAGCCGTCTGCTTGAGTACTCATTAAGATCCCTTGCAACAGTATCCTAAATTATTGTAGTCCGCTTGAGTACTTATTAAGGTCTCTCGCAACCGTATTCTAGATCCTTGTAGTCTGCCTCAGTACTTATTAGAGTCTCTTGCAACCGTATCTTGGAATATCCTGTAGTCTGCCTGAGTATTTATTATGGTACCTTGCAACCATATCCTAGATCCTTGTAGTCTGATTAAGTACTTATTAAGGTCTCTTACAACCGTATCCTTTAATATTCTGCCGTCTGCTTGTGTACTCATTAAGATCCCTTGCAACAGTATCCCAGATTCTTGTAGTCTGATTGAGTACTTATTAAGGTCTCTTGCAGCCGTCTGCTTGAGTACCAATTAAGATCCCTTGCAACAGTATCCCAGACTCTTGTAGTCAGTTTTGAGTACTTATTAAGGTCTCTCGCAACCGTATGCTAGTTCCTTGTAGTCTGCTTGAGAACTTATAAAGGTCTCTTGCAAAAGTAGCTTTGAATATCCTTGTAGTTGGCTTGAGCACTTATAGAGGTCTCTCGCACTGAATCCATCCCGAATCCTGAGCGCAAAAACCCTGTCCCGTGTCTCGAGTACTTATCAAGGTCTCGGGTTGATGAGCCACTTCCAATCCCGGACCGAAGTCTATAAGGACCATTTTTTATTTATTTAACTTTTAATAATCAACACACCATTTGGAACGAATTTGGCAATTTTCAAATAATTAAAATCTCTTAAAAAAATCTTAAAAATACCAAATGTAGCTATTATATTAGGGTCTATACCACGAAGTGGACCTGCATAGGCAATTATATCCATTAAAATATTATTATTTTATTATCCATTAAAATATTCAAATGCGAAACTTGGATAAAAAATAATCGGCGAATAATCATCAAAATACCAAATATCGGGGGTGCCGCTATATTGGGGGCTATACAAAGACGTAGACCTGCACAGACAATTTTCTGTCTTAGGCTGTACTATTCATTATAACTTTCAAATACCAAATTTGAAACATTTCCGGTGAAAAATGTCGCTTAAATCGCCAAAATACCGAAAAAAGTGATGTACCATTATATGGGGGCTATACCAAAACTTGAACCTACATGACCCATTTTCAATACCAAAAGTCCTGCACACATATTACACATTTGAGTAAAATTGTATCAACCTACTTCATTTCGTTCGAAAGCTAGAGTGATTTCCACAGACGGACGGACATCGCTAAATCGACATAGAATTAAATGCTGATCAAGAATATACAGGATTAGATGAAAAAACTGTAACCAACTTCAGACTGCTGTCATTCCTAAGCCACTCATCCGACAGCTGTTAAAATTATTCCAGTGACTGGTACCGTACCCCGACGTTAAGGAAGTGGGCGGAAGAAAACATCAACATCAGCAGAAATGGTTCGAAAAGTAAAGAAGCAACTTGATCGAAAACCGCGTCGCAGTGGCCGAAAATGGATCGTGAGCTGAAAATATCGCAATATGGTCGCTCCCCGCTCGTATTAATCGTCCGTTGCATCAGAATAAATGTCGAATATTATCGTGAAAATATTCTGGAGGGTGTATTACAGATTTGGGCACGCAAACATTTTTGCCTGTTGGACATTCCAACAGGACTCAGCACCATCGCACTCAGCACGCGCCACCCAAGAATGGTTACAAAATGAGGTTCCTCGCTTCATTTCCAGGGCACAATGGCCAACAAAATCTCCGGATACCAATCCGGTGGATTATTGTGTCTGGAGTATTTTGAAAAGCAAGGTTGGCACTTAAAAAATACCAAAGTGTCGATCACCTCAAAGTGTCGCTTCGCCAGAAATGGGCCAAAATACCACAGAGCAACATTCGAGCAGCGTGTAACGGTTTCATTGGCCGTTTGAAAGCCATAATTCGTGCCAAAAGTGACCAATTCGAACGAATCTAAATTTATTCTAAAATTTGATGCTATTTCCGACATTCTTTGCTTTAATTCAATAAAATTTTAAAAAAAATGTTAAAATTATGGCGTTTGACTTTGTTGCAGATTTTTTATTTCACCCTGTATTTTCACTTAAGTAATACTTAAACTAATCTTAACTTAACCTAATTGCAGCCATACAGTAGTTCTTATATATTTACACATGGAATAGGGATCATTGCATATATCCTCGTCCATTCATCAAGTGGTCTCTTACTTAGTATGTAGCCGTGTAAGTGGGTCATAAACTGGATTATCGTAGACACTATCAGGGCACATATATGGTTTTTATGGAGGCTGGAAAATAGATAATTTTCGAATATTAAATTAAATTTTATACAAAAAAGCGAATTGGGCTCCTGATTCTTCTTCTTTCAGAAATTCTGGCCCATATTAAGGCATTGCTAGGTGTCAAATTAGCCTCTGTCATTCTTTACAGTATCACTTACATTGCACAAAAAATATGCAAACACTTGAATGTTTATTCAAATTTCTATGCACATCCACACATACAATTCAATTCATGTCTGCATTTATTATTTCGCATTGGAAAAATATCCTTAGGTTTGTTTTTAAAATTATATTATCTTAAAGAGCAAATTGCCAAAAAAAAAGAGACCACAGTAATTAAATAAATGTCATTGACATATTTTAATTTGATTTATTTAGTTGAAATCGGTTTCGAGTGTCAAGGTCATCTAAAAGCATGTTTAGATATAATGAAACCAGTGGATCTTAGCTCCATTGGGTATGTATCAAATAAAACTCACAACTGTTGAAATCCACACTGTCAAGCCAATTTTGGAATCGAAAATTTTGAAAGAAAAATTATCCGCTCTATGTGGTCTATACGAAGGCGTTAATCTGCATATGTAATTTTTGCCAAAGGCTGTAGTACTCATTACGAACTTTAAATGCCAAATTTGAAACAATTCTCGTCCATAATGTGTCTAAAATCATAAAAAATATCGAATATTGGGAGGTACCGTTGTATAGGGGTTATACAGGGTTGCCCATATTCGACGGACCTTTGTGCCCTTTGGGCCCATTCCAATCGACGAGGCTTGTCCGCAGGCAACTTCCATTGCGTCAATTGAATTTTGTACGAGAACAAATGCAAATCAATGCGAATAATCCGTTCTAAAGTGGAGCGAGCCATGCTCAACTGCTGAAAACGGCGTTTTTGGGATGTTCCTGAGGACCTCTCAACACTGGCTCGTACGGCAGCGATATTCTCGGCCGATCGCCTTGGTCGACTTTTATATAGCCTCTTCGGATTAGAAAGAGCCTTACCAGTCGAAAATTTTTCGTATAAACGCTTAATGGTGTTCTAAGAAGGCGCACTTCTCACATTTTTAATGTTTTAAAAGCACGTTGAGTTTTCACAATTGACTTCCTTTGTTGAATATAAATTTCAACTATTTCAGAGCGCTCACGAGGCGTGTATTGGTTCATGGTAAAAATCTGATTGGACTGACGCCTCAAACGCGTTATGTCATTAAGCGATGTGACACCTCTGTCAAAAGTTATGGCGTTGCCAGATGGATCCGTCGAATATGGGCAACCCTGTACATAGACGGTAGTGTCCATTAGGAACTACAAATGCGAAATTTCAAACAACTCCGTTGGATACTGTCGGTAAATCATCACCACCACCTAGTTCACCAAAAGAACAGTAATAAATAGGTGAAGTGGTCACTGAAATGAACTAGATTTTACAATTCAATTCCATTTTCAGTCCCACAAATTTTGAAGACCTGTTATGATAATGAACCAAATTTTAGTCAGTATTGTGGAGAGTTCCAAACTGAGTCGGAAACGTAATGTGCCCTCAACACATAAGGTCTGTCTGGTTACTTTTCTTACAAGAATTGTTCGGCAACTTCCTCCTTAGAGAGCAAGGTAGTTTTATTCTCGTTTATATGAAAACTGAAAATGAAAAAGCGGAATCTTGTAAAAACCTGCTAGAAATCAGCTTAAACAAAAAACAAGTAAGCAAAGGCTATAGTCGTACAGGGCCGACCATGTAATACCCAACAACACTACAATAAGTTAGAAATCCCCTTTGGCTTTTGAAATTATGTCATAGAGCACTGTCCATATATTACCCTTAGCTTTTTGAACAGGCACATTTGCCAATATTTACGCATTCCGTCGTGCTGCAAGTTGTTGTGGTCCATTTTACAGTTAAATATAATTCAATGGTCATCCAAAATGCTAGACTTCTTCCCTGTCCTCAACTCTCTTCTAACACAAGATTCCGTGTCGATTTGTTTCAATTGTGTGATCAGGAAAATTATTGTTTTTGGTTAATTTATACCCCTAAATATTCTGCGATTATCTCCAAATGCAAAAGGCCCCTCTGTATCTCCAAATTTAGACTCATCTATATGATTTGCTTGTCTACGACATTTGGCTACAATTGTCAACGAAATCAGCATCAAAAAGCCAGAAGTTCGCCTTTTGTGTATTTCGGAATTCGTCTGTAAGTAATGTTGGTATTTTTTCACACAAAAGTAGTGGTCCATTCTGAGATATACAAATTCTAGCTAACATCCCCCTCCTTTTTATATATATTTCGCTATATATATCCGATATATTTACTATCGGCATCTACGTAACGGTCAGAAAATAAAAATATTCACGGTTTAATGGAAAATTTGACTTTTGTCTAACAGAAATGTTATTGTCTATTTCACCTACTAAACGATGACCATAAAAATAAACTTCCAATTTCCAACAAAAAAAAATATTTTTAAACTTGCAAAAGTAACTCTCCAGATATTAAAACAATAGCTGATCAATAGAAAAATTTTTTTTTGAAAGAAAAAAGAAATTTGTTCGGCAAGAGTTTGCAAACTTTCAGAAATAGTATTTCTTTCTCGAAGTGCTCTATTTTTCAGATCGTTTATGCTAACACGCGACTACCGATAACAATTTTTTGGCCAGCAGACCAAATGTATGGCAACGGCAAAGAATACCGAATATTGGCACACATCAACCTTAGGAGCATTTACCCTATTCTGATGAACACAATATCACCCAAGCAATTGATTAAAAAAATCTTTTGTTCCAATTGATTATTTTAAAAATATTTTTATCCCGACATTTTAAGTACAAAACAAGTAAAAAAACATTAAGTTCGGCCGGGCCAAACTTTTAATACCCTCCACCTTAGGGTAAAAGAAACATTAGAAGAAATGTGGCAAAAACCATTAAAATGCCGAATATCGGGAGGTACCGTTATATGGGGGCTACACCAAAACGTGGACCTATAATTACAATGTTTCGCCACACGAACTAGGACCCATTATGACCCACAAACACCAATTTTCAGACAAATCCATGAAAAAATGTGGCCAAAATCATCAAATTACCGAATATCGGCAGGTACCGTCATATAGGGCTATACCAAATCATGGACCCATACATGCAATGTTTCGCCACCGGAGCTGGAACCCATTATGACCAACAAATACCAAATTTCAGACAAATCCGTGAAAAAATGTGGCATAAATCATCAAAATACCGAATATCGGGAGGTACCGTTATATGAGGACTATACCAGTACGTGGACCGATATATCTCATTTTCAATACCAACCATCCTAGACACAATGCAAATAGCTCTGCTAAATTTTGGCACTCTACGTCAAATAATGTGGGCTGTATCGTGATTTCAACAGACAGACAGACGGACATCGTTAAATCGACTTAGAATTTTATGCTGATTATGAATAAATATACTTTATGGGGTCTAAGACGAATATTTAAGGATGTTACAAACGGAATGACAAAGTTAATATACCCTCCTTTCCAAGGTGGAGGATATAAAAATATTCCCCATATCAGATATTGCTTGTGTTATAACGTTTGTTACCGCCACACATAACCATCCACTGACATTATTACCATGATAGGCAGAAATAATCTATCAACGACAAGAAATAACAATTATTTCCGTTTAATGGCGCATTTTAACTGATATTGGTAACCCTGTTGAGCAAGCAACAAGAAAATCCACCACCATTTTGTTCAACACTCAATTGCAATGCAAAATATCTTTACGTTTGATTAATTATTTTGCAATGATGTTCACATACTTTGTAGGGGATGTAGCTCAGTGGTAGAGCGTTCGCTTTGCATGTGAAAGGCCCCGGGTTCGATCCCCGGCATCTCCAAGTAATTTTTTTAATATATTTATTAACAAATTTTTTATTTTTTATACAAAAGAAAGTTGTTTTTAATGACCAGTTTCCGTATGATGGTACGGAAATGAAGTTGGTGAAAAAACACCCCTCCCTTGTTTTTCAAATCTATGATGAGATTAAAAAATACTCTTGATTTCTTTTCTTTTTCTTTCAAGTTCACTGTCATAAAAACACTGCTTAATTAAAAAATATTTAAATTAAAAACATACATTAAAAATGGAATAAATTTGGACATTCCAAAAAAAAAAAACAAAGAAACAAGTAAAATAGAAGAAATTTCGGCCGGGCCGTACTTTGAATGCCCTCCACTAATTTGGAACTAATTTCAAACTTTTCAAAAACATAAAATCCGTTAAAAATTATGTTAAAATCTTAAAAATACCGAATATAGCCGTATATTGGGATCTATACGAAGGCATGGACCTGCACAGGACATTTTTGTCATAAACCATTACAATATTCAAATACGAAATTTAAAAAACAAAAATCCGTTGAATAATGTAGGTAAAATTATCAAAATACCGAATATAGAGAGTTAGAGTCTTATCGGGGCTATACGAAGACCTGGACCTAGACAATTTTCTGTCACAGGCTGTAGTACCTATTAGGAACTTCAAATACGAAATTTCCTACAATTTCGGTGAATATAAATACCAAATCGTCAAAATACCAAATATAGGGAGGCTTCTATACGAAGACCTGGAACTGCATAGACAATTTTCTGTCATAGATTGCACTTCAAAATCGAAATTTAAAAAAAATTCCAGTGAATAATGTCCCTAAAATCGTCCAAATACCGAATATAGGGAGGTACTACCTATTCGGAACTTCAAATATAAAATTTTAAAACAATTCCGGTTAATAATGTCTCTGAAGTCGTCTATATACCGAATATAGGGAGGTACCGATATATGGGGGCTATACAAAAACCTGAACCTGCATAGATAATTTTCAGTCATAGGCTGTAGTACCCAATACGAATTCTGAATACGAAATTTGAAACAACTCGGATGAATAATATCCCTAAACTCGTAAAAATATCGAATATCGTGGGGTACCGTTATATGGAGCTAAACGAAGACGTGGACCTGCATACGCAGTTTTTTGTCATTGGCTGAAGTTCCCATTACAAATTTTAAATACGAAATTTGTAACAACTCCGGTTAGTAATGAATAAATAATAATTAATAAAATCAAAACACCGAAAATTGGGAAGTACCATACATGGAGGCTATACGAAGACGTGGGCCTGCATAAGTAATTTTTTGTCATAGGTTGTAGTACCCGTTATGAATTCTATATAAGAAATTTGAACCAACTCCGGTGAATAATGTCCCTCAAATCAAATATCAAAATACCGTATATCGGGGGTACCGTTGTAAGGGGGCTATACGATACCTTTCAGGAGGTAAAGAGTTTAGAAAAAACCTCTAGTATGGATTTTTAGACAATTCCATTGAAAAAATGTAGTTAAAATCATCAAAATACCGGACAAAATAGGGACGTACTGATATGAGGCCTACACGAAGACCTGGAACTGCATAGACAATTTTCTGTCGTAGATTGCAGTTCAAAATTGAAATTTGAAACAATTCCGGTGAATAATGTCTCTAAAATCGTCCAAATGCCGAATATAGGGAGGTACCGATATATGGGGGCTATACGAAGACCTGGACCTGCATAGACAATTTTCTGTCACAGACTGTAGAAACTATTAGGAACTTCAAATACGAAATTTGTAACAACTCCTGTGAATAATGAATAAATAATAATTTATAAAACCAATATACCGAATATTTGGAGGTACCGTTATATAGAGGCTATACGAAGACGTGGGCCTGCATACGTAATTTTTTGTCATAGGTTGTAGTACCCATTATACCCGATGAATAATGTTCCTAAAATCGTCAAAATATGCAATATCGTGGGGTACCGTTGTATGTGGGCTACACGATATCATAGACCTGTATAGGCATTTTTCTTCCAGGGGATAAAGTGTTTAGAAAGAACTTCTAGTATAGATTCTTAGACAATTCCATTGACAAAATGTAGCCAACATCATCAAAATACCGAATATAGGAAAGTACTGATATAAGGAGCCTATACGAGGACCTGTAGTACCTCTTAGAAACGTCAAAATCAAAATTTGAAACAATTCTGGTGAATAAAGTCGCTAAAATCGTCAAAATATCGAATATTTGGAGGTACCGTTATATCGAGGATATACGAAGACGTGGATATGCATAGACAATTTTCTGTCTTAGGCTGTAGTATCCATTACGAACTTCAAATACCAAATTTAAAACTATTCCGGTGAATAATGAAGCTAAAATTATTAAAATACCGAATATCGGGAGGTACCGTTGTATGGGGGCTATACGATATCGAGGACCTATGTAGACAATACTCTTCCGGGGGGTAAAGTACCCAAAAGGAATTCCTTTTGTGTATTTTTTCAGACAATTTCATTGAAAAATTTGGCTACAATCATCAAAACACCGAATATCGAGGGGTACGATTATATGGAGGCTGTACAATATAGTGGACCAATATAGCCCATCCTCGAACTTGACCTGCCTGCAGAGAAAAGACAGACTTGTGCAAAATTTTAGCTTCGTATCTTTATTCGTTTTGACTCTAGCGTGATTACAACTGACGGAGGGACGAACGGACGGACAGGGCTAAATCGTTTTAGAATTTTACGCTGATCAAAAATTTATACGCCTTGTTATGTCTAAAATTATTATTTCGATGAATTACAAACTTAATATACCCTCCATGCTGTATATGGTCGAGGGTATACAAAATACAGTGTCAATTAATTTATTCGCATTCTCTGCCATAGAGAATTTATATGTCATATGGTTGTCATATTTCGTTTTGTTACTCTGTTCTTATCAGACATCGCTTGACATTTCAACCCTCAATGGCTTGTTATTGCCAACGTGAATCATGAGTTTCCATTAATGGATACAGAATTGTGTGTGCTTGCCTTCGTTGTTGTGAGTCATTTGACCAATTGACTTCAACAAGCAGAGTGGCGCAGTGGAAGCGTGCTGGGCCCATAACCCAGAGGTCCGAGGATCGAAACCTTGCTCTGCTATTTGAGTTTAAAGAACTCTGAACCGTAATTTTTAGTTGTTTTATTTATTGTATTTTACTTCAGAAAAAGATAACAAAGACACCTAGAGAACAGGGAACTTTCAGATGACAAAAATATTAGAGAAAACAAGTTTCAATATTGTCGTTATAACGACAATCAGTACCTACATAAAAAGACTTCGGACCGGGGCCATCCATCCATACACGTATTTTATTCGTTCAAATGTACTTTCCTATTCAAGATGATATTCAATTATTTTCCATACGAATGAACGACGCGAAAAAGTCTCCCAAATAAACAGTGTTGGTAAAAAGATCTCATCGACAGACCATGTGCTGCGACAAGTAAAAACGAGTAACCACCGCTGACTGACGGGAAGGTAATGATGATGCCCAGCAAAAATAAAATGGATATTTTGCAGCACCGATTTATTAGGCGATCATCAATTTCAAATGGTTGCCAACGACAAATGGCTTTTTAAAATAAATTAATAATAACAGTGTTTGGCTTGCTTGTTTGGGATACCATAGTATTTTGTTGTTGCAAAATCGTCAGGCAAAATCCCATTATTGTTGTTTTTATAAAAACAACGTTTGTTTATGAGTGGAGAACGATGGTAATGTTTACCAGGGGGTAAGGCCTTAATGTTTATAAGTGCGGTTGTAAGATTTAGAAGATTTTCCAAAAGAATTTTAGTTTTATGTAATTCTTTTGTTCCTCTTCTATTGAGCTTACGATCTCGTCACTTGGGTAAAAAAATGTTTTTGTCATAGAAGTTATTTTTTAAAATAACTTCTGGGGAGAATATCCCAGACAAGAAACAAGGGAACTGATGAGGATTGGTGGCTCTTTCCGAAACCTAGGTATTCCCTGCCTTACCCCCTGGTAAACATTACCATCGTTCTCCACTCATAAACAAACGTTGTTTTTATAAAAACAACAATAATGGGATTTTGCCTGACGATTTTGCAACAACAAAATAAATAATAACAAAAACACTGATTGACTTTTAATACTAAAAAAGGAGACACACATACACACAGTGACATTCGTGTTGCCACATTTTGTTAAAAGCGGTCAGAATGGTTTGAGTTTGGGCAATTTTTGTAATCAATATTAGAACGTCAAAAGTACCCGCTACTTCGTCAGCGGAAAGTCCACCTTAAAAATTAGATTCGTTCCAAGAGTTCGTATTAGGCCTATTTATACCCTCCACCATACATAGCATGGAGGGTATATTAAGTTAGTCATTCCGTTTGTAACTCCTCGAAATAATAATTTTAGAAATAACAAAATATATATTCTTGACCGGCGTAAAATTCTAAAACGATTTAGCCCTGTCCGTCCGTCTGCTCTAATTGCGCTACAGTCAAAACGAATAAAGATGGGAAGCTAACATTTTGCACAGATCAGTCTTTTGTCGGCAGGTAGGTCAAGTTCGAAGATAGACTATATTGGACCACGATATCGTATAGCCCCCATACAATGGTACCACCCAATATTCGGTATTTTGATGATTTTAGCCAGATTTTTCAATGAAATTGTTTGAAAATAAACACAAGGAGTTCCTTTTGCGTAATTTACCCCCTGGAAGAGAATAATGGTACTCCCCGATATTCGGTATTTTAATGATTTAAGCTACGTTTTTCAACGAAATTCTACATAATCAGTTCTTCGTGGCTACTTTACCACCCTAAATGAAATTATCTATATAGGTCTACGATATCGTATAGCCTCCACACAACGGTATCACATGATATTCAGTATTTCGATGATTTTAGTCACATTTTTCAATGGAATTGTCAGAAAATCCACACAAGGAGTTCCTTCTGAGTACTTTACCCCTTGGAAGAAAATTGTTTATATAGGCCAACGATATCATATATCCTCCATACAACGGTACCCCCCAAAATTCGGCATCTTGATGGAATTTACCACATTTTTCAATGGAATTGTCTGAAATTAACGGAGTTCTTCGTGACTACTTTACCACTTGAAGAAAATCGTCTAAATAGGTGTATAATATCGTATAAACTCCATACAAAGGTACGCCTCCCCGTTATTCGGTATTTTTAAGATTTTAATCAGATTATTGGAATTGTCCGGAAATAAACACAAGGACTTCCTTTTGCGTACTTTACCACTGGATGAGAACTGTCTATATAGGTCTACGATATCGTATAGCCCCCATTCAGCAGTGCTCCATATATTCGGAATTTTGATAATTGTTACCAAAATTTACAATGAAATTGTCTGAAAATCCGCGAAAGGAGTTCATTCTAAGTACTTCACCTCCCACAAGATTATTGTCTATATAGGTCCACGATATAGTATATCCCCTATAGAACGGTACCTCCATGTATTCTGTATTTTGATAATTGTAGCTACATTTTTCAATGGAATTGTTTAAAAATTCATACTAGAAGTTCTTTCTAAGCACTTTACCTCCTGGAAGAGATATGTCTAAATAGGTCCACAATATTAGTATTTTGATGATTTTAGCGACATTATTCACCGGAATTGTTTTAAATTTGGTATTTAAAGTTCGAAATGGATACTACAGCCTAAGACAGAAAATTGTCTTTGCAGGTCCACGTTTTGGTATATCCCTCATATAATGGTACCTCCCGATATTCGGTATTTTGATGATTTTAGCTTTATTGTTACATTTAGTACTTTTCGTACAATTTTAGTACACATTTCCAAAACCACTTGTATATTTAACTCCTTCAGGATTTCAGCTGTTTAACTTCCCCCCATTACCAAATTTAGGTCAATTTAGTACTTTTCGTGCAATTATAGCATTTAGCACATTTCCAAACCCACCTCCATATTTGAACCACAGACCCCAATAGGGACATTTATATCAAATTTCAGAATTTCAGCTATATTTTTTCACACAATACCAAATTAAGTATAATTTAGTACTTTTCGTACAATTATAGTACATATTTCTACAACCAACTCTATATCACAACACCAGATACCAACAGAGACCTCAATATCAAATTCCCGAATACCAGCTGTAACCCTTCTCCCAATACCCAATTTTGTACCACTTAGTACTTCTGATACAATTATAGTACAGATTTGCAAAGCCAATTCAATATTTCAATCCCAGAAACCTGAAGGGATAGAATTCCAACCTATCCCTTCACTCAATACAAAATTTAGTACGTTTCGAACAATTATAATAGGTATTTTCAAAATAATCTCTTTATCTAAACCTCAGTAATCTCAATATCAAATTTCAGAA
Organism: Musca domestica; assembly: GCF_030504385.1. NCBI lineage: Eukaryota > Metazoa > Arthropoda > Insecta > Diptera > Muscidae > Musca > Musca domestica. The sequence continues at coordinate 6,897,330 of NW_026712336.1, read as the reverse complement.
TTCTAGTTTTGTAATTTCCCCCGTTGCCAAATTTAGTACCATTTAGTAAAACTATAGTTCATATTTCCAAAACACCAGATACCAAGAGAAATACCTCAATATCAAATATCGGCATTCCAGGTCTATCCTTTCACTCAATACAAAATTTAGTACCATTTAGTTCACTTAAGTACACATTTCATAATAACCTCCATCATACAGTCCAATAGAAAACTTATTTTTAAATTTCTGGATTCCAACTCTGCCGGTTCACACAAAATTTAAATTGTACAAAAGTTTAGTGCCATATGTATGTATTTCAAAATTTACCTACATACCTCAGTCCTGCAATGTAATAGTAATCTTATATCAAAATTTCAGGAATCCAACTCTACTGGTTATCCCAAAATTTAAATGGTTGGAAATTTAGTACCATTGAGTACACACAAGTACGAAAAAACTGCCTACATTTCTCAGTCCCAGAGAGCAATACTAATCATATTTCTAAATTTCGGAATTCCGGCTCTATCTGTTAAACCAAATCGAAATTGTGCCAAATTTTGTACCACTTACTACTTTTCGTGCACATACATACAAATTTCGAAAACTTTTTACATTTCCCATTTCTACATTCCGTTCCAGCTTCATCCGTCCGTTTCAATTGGTACTAAATTGAGTACCGTTTAGTTCTTTTCGTGTACACGAGTACACACTTCAAAGACTACCTCCTTGCATCGACTCTACTTCTTAACCTTGATTCCCATTCCAAATTTCTAGTTTTTAGTTGTAACCGTTCACATGATACGAAATGGTACCATATATAGTACATTTTAGTAATTTTCGTACACTTATAGTGCCAAAGTTCCAAAAACCCTCTAGTATATCTATCATACACTCCCTCAGTGATCATTTTTTTCTATTTATATTTGGTACTATAAATGCATACAATCTGGCATCTCTGGCATTATCTGTGGTTAAAGCATTGCATTTTTGTTGTTTTTCTGTTTATATGCGATCACAAAAGCCCGATCGTTTCTTCACTAATTTTTTTTTTCATTCCTCGTTAGGGGGTTTCTTTGTTCTGTTGTTTTCGCTGATCGTGTGTATCGGTCGAACAACCTCGACCATGTATGTGTCTGTCTGTCTGCCTGCCTGCCATTGTGGTTTGCTTTGTTTGTTGTTGGTTACAAATAATTTTTGTTGAAACTTGCGCAACACAAGCATTAGGCGATCAGCATAATTAGCAAGCGGTTAGCTGTACAATGGGTGTGATTTTGCGATCTGAATGAGTGAGTAAACACAATGTTCGTTTGTTCGAAAGAAAGAACAACGCTGATTCAATTGTGGGCAGCTGGCCCAACCGGGTAAAATGAAAATAAATAAAATGTATTTTGTGCATATACCGCAAATAATTTCGATTTTTTCTTTTAAATTTAACCACAATGACGATCAAAATCGATATTTTCAACCATACATTTATTAGGAGATCAGCAGAATCATTGAGTATCGGAACAACATGAAAATATATTTATTTGCTTTACATTAAATTGGCTGTGTGTTCGGGTGGGTGTGTTGTGAGCATTTGCATTTTTGCTTCAGGGTTTGATTGGTGTATTTTAGGGTGGATCGCTCAAAAACGATTAACCAGAAGTAAACTGCAGGTTATATTAAGAGTGGCCGTTAATTGTTTACATAGCGCCCGCATTTTCCAATTTTACGAATACAGAATCTTTAAAAAATAGGAATAATGCAGTTTTGTGATAGCTTAGAAATGGTTGCAATTAAAACCAGTAAAGAAAGCCCTAAAGTCGGGCAGGACCGATTTTATGATACCCTACACCACTTTGCTAATATAGTTGAGCTCCACATAACAAGTAAAAGTTTTTATGGAAGAATTCAATCATACACCCTATGAATATAATTTTAATTCAAAGGACTAAATATGACGAAGCATTTGTATCTTTTAAATTCGGACTTGTATTGCCCATTTGGTGCAAAATTAATTTGAGATCAGATAAAGATATATATGGGAGCTATATCTAAATCTGAACCGATCTCGATAAAATTTGCCAAAAGGTATTTCTGAGCTGCATTTGATATATTTCCCCAAATATTATTGATACAGAGTGCATATTACGGCTGCGGAGGACAAAAATAACAAATCGGATGAACAATATATATGGGAGCTATAGCTGTATCTGAACCGACATTCACCAAATTTGGCATACTACCTTCTAGACTCAATTCGGTCGTAAGTGCCAAATTCCATCCCATTAGGGCAAATATTAGACGTTTGGTGCACAATAGAAGGTAAATCGGACGAAGTTATATGTGGGAGCTATATCCAAATCTGAAGCGATCTCGATAAAATTTAGCAAAGGTATTTCTGAGCTGCATTTGATATATTTCCCCAAATATTGTTGTTACAGAGTGCATATTACGGCTGCGGAGGACAAAAATAACAAATCGGATGAACAATATATATGGGAGCTATAGCTATATCTGAACCGATTTTGATCAAATTTGGCATACTTATTTTCAGACCTAATTTGGTTGTATGTGCAAAATTCCATACCATTCGGGCTGATATTACACCTTTGGTGCACAATAAAAGGCAAATCGGACGAAGATATATATGGGAGCTATACCTAAATTTTTACCGATTATCTCCAATTTCAATAGGGTTCGGTTGGGCAAACAAATGTTGTTTAGAAAATTTCATCTCAATCGGATAATAAATGCTACCTGCATTTTGTTCACAAGAATACATGGACAGACGGACGGACGGACCAACATGCAAAAATCAACTCAAGAAGTGATTCTATGGAGATCCTCAAAAGTAACTATGGGTCTATCTCGCTTCCTTCTTCATCTTACAAACAAATGCACAAAGACATAATACCCTTACCACTATGTGGTGTAGGGTATAAAAATATGAATAATGCAGTTTTGTGATAGCTTAGCGAAGGTCAAAAATAAAATGAGACAACGGTATGGGGATCTCGGAGAAAGCTCTGGAAGCAACAGACAAGCAAAAGCGCAAAGTCGCAGATGTTCCAAAAGAGGCTACGAGCACCCAACTTCCTTTGAAGCTGGTCTCCAGAGATGCAGAGCACTGTGAAGCCGTCGAAATAGACTAAGAGATTCCCACGTTCAAATGCTCCGGGCGAATCCAGTGAAAAACCTTGTAAAGGAGACTATCTCAAGAATCATTTGACTGTGGGAGATGAAGTGAGGTCGAACATTGAAAAGGTGGGCCCGGCCATGAAATCGATTGCTAAGCCTTGGGATTTAGCGAAGAAATCCCGGACCCGACAGAAAAGGAAGCAGACCGAGGAAAGAGGTAAGGAGCCACCATCTTACGCCAAAGCAGCCAAGAAACACTTTAGGGACGAAATGCACTACGCAGTTATCGGCACCAATAAAGGTTCTGGAAATCTACCCAAAGATCACTTAGAAATCATATCATATCATAGAAATAGTCAACATCAAAATTTTGGATCGCATATTTTATGGTGGTGATCCAATTACAATCACGAGCAGCGGAATAAGGAACGACAAAATGTTCCCAAACTTGCCCCGCATGCAAAGATTGTCGTCCTAAAGGAAATTATCATCAAAATATAACGCCCTTATGAAAACGGTAGCCTAAAAAGGAAAAGTAAAATTGGCGGAATCGAATTGGAAACGGAACGAACGCTCCAAGTCTTTGGATGTCAAAACAAGACATTGGACGCAACGAGATGGGAAGTCTTTCACTGAGAGGAGAACGATGACGGTACTCTTCTTGTGATTGAGGTCGACAATCTCTCCATGGAGAATCTGATAAAGTCAGATTCAAGAAGAACAAGGTGAGAATCTGCCTAGACGAAAGAACCAACAGGAGAAGGAGAAAGATGAGCCTCCAAGTACCACAAAACAGGGAGTGAAAAAAAGATCAGCGACGTCAAAACAAGACTTTGGACATGAAGAGATGGGAAGTCTTTCACAGAGCGAAGATGACGGTACTCTTCTTGTGATTGGAGTGTACAATCTCTCCATTGCCAGTCTGGTCGAAGTCGAAGAGCATTGATTTTTATATGTCTCAAACGCGCCCAGATTCAAGAAAAATAAGATGAGAATCGGGCTTTGCGAGAAAACTTATAGGAGGAGAAAAAAGCTGAGCCCCCAAGTTCCACGAAACAAGGTGTGGAAAAAATTAGCGACGTTAAAACAAGACTTTGGACATGAAGAGATGGGGTCGAACCTAATTTCCTAATTTTCGCATTTTTCTTTGAAGTACTTCCCAAACGTTCTCAATAACAAATAAATCCAGGTTTTAAGTTGGTGGGTACAATTGGCGTGGTACAGTGGTTCGTTGTGCCAGCACACTTTTTCATTCTCTCTGAAGACTAAAGGTGTGAATACACAAAGCGCTTATTTGGCTGACTTCTTTGGAAATGAACCAATAGCCTAGAACCAAAATCGAACTAGGTCAACCGAAAACTCCTTTGTTCCTCTAAGAAGAAGCCAGTCGGTGACTTAAGCCAGTCAAATAAGCGCTTTATGTATTTCCAGTCTAATTCTGGTAAAATGACAAAGAGGAGGTTTTAAGGTGTCGGCGGCTTCATTGGCTATCTCATTTCCTTCAATATTACAATGACCAGATACCAGAAACGATAATATTGTGTAGATTTACCAGATCCATTCTACGCCTCAGAACTGCACCGGAATTGATTGTAGAAGAGCTTAAAGAGCCGCTCGAGTATCCACATAAATTGTCACCGGTTCAGTAATTTCATTCTCCATAGTTTTAATCCAGATTATGGGAGTAGGTCATTCCTAGTTACTCACAGAAGACTCCTCAACTATATTCCATCTTTGATTCGTCTGTATATATTGGCAAAATGATTAGAGGTAGGTTGGCTCCATTTCATTCATCCCTGCTTTAAATCAGGGTTGAAGTTTGCTTCAGTTCTTTGGAAGTCCATAATATTTATCCCTACCATCACCCCCAAATATATTTTATTTTTCGCTTTCCTTTTTATACCCTCCACCACTATGGAGGGTATATTAACTTTGTCATTCCGTTTGTAACTCCTCGAAATACTCATGTTAGACCCAACAAAGTATATATATTCTTGATCAGCGTAAAATTCTAAGTCGTTGTAATCACGCTGTCTGTTGTAATCACGCTATCTTTCGAACGAATTGAGGTAGAAGGCTAAAATTTTGCACACATGTTTATTTTTCCAGTTGGCAGGTTAAGTTCCTAAATGGGCCATATAGGTCCATGTTTTCATATAGCCCCCATATAACGGTACCTCCCGATATTCGGTATTTTGATGATTTTAGCGACATTATTCACTGGATTTGTTTCAAATTTGGTATTTGAAGTTCGAAATAGATACTACAGCCTAAAACAGAAAATTGTCTGTGCAGGTTCACGTCTTCGTATAGCTCCCATATAACGGTACTTCCCGATGTTCGGTATTTTGATTATTTTTGCGCCATTGTTCACCGGAATTGTTTTAAATTTGGTATTTGAGATTTGTAATGGATACTACAGCCTATGACAGAAAATTGGCTGTGCAGGTCCAGGTCTTCGTATAGCCCCCATATAACGGTACCTCCCAAAAATTATGTATTTTGAAGATTTTAGTGTCATTATTCCCCGGAATTGTTTCAAATTACGCATTTAGAGTTCGTAATGGGAACTACAGTCCGTGACAGAAAATTGCCTATGCAGGTCCAGGTCTTCGTATAGACCCCATAAATCAGTACCTCTCTATATTCAGTATGTTGACGAGTTTAGCTACAATACCCACCGAAATTAGTTTGAGATGTCGTATTTGAAGTTCGTAATGGATGCTATAGCCTGTGACAGAAAATTGTCTATGCTGGTCCAGGTCTTCGCACAGCTATGATATAACGGTACCTCCCTCTATACGATATTTTGTTGATTTTAGCTACATTATTCGCCGTTTATTTCAAGTTTCGAATTTGAAACTTGGTAATGGCTTATGACAAAAAATGCCTATGTAGGTCCACGTCTTACCAATATAACGGCTATATTCGGTATTTTTAAAATTTTAAAAGATTTTTTTAAGGATTTTATTTTTTTTTTTAAATTTCCAAATTCGTTACAACTGGTGGAGGTGGAGTATTCAAAGTTCGGCCCGGCCGAACTTGTTCTATCTTCGATCCGCCTGCATATACCGATTAAAGGTAGGTTGGCTCCGTTCCATTTATACTTGCTTAGAATAAGTATCTCAATTCTGTCAAACCTGCGGTTGAAATTTCTTTATAATATTCTTACAAGGATTCTGACGATTCTTGGATCCACAACTCTTCCCGATCTTAATGCTATATTTTCGGTTATCTTTGGGGATTTCACCTTGGGGTTTTGTTATACTCCTTTGAAAATTAACCTGGTGTCTCTTCTGCTAAGCTTCCTTGGTTGTCCACTGCGAGGTTTTGTTTCTGTACTACCAGTCTAATTGTAGTTATTAATTACTATAACTACAATTAGTGCTCCCACAAATTCCTTTAAGAAAAACCATTCTCACAAGTTTTATTCCCACCATCACTTCTTAATAAATTATATTCTGATTTGTCCGTGAATAAAACGGGATTTTTTTACGAGAAGCCCGCCTATGAAACCAGTTGTTATTCAAAGTTCTTTAATGGTTCTAGGATGCACAACTGTTCGTGATCTTTATGCTATCTCAGTGGTATTTTCCTAGGAATTTGTTGTACTTCTTAGAGGATGAAGCTGGTGTCTCTTCTGCTAAGCTTCCTTGGTCGTCCACTGCGCGATTTGTTCTCGGTAGTAACAGTCTGATTGTGGCTTAATAGAGATTTTTCGGTAATTTTCGAACATCAATACAAACGACTTTCCATAGTAGAAGAATACATATAGTCGCATTTACCACAGCTGCGGGTACAATAAATTGTCAAATCAATTTTGAAATTGAAAATTTTGAATGAAAAATTATTCAAATTTGTTAAAATTGTTGAAAACAAAAACATAGCTTTGGCGTCGTATAAGAAAAAATTAAAATATACTAATTTTTGAAAAAATTAAAAGTTTTTATAAATCAATGTTTTCAATCTATCTGTATTCTTCTACCACGAGAAAATATATTTTATTAGCCCAAAATTGGAGGAAACTTTGACATGATCCTTAAATAATTATCCTTGACAATTTCAATTTAAAGTTTTATTTTTAGACTTTTACTTGCGTACATACATAAATATGTAGTGTCTATCTTATTCTCTGAAACACCTTTAACGCACTTTCTTAACTTCGCATTTTTTATTGTACCCTGCAAAATTCAGTGAAGTTCGAAAAAAACGAATGGTGGCTACAAATTTATGCTGCTGCATCAAATCCAAATTACCTAAGCATTTCGTTTTTATATAAATTCTTTGCGCTACCACTCTCACTTCCCATAGATCTGAATGTAAGTTCTACGGTGAATATTTACTGGAATCTTATTTTACGGAGGGGGTTAACGAGAAACGTAAGAAAGATATATGGGCAGAAAACTAAGACTGTTGGCAGTTAAAAGTCTTCGTATTTTTTTTTTTGCTTTGTTGTTGCAGATGCTGCTGCCGCCTAATGTAAAAAGGACGCCACTAACGTCTTGAACATAAAATGCCATCAAACACCGACATCATAGCATTATTATTACCATTGCCTTGGCGAGCGAGCAAAGACACAAACAAATACCAAAGCGGCGGCAGTATGAACAACTCCCGAAGTCTCAAGTTTTGGTTGTGCGTGTGTGTGGGCAGCAGGAAAATCGAGCTGCGAAATCTTTTGCTGCACTGGAATGGGGGGTCTGATGCGTAAGCATAAGTCTAGAGACTTGGAGTAGGCAAATAAATTTGGATTTCGTTTTCGAATTGATATTGGTTGATAGTAGTGGGTTGCTACTTTTTATACCCTCCACCATAGTATGGAGGGTATATTAAGTTTGTAATTCCGTTTGTATCACCTCGAAATACACATTTTAGACCCCACAAAGTATATATATATTCTTGATCAGCATAAAATTCTATGTCGATTTAGCGACGTCCGTCCGTCCGTCTGTGGAAATCACTCTAGCTTCCGAACGAATTGAAGTAGATTGATAAAATTTTGCTCAAATGTATGTTATATCTGCAGGACTTTTGGTATTGAAAATTACCAAAACGTGGACCTAGTTTTGGTACAGCCACCATATAACGGTACCTCCCGATATTCGGTATTTTGATGATTTTAGCGACATTATTCACAGGAATTGTTTAAAATTTGGTATTTGAAGTTTGCAATGGATACTACAGCCTAAGACAAAAAACTGTCTGTGCACGTCCACGTCTTCGTAGAGCCCCTATATCCCGATATTCGGTATTTTAATGATTTCATGAACCATTTTTCACCAGAATTGTTTCAAATTTGGTACTTGATGTTCTCAATGGATTCTACAGCCTATGACAGAAAATTGTCTGTGTAGGTCCACATCTTCGCCTCCATATAACGGTACCTCCCGATATTCGGTATTTTGATTATTTTAGCGAATTTATTCACCGGAATTGTTTCAAATTTGGTAATTGAGATTCGTAATGGATGCAACAGCCTACGACAAAAAAATTGTCTGTGCAGGTCCACGTCTTCGTATAGCCCCCATATAACGGTACCTCTCAAAATTCGGTATTTTGTTGATTTTAGCGACATTATTCACCGGAATTGTTTCAAATTTGGTATTTGAAGTTCGTAATAGATACTACAGCCTAAGACAGAAAATTGTCTGTCTAGGTTCACGTCTTCGTAGAGCCCCCCTATAACGGTATCTACCTATATTCGGTATTTTGTTGATTTTAGCGACATTATTCACCGGAATTGTTTCAAATTTGGTATTTAAAGTTCGAAATGGATACTACAGCCGATGACAGAAAATTATCTGGGCAGGTCCACGTCTTCGTATAGCCCCCGTATAACAGTACCTCCCTATATTCGATATTTTGATGATTTTAGCGCCATTATTCACCGGAATTGTTTCAAATTTGGTATTTGAAGTTCGTAATAGATACTACAGCCTACGACAAAAAAATTGTCTGTGCAGGTCCACGTCTTCGTATAGCCCCCATATAATGGTACCTCTCAAAATTCGGTATTTTGTTGATTTTAGCGACATTATTCACCGGAATTGTTTCAAATTTGGTATTTGAAGTTCGAAATGGATACTACACCCTAAGACAGAAAATTGTCTGTGCAAGTCCACGTCTTCATATAGCCCCCATATAACGGTACCTCCCGATATTCGGTATTTTCACGATTTTAGGTACAATACCCACCGAAATAGTTTGAGATGTGGTATTTGAAGTTCGTAATGGATGCTACAGCCTGTGACAGAAAATTGTCTTTGCAGGTCCAGGTCTTCACACAGCTCCAATTTAACGGCACCTCCTTATATACGATATTTTGATGATTTTAGCTACATTATTCACCGCTTATTTCAAGTTTCGAATTTGAATATGGTAATAGCTTCTGACAAAAGTTGCCTATGTAGGCCCACGTCGTATAAACCCCAATATAACGGCTATATTTGGTATTTTTAAAATTTTGACAGAATGTTTTAAGGATTTTATTTTTTGAAAATTTCCAAATTCGTTCCAAATGGTGGAGAGTATTCAAAAAATTGAAAATCTGCCAAGGTCAGTTTTTTTGTTATTTCATAGACATATAAATTTCAATTTATTTATCGCGACTAACCATACTTATCGCCCTGCCAAACATACCATCACAAATTCCATAGCACCCAGCTCGGAATAGCAACAAAATTTATATGTATGTATGTCTGCCTGCGAATTCAAGACCCATGGGGAAGCAATAAAAATTTCGCTAACTTGGCATAAGACAAATAATTAACAGATTATAAAGTTTTCGCCGACGTTTAAATAAAATAAAAACATACCGAAAATGAGAAGAGACGATGGACGACATTGCTTCAGCAGTATTCGGCCTGTGGCAGTAAACTAGAGTTAGAGTATTGGTGAATGAATGGTGAAAGGAAAGTAATGGCATTGCATGCACCCAAGCTCAGAACCAAAGGAAGACATATAACAGCACAAATGGAAGCAACACACACCCATGCCCATTGCTGATGGCAAACAAAATTCCCCGCCAGAAGATCTTTAAAATGCACAATCGTTGTAAAAGAAAGTCCAAGGCGAAACGGAGAACATTAAAGCCAGAAGCAAACGAGTGTCTTAGCCAAGGATAAAACGAAATTGCTGTGTTAAATGGGTTAAAATATCCTAAAGGATATCGAAAGAAATTATTGGCAAATTGTTCGACGAAGAGCAGAAACAGAATAGATGCGATTGCCAATGAATTCTTGTTTGCTACGCAATTTGAAAATATTTATTCTTCCGGGTCACTTCGTTGCAACTTGTTTTCTTGGAGCATTTTTCGATTTTTTACTTTTTTGTTTTTGTCGCTTAGTTCATTTACTGGTCATTTGTCTAAATTTTCCAGTAAATTGACGCTGGCGAAAGTAAAGAAACAAGGAGAAAATGCCGAAGATATATATTGCTGAGGATGGGTGAGAAAATAATGTTACTTGGATTATCGGTAAGATAATCGTTTGAGAGGAAATTATGTTCGCAGACTACATGAATATATTTTTTGGAGGACAAAATGCAGCTCGACGGAGTTTGCGATTTTTCCATATAGACTTTTTGAACCTTAAGGAATATGCAGCTATTTTTATACCCTACACCACAAGGTGGTCAGGGTATTATGTCTTTGTGCATTTGTTTGTAATAGGCAAAAGGAAACGAGATAGACACATAGTTCCTTTTGATGATCTGCATAGAATCACTTTCTGAGTTGATTTATGCAAGGCAGTCCATCTGTCCGTCCGTCCGCCCGTCTGTCCATGTATTCTTGTGAACAAAATGCAGGTCGCATTTATTATCCGATTGAGATGAAACTTTGCAAACAACATTTGTTTGGCCCAAGGACGAACCCTATTGAAATTGGAGATAATCGGTAAAAATTTAGATATAGCTCCCATATATATCTTAGTCCGATTTGCCTTTTATTGTGCACCAAACGTGTAATATCAGCCCGAATAGTATGAAATTTTGCACATACAACCAAATTAGGCCTGAAAATAAGTATGCCAAATTTGATCGAAATCGGTTCAGATATAGCTATAGCTCCCATATATATTGTTCATCCGATTTGTTATTTTTGTCCTCCGCAGCCGTAATATGCACTCTGTAACAACAATATTTGGGGAAATATATCAAATGCAGCTCAGAAGTACCTTTGCTAAATTTTATCGAGATCGGTTCAGATTTGGATATAGCTCCCATATATAACTTCGTCCGATTTACCATTTATTGTGCACCAAACGTCTAATATTTGCCCAAATGGGATGGAATTTGGCACATACGACCGAATTTAGTCTAGAAGGTAGTATGCCAAATTTGGTGAAGATCGGTTCAGATATAGCTATAGCTCCCATATATATTTTTCATCCGATTTGTTGTATTTGTTACCTACAGCCGTAATATGCACTCCGTAACAACGATATTCAGGGAAATATATAAAATACAGCTCAAAAATATCCTTGCCAAATTTTATCGAGATCGGTTCAGATTTGGATATAGCTCCCATATATATCTTTATCCGATTTCAAATTAATTGTGCACCAAATGGGCAATACAAGTCCGAATTTAAAAGATACAAATGCTTCGGCATATTTAGTCCTTTGAACTTTAAATTATAATTATAATCATGGCGTGTATGATTGAATTCTCCCATAAAAACTTTTAATTATTAAGTGGAGCTCAACTAAATTAGCAAAGTGGTGTAGGGTATCATAAAATCGGCCCCGCCCGACTTTAGGACTTTCTTTACTGGTTTTTCTCATTCGAAAGTGGGTTCTTGAAAGATCTCTATTGTCAATTTAAGGAAGAAATTCGTGACAATTTTACTGAAGAGACTATTGTCTAACATTTATTAGGGTTGCCAGGAAGGGTGTATCTGTGGTCCATTTATATAGAACATGATGATGAATTGTATACCGTAGAAGTTTAGCTTGGCCTTTGCTGATGACTTGCTCATGGTGGTTGAGACTCAGGCTCATACTGCCGATGTCTAAGACAAGAAAGTTTGTGCCATTGCTGCAAGGAAGAAAGACGTGACAAGCTACTGAAGGGATGCGTGTCTAATAACCAACTTTCAATTTCCATCTTTGATGGCCTTGAACTGAATTACAAGAAATGAGGCATTTGCGACTTTCAGTGGGCTTCCCGCAAGGGTCCATTTATATAGAACATGATGATGATGAAACTTTGCTGATTTCGTTGGCTTCGTTTGCTGGTGGCTCAGGCTCATTCTGAAATGGGTTGTAGAAATAAATCTATTCGATAAGGAAGGAATTCGTGACAATGCTACTGAAGAGATTATTGTCTAACATTTGTTAAGGTTGCCAGGAAGGGTATATCTGCTGATGACTTGTCCATGCTTGTTGAGACTCAGGCTCATTCTGTCGAAGTCTAAGGTAAGAAAGTTTGTGTCATTGCTGTAAGGAAGAAATACGTGACAAAGAAAGGATAATTGTCTAACAACCAACTTTCAATATCCATCTTTGAAAGCCTTGAACTGAATTAAAACAAGTTAAAAAGTATCAGTCGGTATTGCCGACAGATATATACCCTCAGCCTGTGTTCGATTATTTAAATATAATTTGACTAGTGTTACTATTATTCAAACGTTTGACCCTCTATGGAGCAAGTTCCGAAGGAATGGGCCAATATTGTCCATTTCGTATCGGACCCAATAATAGGATATAAATATTCCGACTTTCCTGGTATGGATTATATCGACTCATATATATTTCGCTTTATTTGAGTGTTTTGTTTTTCAAAATCTTGAATCCTATGTATGGGGGAGAAGAAATGGAATCTGATGTTAATTTGGCGTTTTATGAGCTTATAGGTATTTCGACACTTTGTGGGGGAGGTACCAGAAGGAGTGGTCCGATACATCCCATGTTAATACCAGGGTTGGGTTTATAAAAATACTGAAATGTGTGAAATTTGAAGATGTTCGGATCCTTACATCACATTATTTCAGAGTTATAATTATTCAAAATGTTGACCCTTTGTGGGGTAGGTACTTGATGGAGTGGACCGATACTGTCCATTATCGCACCCGACCTAGCACTGACGCAAATATTAGGATTTGCAAAGTTAGAGCAAAATCGGCTAATCGTTTCTCTTTCTGTGCAAAAAATATATTATATATATTTTTTGAAAATTTTGAACTTTTGTGGGGGAGGTTCCAAAAGAAGTGAACCGATGTATTGCCTCTTAACACCAGACCTTGTGTTAATAAAAATACTGGGATGTGTGAAATTTGAAGACAATCGGACTCTTACATCACATTTTATAAGAGTTGTAATTATTCAAAATTTTGACCCTTTGTGGGGGAGGTACTTGATGGAGTGGACCGATATTGTCTTTTTTCGCACATGACCTAGCACTGATGAAAATATGAGTATTTGTATAATATGAGTATTTAAGTTCGAGCAAAATCGGATTATCGTTTCTCTTTTTGTGCAAAAAATATTTTTTGAAAATTTCGATCTTTTGTGGTACCAGAAGGAGTGGGCCGATATTGCCCATCTCCGAACTCGATCTAAGTTTGACAAAAATATTACGATGTACCAAGTTTGAATCAAATTGGATACTCCCTTCGAGAGTTATCGTGCGCACCAGCCAGCCAGACAGACAGACGGACGGACGGACATCGGTAGATCGACTCCAAATGTTCTGAAACGGATTTGGTCTAAAGAGACCTAGGGTCTAAAACAATTATTTCGACTGGGCACTTTTGACCGTATCAAATGATATATACCCTCTGTAGCCATATGGCTGAGGGTATAAAAAGTGAGGCATCTGGGCTTCTCAGTATGCTGCCAAGCTCTTCAAGTGTCCTTTGAGATTTGTTAGGGTTGCCAGCAAGGGTCTATCTAGGGTTCATTAATATAGAACATGATGATAAATTTTCAAAAAAAAAAAATGTTTTGCAGTTCGGGGGACAACGATTCTAGGCTGTACTGGATCGAAACTGAAAATAATTCTTTAAACGGTTTTGGAGAATCACAGGTACTCATAGATCTCGGTCTCTTCATGTCAAATTATTTTGATATTTGTCCAGGGCACTTTCAAACAAAATATGTTGCCATTCGTTATTACCAAAACGGAGGAGGTAATTAGGTCTGGTTTCTTGATGTGAGGAAACTATCCATAAGAGTACCTCTGCAAAATATAGGTGTCGGAGTTGCATTCTCGATGTAAAGTGGCATTATTAACCCATAGCGCAGCAGATGAGTAAGGAAGTGCTTTATCCCTTACCTAAAAAAATGATCGTGTGTTTGATACCTAAGGGCTTTACCTGGGTCTGTGGAGGAATTTCGATGTCCTTTGGTCTGCACAGATTTAATCGCGTATGTTTGACACCTGGTGAAACCAGTCCCAGATGCATGGGATCAAAACTGATACTAATTCCTTATTTCGCAGGTTGTATGGAATTCACAGATACTTTTAAATTTAAGTCTCTTCATGTCAGATCTTTTTGATCTTTGTCCGGGGCACTTTCAAACTAAATATTTGTTATTCCTTAGTTTCAAAACGGAAGAGGTTTATTGATATGGAAAAGCTGTCCATTAAAATAGTACTGGTAAACGTAGGTGTCGGAGTTGAGTCCTCGATGTGAAGTGGCATTATTAAGCCATAGAGCAACAGATGCGTAAGATAGTGCTCTACCTAAAAATAAATGGTGAAATTATCATCTAGTTAATACCTTAGGACTCGACCTGAGTCTTTGAAGACTACGGATAATCACTGTTAATTTTAAATCTCTGTCTCATCATCGCAGATCTTTATTGATTTTGTCCGTGAAAATTTCAAACTAAATAGGCAACCTATTCGAAGTTCTGAGACGGAGATTTTAAGACTCCTTGTGATTATCCGCAACAACCATAGACACAAGGCTTGTCCGAAGCTATCCATTAATTCCAAAATGGAAGAGGTGAATATACCTCGTTTCACACAGTGAGAAAGCTGTCCATCAGATTATCACTAGCAGTGTTGGGTTTGAAGTTTCATTGTCGAGGTGGAGTGACATTCTCGACCGGATTCTGTGACCCATAGAGCAGATGAGGCATAATAATGCCCTCAACCACTTACCAAGAGAAAAGTGAAGCCCATATAACTGATCCTCCAGCTGATACCTGCGGAAAAAGACTGGACTCTGTAGATAAATAGCCATCTCTAAGAGTTCTCTGGGTGATTCCAAATTGGCGATTAGCTACTCATCGTGTTTCGATGTTGACGAACCAAAGTTGAAGCCGTCAAATCGGGAATCGTGTAACTCTTTGGGTAAATTTTAAAATTTGTATGGAAACCCAGTGTTTGGGCGCCAGCCATTCAAAGTCCTCTTTTCGTTATTTCTAGTCTTTTCATTCAGTTTAAAACCTATTTTAATTCTATAAACTTAAGATGAAAAGGACGAATGTTTGACTCTTTGGTAGGTATCATAATTGCGGCGCAGTTTGTGTCGGCTAGGCGAGAATCATGTAAACTTCAAAATACTCTTTTGGGAAGTTGCACATTTGGGCGCCAATAGAACGATAACTTTTAAGCTACCCGCCAGTTTTTTTTTTTTTTGCTGGCTTAAGTCGTCGGCTGACTTCTTCGTAATAGAACAAAGACTCGAAGGATGTACAAATATAAATTATAGACCAAAATCGAACTAAGTCAACCTAAAACTACTTCGTTCATTTACGAAGAAGCAAGTCTATGTCTAAAGCCTGCATTCAGCTTTTAAGGTGAGAATACATAAAACGCATTTTTGACTGGCTTAAGTCATCGGTTGGCTTGAGCGTAGGGCCAAAATCGAACTAAGTCAACCTAAAATTAAGCCAGCCGATGACTTAAGCCATTCAAAAAAGCGTTTTATTTATTCTTACCTTCATATAACTGCCCCTCTAGACCTTAAAATTTTTTCCATCATTGAAAAAGGCGAATTTTCGGTCTTTCGAGATGGTTTTATCAGACAAAAACGATTTTCGACTGAATTCGATTTCTATTAAGTGAGGCCAATCGGTATTTCTTTAAAAGCAAAAGTGAACTTCTGCATTCGATATACGTACCCATTATTATGGATTATTGTAGTTAGCCACAAAGTTAATTTATTTACAGATTCAAATAGTTTCCATTTATCCGTTTACCACTTCCCAAACAATTACCAACTTCCCATTATCAATTTCTAATATGAAACTTTCTCATTATTTGAAAAATTTCTCATTTCCAAACATTCAATTCTGCATTCAAATGTATGCAAATATTTCAAACTACTAACGCTGGCGGGAAGACGAAACGCCATTTTGGTAATGAAAACACTGGCATAAACGCTTTCGAAGCAATATTTTAATCATTTTATATGTGATCCTTTCTAAAGTAAGCAACTCTTCTTATTTTTTTTTTTTCGTTCTTTCAGACAACGCCAAGAAAACGTCCAAGCCGACAGCCCCATTGGATGGCCAAAATGCCAGCAAATGAAAAAAACAGTTTGAAATGGCAAGCAAGAAGGCTGGTTGGCATTCACCTGGCCGTAGAATCCATGCATATTTATAGAACGAAAAGAGAAAAAAACGAAAACGTAAACGTAAATGCCAAAATGAAAATTTCAAAATAAAACACAAATTAAATGCATACAAATATGCATTCGCCAGCTTTTCTCCGTTTATCCGGGAGAAAAGTGAAAAAGAAAAACAGTTGCAAGAAAAAAACAACAACGACCATTCCGAATTGAATCGAATGTTAAGGAAAATTAGCTAGATGAGGCCATCACATACAACCCGTTCTCTTCAAGATTTTCTTTTCTTTCTTGGGCAGATATTAAAAGATAGTGTGAATGCCGTTAAGCCTTTAGTGCTCAGAAGATTTTTGGGAACCGGTTTTTTTTTTAACTAAGAGAAAATATCAAACACACATTGACAACACCATGATATACCAGATGGTCTATATGTTTACACCATAAGAGTACGTACGCTTTTATGCAAGGCTTAAATCATCGGCTGGCTTCTTCGGAAAAGAGCAAAGGGGCCTAGGGCCGAAATCGAAATTCCTTTGTTTCTCTACGAAGAAGCCAGCCGATGACTTAAGCCAGTCAAAAAAAAACCTTTTATGTACTCTCGGCCTTGTTCCCTTCTGCTTGCTAGGTCGGTCAATAGGCGCGTAACCGACTACCCCGATGTCCTCCACCGGTACTTTTTTACAACGTTGAATGTAGGGAAATTTTGTGCTACAGTCGGCCGGAAATAGTTCAACCTAATTTTATAAGGTTTTTTAAAATGGGCTCGGAGCAGGTTCCCGTGTCTGATCTGCTTGCTAGGTCGGTCAATAGGCGCGTAACCGACTACCCCGATGTCCTCCACCGGTACTTTTTTACATGGCGCCTAACGTTGAATGTAGGGAAATTTTGTGCTACAGTCGGCCGGAAATAGTTCAACCTAATTTTAGAAGGTTTTTTAAAATGGGCTCGGAGCAGGTTCCCGTGTCTGATAATATGAAATACCTAGGGGTAGTATTTCAGGAGAGGTTCGATTATATTCGACAAATAGACTTCGTCCTGTCTAGAGCTAAGGGTCTGTATTTCGGATATAGTCAAATATTGAGGATGAGGGGTGGTCTTTCCCACGATATTAGGCTTTTGATCTACCGGCAGGTAATCAGACTTATCGTCGCATATGCCTTCCCCGCCTGCTTTGACATTTCGTCTCATCCGATGGAAAGGCTAAGGGTGTGGGAAAGAAAAATACTCTCCTCTTGTCTTGGTCTCCGTAGGGCAGATGGTTCCTAAGGAGGCCATTCTTATAGGTCGTTCTACGACAGGGTGCAAATATGTAGACAGGGTAGACGTCTTTATGATGAAGACTGGACTGGCATTCTTAAGATGGGAATACATAAAGCGCTTATTTGGCTGGCTTAAGTCATCGGCTGGCTTCTTCGGAAATTAACAAAGGAGCCAAGGGCCAAAATCGAACTAAATCAACCTACAACGCCTTTGTTCCTCTACTAAGAAGCCAGCGAAATAAGCGCTTTATGTATTCCCACCAATATACAAATGGCAGATCATAGATAATAGCATCGTTAAGGTTATGTTAAGGTGCTTTAAGGATGAGGACCATCTTCGAGCTTGAAAGCATTTGCCTCCTGCTGTCCTTGCCAGGCTGAACGAGCTGGGCTTACTCCACGGTGTCTTTTTCTTCCATAAGAGATTTTAAGCCTCGGATTAGAGTAGACTGTTGTAAAACACCGCCCAGCTCACTTAATTTAGGTTAAGTAGTTTCAAGGGTATTGTAAATATTCAGTTTAATTTTTATACCCTCCACCATAGTATGGAGGGTATATTAAGTTTGTCATTCCGTTTGTAACACCTCGAAATATACATTTTAGACCCCACAAAGTATATTCTTGATCAGCATAAAATTCCATGTCGATTTAGCAATGTCTGTCCGTCTGAAACCACTCTAGCTTTCGAACGAAATGAAGTAAGTTGATAAAAATTTACTCAAATGTGTATTATGTCTGCAGGACCTTTGGTATTGGAAATGGGTGATGTGGGTCCACGTCTTCGTATAGCCCCCATATAACGGTACCTCCCGATATTCGGTATTTTGATGATCTTAGCTACGTTATCCACCGGAATTGTATCAAATTTGGTATTTGAAGTACGTAATAGATGTTACAGCCTATGACAGGAAATTGTCTGTGCAGGTCCCCGTCTTCAAAGAGCCCCAATATAACGGTACCTACCGATATTCGGTATTTTGGGGATTTTAGCTACGTTATCCACCGGAATTGTTTCAAATTTAGTATTTGAAGTTCGTAATGGATACTACAGGCTAAGACAGAAAATTGTCTGTGCAGGGCCACGTCTTCGTATAGCTCCCATATAACGGTACCTCCCGATATTCGGTATTTTGATGATTTTAGGGACATTATTTACCGGAATCGTTTCAAATTTGGTGTTTGAAGTTCGTAATAGATGCTACAACCTATGACAGAAAATTGTCTGTGCAGGTCCCCATCTTCGTATAGTCCCCATTTGACAGTACCTCCCCATATTCGGTATTTTGATGATTTTAGCTACGTTATTCATCGGAATTGTTTCAAATTTAGTATTTGAAGTTCGTAATGGATACTACAGCCTAAGACAGAAAATTGTCTGTGCAGGTCCACGTCTTCGTATAGCCTCCATATAGCGGTACCTCCCGATATGCTGTATTTTGATGATTTTTGCTACGTTATCCACCAGAATTGTTTCAAATTTGGTATTTTATGTTCGTAATGGATACTACAGCCTATGACAGAAAGTTGTCTGTGCAGGTCCCCATCTTCGTATAGCCTCCATATATCTCCCGATATTCGGTATTTTGATGATTTTAGCTACGTTATTCATCGGAATTGTTTCAAATTTGGTATTTGAAGTTCGTAATGTATGCTATAGCCTATGACAGAAAATTGTCTGTACAGGTTCACGTCTTCGTATAGCATCCATATAACGGTACCCCTCGATATTCGGTATTTTGTTGATTTTAGCGACATTATTTACCGAAACTATTTCAAATTTGGTATTTGAAGTTCGTAATGAATACTACAGCCTATGACAAGAGTTACCTATGCAGGTCCACGTCGTCGTATAGGCCCTAATATACGGCTACATTTGGTATTTTCAAGATTTTTAAAAAGATTTTAACGGATTTTTTTTTTTTTTTTTTTTTTTTGAAAATTGGCAAATTTGTACCAAATGGTGGAGGGTATTCAAAGTTCGGCCTGGCCGAACTTAAAGCTTTTTTATATGTCGAATTTCAAAAGTCGGTTTCCATTTTAAAAATACGAAAGTCGACTTTATGTCCCCTATTTTGTGAAGTATTTTAATATAATGCTTCCGATCTCCATTAAATAACGTTGATTGGCTTTAACCAAGGTGTATTTACAAAAGTCGGTTATCATAGTAAAATTATGTCCATTATTGCAGTTCCAGGAAAAGGAATTATTTCTTTCAAAACAACCCGGTTTTCATAACAGTTTCACCTACACTAATCCCCAAACTCGAATGGAAAGCAAAACTGGCAAACACAGGTGTGCACGGTTATAGCTGATTGCATACTTTCAGGCAGTTGCAAATTTAAGAAAATATTGCAGACATTCTCACACAGTAGCTGCTTACATTTGAAAGTAAAGTGAGTGAGTGAGGCTAAAACCTTTAGGTAACTTCTACGCTTCACTTCGTTTCATTTGCTGTTGTTGCTATTGTTGTTGTTGTTGTCGTTGTCTTATAGCTGCTGTTTGCACTATTTGTACTACGACGTTTCGTTTGCTTTGCTACGCCGTCACGATAACGAAAAGAAGGCACCAAGAAATAGAAAAGTTTTTGGCTTCAAATTAGATACAGGTAACAACAAACAGTGGAAATGGAACAAACAAATGCAACAAAAAAAAAGAACACCAACAACAACGATATCAGCAGCTGCAGCATCATCATCAGAATCATGTTTGTTGTAGAAAACTGCATGAAACTGCTTACCCGCTTTGCTAAAGTAGGATATTTGTTCTTGCATACCAACACCATCAACATCGGGTTTCTTCTTCTTCTTGTTCTTTTAGGTCCTGGTGGACGCCAGCACTGATGTTTTTGGCCAAATTGCAAAAATTCCAAATGGAGTAGAAAGTTTCCAGTTTACATCTTACTGATGATGGTGGTGGTTGTTGTTGTTCTTGTTGTTGTCGTCGTTATATTATTTGCTGCTGATGTGGCTACTGTTGGTTAGCTGGATAGCTGACTGGCTGGCTGCTACTTCTCCTGAGAAGATGAAACTAAGAATAAGGCTTACATAGATAAACACCAGGCAAGAAAGATGCTAATAAATTACAGCTTTTAGCCGATTAATATAAGGCTACCCCGAAAATAAAAAAAAATGGAGCAAGAAGCATAAGAAAAAAAGCTGAGCTGGCCACACTCTTCCAACCAGCAAGGTAGGCAGTGGGACGTTTAAAAATGGCAACCATTAAACATCCTCACCGCCCGCCTCGCGCTTAGACTCGAAACGGGCCAAGGTAATGAATGAATTGAAATGCATATTTGTATGAAATTTAATTAAAATGTAAACAGAACAGAGGAGAACACTTCAGTGAAATGTTTGGCCAAAATGCCAGTATAACTGACAGTCATTAGTAATAATGGTGATTATATGGACTAGGGAGTAAGTGGAATGCCTTGACTTGCATCAAAAATTTTAAATATTCCGGATGGGACAACATTATTATTATTTCCATACCTTGGAATGATGTGAAAACAATTTAATTTCATTTTTGCGAGAGAAAGAAATTCCGAAAGGAGATTTTTGGGAAAAAATATTTTATTGAAAAAAAAAAAAAAATATGGAATTTGAAATATTTTTGAAATCTAGATATAAGAGAGAAGTTGCCAAATGGTGAAGTACCATAAAAAGGTAAGGTAGAGCTACCAGCTGATTACAATATTTTATTCCCTCCACCATACATAGTATGGAGGTTATATTGAGTTTCGTCATTCCGCTTGTAACTAATCGAAATAATGATTTTAGACATGACAAAGTATATATATTCTTGATCCGCGTAAAATTCTATGACGATTTAACCCTGTCCGTGCGTGTATCTTTTCTAATAACGATAGAGTCAACAACAATTAAGAAATGAAGCTATAATTTTGCACAGATCAGTCCTTTGTCTGCAGGCATGTCAAGTTCGGAGATGGTCGGATCGGTCTACGATATCGCATAGGCCCCATATAACGGTACACACCAATATTCGGTATTTTGATGGTTGTAGCCAACCAGAGTCAAAACGAATAAAGTTAGGAAGCTGAAATTTTGGACAGGACAGTCTTTTGCCTGCAGGCGGGTCAAGTTCGAAGATGGGCTATATCGGTCCACGATATCCTATAGCTCCCATATAATAATACCCCCCCCCCCCCCTCGATATTCGATATTTTAATGATTGTAGCCAAATTTGTCAATGAAATTGTCTAAAAATGCACAAAAGGAGTCCCTTCTGAGTACTTTAACGCCTGTAAGAGTATTGTCTATATAGGTACACGACATCGTATAGCCCCCATATAACGGCAGTCGCTATTTCGATGATAGTATTCACATTCTTAAATAAAATTGAGTGAAAATCCGCAAAAGAAGATCCTTCTAAGCACTTTACCCCCCAGAAAAGTAATGTTTATATAGATCCTCGATATCGTATAGCACAACAAAATATATTCAAAATCAATGATGAAAGAAACGTACATTACGGGTTGCGAATTAAAGATATTACAGAGTTTTGCCATGGAATTGAAAAGATGGATTATATTTTTGCAAAAAACCAGACATTTCACTCATTACGAACTTTAAATACGAAATTTGACACAGATCCGGTAAATAATAATAATAATAATAATAATAATAATAATAATAATAATAATAATAATAATAATAATAATAATAATGTCGGAATATAGGGAGGTAACGTTATATGGAGGATATACGAAGACCTGGAACTGCATAGACAATTTTCTGTTACAGGCTGTAGTACCTATTAGCAACCTCAAATACGAAATTTGAAACAGATCCGATAAATAATATCGCTGAAATCATCAAAATACCGAATATAGGGAGGTACCGTTAGATGGTAGCTATACGAAGTTCTGGACCTGCATAGACAATTTTCTGTCACAGGATGTAGTACCCATTAGGAACCTCAAATACGAAATTTGAAATAACTTCGGTAAATAATGTCTCTAAAAACATGAAAATACCACGATATATGAGCTTCATGGATATTCAAAATTTTGACCCTTTGTGGGGGAGGTACCAGAAGGAGTGGACCGGATGTTCACGCCAGAACTTGGGTTAATAGAAATATTGTGATGTGTGTAACTTGAAGAGAATCGGATGCTTATTTTGGATTTTTGGTTATTCAAAACTTTGACCCTTTGTGGAGAAGGTACCAGAAGGAATGGTCCGATCGCTGGCATCTTTATAAAAGATCTTGTGATTATGGAAATATTTAAATGTGTCAAGTCTGAATGGAATTGGATGTTAATTTCGCGTCATACGAGCTTCATGGATATTCAAAATTTTGACCCTTTGTGGGGGAGGTACAAGAGCAAGTGGAGTGATATATGTCATATTTACACCAGACCTCGGTTTAATAAAGATATTGTGATGTGTGTAATTTGAAGACAATCGGACAGTTACATCACATAATATAAGAGTTGTAATTATCCAAATTTTGACCCTCTGTGGGGGAAGCACTTAATGGAGAGTACCGATATTATCCATTTTTGTACCTGACCTAGCACTGATGCAAATATTGGATTAGCAAAGTTGGAGCAAAGTTGGATTATCCATTTTTTCTGGGCAGTAAAAAAATTTGGAAAATGTGGACATTTTTGGGGGGAAGTACCAGAAGAAGTGGACCGATATTGCCCAACTCCGAACTCGATCGAAGTTTTATACTAAAATTACGATGTACCAACCTTGAACCAAGTCGGATACTCTTTTCGAGTGCTATCGGGCGCACCAGCCAGCCAGACAGAGGAACGGACATCTCTAGATCGACTTCAAATGTCATGAAACGGATTTCGTCCAAAGAGACCTAGGGTCTAAAACCGTTATTTCGATGAGGCACGTTTTGGCCGTATCAAATGATATATACCCTCTCTAGACATATGACTGACAGCACATATGTAAAAGCCTTAACGTCTGATAGCAACATAACACGATATGTTAAGTAGCTATCACAAGGCCATGGAATATACACAAATCAGAGATGGGAACATGTAATCAAGGAAGTTAAATTTTACAAGGTAAATTACAGAAAAATGCATAGCTGGATATTAACATTTGAAATAAGGTTACCTTGATTTAATTCTACCATGTCTGCTCTTATTAGGAAAACTTTTATTTTATGGATCTGAAAATTCTTATCCCTGTTTTATCGACTTTATATTTCCGTAAAATTAAATAAAAATTAAAAAAAGTTAAATTTAAACAAGTAAGCAAAGGCTACAGTCGAGCGGGGCCGACCGTTGAATACCCTACAACACTATAATAAACCATACAGTTTATATAGGCGAGATACTCGAAAGAATTCCACAAGATATTGTGACAAATAATAAAAGAAAACCATCAGGTTCCGTTCTCTAATTTTCGAATAATAGCAACTTAAACTAATTTGCTCATTTCCAATTTATTGGTAGATGTTGCACTTAAATAGTCTTCCTAGATCTGGAACCAATATTTCCCAAAGACCTATAATCTCTCAGAAGTGGCAAAAGATTAACATTTATTATTGGTTTTTGACTGAAACGCATCTATATGAGATACAGACATTTGACTATATTCTTCAACGAAGTCAGCGTTAACGATAGTCAGAAGTGCGTCTTTCCTGTATTTGTGAATTCTCCAAAAAGTCACTGTATTTTGTCTATAAAAGTTGGCAAACTATTTCACACATTGAATATTTTTGGATGGCCATCCAAAACTGCTTGGCTTTTGTAATGTCCGGTAACCCCCATTCAAATGTGCTTGAGAATCGGGCGATAATTACGACCTGCAGACAATTTTGCAGTTTTTTGGTCCATTTTAACCCCTAAATATATAGCGATCATCTCCAAAAAGAGTAAGCTTCTATTCTGACCCTCATCTTATCTCCATGCAAAATTTCGTAAGGATCGGGCCATAAATGCGATCTGTATATGATATCCTGATATCCTAACTACTTAGTTTTGCTAGCTGTAGAAATATAACCAAATGTTTAATTCAAAATGAAAATATGCCAAAAATATGACAAAATTGAAAAAATATGAGAAAATTTTACAAAATCAATATTTTCAGCTTTAGAGAGATATTTTTATGCGCTTTTTTTAGACGTTTTTTCTTTCCAGCCAAGAGGCCATTCTGAATTAATGAGAACTGTAGAAATTAGTTCAGCCGTTCTCGACATATAAGAGGTTTTTCAAGCATATCTTCTTTGATAGACATATATATCGCACATATTTTGCTATATATCTGATTTCTTGGATGTTAACATCAATGTAAAGATCAGAAGTAACCTTGTCATGGCTTTGTGATTTCGCCGGGATTTAAAATATTCGCGGTTTAATGAAAATTTTGAATTTTTTCAACACAAAAGATATGGTCTATTTTACCCGCTAAATATTATCCGATGACCACCCAAATTGGTAGGCCTCTTCCCCGCCCTAAACTCTATCTACATGCGAAATTCCGCGTCGATTGGTCTATAATTGCGACCTGTATAGCTACTGCAAAATCCGAAATTTTTTCAGTATTTGGTCCATTTCAACCCCTAAACATTTGGCGATCATCTCCAAAAGAAATAGGGTTCTATTCTGACCCCAGACCCACCTCCATTCTAAATTTCGTGAAGATCGGGCCATAATTGCGACCTGTAGAGTGATTACAAATTAACATGGACAGACGGACAGACGGACAGACGGACAGACGGACGGACGGACATACATAGCTAGATCGACTCAGCTCGGCGAGCTAGGAAGATCCATATATACTTTCCTATGTGGGAAACCAATATTTCGAGGTGTTACATAATTTTTGGGCCAATCAAACTTATAATACCCCCAACACATAGTGTTGTAGGGTATAAAAATTCAAATTAAATTTTAAAAAATAACACTTAAATTTCAAAAAAAAAAAAAACAGAGTTCACCACAAAATCTCTATCATTGCGATTTTAAAAAAAAAAACTCCAAGTAAAACGAGACTATTCCTGTAACTTAAAGCACTCCACAGTCTGGGGAGGGCTCCTCCTCACCTATTGTCATTGCTTTAATGCCGCCCACAAAATAATTGGCTGTTTCGACACTGTTGCTCTGTTGTTTCGTTAACATTAATTCAATTAAATACCACAACAAAAACAACAACAAACCATTCCAAAATGGAGGAATATCCATGTCCTTTTAGTCGGAGGTTCTTCTGCAGGATTTGAAATTGTATTTTTGTGTGTTACAAACATCATCGAAGCGAATCTAGAACTGTGTGACTATCTCTCATATGCTGACAATGAATGCCTTGGCTTTTTTCTAGCTGCTGGGAGTCTGGCTTATGATGAGCCAGCCAATGACTCTGCAGCGTTTTTTCTTCCTCAATGTTTCATGATAATGACCAAATGATGTTTGTCATCGTTGTTTCGCCGACACTAGTTCTTTTTTCTTTTTTGATTTTTTTTTCATTTTGGTCACCCCAAACTCTGTAATTTTTTTACTCTTTGTCCCAGTGCCCAATCTACCACACGGAGTATATTCCCTAGTCCAGCCATTATATTTACCACCCAAAACCAGTCATCCTTCCCAATTGTAACACCATAACGAATTGAATCTCGTGTCGAGTCAAACATCACTCTGTAATGGATATTTGTGATGTGATTATATTTTATTTGTATTTTTTTCTCTCGTTTTGTCTTTTTTTGTTGCTTTACAAAAGAGTCCACAATTCGAGTTGTGTGTGTGGCTGTGGGTTTCGATTCCTTTTTTTTTGCTGCCTCCTCAGCTGACATTGTCCTTTCAATTGTCTGTGATCAGTGTAAGTTTTGTTGGATGGTTATTCACTGCGATATGCTTGAATATTGGCCAACATTTAATTTCCGTCACTCTGTATGTGTGTGTGAGTTTGTTCGGGTTTGCCTGTTGTTGTATTGTGAATCGGTATATCATATCAAATGGGGAGAATATAAAAAATTTACTGGATATGAGAAATTTAATTTTAAATGTTGAAATATTTGTTGTTAAATTTGTAAATATTTAACGAAGTAGGGAAAATCCCGAAAGGTATGAGACGTACGACAATGGAGGACCTTTTGAAGGTTTTGTATTTCGAAAAGATCTATTAATTTTTATACCCTCAGCCATGTGGCTAGAGAGGGTATATATCATGTGATACGGCCAAAATGTGCCTCATCGAAATAACAATTTTAGACCCTAGGCTTCTTTGGGCCAAATCCGTTTCATGATATTTGGAGTCGATCAAGAGATGTCCGTCCATCCGTCTGTCTGTCTTTCTGCTGGCTGCTGCTCAAGTTAACTCTCGAAGGGAGTATCCGATTTGATCCAAACTTGGTACATCGTAATATTATTGTCAAACTTAGATCGAGTTCGTAGATGGGCAATATCGGTCCAACCCTTCTGGTACCTCCCCCACAAAATTTCCATATTTTCATATTTTCAATTTACTGCACAGAAAGAGAAAGAATAATCCGATTTTGTTCCAACTTTGCATATCCTAATAGCTGAATGAGTGCTAGGTTAGGTGCGAAAACGGGCAAAATCGGTCCACTCAATCAAGTACCTCCCCCACAAAAGGGTCAAAATTTGGAATAATTATAAATTTTATAAAATTTGAAATAAGTGTCCGGTTGTCAAATTACACATATCACAATATTTTTATTAACCCAAATCCTGTTGTGATGATGGGATATATCGGTCCATTCCTTCTAGTACCTTCCCCACAAAGAATCAACATTTTGAATATTCATGAAGCTCATGAAACGCGAAATTAACATCCGATTCTATTCAGACTTAATACATCTTAATAACTCTATCAACACAAGATCTGTTATAAATATGGTATAGATCGGACCATTTCTTCTGGTAACTCCCCCACAAAGAGTCAACAATTTGTATATCCATAAAGCTCACAAAACGCTAAATTAACATCCGATTCCATTCAAATTTGGTAAGTCTCAATAGTTCCATCAACACAAGATCTGTTATAAAGATGATGGAGATCGGACCATTTCTTCTGGTACAAACCCACATAGCGTTCAAGATTTTGACAAGATTTGGCTAGAAAACCACAAGTGGCTATCGTTAGAGCACTCCAGCATTTAAATGTCAATAAATCTTTTGTTTCTCGTACCATCGCTCGTTACCGTGCTACTGGTAACGTAGCCCGACGTCAAGGAAGTGGACGGAAGAAAACAGCAACATAAGCAGAAATGTTTCGAAAAGTAAAGAAGCGACTTGATCGAAAACCGCGTCGCAGTGGCGGAAAAATGGCTCGTGAGTTGAACATATCGCAATATTCCACTCGGCAAATATTGAAAAATGAGCTCGGGGAAAAGCCATTGAAATTCCAAAAAGTGCAAGAACTTACATCGCAACAAAAAGAAAATAGACTAAAAAAAGCTCAGGAGTTGCTTCGCTTGGCCGAAAGTGTTGAACTGCCGAATTTGGTTTTCTCCGATAAGAAAACATTCGTTGTGCAGAAGTTTGTAAACAAACAAAATGATCGTATTTACTTGCCAAAGAGGTTAGCTGCCATAACACCCGATGGTCGCTCTCCACTAGTATTAATCGACCGTGGCATCAGAATAAATGCCGAATATTATCGCGAAAATATTTTCAGGAGGTGTATTAAAGCCTTGGGCACGCAAACATTTTGGCCGCAGACCTTGGACATTTCAACAGGACTCAGCACGCGCCGCCCAAGAATGGTTACAAAATGAGGTTCCCCGCTTCATTTCCAGCACACAATGGCCCCCAAAATCTCCGTTGAACTATTGTGTCTGGGGTATTTTGGAAAGCAAGGTTGGCACTTAATAATACCAAACTGTCGATCACCTCAAGCAAGCGCTTAAAAGCGCCTGGACCAAAATACCGCAAAGCAACATTCGGGCAGCGCGTGACGGTTTCATTGGGCGTTCGAAGGCCATAATTCGTGGCAAAGGTGAGCAATTCGAACAAATCTTAACTTATTCTAAAATTTGACGCTATTTCCGACATTTTTTGCTTTAATTCACTAAAATTAAAAAATTCAATAAAAAAATATAAAAACAAGTTAAAAAGTATCAGTCGGTATTGCCGCCAGAGATATACCCTCAGCCTATGTTCGATTATCTAAATATATTTTGACTAGTGTTAAGGTTATTCAAACGTTTGACCCTCTATGGAGCAGATCCCGAAGGAATGGGCCAATATTACCCATTTCCTATCGAACCCAAAATATGATATAAATATTTCGACAGATGTGCCAAGTCTAAATGGAATCGGATGTTAATTTGGCGATTTATGAGCTTCATGGGTACTCAAAATTTCAATATTTTGTGGGGGAGGTACTTGATGGAGTGGACCGATATTGTCCATTTTCACACCTGTCCTAGCTCTGACGCAAATATTAGAATTCGCAAAGTCGGAGCAAATTCGGATTATCCTTTCTCTTTCTGTGCAAAGAATTTGTTTTTTTTTTTTTGAAAATTTCGATCTTTTGTGGGGGAGGTACCAGAAGGAGTGGGCCGATATAGTTCATCTTAACACAAGACCTTGGGTTAATATAAATGTTGGGATGTGTGACACTTAAAGACAGTCGGACTCTTACATAACATTTTATGAGAGTTGTAATTATTCAAAATTTTGATCATTTGTGGGGGAGGTACTTGATGGAGTGGACAGATATTGTCCATTTCCACACCTGCCCTAGCACTGATGCAAATATTAGGATTTGCAAAGTTGGAGCAAATTCGGATTATCCTTCCTCTTTCTGTGCAAAGAATATATTTTTTGAAAATTTCAACCTTTTATGGGGGAGGTACCAGAAGGAGTGGACCGATATTGTTCATCTTAACACCAGACCTTGGGGTAATATAAATATTGGAATGTGTGAAATTTGAAGACAATCGGACTCTTACATAACATTTTATGAGAGTTGTAATTATTCAGAATTTTGACCATTTGTGGGGGAGGTACTTGATGGAGTGGACAGATATTGTCCATTTCCACACCTGCCCTAGCACTGATGCAAATATTAGGATTTGCAAAGTTGGAGCAAATTCGGATTATCCTTCCTCTTTCTGTGCAAAGAATATATTTTTTTAAAATTTCGACCTTTTGTGGGGGAGGTACCAGAAGGAGTGGACCGATATTGCCCATTTTCGAACTCGATCTAAGTTTGACCAAAATATTACGTTGTAGCCAATTTGGACCAAATCGGATACTCCCTTCGAGAGTTATCGTGCGCACCAGCCAGACAGACAGACAGACGGACGGACGGACGGACGGATATCGCTAGATCGACTTCAAATGTTCTGAAACGGATTTGGTCCAAAGAGACCTTGGGTCTAAAACCGTTATTTCAACTAGGCACGTTTTGGCCGTATCAAATGATATATACCCTCTGTAGCCACATGGCTGAGGGTATAATTATAGCGTTTGACTTTGTTGCAGTTTCTTATCTCAATCTCTTATGGTACCTCCCTACTTTCGGTATTTTAGTGATTTAAGCGACATTATTCATCGCAAATATTTCAAATTTGGTATTTGAAGTTCGTAATGAATACTACAGCCTATGATAAAAATTTTTCTGTGCAGGTCCACGTCTTCGTGCAGCTCCCATATATCAGCACCTCTCTATATTCGGTATTTCGCCGATTTTAGGTACAATATTCACCGAAATTTTTTGAGATTTCTTATTTGAAGTTCCTAATAGGTAATACAGCCTGGGACAGAAAATTGTCTATGCAGGTCCAGGTCTTCGCATAGCCCCGATATAACGCTATCACCCTATATTCGGTATTTTGCTGATTTCAGCGACACTATTTACCGGAATTGTTTCAAACTTGTCTGTGCAGGTGCACGTTTTGGTATAGCCCCCATATATTCACTGACTTTTTTTTCGTATTTGAATATTGTATTGGCTTATGATAAAAATTGCCTATGCAGGTCCACGTCTTCGTATAAACCCCAATATAATGGCTACATTTGGTATTTTTAAGATTTCAACAGAACTTTTAAGGGATTTTATTTTATTTATTTATTCATTTATTATTATTATTTTTTTTTTTAATTGCCAAATTCCTTCCAAATGGTGGAGGGTATTCAAAGTTCGACCCGTCCGAACTTACAGTTTTTTTTTATTTGTTTCAAAGCAATTACTCCTTAAAGTTAATAAATTTTTCAAAAATCCGAAATATTTTTCTTTCAAAAGTTGTTTGCGGCATTTTAATGGCTAATATTCCCTGTAGATCTCTGCCAATTTATTATCCCCTTCGCAGCCGAGCTAACCCAATCTTCAGCTATACAAATTTTCAATTTGTAGTAACAATTTCGCTGCCATCCATCCATTTGGCTATGCCACAGCAACGTGTATGTCCTTGTGGCTATATTATCACTAACTGCATCTCCACAATTTCCAACGGGAACAACAACAGCAAAATAATCAACAACAAAATAATTCCATTATGCACTGTCAGTCCGATTGAAAGTCCGGCAGCATTTTAAACACTTTAGAGCCGAAACATTTAGTCGATTTTAAATTGGTTTTCTGTTCGTTGCAGTAGTCATAATGCGATGACAATGGCAGGAATGTTTGAGTGCTGGGCAAGCGGCTCGGTAGAGTCCAAAATGGGCAAAGAACATGGAGAGGGAGAGCATATAATGATGATGATGATGCCTTATGGAATGAGAGAAAGTGAAAAAAATTGGAAAGGGAATGGAGTGGTGATGACGAATGTCCTGATGTATGAAATACCAAGTAAAAACAACTTATTTTCACTTTTCCTTCATATTTCAGTTATCACTCTTCATTTTTTTTTTTTTTTTTTTGTTAATGGACCACAGCCATTACTATACTCTTGCCGAGCAGGCAAGAACATGACCAACACATACGAAGATAACATGGCCAAGAATATGCCATGTTCGTCCGTCCATCTTGCCATCCTGTTATATTGTTTTGTATGTGCGGCTACCCACCAATATCTTTCCTTTTGAATGAATGGTAGTGGTGGCGGTGGTCTTGGCCGGGCAATGGTGTTGACAATATTGATGCTCTGCTCCGCCAAAGAAATAATGCCGAGTATGATGGCCATTGTATGACAACTGTTTGACGTTACCTTCTGATGACGGATTCATTTCATTTCACTTCAATGTTGGCTGACCGGCATACTTGCTTTAATTCATAAATATTGTCCAGTTTTCTCTGCCTCTGTCAGCACTCTTCGGCAGTGGGGACATTGTGTGGCGAATAACCAACCAACCATCCTAGTGTTTCATTTATGGGTAGTTTACACATCATGTTAAAATCATAAGAAAAATGAAATTTTCTCATACATAATTAGTATTTTAAAGGATACTTTTAGGCGCTCCCCACAAACTTAAAATAAAAACCAGTAAAGGAAGTCCTAAAGTCGGGCGGGGCCGATTTTATGATACCCTACACCACTTTGCTAATTTAGTTGAGCTCCACATAAAAATTAAAAGTTTTTATGGGAGAATTCAATCATACACCCTATGATTCTAATTATAATTTAAAATTAAAAGGACTAAATATGCCTTTTAAATTCGGACTTTTATTGCCCATTCGGTGCACAATTAATTTGAAATTGGATAAAAATATATATGGGAGCTATATCCAAATCTGAACCGATCTTGATAAAATTTGGCAAAGATATTTCTGAGCTGTATTTCATATATTTCCCTGACTATCGTTGGTTCGGAGTGCATATTACGGCTGCGGAGTACCAAAAATAACAAATCGGATGAACAATATATATGGGAGCTATAGCTATATCTGTACCGATCTTCACCAAATTCGACATACTAGCTTCTAGACTCAATTCGGTCGTAAGTACCAAATTCAATCCCATTTGGGCAAATATTAGACGTTTGGTGTACAATAAAAGGTAAATCGGACGAAGTTATATATGGGAGCTATATCCAAATCTGAACCAATCTCGATCAAATTTAGCAAAGGTATTTCTGAGATGTATTTGATATATTTCCCCAAATATTGTTCTTACAGAGTACATATTACGGCTGTGGAGGACAAAAATAACAAATCGGATGAACAATATATATAGGAGCTATAGCTATATCTGAACCGATCTTCACCAAATTAAGCATACTAGCTTCTAGACTCAATTCGGTTGTAAGTGCCAAATTCCATCCCATTTGGACAAATATTAGACGTTTGGTGCACAATAAAAGGTAAATCGGACGAAGTTATATATGGGAGTTATATCCAAATCTGAACCGATCTCGATAAAATTTAGCAAAGGTATTTCTGAGCTGCATTTGATTTATTTCCCCAAATATTGTTGTTACAGAGTGCATATTACGGCTGCGGGGGACAAAAATAACAAATCGGATGAACAATATATATATATGGGAGCTATAGGTATATCTGAACCGATTTCGATCAAATTTGACATACTTATTTTCAGGCCTAATTTGGTTGTATGTGCAAAATTCCATACTATTCGATCTGATATTACACGTTTGATGCACAATAAAAGGCAAATCGGACGAAGATATATATGGGAGCTATATCTAAATTTTGACCGATTATCTCCAATTCTCCAATCAATAGGGTCGTCCTTGGGCCAAACAAATTATTTGTGCAAAATTTCATCTGGATAAGGCAATAAATACGAACTGTTCTTTGTTTTCAAAAATACATGGACAGACGGACGGACGGACATGCATAAATTGACTCAGAATGTGATTCTATTCAGATCATGAAAAGGAACTATGGGTCTATCTCGTTTCTTTTTGCCTGTCACGAACAAATGCACAAAGACATAATACCCTGACCACCTTGTGGTATAGGGTATAACAAGTAAAATAGCAGTATGTTCGGCCGGGCCGTATTTTTAAACCCTCCACCATTTTGAAGGAACTTGCAAAATTTAAAGAAAATCGATGAATATTGCTGATAAAATTATTAAAATTCCGAATTCCGTTGACCTGTACAGACTATCTTCTGTCATAGGACTGTCAAAAATAGTACCCACTATGAGCTACAATACAATTATAACACAATGCTATCAATACCAAAAATTCTTTAAATGGATCTGAGAAAATATATATTGGGAGGTACCGAAATTTAGGAGCTATACGGAGACCTGAACCTATACAAAATATACATATACAATCTATAGACTGTAGTACCCATTAGGGACTTCAAACACGATATTCGAAACAATTCCCGCGAACAATGTCGTTAAAATCAGCAAAATGCCGAATATTGGGAAGCACTGTTATATGGGCGATATGCGAAGACCTGAATCTGCATAGGCAATTTTCTGTAACAGACTGTAAGACCCGTTACGAACGTCAAATACGAAATTTGAAACTATTCTGGCCAATAATGTCGCTGAAATCGCTGAATATATGAGGGTACCGTTTTAATAGGGCTAGCGGAGGACCTTAACCTGCATAAGCAATTTTCTGTCACAGGCTGCAGTATCATTTAGGAACTTCGAATACAAAATTTTAAATAATTACGTTAAAAATGTCGCTAAAATCAGCAAAAACCCGAATATAGGCAGGTACCGTTAGATGGGGCTATGCCAAGACGTGGACCTGCAAAGTCAATTTCCCGTCACAAGCTACAGTGCCAATTAGGAACTTCAAATACAAAATTTTAAATAATTACCTTAAAAAAATGTCGCCGAAGTACCGAATGTAGGAAGTTAGATGTGAGCTATACGAAGACCTGGATCTGCATAGGCGATTTTCTGTCACTGGCTTTAGAACCTATTACGAACTTTAAATACCAAATTTGAAACAATTCCGGTGAATAAATTCGCTAAAATCATCAAAATACCGAATATCGGGAGGTACCATTATATGGGGGCGTGGACCTGCACAGACAATTTTCTGTCTTAGGCTGTAGTATCCATTACGAACTTCAAATACCAAATTTGAAACAATTCTGGTGAAAAATGTCCTTAAAATCATTAAAATACCGAATATCGGGAGGTACCGTTATATGGGGGCTCTGCGAAGACGTGGATCTGCGAAGACTATTTTCCATCTTAGGCTGCAGTATCCATTACGAACTTTAAATACCAAATTTGAAACAATTCCGGTGAATAAATTCGCTAAAATCATCAAAATACCGAATATCGGGAGGTACCATTATATGGGGGCGTGGACCTGCACAGACAATTTTCTGTCTTAGGCTGTAGTATCCATTACGAACTTCAAATACCAAATTTGAAACAATTCTGGTGAAAAATGTCCTTAAAATCATTAAAATACCGAATATCGGGAGGTACCGTTATATGGGGGCTCTGCGAAGACGTGGATCTGCGAAGACTATTTTCCATCTTAGGCTGCAGTATCCATTACGAACTTTAAATACCAAATTTGAAACAATTCCGGTGAATAAATTCGCTAAAATCATCAAAACACCGATTATCGGGAGGTACCGTTATATGGGGCTATACGAAGGCGTGAACCTACATGGCCCATTTTCAATACCAAAAGTCCTGCAGATATAATACACATTTGAGTAAAATGTTATCAACCTACTTCATTTCGTTCGGAAGCTAGAGTGATTTCCACAGACGGATAGACGGACGGACATTGCTAAACTTTTAATACCCTTTACCACTTTGAAGAAACTTGCAAAATTTAAAGAAAATCGATGAATAATGATGCTTAAATTATTAAAGTTACGAAGTCCTTTGACCTGTACAAGCTACCTTCTGTCATTGGACTGTCAAAAAGAGTACTCACTATGAGCTACAAAAAAAAATTTACAGACCTTGAATGGATCTGAGAAAATATATATACGGAGTTAGCGAAATTTAGGGGCTACACGGAGACCTGGACCTGCATAGACAACAGACATCTGAAAAATACCGAATATAGGGAGGTGTACGAAAATGTGGACCTGCTTGGACAATTTGCTGTCATAGACTGAAGTTTTCATATGAAATTTGAAACAATTCCTATGAAAAATAACGCTAATTTTTTCCGATATCATAAAGCAACAATCGTTTTTCGTAGTAATAGTTTAACACTTTACAGGTTCTGGAACAGAGTATATATATATATTACTTTATAGTGTATAATATATATGAAATGGAGTTAATTTAATTTAAAAATTTGCTGGAAGCTCTAAGAAGTATGCTACAAAAATTATAAATGGAAATGATCACTTTACATATGATTCTTACATGCTGTGTAAACTAGTCTTTGGTACAAACAGCTACATGTGAATGTTCTTCACCGCTGAGCTATTTGTGTTTGTTCACATTTGTGTGAAAATGTGAAGTTTTCCTCCACTTCATCACATCTTATGCTACATTTATTACTCATATCTCCCACTCTTTTAAGTTAATAGCTCCATAAGATCCATTAGGTTCATAGCTTAATGTGTGTGTGTGAGTGTGGAGATGTAAAATGAATTAAGCCACAACAACGTGGTAAGGTATGGGGATACAGTGGTGTCACTGGGAACTGTGAAGATATCCTGTGTAATCAAGACACCTTTAAAAGGCTTCCTATCGAAAACAATTTATTTAGAGGAACTTTTGCACTCTACATACAGGGGGAGATAAAAAACTGCAACCAAATTCAGACTGCTCATTATATTGTTTACAAGCGTACAAAAGCATTTTGGTGAGAATTTTCCAGAAAAAAGGTTATTCGTGATGGAATTCAAGCGTGATAGTGTGATTTCTTTATATTTGGCTAGAAAACCACAAGTGGCTATCGTTAAGGCACTCCAGCATTTAAATGTGAATAAATCTTTTGTGTCTCGTACTATCGCTCGTTATCGTGATACTGGTAGCCTAGCCCGACGTCAAGGGCTGTTTGAAGGCGACAAGGGCCGTTTGAAGGCGACAAGGAAATGGACGGAAGAAAACAGCAACATCAGCAGAAATGGTTCGAAAAGTAAAGAAGCGACTTGATCGAAACCTGCGTCGCAGTGACCGAAAAATTGCTCGTGAGCTTAACATATCGCAATATTCCATTCGGCAAATATTGAAAAATGAGCTCGGGGTAAAACCATTGAAATTCCAAAAAGTACAAGAACTTACACCGCAACAGAAAGAAAATAGACTTAAAACAGCTAAAGAGTTGCTTCGCTCGGATGAAAGTGGTGAACTGCCGAATTTGGTTTTCTCCGATGAGAAAACATTCGTTGTGCAGCAGTTTGTAAAGAAACAAAATGATCGTGTTTACTTGCCAAAGGGGTCAGCTGAAAATGTGCACCTTCGGTTGGCCATCAGAACTCCAGCGCCG
This sequence comes from Musca domestica, assembly GCF_030504385.1. NCBI lineage: Eukaryota > Metazoa > Arthropoda > Insecta > Diptera > Muscidae > Musca > Musca domestica. The sequence goes on along the minus strand of NW_026712336.1, from coordinate 6,860,204 downwards.
GCAATGGTGATGGTGTGGGCCGCCATAACAGCCGATGGTCGCTCTCCACTCGTATTAATCGACCATGGCATCAGAATAAATGCGAAAATATTCTGGAGAGTGTATTAAGTCCTTGGGCGCACAAATATTTTGGCCGCAGACCTTGGACATTTCAACAGGACTCCATCGCACTCAGCACCAAAAAATGACCAAACCAAAATCTGTGAATACCAATCCCTTGGTCTGAAATATTTTGGAAAGCAAGGTTGGCACAAAAAAATACCAAAGTGTCGATTACATCAAGCAAGCGCTTGAAAGCGCCGGAAATGGGCCGAAATACCCCAGAGCAACATTCGGGCAGCGTGTGACGGTTTCATTGGCCGTTTGAAGGCCATAATTCGTGCCAAAGGTGACCAATTCGAACAAATCTAAACTTATTCTAAAATTTGATGCTATTTCCCGTTTTTATACCCTACACCACAAGGTGATCAGGGTATTATGTCTTTGTGCATTTGTTTGTAATAGGCAAAAGGAAACGAGATAGACCCATAGTTCCTTTTGATGATCTGCATAGAATCACATTCTGAGTCGATTTATGCATGTCCGTCCGTCCATGTATTTTTGTAAACAAAGTACAGTTCGCATTTATTGCCCTATCCAGATGAAATTTTGCACAAATCATTTGTTTGGCCCAAGGACGAACCCTATTGAAATTGGAGGTAGTCGGTCAAAATTTAGATATAGCTCCAATATATATCTTCGTCCGATTTGCCTTTATTGTGCACCAAACGTGTAATATCAATCCGAATAGTTTGGAATTTTGCAAGTACGATCAGATTGGACCTGAAAATAAGTATGCCAAATTTGATCGAAATCGGTTCAGATATAGCTATAGCTCCCATATATATTGTTCATCCGATTAGTTATTTTTGCCCTCCGCAGCCGTAATATGCATCCTGTAACCACAATATTTGGGGAAATATATCAAATACACCTCAGAAATACATTTGCTAAATTTTATCGATATCGGTTCAGATTTGGATATAGCTCCCATATATAACTTCGTCCGATTTACCTTTGATTGTGCACCAAACGTCTAATATTTGCCCAAATTGGATGAAATTTGGCACTTACGACCGAAATGAGTCTAGAAGCTAGTATGTCAAATTTGGTAAAGATCGGTTCAGATATATTTGGATATAGCTCCCATATATATTTTTATCCGATTTCAAATTCATTGTGCACCAAATTGGCAAATCAAGTCCGAATTTAAAAGATACAAATGCTTCGGCATATTTAGTCCTTTGAACTTTAAATTATAATTATAATCATAGCGTGTATGATTGAATTCTCCATAAAAATTTTTAATTGTTATGCGGAGCTCTACTAAATTAGGAAAGTGGTGTAGGGTATTATAAAGTCGGCCCGCCCGACTTTAAGACTTTCTTTACTGTTTTTTTTGCTTTAATTCAATAAAATTTAAAAAAAAATGTAAAAATTATGGCGTTTGACTTTGTTGCAGTTTTTTTATCTCACCCTGTATTACTCTCCAAACTAACTTTCATTACTCTCCTATCACTGTTCCATTCTTTTCGCTACAGAAAATCACTGTTCCACAAAATCGCTTCCATTTACTGACGTGGTCATATTCATGGCCATTCATATGGAAATTACAGTTACACTGATAATCTCATACACCTTCGAAAAATGTACACATAACAGTTCTTCTGTTTTCTGTTCACTCGTCCATTCATCCATCTATCCGCCGTCTATACATCCAAACATCCATCCAGTCCAGTCGTCCATTCATTTGTTCACTCATTTACTTGCGCTGAAGAGTTGTATTCAAATTAATATCTCGCTCTCTCTGCAGAATCGCGGAATATGTTTTTTCGGTTACGCGGACTCACAGGCTGACTGACTGGATATCTGTTGCCTCTACTGCTGCCACCAATGTTGTGATGAGTTTCTGCCACTGCCACCGACCGACTACACCGATTATGATGAATTCTTTTGTTCGTGCCATTGAATTCGATGGATGCCTGAAATATCTCGGTATCTTGTTTTTATCTGTTTGTCCATGGCATTGTTTAATTCATAGCATATTGTGTTGTAGCTGTTGTTGCTAGTAGATAGTGGTGTTCGTATTGTTCGTTGGCTGGTCGCTTGGTCCGTTTTGCAACACAATATTGCTGAAATTATTACAATATCATCGGCCGAGTGAATACTTGCTTTTCGCTCACCCACTACCCAGCCAGTCAGACATGGATTTATCGTCATTTAATGTCCTTCCTCTTTTTCTGAATTACAAAGCAATTTGGCGACTTTTTTTTGTGATGAAGAGAAATATCATGTCATTGGGACAAAATATGTTTTGGATCATTAAAAACTTGAATTTTTTGGATATTATTATAAATAATGGAATTATTATTGTCTTTAATGTGAATAGCTGAAACGGATAAATATTCTTTGGTTGGAAAATAAATAATGTCTCTGTTGGAGCACCATATTTCGTGTTTTCGTGATATATCAATTATATCAAGGAAAAAATTTAATTTTATTAAAATGGCGACCAACGTGCGGCAATCTTAATAGCAATGTTGGCGACTGTTTCCAATTTATTTTAAGGGAAGTATCAATTAAAAACAAGTAAAAAAGCTGTAAGTTCGGCCAGGCCGGACTTACCCTCCACCATTTGGAACGAATTTGGCAATTCTCAAAAACAATAAAATTCGTTATAATCTTAGAAATACCAAATGTAGCCGTTATATTTGGGTCAATAAGACGACATGGTCCAGCATAGGCAATTTTTTCAAAAGCCATTACAGTATTCAAATGCAAAAATTAGAAAAAAAAATCGGTGAATAATGTAGTTACAGTCATCAAAATAACGATTATCGGGAGGTACTGTTATAGGGAGGCTATACGAAGGCGTGGGCCTGCGCAAACAATTTTCTGTCATAGGACTTAGCATTCATTGCGAACTTCAAATACCAAATTTGACACAATTCCGGTGAATAATAAAATTATCAAAATACCGAATTTCGGGAGGTACCTTTATATGGGGGCCATACGAAGGCGTGGGCCTGCACAAACAATTTTCTGTCTTAGGCTGTAGTATCCATTACGAACTTCAAATAGCAAATTCGAAACAATTCCGATGAATAATGTCGTTAAAATCATCGAAATACCGAATATCGGGAGGTACCTTTATATGGAAGCCATACGAAGACGTGGACCTGCACAGACAGTTTTCTGTCTTAGGCTGTAGTATCCATTATGAACTTCAAAGAGCAAATTCGATTCAATTCCGGTGAATAATGTCGCTAAAATCATCAAAATACCGAGATATAGGGCTATACGAAGACGTGGACCTGCACAGACAATTTTCTGGTATTTTTAGTGGCAACCTTGCTTTCCAAAATACTTTAGACACAATAGTCCAACGGATTGGTATCCGGTGATTTTGGTGGCCATTGTGCGCTGGAAATGAAGCGAGAAACTTGATTTTGTAACCATTCTTGGGTGGCGCGTGCTGAGTGCAATGGTGTTGAGTCCTGTTGGAATGTTCAAGGTCTGCGGCAAAAATGTTTGCATGCCCAAGACTTTAATACACCCACAAGAATATTTTCGCTATATTATTTGGCATTTATTCTTATTATACCCTACACCACATAGTGGTAAGGGTATTATGTCTTTGTGCATTTGTTTGTAACATGGAGAAGGAAACGAGATAGACCCATAGTTACTTTTGAGAACCTTCATAGAATCACTTTCTGAGTCGATTTATGCATGTCCGTCCGTCTGTCCGTCCGTCCGTCCGTCCGTCCGTCCGTCTGTCCATGTATTCTTGTGAACAAAATGCAGGTAGCATTTATTATCCGATTGAGATGAAATTTTCCAAACAATATTTTTTTGGCCCAAGGACGAACCCTATTGAAATTGGTGAGAATCGGATCAAATTTAGATATAGCTCCCATATATATCTTCATCCGATTTCGGGTTAAATGTGCACCAAATATCCACTATCAGTCCAAATTTCCTGAATTTTGGCACACCCAACCGAGTTCGGCCTAGAAGCAAGTATATCAAATTTGGAGAAAATCGGTTCAGATATAGCTATAGCTCCCATATATATCTTTCATCCGATTTGATCTTTAAGTTCCTCACATTCCTACTATGCACTCCACAACCGTGATATTTGGTACCAGGTATTAGATGGAGCACAGAAATAGCTGTTTTAAATTTTATTGAAATCGGTTCAGATTTGGATATAGCTCCCATATATATCTTCATCCGATTTCGGGTTAATTGACCACCAAATGACCAATATCAGCCTAAATGGCCCGAATTTTGGCACATGTGACCGAGATTAGCCTTAAAGCAAATACAACAAATTTGGAGAAAATCGGTTCAGAAACAGCTATAGCTCCCATATATATCTTCATCCGATTTCGGGTTAAATGTGCACCAAATGTCCACTATCAGTCCAAATTACCTGAATTTTGGCACACCCAACCGAGTTCGGCTTAGAAGCAAGTATATCAAATTTGCAGAAAATCGGTTCAGATATAGTTATAGCTCCCATATATATCTTTCATCCGATTTGGTGTTTAAGCCTCTCACATTCGTAATATGCACTCCACAAGAATGATATTTGGTACCAGATATAAGATGCAGCCCAGAAATAGATGTTTGTAATTTTATCGAAATCGGTTCAGATTTGGATATAGCTCCCATATATATCTTCATCCGATTTCGGGTTAATTGTGCACCATATGGCCGATATAAGTCCAAATGGACTGAATTTTAGTACATCGGACCAAATTCAGCCTAGAAGCAAGTATATCAAATTTAGTGAAAATCGGTTCAGATATAAATATAGCAACCATATATATGTTTCATCCGATTTAGAATTTTAGTCCCATACATTCGTAATATTCACTCCACAACCGTGATATTTGGTACCAGGTATTAGATGGAGCACAGGAATAGCTGTTTTAAATTTTATCGAAATCGGTTCAGATTTGGATATAGCTCTCATATATATCTTCATCCGATTTCGGGTTAAATGTGCACAAAATGGTCAATATCAGCCCAAATCACCAGTCTAGAAGAAGAAGAAGAATACGTAAAATTTGGAGAAACCCGGTTCAGAGATAGCTATAGTTCGTTAAATGCACGATAGAATTAGATAGATTTTGATTTTGTACCAAATATCTCATAGAGCTCTGAAATGCCCTGTATAAACCTTTTTACGAGAGCTCTACTAAATATGCATAGTGGTGTGGGGTATCATATAGTCGGCCCCGCCCGACTTTTGAGCTTTCCTTACTGGTTTTACTTTCGATTAATACGAGCGGAGAGCGACCATCGGCTGTTATGGCGGTCCACATCATCACCATGACCAGCGCTTGAGTTCCGGCGGCCAACCTAAGGTGCACATTTTCTACTTACCTTTTTGGCAAGTAAACACGATAATTTTGTTTGTTAACAAACTGCTGGACAACGAATGTTTTCTCATCGGAGAAAACCAAATTCGGCAGTTCACCACTTTCGGCCAAGCGAAGCAACTCTTTAACTCTTTTCAATCCATTTTCTTTCTGTTGCGGTGTAAGTTCTTGCACTTTTTGGAATTTCAATGGCTTTACCCCGAGCTCACTTTTCAATATTTGCCGAATGGAATATTGCGATAGGTTCAGCTCACGAGCCATTTTTCGGCCACTGCGACGCGGGTTTCGATCAAGTCGCTGCTTTACTTTTCGAACCATATCTGCTGATGTTGCTGTTTTCTTTCGTACTCTTGCTTGACATCGGGCTACGCTACCAGTATTACGGTAACGAGCGATGGTTAAATTTACTCACATTTAACTGCTGGCGTGCTCTAACCATAGCCACTTGTAGGTTTCCAGCCAAATTATAAAGAAACACACTATCACGCTTAAATTCCATCACGAATAACTTTTTTTCTGGAAAATTCTCACCAAAATGCTTTTGTACGCTTGTAAACAATATATGAGCTGTTACTGGAATAATTTTAACAGCTGACGGACGATTGGCTTAGAAACGACAGCAGTCTGAAGTTGTTTGCAGTTTTTTCATCTCATATAATATTATAAAAAAAAACCTTCTCCATTCCTCTCTCAATAGTTCTCGAATTTAAAGAGTAAATTTCGTGATCAATATTTAGAAAACCTCGGAAAAAATCTAAATTTTCGGAGCCCTCATACAAAATGTTATCTGGGTGGATGTAAGCAGACCGGAGAAAAATAGTTTGTCGAACAATAAATAGCAGGTAGTATTAAGTCTGACTATTCTCTAAGGTACCTTTATTACTTCAATATTTCATGCCTTAAAAATGGCTCCCAAATGGACAATTGTATTTCGATATCATAATCAAACAAAACTGACCTCCGCTGAAATTACCCCAGCTTCAATGCGAAAAAAACACGTCACAAATCCTAGGAAATTGTGAAGATGTTTCGAAAAAAATCGGTACATTTTCTCGGAAAAAAATAAAAATATTCAGAGCCCTCAGAAAAAAATGTTCTGTGAGTGGATGCAAGCAGACAAGAGTAAAATAGGTTGTCGAACAATAAACAGCTGGTAGTATTAAAGATGAGTATTCTCTTAAAAATGGCACCCAAATGGATAACTGTATTTCGATATCATAATCAAACTACTTTAAATACTTTTCTTCATTTTAAGAAAAATCCTTCAAATATACTCCCCACGCCTCTTTTTTATTATCTATTCCACTTCGTGAACTTTTTTCCATTTTTCCAAAAAGAAAAATGAAAACTTTAAGAATTTTAATCAAGCTCAGAAAGATATCGCAGGGAAGACAATTAAGACTAGATTATGATGGAGCAATGCATAATTATAGAAATTAAAGTCATGAATAACTTAAAAAGGAGATACTCGGACAAGTGGTTACGTTTTTGAAAACAAACACACACATTTAACCTAACTTTCTCTTATACAACCACACACACTCGTACATATATAAACAATTATGCATTCTGATAGTTTAACAGCCACTAATGAGTTTAAATTGCAGATGCAAACTTCACAGACGGACTGCAAGACAGATAGAGGGGATGGAGGCTTAAATCCCAAAGAATACAAAATTTCCTTTTGAAAACGATGCGTATAACCTACCAATCCTGCAGAAAACCATTAAAATGGCCGGACAGCGGACATCACAGTTGTGGCAAACGAGCAAAATAGGAAAAGTTTCCCTTTTGAAGCCATACAACAAGAAAATGCACTTCCCTATTCCCTACGATTCTCCAAAATGAGATTAGAATCTACTAATGTTTTAAACTATTTCAAAAAAGACCAAAGAAAATGTTGAAAAACAAATGCGTAAAGAGGCCAAAGATGGAAAACTTAACAGCCGCTGTGGAAATGCAAATACAGCAATGACTGGCCAAAACTTAAGGCGAATGAAACGGAAAAAAGGGAATGAATGCCAGCCAGCAGATATCTGCAATATGTACACACGCACAATGTAAACTCTGGCTTGGACCGCATCTCCAGCACACGCGTACATCCTTAGCCTTCTATTTAGTTTACCAAGAAAGTTTATGGTATGGCCTCTTTTCCTTGCTGGTATCCCCAAGTATTTAAGCGGGCCAAAAGACACTCACTTTGTTTGCTTCGAGAAAATGTATCTTAAGTTTCCCTTTACTTTTAGTCCCAACTGTCAGCCGGCGAGGCAGACAGGCAGGCACAGAGCCAACATTTAAAATGTTTACTGCAGCATTGCATGTTTTTGGCCATCTGGCTGATTCCTTCCCAGAGCACTCACTTATTGCGCATTGAGTAGTGGTGCAACACTTACACTTTTCCTGTGGCACTCTGAAGTACTGACATCGTTGCAGCTGTGGGCTTTCCGCCCAGCATCGCCACACCGTCACCTCCGCCACTAAGTCTTGTTCACACAATTATTGTTGTTGTAGCATTGTTCCGCAACTGCCTGAAATTTACACTAACACTCACACACACACACAGACAAATATACACATTTTAATTAACAGTATAGGGAAATTATACACAGGGAAAAAAGTGATGATTTCCGGAGCATCTAAACTCTAATATTCTTGGAAAAAATATGTTTAAAAAATCCACGCATATGGCTCTAATAGTCTTGGAATAAATCTATTTAAAAAATCCTTGCCTATGGCTCTAATAGTCTTGGAAAAAATGGTTTAAAAATCCAACGCCTATGGCTCTAAAGTCTTGGAAAAAATCTGTTTAAAAAATCCTCGCCCATGGCTCTAATAGACTTGAAAAAATCTCTTTAAAAAATCTTCGCCTATGGCTCTATAAGATCCGGCAGGGGCGAACTTTTTATACCGTCTGCCATTCGGAAGGAACTTGAAAATTTCAAAAAAAAAACTCCATCGAAAAATACGTCTCAAATAAAAAACCGTTTTATGGGGGCTATAAGAAGACATGGTAAATAATTTCTGTCATAGGCTGTAGTACCGATTCCGAACTTTAAATACGAAATTTTAAATAATTCCGGTGAATAATGTCGCTAAAATCATAAAAATACCTATTATCGCGAAGCACAGTTTTATGGGACTATACGAAGACGTGGACCTATACAGACAATTTTCTGTCATAGGTTGTAGTACCGATTCAGATCTTCAAATGCGAAATTTGAACAATTCCGGTGAATAATGTCGCTAAGATTATCAAAAAACCGATTAAAGGGAGATACCGTTATATGGGGGCTGTGTGAACCTGCATACGAAATATTTAGGCATAGGCTGTAGTACCCGTTACAAACTTCTAATACGAAACTTGAAACAATTCGTGTAAATTATATAACTAAAATCATCAAAATATCGAATATCGGGAGGTACCGTTATATGGGGGCTATACGAAGACGTGGACATGCATAGAAAATTTTCTGTCACAGGCTGTAGTACCCATTACGAAGTTCAAATACGAAATTTACAACAATTCCGGAGAATAATGTAGCAAAAATTATCAAAATTCCCAATATAGGGGGTACCGATATTTGGGGGCTATACGAAGACCTGGACCTGCATTGACAATTTTTCGCCATAGGTTGTAGTACCGATAACGAACTTTAAATACGAAATTTGAAACAATTCCGGTGAAAATGTCGCTAATATCATCAAAATACCGACTAAAGGAAAGTACTGTTATTTGTGGGCTATCAGAAGACGTGGACCTGCATAGACAATTTTCTGTCACAGGTTGAAGTACTGATTCAGATCTTCAAATACGAAAATTCAAACAATTCCGGTGAATAATGTCGCTAAGATTATCAAAAAAAAACCGATTAAAGGGAGATACCGTTATATGGGGGCTGTGTGAACCTTCATACGAAATATTTAGGCATAGGCTGTAGTACCCATTACAAACTCCGAATACGAAACTTGAAACAATTCCGGCTAACAATGCCACTAAAATAATCAAAATACCGAATATCGGGAGGTACCATTATATGGGGGCTATAGGAAGGCCTGGACCTGCATTGACAATTTTTTGTCATAGACTGAAGTACCCATTACGAAGTGCAAATACGAAATTTAAAATAATTACGCAGAATGATGTAGCAAAAATTATCAAAATACCGAATATTGGGGGTACTGATATTTAGGGGCTATACGAAGACCTGTACCTGCATAGACAATTTTCTATCATAGACTGTAGTACCCATTTGAAACTTCAAATAAGAAATTGAAAACAATTCCGGAAAAAATGTCGCTAATATCGTCAAAATACCGACTATCGGAAGGTACCGTTTTAGAGGCTATACGAAGACGTGGACCTGCATACGAAATTCTTAGGAATAGGTTGTAGTACCCATTACAAAATTCGAATTTGAAATTTGAATGTAGCTAAAATCATCAAAATACCGAATATTGGCAGGTACCGTTATATGGGGGCTATACTAAGATGTGGGCAATTTACAAACATAACCTGCCTACTGGCAAAATACACAAGTGTGCAAAATTGTAGGATAGCGTGATAACAACAGACAGACGGGCATCGCTAAATCGACTTAACATTTTACATTGATCTAACCATTTTGCAACAACAAAATATTATGGTGTCCCGAACAAAGGTGCCAACACTGATCTAGAATATACAGGGTGAGATAAAAAAACTGCAACAAAGTCAAACGCCATAATTTGTACATTTTTTTAAATGTTTTTTTAAATGAAAGCAAAAAATGTCGGAATAGCCTCAACTTTTAGAATAAATTTAGATTTGTTCCAATTGGTCACCTTTGGCACGAATTATGGCCTTCAAACAGCCAATGAAACCGTCACACGCTGCCCGAATGTTGCTCTGCGGTATTTTGGCCCATTCCCGGCAAAGCGCTTGCTTGAGGTGATCGACACTTTCGAATTATTTAGTGCCAACCTTCCGGAGATTTTGGTGGCCAATGAGGAACCTCATTTTGTAACCTTTCTTTGGTGGCGCGTGCTGATTGCGATGGAGCTGAGTCCTGTTGGAATGTCCAAGTTCTGCGACAAAAATGTTTGCGTGCCCAAAGCTTTAATACACCCTCCTGAATATTTTCGCGATAATATTCGGCATTTATTCTGATGCCACGATTGATTAATACGAGCGCAGAGCGACCATCGGCTGTTATGGCGGCCCACAGCATAACCATGGCCGGCGCTTAAGTTCCGGTAGCTAACCGACCTCTTTGGCAAGTAAACACGATCATTTTGTTTGTTTACAAACTGCTGGACAACGAATGTTTTCTCATCTCTCGGAGGAAACCAAATTCGGCAAATCACCACTTTCGGCCAAGCGAAGCAACTCTTTAGTTCTTTTGAGTCTTTTTTTTCTGTTGCGGTATAAGTTCTTGCACTTTTTGGAATTTCAATGGCTTTACCCCAAGCTCATTTTTCAATATTTGCCGAATGGAATATTGCGATATGTTCAGCTCACTAGCCATTTTTCGGCCACTGCAACGCGGCCACTTCGATCAAGTCGCTTCTTTACTTTTCGAACCATTTCTGCTGATGCTGCTTTTTTCTTCCGTCCACTTCCTTGACGTCGGGCTACGCTACCAGTATCACGGTAACAAACGATGGTACGAGACACAAAAGGTTTATTCACATTTAAATGCTGGAGTGCTCTAACGATAGCCACTTGTGGTTTTCCAGCCAAATATAAAGAAATCACACTATCACGCTTGGATTCCATCACGAATAACTTTTTTTCTAGAACATACTCACCAAAATGTTTTTGTATGCTTGTATACAATACAATGAGCTGTCACTGGAATAATTTTAACAGCTGTCGGACGGGTGGCTTAGAAATGACAGCAATCTGAAGTTGGTTACAGTTTTTCATCTCGATTTTCTTGCAATTTTACCTATACCAATATTTATACCCTGCACCAAAAGGTGGTTATGTCTTTGTGCATTTGTTTGTAACAGACAAGAGGAAACGAGATAGACCCATAGTTCCTTGTGATGATCTGAATAGAATCACATTCTGAGTCGATTTATGCATGTCCGTCCGTCTATACGTCCGTCCATGTATTTTTGTGAACAAAGTACAGTTCGCATTTATTACCCGATCCAGATGAAATTTTGCACAAATCATTTGCACAACCAAGGACGAACCCTATTGAAATTGGGAATAATTGGTAAAAATTTAGATATAGCTCCCATATATGTCTTCGATTTGCATTTTACTGTGCACCAACCGTGTAATATCAGCCCGAATAGTAGGGAATTTTCCACATACAACCAAACTAGGCCTGAAAATAAGTATGCCAAAGTTGATCGAAATCGGTCTAGATATAGCTATAGTTCCCATATATATTGTTCATCCGATTTATTATTTTTGTCCTCCGCAGCCATAATATGCACTCTGTAAAAACAATATTTGGGGAAATATATCAAATACAGCTCAGAAATACATTTGCTAAATTTAATCGAGATCGGTTCAGATGTGGATATAGCTCCTATATATATCTTTGTCCGATTTCTCTTCTATTGTGCACCAAACGTCTAATATTTTTACAAATAGGATGGAACTTGGCACTTACGACCGAATTGAGTGTAGAAGCTAGTATGTCAAATTTGGTGAAGATCGGTTCAGATATAGCTATGGCTCCCATATACATATATTGTTCGTCCGATTTGTTATTTTTGTCCTCCGCAACCGTAATATGCACTCTGTAACAACAATATTTGGGGAAATGTATCAAATGTAGCTCAGAAATACATTTGCTAAATTTTATCAAGATCGGTTCAGATTTAGATATAGATCCCATATATAACTTCGTCCGATTTACCTTCTATTGTGCACCAAACGTCTAATATTTTTCCAAATGGGATGGAATTTGTCACTTACGACCGAATTGAGTCTAGAAGCTAGTATGTCAAATTTGGTGAAGATCGGTTCAGATATAGCTATAGCTCTCTTATATACTGTTCACCCGATTTGTTATATTGTTACCCACAGCCGTAATATGCACTAGGTAGAAGATACAAATTCTTCGGCATATTTAGTCTTTTGAACTTTAAACTATAATTATAGCGTGTATGAGTGAATTCTCCCATAAAAACTTTTAATTGTTATGTGGAGCTCTACTAAATTAGCAAAGTGGTGTGGGATATAATAAAGTCGGTCCCGCCCGGCTTTAATACTTTCTTTACTGGTTTTATAAAAATTATCACATATGTCATGTAAAGAGAAGGAAGTTACCAATATAGTCAAAACCTGTCCCGTCGCAATATTTTGCCGTATGGCTGAGGGTATAAAAAACATTTTAAAATTTTTACTAGTATTCTTCTTCCACGGTTCATACGCTCTTTTCTGAGAATCGTTAATTGAACTAGTTCATTCATGAACTATACGTACAACGCTGTCTTGCTTAAGATTCTAAGCATGGCAGAAAAATACAGGTAGATGCATCAACGCTTGGGAACATTGATATGCCAAAAATTTTTAAATGTTCTTTCAAATATAAGTAGATTTTCATACGGTTTCTTATCGACGTCATTCGGATGTTATTATAATTCGGGTTTTCAACAATTTTTACAAATTTAAATAATTTTTCATTCAACATTTTTAATTCTAAAATTGGTTTGACAGTTCATTGTCCCAGCAGCTGTGTCGATGCGCCTACCTATATTATTCTACCATGATAGAAGCTATGGCTTAAGTTATCTTCTTCAGAAAAGAACAAAGGAGCGTATGGTCAAAAACGAACTAAGTCAACCTAAAATCCCCTAGTTCATGTGCGAAGAAGCCAATCGATGACGATGACAGCCAAATAAACCCTTTATGTTTTCTCACCTTAAGTTCCAAAACCTACCTCATTGACATGGTAGAAGAATACTATTATTTTGTCATGCTCTTTGCTATTGCCTCATATGGAGCCTTTTTCTAATAATTTGTGACAAAATGGAGCAAAGCATTTCTCTCAGTGTAATATTTCTATTTTTCCCGGAAATTCTAAGAACTATTTTCGATGATATTCTTATTCATTTCTATGCACTAACTATATGCGTCGTTGTCGCTGGTTGGTTGGTTGGTTCGTTGTCTTCTTATTTATTCATGCCCTCATCGGGTTTCTTGCGCTTTTTATTTGTTTCCACTTGCCACTTGAGCGGTGTGTGTGTGTGGTGCGGTTAAGCAGGAAGTCGTACGCCGTTGCTTATTTCTAGCCTTTACCACTCTTATCGGTTTAATTAGTTTTTGAAAAACTTTTATTTGCTTTTTCAATGCCGTTACTGGTAAGGCGACGTCATGATGCTGCTTTGGATCCTTGGTCCCTTTGCCCTCATTGGCAAATGTTCAGGGTATTTATTTAAAATATCTTTGCGGGAGTGCAAAATTTTTACGTTTTTATCTTTGATTGTGTGTTAGGGTTTTTTTTTCTTTTCATTTAACATTTATTTTTCTGCCCTCCGCAAGTGGACGCAAATGAGCAAATTTTAAGCAAAATATTTGCCTAACCGACATGGGTGATTGTACGAAATCAAGTGTATGACAAAGTAAATACGCCAAGGACCTAGAATGATGACGGACTGACGGGCACACAAAGGACCGGAACAACGAAAACACATCCCACTCACTGTCTACACCATTCAACAAAAAAACATGGCCACAAATGTGAAGTTGGTCAGTGAAAATGACAAGTATGGTAAACCAAGGTCCTGTGTGCCGCCAAAGGATATTTTTTGATGCTTCCTATGCCCCTTGCGAGGTTGAGGTTTAGTTTTTTTCGGGGGAAAAAAGGGAAATCACATTTACATTGTGTATCTGTGTGTGTGGAAGTATTCTCCAAAGAGTTGAGCTATTTAAGAATATTTCCACACACACACACTCACCCACACATGCAAAGTAACTGGCCATTAAAATGGAAAGTTATGTTTAATGTCAATCTCTCATGGGTAGTATATTAATTGAGACCGACAATCAACTCATGATGACTCTTAAAATGTTCCAAATTATATTTGGCCACTGGGAGAGTAAAAGAGGGCTAAAGCAGAAAGAGAGCAAATATTTGAAAAAAAAAAATAAATTAGCAAATGAAATTAAGACCGTTATGATTCAATTAGCAGGAAGGTCAACAATAATTTGTGATTGCTTGATTTTAGTCTAGAAAAAATATTTTCTAAAGGTAAAATGTGGAAATGAAAATTGAAAATTTGGGACTTAGCGACTGGTTGCTCTTATCTCTTAATTCCTAAGATATTTATAACCAGGAATCAGGTTGGAATCAGGAACTCAAAAATGGTCGTTCTGTAATTATACTTGTCAAATGTTTATGTAAATTTGAATGCTTAAAGAAAATACAGGGTGAGATGAAAAAACTGCAACCAACTTCAGACAGCTGCCACTCGTCCGACAGCTGTTAAAATTACTCCAGTGACAGCTAATTATATTGTTTACAAGCGTACCATAGCATTTTGGTGAGAATTTTTCAGAAAAAAAGTTATTCATGTTGGAATTCAAGCGTGATGATGGTGTGATTTCTCTATATTTGGCGGGAAAACCACAAGTGGCTATCGTTAGAGCACTTAAATGTGAATAAATCTTTTGTGTCTCGTAACATCGGTAGAGTTATGGATATAGCTGTCATATATATATCTTCAACCGATTTCTGTTTAATTGTGAACCAAATGGCCAATATCAGACTAAATGACTTGAACTTTGGCACATCCAACCGAATTCAGTCTAGAAGCAAGTGCATCGAATTTGGTGGAAATCGGTCCAGGTATAGGTATAGTTCCCATAAATATCCATCCGATCTGGGGTCTCAAGTCTCTTACATGCGTAATATGCACCCCACCAGAATGATATTTGGATATCAAATACAGCCGAGAAATAACTCTGCCAAATTTTATGGAGATCGGCTCTAATTTGGATATAGCTCACATATATATCCTAAATCCGATTGCCGTGATACTGGTAGCGTAGCCCGACGTCAAGGAAGCGGACGGAAGAAACCAGCAACATCAGCAAAAATGTTTCGAAAAGTAAAGAAGCGACTTGAACGACACGTCGAAGTGGCCGAAAAATGGCTCGTGAGCTGAACATATCGCAATATTCCATTCGGCAAATATTGAAAAATGAGCTCTGGGTAATGTCATTGAAATTCCAAAAAGTGCAAGAACTTACATTGCCACGGAAAGAAAATAGACTCAATAGAGCTAAAGAGTTGCTTCGCTTGGCCGAAAGTGGCGAACTGCAGAATTTGGTTTTCTCCGGTGAGAAAACATTCCTTGCCCAGCAGTTTGTAAACAAACAAAATGATCGTGTTTACTTGCCAAAGAGGTGAGCAGGAAATGTTCACCTTCGGTTGGCCACCAGAACTCAAGCGCTGGCCATGGTGATGGTGTGGGCCGCCATAACAGCCAATGATCGCTCTCCGCTCGTATTAATCGACCGTGGCAACGAATATTATCCCGAAAACATTCCCGAGGGTGCATTAATATCTTGGGCACACAAACATTTTGGCCGCAGACCTTGGACATTTCAATAGTATTCAACACCATCGCACTCAGCACGCACCACCCAAGAATGGTTACAAAATGAGGTTCCTCGCTTCATTGGCAACAAAAAACCTGCGGATACCAATCCGTCAGACTATTGTGTCTGGAGTGTTTTGGAAAGCAAGGTTGGCATTAAAAAAGTGTCGATCACCTCAAGCAAGTGCTTCGCCGGGAATGGGCCATAATACCGCAGAGCAACATTCGGGCAGCGTGTAACGGTCACATTTCGAGCCAAAGGTGATCAATTCGAACAAATCTAAACTTATTCTAAAATTTGATGCTTTTTCCGACATTTTTTGCTTTCATTCAATGAAATTTAAAAAAATTATGGTGTTTGATTATGTTGCAGTTTTTTATCTCCATCTGTATAAAAAATCTGCAAAACCCATATACCTTTCTTATATTTTCCGCCGATAACATAATTTTTCTACAAATCTTTTTTCATTATTCCATCAGAATTTCATGTTGATATCCGTAGAACACAAGGAAGCTTTTTTCTTGAAGTTAGACATAAATTAACAAAACAGTATATTGAGTTTATGAAGAACTTATTTTTTTTTTAATTCGCCACATGTGTGTGACTTCTTCATAGCTATATACTACCCTGCACAGAGCTATATTATGTAATTACAGTTCATTTTTATATACACAATAAATACATTAATTTACACTATACTATTACCATAGACAAATAAAGGTATAGACTAAAAAGTTTTAAAATTTTCCCTTCCGGCTGATGTCACTATTGTTGATCTTGGGCCAGTCAAGTCACTCAGGGCTAGTGAATTCAATCGACTTGGAACTTCGACTTCTATATTTTTATATTTCACGACATATTTGGATAATGTAAAAGTAAACAAAGTCGATGTCTCTTTTTTAATTGAAAAATAATAAAGAATCATAAAAATATTTAATATTTTGTATTTGGAGAGAATTGAGTGAGTCTGCTGGACCTCTCTCACAGCATGAACGACATCTATTGAAGCACTTTTTCAGAGATAACAGATGAGGCAACTTTTTAGTCTATACCTTTATTTGTCTATGATATTACCTATATATATATGTCAAACTGTGGGGTGCGCCTAAAAGCATGCTATATAAACTATATCATATTATAGAGTTATGAAATATTTAACACAATTTTTTTTTTAATTTATGATAGCTGCCGAGAGCTTAAATGTATGTAGGATTTGTGATTCCTATCCCACTTATCCCAGATGTTCATCACATTTGGACAATTTTATTGTTAGTAGCAATTTGGTTGGCAATCAAAATGTCACAACAAGTACGTTACCCACATTTTCAGATCACTTGCCTCTGAAACTTCACCTCTCATTTTCGCAATTTGATTTCATTTTGCAAAACCCCGAAATCTCCATCTCATTTAAGAATACTAATTGGGATTCATTCAAACAAGATATTATTAACTCTTTGCTATGCCATTATCCTCCCATCAACCGAAATCTGACAAATTCTGAGATTGACTATTATATAGAGGAGTTTGTAGCGACTCTCAATTTCGTAGTTAAGTTGCATTCTCGTGAGGTTAAAAGAAGTAATTTTAAATTCATTCCATCGGATAAATTGAAATCATTGCTTAGAGTTAAGTATAATTGGCAAAAAGATTTGAAAAGGATTTTTGCCCGAACTTTTAATATGAACCACCCAGATTATCTGCTGATATCAAAACAAATTGATTTGATAAAGATAATCATAAAGGAGCAAGTAGAATTAGAGCAGGCCAACATTTTTAATTCGAAATTAAGTGAAATTAAACCTGGTCCTTGTGCTTATAAGCAGATCTTTAATATTATAGGTAAGAAAAATAGGTCCAAAGTAACTGACATTTCTGTAAATGGCGTTAATATTTCTGATGTAAATCAAAAATTAGAATCGCTGAAGGATCATTTTAGTTCCATTTATCAAGGATGCTGAGTTGAGTGGTCCTTATATTTCTCAATATCAATTTGGTTTTAAGAAGGGAAATTCAACAGTTCATGCTCTTCTGAAATTCCACAACGACATTATCCAGAATATTAGGGAAAAACGATGCACTGTGGTGGTGTCACTTGACGTCGAAAAAGCCTTTGACAAAGTCTATCACAATGGTATTTTATTCAAAATGATTGAGATTGGTTTTCAACCAACAACAGTGAAGCTTTTTAAAAGCTTTTTCGACGAAAGAAAATTCTATGCTCAAATTGATAACGTCCTGTCATCCTTTTGTGATATAACCTGCGGCGTGCCGCAAGGATCCATATTAGCACCTCATTTATATAATATATCCATATACGACTTTCCCCATGTATTTGATGGATCCAAGGGTTTACTTTATGCCGATGACTCTCTTCTCTACGCTCACGATGAGTCCCCATCAGTTGCTCTTCAACATGTCTCGTCGCATCTTAACCGAGTGAAATTTTTTTATTCGCAATGGGGCATTAAAATTAATGCCACAAAGAGTAAAGCAATTTGCATTAGAAATGCTTCCGGAAAATGCAAATATACTGTAGTGCCGGAAAGTAAACAGTTAGAGCTGCATTTGGATGGTGATGAAATTGAGTTCACTGATAACCTTAAATACTTAGGAGTTAATTTCAACCACCTTCTAAAATTCAACAGACATGCTGATTATAATTTAGAAAGAGCGAATCGCATTAAAGTTGCATTTTCAAATTTATTTAACAACAAATTTTTATCAGTTAGAACTAAATTATTCCTCTACAAAGTTAGCATACGTCCTGTCCTTCTGTATGCCTTTACTATTTGGTTCAACATTTCCCCAACAACGATGAAAAAATTAGAAGTTTTTGAGCGGAACATTATTCGGAAATGCTTAGGTCGAAATTTTCAGTCACATACTAAGCGATATTCAAATGAATTCATTTATTATGAGAGCAAAATTACACGACTTTCAACATATGCACTTTATTTGATGAAGCGATTCGTAGAAAGACTTGTCGATTTGAATGGGTCTATTTTTCAGGAAATTTTAAACAGCGAACGTGAATTTAATTGGACGAATACGAATTATCTTTCCGCCTTAGGAATAATTCAAGGAGGGTCAAATTCATCTGGCCAAAACTTTTATTCTTACTCTACACCTGGAACACATAGGGGGTAGTTTTTTTTATATAGTTTAAGTATTTATAATTTTAGTTTAATTGCTTTGTTTTGGTTTTTTTTTTTTTTTTTTGTAGTTGTAAGTCCTAGTTATAAGTACACATCAAAATATAGATAAAACTCTATTCGCTACAACAAGTGTCGGGAGCAAACACTATTTATCTTATTTATTGATTATTTGTTAAATACAATTACATATCTAATAAATATTTAAGCATGTAGCATACCCATTTTATGTAATGATATTAGAATAATACATGATAGTTTTAAGTGTCCCTGATATTTATTGTTAATACCTTGTCTTTAATGAAATGAATGAAGTTTCAATAAAAATAATAATAATAACAATAATTTATGATATTCTCCAAAGCGTATATTTTTGGTCTTTCAATTGTGAATAGCGCCTAAAAGCATGCTACACCAATATTTAATAATAATGGGAAAAAATCACTGTATAGCCACAAATAGAGGATATTTTGCTAGTCATTTATAAAGACCTTTCTCAGTCCTCCAGAGACACAACTCCTTTTGAGATTATACATAAATATCAGACCTTTTGCATGTCTTAAAAAAATATTTCTCCTCTTTCAGAAAGAAATTTTTAAGAAATACCTTCCCAAGACCTGCTATCAAATTTTACTTCCTCGTCATTTTTAACTTCCTTAAATTGTTTGCCACAATATGTTGCAAATAAACACCTTCATAACTCAATATACCCCACCATAAAGCGGATCATCAGGATGGGGATATTGTCGATTTTTAACTCCAACAACTTTGTTTTATTCGTTTTTAACTTTTCTCCATTCTCGTTTTTGTTGTTGTTGCAGTTGTCTTTCAACATTAGCTTAATATTTCCCCCCCATAAAATGGCTTCATTAAAATAATTGACGATGAAAAACACCACCAGACGCCATTAAAATCATTATAGTCACCCGACACCAATGCCGACACCGGCATCGACATCAACATCGACATCGACACTGACACCCGGACGAAACCAAAACAAAACCAATTTCCAAAACAAAGAGGTCAGAAAATTGTTACAGGATTTGTGGCTGTTGGTGTTGGGTTACTGCCACCAACATAAATATGGCTGAATGAAGACATGGAGCTGGTCATCATAGCCCGTTCGCCCACCCCCGCGCTTTTCCCAAACCTTTTCAGTTCCCATGGCTTGAAGTAGTCGTCCGTGTACCTTTATTGTCGCTATGATAATAGCTATGAGTCAGTTGGAAGTTTCTCTGTGTAGATGAGTGAGTGGATGAGTGGAAATGTTAGCTCTGGCCGGGGCAAACAGGGACACATTATAAAAGAATAATTACGGTAATTATTAAAAAGTTTACCGAACAACAAACAACTAATTTTTATAGGAAAATACGTTTAAACTCAAACTCTGGTTCTCACTGTCTCTCTCTCTCCCTCTCACTCACTCTCTTTCCACTCCTCTCTCTCCCGTGGAACTGTGTAAAACTATGTTAACTGTAACATCATAATACATTTATACAAAGTCAGACACACACAAACACCCGCACAATCACCTGTGTGCACTTTGCAGACAAACTCATCGACAATGACAACACCAACCAGCCAACCTCCAGCAATAATCACTAAAAAGGATCAACAGGATATGAAGGGCTCACAGCTATACCGAACTAAGTCATAAAAACATAATTCCAAGATATTTAGAGGTAAAGTAAATGTACTGCAATTAATTTCTGGAAGCAATATTTTAGTCTACCAAAAGAAAATGTAAAAGTCTATATTCAAAATTAACTAATGATATAAAGTTAAAAGAAAAATAATTTAAATATATTACTAAAAAAATATTTAAAAACAAAAACCTGCTTTGGTTCGTTATTACTCTGAATAAAATTTGAAGGTTTTACAGCTAAAGCGAACCAAGTCAAAAAAATAAATAAATTGTTCATTTTATGACTAAATATAGTTGATGTTCCGCTTGTAATAAGCAACTGATGTTGATAGCTTTGGAAAAGGCAATGCTTTTTGTCGAAAGTACAGAAATAGTGCTCATCAGATGGCACTTCTGTATTCAGTGAGTCTCGATATCGTTGACCTATGTAGACAATTCTCTTTCAGGGGGTAAAATACCCACAAGGAGCTCCTTGTGTGGAATTTTAACCAATGCCGCTGAAAAATGTGGCTGTAATCATCAACATACCAAATATCGGCGGGTACCGTTATATGGGAGCTATACGATATCTGTGCAAAATGTTTAATTCGTTTTGGCTGTAGCGTGATTACAACAGACTGACGGACAGGCCTAAATCGTCTTAGGCTATACGATATCTTGAACCCATATATGTAGATATTTCTCCTCCAGGGAGTAAAGTGTTTGGGAAGAACTTATAGTATGGGTTTTTAGACAATTCCATTGAAAAATGTTGGTTAAATCATCAAAATATCGAATATAGGGAGGCATCGTTATATTGGGGATAAACGATATCGTGGACCTATATAGACAATAATCTTCCAGGGGATGAAGTACTCAGAAGGAAATCCTTGTGTGGATGTTCAGACAACTTTATTGAAAAATTTGGCTACAATCGTCTCTCTCGAGCTAGCTGTGCTGCTTTTAAGTGAAGTTCCTTTTGCCAAATTAAATTTGTATTTTCGTCTTCATCGAATTTTATTTTCATGTTAAGTTCATCACATATTCGAAAGTTATCCTTATTCGGTCAGTGCTCCAGTGGTCCATTCCAACAAGTACCACCCCCACAAAGGGTAAAAATTTTGAATAATTATAAAATGTGATGAAATTTTCCCATTGTGTTCAAATTACACAGATCAGAATATTTTTATTAACCCACGTTCTGCTGTGAATATGGAATATATCGCTCCACTATCTCTGGTATCATCCCCACAAAGGGTCAACATTTTGAATATCCATGAAGCTCATAAGACGCGATATTATTCTATTTCATTCAGATTGGGTACATTTCAAAATTTCCTTCAACACAAGATCTGTTATAAAGATGGTAGAGATCGGACCATTTCTTCTGGTACCTTCCCACACAGGGTTCAAGATTTTGAAAAACAAAACTTAAAGAAAACGAAATAATCATCCAACTCCCTTTAGATTTCACACATACAAACATTTTCGCTAACACAATATTTGTTGTGAAGATGGAATATATCTGCGAACCCCTTCCGGTACATCACCCACAAGGGGTCACAATTTTCAATGCCTTTATCTGTCATAACTTGCGAAACAAGTCGATGATTCTTTACAACTTGCTATATCTAAATATTTCTCTCAACCAGAAACATGAGATGAATATGGAATAATGAACGATTTTCTTGTAATTGTGCCCATACTAATATTTAATGTGTATTAGGTAAAGTATATCAAATAAAAAAGCAGTAAGTTCGGTCGGGCCGAGCTTTGAATACCCTCTACCATTTGGAAAGGATTTGGATATTAAAAAATACTTTTAAAAATCATAAAAATACCGAATATAGAGAGTTATCGTAATATGGGGGTATATACGAAAATGTGGACCTGCACAGCCAAGTTTTGTCATAGTCCATTACAATATTCAAATAGGAAACTTGAAAAAATCCGGTAAATAATATCGCAAAAACATCATAATACCGAATACGAAATATGAAAAAAATTGGTGAATAATGTCATTAAAGTCATCAAAATACTGATCATTTCCAATACCAAAAGCCCTGTAGACAAAACACACATCTGAGTAAATTTTATCAACCTACTACAAACGCCTCGGAAGCTAGAGTGATTTCCACAGATGGACAGACAGACGGATGGACATCACTAAATCGACATTGAATCATTGCTGATATCTATATATACGCTGATTCAAAGTGAAACACACTGACTTGGTTCATTTTTGCTTTGAATAAAAACGAAAATGACAGTCGTGGACTTAGGTTTTTTAACGTTATCTTTGGAACGAAACACTTTTTGACATTGTGCTTTACAGAGTAAACAGAGTTGCCATATGCGGGGACATTGGCACTAGTTTCGGCATTTTTTATTTTTCATGACTTGGTTCGGTATAGCAGTGAGCCCTCCATATAATGATGATGGTGATGTTCACTTACTTTTTTGTTGTTGTTGTTATTATCGTTGTTTTTGTTCTAAGGAAGTTTGTTTATACAAAAAAAGCAACAACAAAAACAAACAAAAGCTACACAATTACACGGATAATTTTACCGCTGAAGTGTGAGCCGGCCGGTCGGTGTGGCAGTGGTCATGTTTTCAGTTAGGCCAAACAGGAGGTGAACAAATAAAATTATTTTCCAATCACAGAAGTTATTAAACAAAAGCTTTTTAACCTTTTTTGTTTTTGCTGCGGCGCTTGGCAGAATGTAGATGAATAATTGATATTGTTTTGAGAAGATTGAGAGATTAGGAATGTGAAAGGGATATAATTTGTCCTTTTTTAACGTTCGTCCTTTCTGGGACTTGTGAGGATATCTTTATTACAATTATTAAAAAAAAAAACAAATCAGAAAACAACAGTCGGTTTTGCCAATAGCTGTATACCCTCAACTAATGTTCAATTATTCAAATATATTTTGACTTCTGTTATGATTATTCAAATTGTTGACCCTCTATGGAGTAGGTTCCGAAGGAATTGGCGAATATTGTACATTTCGTATCGGACCTAAATAAATATAATATAAATATTGTGACGTGCCAGGTTTGGACTGTATCGACTGCTTCCTTCACTTTACAGGGTGAGTAAAAAGTTATTCCTGAAGGAATTCAAGAGTGATAGTGTGATTTCTTTATATTTGGCTGAAAACCACAAGCGGCCATCGTTAGAGCACTCCAGTATTTAAATGTGAATAAATCTTTTGTGTCTCGTACCATCGCTCATTACCGTGATACTGGTAGCGTAGCCCGACGTCAAAGAAGTGGACGGAAGAAAACAGCAACATCAGCAAAAAAGGTTCGAAATGTAAACAAGTTAAAAAACAGGCTGAACATTGAATACCCTCCACCATATGGAACGAATTTGGAAATAAAATTCTGTTAAAATTTTAAAAATACCGAATATAGCCGTTTTATTGGTGTATATATGACGTGAACCTACATAGGCATTGTTTGTCATAAGTCATTACCAAATTCAAATTCGAAACTTGAAATAAACGGTGAATGATGTAGCTAAAATCATCAAAATATCGTCTACAGGTTGCCCATATTCGACGGACCCCATTCTAATCGACGAGGCTTGTCCGCAGGCAGCATTCTTTGCGTCAATTGAATTTTGTACGGGAACAAATGCAAATCAATGCGAATAATCCGTTGTAAAGTGGATCGAGCAATGCCCAACTGCTGAGAACGGCGTTTTTGGGATGTTCTTGGGGACCTCTCAACACTGGCTCGTACGGCAGCGATATTCTCGGCCGATCGCCTTGGTCGACTTTTCTATGGCCTCTTCGGATTAGAAACGCTTAATGGTGTTCTTAGAAGGCGCACTTCTCACATTTTTTAATGTTTTAAAAGCACGTTGAGTTTTCACAATTGACTTCTTCTGTTGAATGTAAATTTCAGAGCGCTCGCGTGGCGTGTATTGGTTCATGGTAAAAATCTGCTTGGACTGACGCTTCAAACGCGCTATGTCATTAAGCGATGTGACATCTCTGTCAAAAGTTATGGCGTTGCCAGATGGGTCCGTCGAATATGGGCAACCCTGTATAGGGAGGTACCGTTATATCGGAGCTGTGCGAAGACCTGGAATAGCATAGACAATTTTCTGTCATAGACTGTAGCATCCATTAAAAACTTAAATTTCGACATCTCAAACAATTTCGGTGAGTATTGTGCCTAAACTCGTCAGACTGCCGAATATAGAAAGGTACTGGGGGCTATACGAAGACCTGGACCTGCATAGACAATTTTCTGTCACAGGCTGTAGTTCCCATTACGAACTCTAAATACGTAATTTGAAACAATTCCGGTGAATAATCTCACTAAAATCATCAAAATACCGAATATCGGGAGGTACCGTATAAAAAGCGACTTGATCGAAAACCGCGTCGCAGTGGCGGAAAAATGGCTCGTGAGCTGAACATATTGCAATATTATATTCATCAAATATTGAAAAATGAGCTCGGGGTAAAGCCATTGAAATTCCAAAAAGTGTAACAACTTACCCCACCACAGAAAAAAGTAGACTCAAAAGAGCTAAAGAGTTGCTTCGTTTGGCCGCAAGTGGTGAACTGCCAAATTTGGTTTTCTCCGATGAGAAAACAATCGTTGTCCAGCAGTTTGTAAACAAACAAAATGATCGTGTTTACCTGCCAAAGCGGTCAGCTGAACATGTGCACGTTCGGTTGGCCACCAGAACTCAAGCACCGGCCATTGTGATGGTGTGGACCGCCATAACAACCGATAGCCGCCTCCGCTCGTATTAATCGACCGTGGCATTAGAAAAAATGCCGAATGTTATCGCGAAAATAATCTGGAGGGGTATTAAGCCTTGGGCACGCAAACATTTTGGCCCCTGACCTTAGACATTCCAACAGGACTCAGCACCATCGCACTCAACACGCACCACCCGAGAATGGTTACAAATTGAGTTTCCTCGCTTCATTTCCAGCACACAATGACCATCAAAGTCTCCGGATACCAATCCATTGGACTATTGTGTCTGGAGTATTTTGGAAGGCAAGGTTGGCACTAAAAAATACCAAAGTGTCGATCATCTCAAGCAAGCGCTTCGCCGGAAATGGACCAAAATACCGCAGGGCAACCGTTTGAAGGCCATAATTCGTGCCAAAGGTGACCAATTCAAACAAATCTAAACTTATTCTAAAATTTGATGCTATTTCCGACATTTTTTGCTTTCATTCAATAATTTTTCAAAGCATTTGGGCTAGTTTTGGACTAGTCCTGGTCTGTTATGGACTATATTTTACACGCGTGTATGGTATAGTCGCATTATTAAGCTACCTTCGCCTAGCATAGCGCAGCGCGCATAGTAAGAACTCTAAAATTAGCACGTTCCATGAACTGACACTGGAGTTTAGCACAATCTACGCTCTCAGTCCATACTCTTGATGCAACAACTCGAATACGTCCGAAATGACATTAACTTGAATAATTTCGAGCCGACAGCATTAACTGAGATCCACTAACAACTTCCACTATATGAGGAGTCGATTCTACACTAGGAAAAATATCGAAATCGCTCTTTTTTACATATTTTTATACCCTCCACCAGAGTATGGAGGGTATATTAAGTTTGTCATTCCGTTTGTAACACCTCGAAATATACATTTTAGACCCCACAAAATATATATATATTCTTGATCAGCATAAAATTCTATGTCGATTTAGCGATGTTCGCCCGTCTATCTGTCTGTGGAAATCACTCTAGCTTCCGGACGAATTGAAGCAGATTGATAAAATTTTACTCAAATGTATATTATGTCTGCAGGACTTTTTGTATTGAAAATGGGCCATGTAGGTCCACGTTTTGGTATAGTCCCCATATAACTGTACCTCCCGATATTCGGTATTTTGGTGATTTTAGCGACATTTTTCACCGAAATAGTTTCAAATTTGGTATTTGAAGTTCGTAATGGATGCTGCAGCCTCAGGCAGAAATTTGTCTGTGCAGGTCCACATTTTGGTATAGACCCCATATAACAACACCTCCCAATATTCATGATTTTAACTACATTATTCACCGATTTTTTTTTCAAGTTTCGCATTTGAATATTGTAATGGCTTATGACAAAACTTGCCTTTTCAGGTCCACGTCGTCGTTTAGACCCTAATATGACGGCTACATTTGGTATTTTTAAGATTTCAACTGAATTTTTAGCGGATTTTATTTTTTTGAAAATTGTCAAATTCGTTCCAGGGTATTCGTTTCGAGGGTATTCAAAGTTCGGCCCGGCCGAACTTACAGCACTCGTGTGTCACTCAAAGTTTGTGGATTCTTAGGTTGATTCTAGCAGCGACTGAGATAACCTTATGTCTAAGCAAAACCTGTTGGTATAAGACGTATAGACTCGTGAAAAGACACCTAAACTGTGACAATCTGTAATAATATATCTATAACGATATATATCATATAAAGCTTTCGGATGTACCTTGCTACTGCTGCTAAATCTAAAATCGATCTGAACTAAATGTGTGAAATGTTATTTCAAATGAAAGGTACCACGCCATCACTATGATAGCCATCAACACTTAACTAGTGAAGCTCTCTGGATGAGCACAGATAAGACTTTTAGAAACGAAAAAGAATGGCTGGTGGGACTATTACTCAGCTAATTGCCTTTTTAACCCATTTACAATCGGATTATAAATGGAGACCGACTACAACATCTCCGTTTTATCATAAACGGACTAAAGAGATTCTACATTTCGACAAGCAGCCATCAACCTGACTTCAGTTGTGCTTGTCATCATACACTTCAATGAAAATTCACTTCTATAAAGACTTCACAAAATGTCTCAATCACCCTAAACCCAAAGTAAGCTGAGGTAACATTTAATTTATCTCTTTACTTCCAATGCTGCATTCAGCTGCTACAGATGAGTGCCAGTAAATGAAACAAAACATTACAACAAAAACAATAAAAAAGAATTATGAACACAAAACGTACTACAACAACAAATGCAGCAGCAGGGAATTGGAACAAGTTACTAACCTAAATAGCCCGAGAGACGGTGAATTACAAATAAAAAAAAATCTAAAATATTAAAACGTTGGTATTATTTCAAAATCAACAGCTAGTAACAGCTGCAGTAGCTGCATCGTCAACAGATAATGGCCACAATATACCACACAAAACACTTCCGTTTCCGCCTTAATAGGTGAGTAGACGAAAACAAAAAGTTTCGCTTTAAAATTGTGTCTGATGGTGGCGTATTGTGTTTGAGGCGGATGTTGATTTCATCTACTTTGGCGGAAAAGCCCACAAAAGGGGTTTCAGGTCACAAATCAAAAATTTAACACCATTGTGTGAAAGGTGTTGTATTTAATTAGCTGGGGAATTAATTTTGGGAATTTAATGATTTAATTACATACAGTTAAATCTGTGTTAAATTTAGCTGGACAGAACACCTTGAGACGGTATCTAAAATATTTAGAACAAAAGTTATTCTTTACTGACCAATGGTCTATAGTCAATAGTTTCCTGAAAATCATTTGCCAGCTGAGAATTCCTAGCCACCTGCCTTCCCCCTCCTGTCAATCAATTAATTGGAAGCTCTCCCTAAATTGGATACAAACCACATGCCCCGAAAATATAACTGAACTAAATTGTTGCATCCAACTATCCCACTAACGGGACAAAACTCACAAAGTTCCTCACTTCTCCCATAACACCTAACATCGAAAAATACTTCAGCCTCTAAAGGCTAACCTTTTCCAAAACTATTATATTGAAATCCCAACGGCAGACCTAATCGATAAACATACACAGTGTAAATCTAAAATGTAACCATGGAAACTCATCGCTCAATACAAACGCCATAATTTTTACATTTTTTTTTAAATTTTTTTAAAGCAAAAAATGTCGGAAATAGCATCAACTTTTAGAATAAGTTCAGATTTGTTCGAATTGGTGATCTTTGGCACGAATTATAGCCCTCAAACGGCAAATGAAATCGTCACACGCTGCCCGAATTTTGCTCTGCGGCATTTTGGCCCATTCTCGGCGAAGCGTTTGCTTGAGGTGATCGACAATTTGTTATTTTGTAGTGCTAACATTGCTTTCCAAAATACTCCAGCCACAATAGTCCAATGGATTGGTATCTGCAGATTTTGGTGGCCATTGTGCGCTGGAAATGAAGCGAGGAACTTTTATTTTTGTAACCATTCCTGGGTGGCGCGTGCTGAGTTCTGTTGCAATTCCAAGGTCTGCGGCCAAGATGTTTGCGAGCCCATGGCTTTAATATACCCTCCACAATATTTTCGCGATATTCGGCATTTATTTGATGCCACGGTCGATTAATACGAGCGGAGAGCGACCATCGGCTGTTATGGCGGCCCACACCATCATGGCCATGGCCGGCGCTTGAGTTCTGGTGGCCAACCGAAGGTGCACAATTTCAGCTGACTTCTTTGGCAAGTAAAAACGATAATTTTGTTTGTCTACAAACTGCTGGACAACGAATGTTTTCTCATCGGAGAAAACCAAATTAGGCTGTTCACCACTTTTGGCACTACACATTAAGAATGCTCCCTCTCGTCTTTCCTTTTTTATATCACCCTAAAATCAATCATCAGTTGCTAAATGATTACACAACACAGAGAGATATTCTTATTTATATATTTTACAATTATTTATTGTTCAAATTCATTTAAAATTGATCAAATCTATAATCATTTACATTATCGTTTTTTGTAAAATGAATGAATTATTAAAGCTAACTAATAGATTGTAAAGTAAGGAAATTATCAATAAAATTTGTTTATATAATACAAAAATATTTATGTAATTATATAAGGTGGTCAAGAAATCATATATGTATTAAGAACATATAACTAAGTTTCTATTTGCAAAAAATGTTCAACAACATGTGGTGGAAAAGGTTTTTTTTTAAAAGAAGAGAAATGGTAAAAGATTTATGGGAAAGAGAACCTGAGAAAAATTATGAATAAAAACCAACTATTTAAAATCTCACCCAATTACAGGGATGAGGGATGAACAGTTAAACCACAGTTTCTATCTTTGAAGATTGATTAAGGCCGCACACACTATCAGCACCTCGTTGAGATATTGATACACAAATGACTCTTTGATAGCCAATGGCTGTAGTATACGAAACTCTTGCAGATTATCGAGCATGTTACGCATTTGAGTACGACACACTGGCTCTCGAACACGCATTGTCGGCACACTAAAATTCTTCATTCGCCTTGAGGTTAATTCTTTATTAACTACGGTTAGTGTTTGATTAGAGGCCAGCTCACCAGCCACACGTGATGCTGTATATTTACTGAGACGTCCTTCTTGGGAAGACTCATCGTGTATTAGATCATCGGCGGATTCGTCGGCAGAATCTGTTGTTGAATCGGTTTCACCATTATTATTTATGCTAGGTATCTTAAGTTGTTGATGCTGAGGCCGTGCGGTTTTTGGTTTACGTTTTCTCCTTACAGCTTTGCCCGGATCTGCCATTAGGGAGAGATATTTTGGTATAACATCTTTGAAATTTGATGCCTTGAAAATGGTTAAGTCATCATGGTGTCCTATGAATGCATCAGAAACGTGTGATATAATGCCTGGAAAGATAAAGCATAATTAATAAGTTTCACTCCACAATTTCTAATTTTTTTAAGAATTGACTGAGTAATCTAAAACTATAGACGATTTTAACTAGATCAAAATTTTGAGTGCAAATTTTTTGACGTACCCAATTTTCCTTTTTTGAAAATTTTGTGCTATGGGGAGCTATACCTATGCCGAACGTTTTTAATGGAAGATTATCTACCAAGAAACAAAAAAAAAAAAAAACTCGAAATGTCGCATTACAGTTTATGTGACAGAAACCCTTAAAAGTGCCGAAAACAAAGAGATACCATTGCATGGGGGATGTACCTAATAGTGGACCTATATCGACTATTTTTTCGAAAAATTAAATGACACTATGAGACACCAAAGTGTCAAATTACATCTGATTTAGTTTGAAATAGGCACTGAAAACTACAAAATACCAGATATTACAATGTGCAGTTATATATTAGGCTATACCTAAACGTGACCAGATACATTGCTTTCCCGATACAAAACATCCTAGGCACAATATCAATGTCAGTTTAAAGTTTCAAAACTACAATTTTGGTAGCGTTAGATCTCACGCTACCAAAATTGTAGTTTTGAGAGATTTTAACAGAGAGACATTTCGAAGTCAAAATAGAATTACATGCCATCTAAGCTCTACTGCCTTAATTCGAGACATTGAAAATATAATTTATTTTTTAATTATAGGCTGATGATAGTTATGATGATCTGTACCGCCTTATTACAGATAACAGAGAAACATTTCGAAGTCAAAATAGAATAACATGCCATCTAAGCTCTACTGCCTAAGTTCGAGGCATTGAATACATAATTTCTTTTTTAAATATAGGCTGATGATAGTTCTGATGATGTGTGCCGCCTCATTACAGATAGGTCTTGTTGGAAGGGTCGGATTCAATCCATTTCAAAAAAAACGTTGGAGGACTTCCTCAAGTAGACATAACTATGATTTTGAATATTTTTGCCTCAGCAACGTTGTCGAACTTACCATTGGTATTTATGCTTAATATAAACTTGTAGCATGCACAATCAATCTGCAATGGTCCCGGTGCAATATCAATTTCAACACATTCTATTAACGACTGTACATGGGAGAGATTTTGCCGGTATGCAAATGGCAAATGTTTATGACGTTCATAGTATTTTTTGCTATCGGGCCAATTGATCAGGTATCGTAAGTAACGGGCCAAACGCACCACGGTCCTTGCAAAAGCATGCTGGACATCACCCTCGGACATTTCAAAATATTCGCCTAGCAATGAAAATTCTTCATTTTGTTTTAATTTTTTCAATGTCAAATAACAATCCACCAAGGATACGTTGGCCGTGGAGCATATGACATTTTTCAACAACGGTAAACGTGATGGCTGTACACCCAAATGGACGAGAGGATTCTTTTCGATTAATTCAAGTGTTATTGTGCGTATAGTGCGTTCAGGTATATCACGTTTAATGATAAATGTTGGCCGCCGGACCTGCATTGATGAGACGGGGGATACAACCGCAGATGAGGTTAGATTTTGGGTAAGACGTGTTGTGGTACCGTTTGAGTTTTGTACACTACCGGCACTGGTTGCCTTAATAATAGTGTTTGGTGGCAGTGAGTTAATGGCTGCCCCGATTTGTTGTTTCTTGTTTGTCGAAGAACCGCCAATTGTTGATTGCCATTGAAAACTAGTCAGTGGTGTACCCGTCGAGGCTATGGTCTGTAGAGAAAATTTCGGGGTTTTATGTGCAATATCTGTGGCAGAGAAATGAAACAATAGATAGTTAAAGTTCACTTGAAATTGTCTAACATTTACATTACCTCCAGTTACTGTACTTGCTCGCTTCATGGCTGGCTTGATAACGGCGGGTATTTTATTGATAACAAGACCGGTTCTGCTTCCAAGTTTTATTAAGGACTTCTAAAGAAATGGAAAAGAAAATTAGATTATTTTATTTATAATTTATCAATGCCATCACTTTATAATTTATGGTATGGAACACCAAACAAATGGGTCTCTCACTAAACAAACACTAACCCAGGGGAAATCTCTTCAATTATTTTATTTTCGTCTTCCTTCTTTTATAGACCATGCATATTTTTAGAATTCGCTAAAATCGTTAATAATTCTTTTAAAATTATTAACAAATTATGTTAAAATAAATTAAAAACAAATTTTAATAATTTTCCAGCATGCACGAATTGGCAGAGACGAACGCGTTCCCAATGCAGTGCTGCAAACAATAGAACTGTCTCTTTCCCACTCACTGGAAATAAAACGGAATTGATAACACAGCGTTGACATTAACATTCACAGCGAAATAGTACCATGGAGGTGAGAATAGATTAAGGGTTGCCTCTTGCGTTTAACACAAGTAATTCGATGTTGGTTGCAAAAAATCACTCTTGTAAATGTAGAAAAAAATCAAGAATAAAATTAAATTATGGAAGGTCCGGCTATATGTTACTCTTTTTCATCCGCATAACCCGATTCTAAGAAGTTCATTAAAATTATGTTTTCAATAAAAAAGTATATTTTGCGTAGCCGTCGTTGGAATTACAAAGGCATCAAATTTAGAAAACTTTGGTTTGGTGTGGGACATACCTAGAGCAGAAAATCTCAAGCTCCGGCCGAAGACCGGCTACTTACAATATCTGTTAAATTTAGATAAAAATAAATAGAAACGGATCTTAGACCCGGACTTTCGGGACAAATATTAGGGGTCCCCCAAGAACAAATAATATCTCGTAATCAAGGCAAAAATAATACCTCTGGGAAAAATCTCAAAAAAAAAATCGAACAGTTTTTACTAAACTATAGTTGTTACTAATGAGGGTTAAAGTATCTATTGTCGAAAAATCGGACTTGCTAAAAAAGTTAAACCCTTCCACAACATATATGCAAGTGCCAAAGATTGGTCGTATCAGAAGAAAAAAAAAACAACAACCTCGTACTGTTATGTTCAATGAAGCTGGTGGAATAAAATATTTTTAAAACAATTGCATAGTAAACAGTGACAAGTAATAGATCACAACGCCACTCCACCCCCACAAAATGGTATATGTATAAATGTATTATTATTCCCTACCTTATTTGCGTCAGCAGAGGGCGACGATGATGAGGGCTGATTGTGTTGTTTACTAGGCTGTTGGGTTTGCATTTTACTTTTCATTAATATTGAGGGGGTGGTGCCTGCAGCCACTCCTCCTCCAGGCCCAGATTTTCGATATTTAACAACGGTTAATGCCATTTTCTTCTCTTTTTTTTTGTATTTGTTGTTATGTGACACAATTTTGCGCCAAATTTCTTTCTTATCGTTTAATTTACAATAATTGAGGATTTTGTGAACATCACTTATTCAAATGTGCTTTTATGCCAATTTATTGATCATTTTAGAACTTTATTTTACTTATTTTACACTAAATAATAAGGTTTTTTTATTTTCTTTATCTGGACCAAATTTTGCACTCTGAATTGCAGTAGTTTTATTGTTTTCCTTTTTTTTGCAATAATAGATATAGAGGGTGGTGAATATCCATTCATCTGGCATCTCTGTTATTTTCCTGCAATGTGGTGTGTTGCGTTTGGATAATAGGCTTGACCGTTTTGCAAAATTAAAAACTGTTGGAACAAATATATAAAAATTGTTATCGTTTCGGAGCTTAATGCCTAATCGAAATAAAATGTTAGCTATCATAATAACTTTAAATGCAGTATTAAAATATACTTTTTTGTTATATTGACAATTTCCCGTATTTTTGAAGAAATGTTTAAAAATAATAAAGCAAAAATAGCATCGTTTTATCGACCAGGAAAAGTTCTTCGTGTGTTTGAGGGTAAATAAATGTTCAACAGTGTTGCTGCCGTTTTTACTATGGGTTATATATTTCTTTGACTCTTTATACAAGGATTTTGGGGAAATCCTAAAGAATTCTGACTATTTGGTTTACAAAAAAATACCAAAAAATAATCTATTGTTACAGACGACATAAATGAACACACCTTGGGTAAGACGTATTGACAAAAATAGACCATTTCAATCCTATGAATTTGTCATAATTCCAGACTCCAAACCAAAAGCATTTACCAAATTACGTTCCCAACTCTGTGCGAAATTCAGTCACTAGTTTTTTTAATTTATATGGCCTGACAAATAATGAAGGTGAAGTCATTCCAAATAAGTATGTCCGTCTCTGCATTCGCAGTAATTTACCTTGTCAAATTCCACTGCATAGAAAATTGGTTTCCATCTCTGATTTGTGTATATATCATGGTCGCATTCACACAGCTGCTGGGACAATGAACTGTCAAACCAATTTTAAAATTGAACATTTTGAATGAACATTTATTCAAATTCGTAAAACTGTTGTAAAATGCATATCATAACAAAATCTGATTGACGTCGTATAAGGAAACATACAAAAATCTACTTATTTTTGAAGAAATATTAAAAACAATGACATATCAATATTTCCAGGCGATGATGCATCTACCTGTATTCTTCTACCATGGATTTATAAATATAAATTTTGACAAAGAAAAGTTGTCAAATTAATAAAAAAAAAAATGAAAAATGGCAAACATATGATTGCATGACTTTACCTTCTTAATTCTACCATGTTATATGGTTTGAACATGGTAGAAGAATATAGGTAGACGCTTCGACACAGCTGCTGGGACAATGAACTGTCAAACCAATTTTGGAATCGAAATTGTTGAATGAAAAATTACTCAAATTTATAAATATTGTTCAAAAATGCATATTGTAACAACCTCCGATTGGCGACGTGTAGGAAAATATATACAAATATACTTATTTTTGAAGAAATATTAAAAAAATTTGACATATCAATGTTCCCAAGCGTTGTTGCATCTACCTGTATTTTTCTACCATGGGTTTGAAGGTCCATTACTTTCTGTGTTTGATATTCCAACACAACCTGCAAATGAATGGTCAATTTTTTCATTTTTTCTCGCTAAAAAACACACAAACTAACATTTCTTCATGACAAACCCTATAATTTACTATTTGCTTTGGGGCATTTATGCGGTTAAAGATCAGTGATCTCAAAAAGAAAGGGAAACAAATCAAATACAAATGAAATTGAAAATTTCCTCAACAAAATAATAAAGAGGGCGGATAGACATTAAAGACAATCATCAGCATTAAGTCGTAATTTGTTCAATTGAAGAAATTTTATGATTCAACCGGTTGGCCGGCCGGTCAACTAAATAGAAAGTAAGTATGTGTAGATGACTGCGTGTAATTGTAAGTGAGGTTTACAACTGTAGTAAGCAAAAAAAATAGAGACAATTGAAGGTTGAGTTCAAATAACATTTTATTGTTGTTTTACTATTTTCTGTAATTTTTTGGAAATATAAATATTGTGTAACATGGTGAACAACTCAAACTATTGAAGCAAATAAATAAAAAAATTTGTGTGTCTGGATAACCTATAAATTGTTGCAACTTGTTACTGATCTTTTAACACAAAAGTTCTGCATAAGATTGCGGTTCGAGAGAAAAAATTGGACAGATTGACAGGTTTTGACAACATCAGCTGATTGCTGGCAAGTTTTTACTGGTGTTCCGTTTGTTTACTTTTCACAGTTTTCTTGCAAAAGAGAATAAAAAGAGCTTTCTCTTTCAGAATAAGCTGTTGGACAATTTCTGCAGGAAAAGTAACCAGACATAGAGATAGATAAAGAGGTTGCCCCCTGCAATCATGTTCCATGGCCCAATAGTGACAAATAAGTTACTGAGAGTTTGCCAAATCTTAATGGAAAATGTACTGATTTAGAGTTATACAACAATTATTTTTTTTTAAATATTTTTACATTGCGCGGCTTCTGTCACTTTTTTTCTGCATTAATTGTTTTGAGCAAGAAAAACAGAATATTTAAAAAATCAACGTTTTGCCAATGAAAAAACAATAAAGAAGCATTTTTCATAATATTTCTGAAAGAAAATCCAGGCTTTTCATTTATTTTTCTCCAATTTTAGTTCATTATGAAAAATATAAAAAAAAAAAACGAGAAAATCCTGTTCATGTCAAATCAAAAATAATTTTGACAGAAAGCTATCATGGGTTGTATCTGGGTGACTCCATTGAACTATGTTTTTCTATCCAGTAACAATCAGATTTACAACACACAACATTTAAAAATTGTTCCCCGCAATACTGAATATTGCGTAAAAATATTAAAAAAAATCCTAATTCCGTGACAGCACTGAGGGGCCGAAAATTCCATGGTAGAATTAAGAAGGTAAAGCCAAGCAACCATATGTTTACAATTTTTCAAAATTATTCATTTGACAAAATCTCATTGTCAAAATGTTTATTTATAAATCCCATGCACATACACAAATCAGAGATGGGAATCTGCTTTCTATGCAGTGAAATTTGAAAGATGGGAATGCTTATTTGAAATGATTTTACCTTCCTAACATTACCACTAAAAAAATATTTTAGCAGAATTAACTTTCACATTTTTACTGGCAAAGTTATGATACAGACCTATTATATAAGATCCATGTTGTGTAGGGTAACCTATGGTCGGCCCCTCGCACTAAATTTATTTTTACTTGTTTTTTTCCATTTGCTACCGCAAGTGTTATCTTTAGAATTATGCTAATTAAAAATACATTTGCAACAAATGTTTGTTGGTTTTCCTTCGTTGTTAAATATTTATTTCTCTTCATTGTTAACGTATGCCAGTTAATAATAGGGTGAATCACAAATGTTTGTGTAAATACAATTTAAAAATGTAAACGATGATATTGTGGAAATGACTGGCTATTTCGTTAAAACTTTAAAATACATTTCCAATAACGAAATCCATTCGATATAAAATGTCAATTCAAAGGGTATAGGTCAAATAACATAGACTAGAGTTATACGAGTGGATTTAGTAGTGTAAACGTGCTTTAAGGCTCTATCAGACAAAATGTTTTTGACATATGTAATGTTAAATTTTCAATATGTGCATAGAGATTGCTTGATGCAAAGCAAAAATTATGAGTCATATTTAAAATGGCAATTGTGACAAACCCACAGAAATAATCATGGATAATAAAAGTGTACTGTCACATGTAAACATATTCCGTCTGTTAAGCTGAAAATACATAAAACGCTTTTTTGACTGGAATAAGTCATCGGCTGACTTCTTCGGATAAGAACAAAGGAGAGTAGGATTAAAATCAAACTAAGTCAACCTAAAACTCCTTTGTTACTCTATGAAGAAGGCAGCCAATGACATAAGCCAGCGTTTTATGTTTTCTCACCTTTACTGCCTTTAGTGAAGGCCAAAATAATTATTTTTGTTTACTAAAAACACCCTAAATGCTTTGAACATTATTAATATGTTATGGCACGAAACAAAGAGAAAGGTAATTTAAGTTCAAAGGAAATAGAAAAATACAACTCTGTACTAAAGTCTTATTGTGTTATATAGACGTAGATTTTTTAATTTTTTTTCACAAATTTCTTAAATTAAAAAAAAACCACACACAAAACATTAATGGAAATTTGGGGAGCTTTTACACAAAACGAAATACAAGATAAAAGGAAGATATTGTGCACGGCTGTAATGAATTTTTCATGTAAAATCATTCAAAAAAGAAAAAATCCGTAAAATTTGGTATTTTCACATTATATTGAGTCATGGAAGAATTCAGGTAGACGCATCGAAATAGGTGTCAGGACAATGAACTGTAAAACAATTTTTTTAATTAAACATTTTTAATGAAAAATTATTTAAATTTGTAAAATATATTAAAAACGCATATTAAAATAACTTTCGATTGACGTCGTAAAAAAAACTTATAAAATATCTAACAATATTTGAAAAAATAAATTTTTTTAAAATTGTTGACATATCAATGTATTCTTCTACCATGACGATGACTTAAGTCAGTTAATAAAGCGTTTTATATATTTTCACCTCCTCCTTTTTGTCAGGAATGTATATGGTGAGGTGAGAATAAAACGCTTTTCTACTGGCTTCTTCGTATAGTTCATGGTAGAAGAATATAGGTAGACGCATCGACGCAGCTGCTGGGACAATGAAATGTCAAACCAATTTTGGAATTGAAAATGTTGAATGAAAAAATTTTTAAATTTGTAAAAATTGTTGAAAAAGGCATTTTATAATAACCACCGAATGACGTCGTATAAGAAAACATATAAAAAGCTACTTATATTTGAAAATAAATTTAAAAAATTTTGACATATCAATGCTCCCAAGCGTTGATGCATCTACCTGTATTTTTCTACCATGGTATAGTTTTATGTTGACAAAGGGATTTTAGGTTGACTTAGTTCGAATTTGACCCTTCGCTTTATTGTTCTTTTACTTAAGCCAGTAAAAAAAGCGTTTTATGTACTCTCACTTTAAGCTTGACCGGGCCATTCATATGGAACGAATTTGGCAATTTTCAAAAAAATAAATAAATTAATATATAAATTAAAAATAGAATCGGTTAAAAATTCTGTTAAAATCTTAAAATACCGAAGATAGGGAGTTACCGTTATTTTGGGGTCCATACGAAGAGTGGACTTGCATAGACAATTTTCTGTCAAAGGCTGTAGCACCCATTACGAATTTCAAATACGAAATTTGCTGGTGAATACTGCTATACGAAAACGGGAACCTGAATAGACAATTATTTATCATAGGTTGGGTACTTCAACCTACGAACTTTAAATACCAAATTTAAAATAGTTCCGTTGAACAATATCGCAAAAATGATGAAAATACCGAATATCGGGGATACCGTTAAGGCAGACGTTCTATGTAATACCTTTAATTAGGTATTTATTTCTTCAAATGTTTGCTCCACCCTCGTTCAATATGATTTGTGAGAGTTTCGATCAATATGTGCCTTTTTGTTGCTTGCTTTTTTACTTTCGTTTCGCCAGTAGGAGAAAAACAGTTACCTACCTACATTAAGAGACTCCCTAGTATTTAGGGTTCCAACTGAGTTTTTGTTGCAGTTTTTTGTTTTGGTTTCTTTTCTTCTCTCATATCTCACACTCTACATAACAATCGCATATGCAAACCAAATTGTTTTTTGTTTTATCATACACCAATTTGCAGATATTTTAAAGTACTCCACTCCAAAGCCAAATCATGTCGTTTTATTACTATTCAAAATTAAAAAAAAAAAGAAACACAGGCATGGTCTACCGCTATTGGTGTACACTGCAATATTCTGTGGTACCACACATACCCTACGGGGCTAATGGAGCAGCCACTTGTGCTGCTCTTGCTCGATTGCTCACTGGATTCAATTCGTTCATTCACGACTCTTGCTGCTATCAGCAAAATTTGAAAATTCATTCAACAAGTGCCGGTGTGCCAGCCAGCCAACCTAGCCGGCCAGACTCAGCTCAGTGAGTATAATTTCGACGCTTTTTGTAAACGGACGTGTGTCGTGTCGGAAACGTAGTAACAAAAAACAAAAACCGACGACAACAACGAAACAAAAACCGCTCGCAAATATCGCCCGCTGGAAATCAATTCGTCGACCAAACAATAAAAATATTAATTATCTCTTTAATGTGTAAATAATTAAAATCAACAACAAGAAAAAAAGCACGAAATAAATAAAAATAGCAAAGCAAACACCACGAAAAAAAAACATTTTTATTTGTTTAATAAAATATGTATTGAAAAAACAAAATTGAAGAAAAAATGTATTTGGGCCGAAAAGAAGTTGTAAATTAAATACCTACCTTCCTCCTAAAAAAAACAGGTGATAATAAATAAAATTAATAAAATATTGGAAGAGAAGAAAAGTGAAAATCGTCGGAATTTTTTGTTTGCCAAATGTAAGAATAGTAAAAAAAATATTTAAAATTACTGTAAACAACTAAGGATATAGGGGAATAAGACGCTAAGTGGCTGCCTGGTTTTTCAGGGACTTGAGAAACTGAGGTAAATAAAATAATTCCATATTGGTTAAATCAATTTATTTTGAAAGGTTTTTTGTGTTTGTGAAAATATATTGATTTTGAAGACATGTGTGTTGGATAAAAAAGTAAGATTTATGATTTATTTGGAAATAAAAACTTTGAACCCAGCAAAAATGTCTGAAGGATGGCACACCTACTTTTATAAGTATTTGCTTGAAAAGATAAAATATCGGAACGGCCCTAAAGGGGATAAAAAAACTGAATAAAGATTTCAATATTTTTTGTGCGATTTGGGGGGTTTATGGACCTTAAATACCAAAACAAAGGTGATTAAATTTGAAAATAACGGCAATACCTAAAATCTGTCGAAACCGCTTTTTTTGGGGAGCTTTGGAACGTGAATCGATTTTAACATTTTTTTTTGGGGGGGAATTGACGTTTTCAATGAGAAGTAATGTTTAATGAGCTCTAAACGAAAACGTGCGAAAATTTAATCAAGAACTCCAAAATACCTGAAATCGACCTATACCATAGATGATGTGTTCAATGATATCCAAAAATCCAAATTATGAAATAATTGTGCTATATGAGGGATTTTGGAAAAGGAGGACAGATTTCGCCCTTTTTTAAAAAAAGTTGCTGTACTTAAGAGAACCTTAAACACCAAAGTATACCTAATTAATTTGAGAAACCTGATCAAATCCCAAAATACCCAAAATCTATCGGTACTAGGTAGTATCATCGTAGAATAAAGAATGTACAGAGTGAGATAAAAAACTGCAACAAAGCAAACGCCATAATTTTTAATTTTTTTAAATTTTATTGAATGACACCAAAAATGGCGAAATATGGCCTTCAGAAGGCCGGCACATGCTGCCCAAATGTTGCTCTGCGATATTTTGCTACATTTCCGCTTGCTTGAGGTGATCGACATTTTGGTATTTTTTAGTGCCAACCTTGCTTTCCAAAATACTCCAGACACAAAAGTCAAACGGATTGGTATCCAGAAATTTTGTTCAAATTGGTTACCTTTGGCACGAATTATGGCCTTCAATGAAACCGTCTCACGCTGCCCAAATGTTTCTCTGCGGTATTTTGGCCCATTCCTGGCGAAGCGCTTGCTTGAGATGATCGACCCTTTGGTATTTTTTAGTGCCGACCTTGTTAGTCCAACGGATTGGTATCCGGAGATTTTGGTGGCCATTGTGCGCTGGAAATGAGTGCGATGGTGCTGAATCCTGTTGGAATGCCCAAGGTCTGCGGCCAAAATGTTTGCCTGCCCAAGGCTTTAATGCACCATCCAGAATATTTTCGCGATGATATACGGCCTTTATTCTGATGCCATGGCCGGCGCTTGAGTTCTGGTGGCCAACCGAAGGTGTACCTTTTTAGGTTACCTCTTTGGCAAGTAAACACGATCATTCTGTTTGTTTACAAACTGCTGGACAACGAATGTTTTCTCATCTCTCGGAGAAACCCAAATTCGGCAGTTCACCACTTTCGGCCAAGCGAAGCAACTCTTTAACTCTTTTGAGTCTATTTTCTTTGAGCTGCGGTGTAAGTTATTGCACTTTTTGGAATTTCAATGGCTTTACCCTGAGCTCATTTTTCAATATTTGCCGAATGGAATATTGCGATATGTTCAGCTCACGAGCCATTTTTCGGCCACTGCGACGCGGGTTTCGATCACGTCACTTCTTTACTTTTCGAACCATTTCTGCTGATGTTGCTGTTTTCTTCCGTCCACTTCCTTGACATCGGGCTACTCTACCATTATCACGGTAACGAGCGATGGTACGAGACACAAAAGATTTATTCACATTTAAATGCTGGAGTGCTCTAACGATAGCCAGTTGTGGTTTTCCAGCCAATTATAAAGAAATTACACTATCACGTTTGAATTCCATCACGAATAACTTTCTTTCTGGAAAATTCTCACCAAAATGCTTATCACTGAAATAATTTTAACAGCTGTCGGACGAGTGGCTTAGAAATTACAGCAGTCTGAAGTTGGTAGCAGATTTTTCATCTCACCCTGTATGGCAATTTTTTATAGATTTTAAATAAATGCCCTGATAGCAGTTCATAAATTTGATAAGATTTCTTCCACAGTTTAATTTAGTTTTGCCATCGATTTTTTTTGCCATCTAAGACAAAAACAATCGACTCGGTCATGGTTTTGATGAGTTTGATTTGTTTGAAAGGTCTACTTTCTTTTTAGCAATAAATTGGTCCGATTTTAATTGTTGCACCCGTTCCTCTCCAAAAAAAAAAACATTAAAATTCTCAATGTTCATAAGTGTTCATCACAATTCATTTTCATTTGTACCTATTGCGCCTCAACAAACTCAACAATACTTGTACACATTTCTTGAGGCGAATCCCCATAAACTGCACTTTAACTGTTTTCCGAACATGCCTAAGCTGTGTAATTCCATTAGTATTCAATGGATGTTTTATCAATACCTATAAAAAGCTAATTATTGTACACTGTAGCATGGATTTGTTTTTTTTTTCAATTTTGAAAAATTCATTGTCATTATTACGTCAATGACATTGGGAGAACTCTTTGGTTATTTGTTGTATAAACAAAATTGTTTGAAGGCAAAAACAAAAAAAAAAAAAAATAATAATTTATGACGATCTTTAATAGAGTGTTTTTGCAAACTGAATTAAAAATTAGTCATTTCCGAAAAATATTGAATATTAATTAAATGCTTAATTTGGATATTAAAACTTTGGGAATCATTTATTATAAAATTTTAAGTTAATTTTTTCTGGATTTTAAACGATGTTATTGTTTTCAAAAAAAAAAACCAAGAAGTGTGGCAAATATTTTTTTTCTTTTTTAAAAACAATAACATCCTTTAAAATCCAGAAAAAATTAACTTTAAGTTTTATTATAAATAATTCCCAAAAATTGTATGTCCAAATTAAGCATTTAATTTACACTCATTGAGCATCTTGCCCTTGGCAATATTCTGCCCATGGTACAACATTTTCCATCATTTCTTTTTAAACCAAATCAAAGCTCACATTGGCCATCTCATTACCTCTTTACGTACCTCCTACCAATGGTGGTTGTAAATATGTCCATACTCTTTGTAAAATGTCTTAAGATCCTGTTTTCTATAAAAATATTGCTCTGAATCCATTAACACGAATAAGCACAGCATGCCATGGAGTGTAAATTGGAAAAAATAATAATAAATATATAATTACATTTTTGTTATTGATAACTGTAAATTAATGTTTAAATTCATTTAAAATTAATATAATATAAATGAGTCGTTGATAACCGGTCGCAAATTTGGGCATTGATTGTCTAATAAACTTGATAAGCTTAAATTCGGTGCCGTTGGATACTGCAGCAAATGAATTCAATTAAATACGTATAGCTAATTGCTAAATGCAGCTAATTGAAAACAAATTACAATGGACCAAAGAAACAAATGTGGATTAAAA
Source organism: Musca domestica (assembly GCF_030504385.1). NCBI lineage: Eukaryota > Metazoa > Arthropoda > Insecta > Diptera > Muscidae > Musca > Musca domestica. Next base: position 6,816,452 of record NW_026712336.1, on the reverse strand, counting down.
AGATCGGAACTTTTGAAGAATTGAGGAATTTTTTAGAATAGGTTTTCGAAAAATAGCAGGGCAATAGACGTAGTTTTTGTGAATACTTCCGAAAAATATGAAATTTATATTCTGTAGTTCCTCTTTAGAGAGGAGGAGAACACCGAACACCGTCAGAGAACGCCGAAAATTATTGATTATATATTATTTTTGTAAAATATGCCACTCGTCATACGTAAGTATTTTAGATATGCAAATGGAATGTTTGTCTAGTTACTTTTCCTACTGTAATTGTTCAGCATCTTCCTTCTGAGAGAGTTAGGTTGTATTATTCTCTTTCACAAAAAAACCATAAAAAGTAGGCAGAAAGAATCCCTGCAAAAACTTCAAACGATTTGTCCGCAATAAAGAGAAATTAAAAATGCGAAAATTAGGAATGATCCGAAAAACAAAAGGGGTAAGGTTTGTTATTTCCAAAATAAAGATGTTTTAAAATTGTTTGCCTAAATATAAATCACAAGGAGCAGAAAAATTATTCTCTTTAACTTTTAAGAGTTACAAGTGATTTTAAAAAGAAATGTCTCTAACATGAATTTTAGCGCTCACAGTAAAAGAGCTTTCAACGTTTCTCTCTCAAACCGTTCTCTTTGGCAGAACACTTTTTTAACAGACGACTTCCAGTAACATTTGATACAAATTTTGGGGGAACCAGACACACTTTGATTTTATTAAAAAATGACAAGGGCGAGTTCGTAGGGAAAGGGTTGCCATACAGGGTGAGATAAAAAAATGCAATAATTTTTACATTTTTTTAAATTTTATTGAATGAAAGCAAAAAATGTCGGAAAAAGCATCAAATTTTAGAATAAGTTTAGATTTGTTCAAATTGGTCACTTCTGCACGAATTATGACCAAACAGCCAACGAAACCGTCACACGCTGCCGGAATGTTTTCCCGAATTTCCGGCGAAGCGCTTGCTTGAGGTGATCGACACTTTGGTATTTTTCAGTGCCAACATTGCTTTCCAAAAATACAATAGTCCGACGGATTGGTATCCGGAGATTTTGGTGGCCATTGTGCGATGGAAATGAAGCGAGGAACCTCATTTTGTAACCATTCTTGTGTGGCGTGTGCTGAGTGGGATGGTGCTGAGTCCTGTTGTAATGTCCAATGTCTGCGGTCAAAATATTTTCGTGCCCAAGGCTTTAATACTCCTTCCAAAATATTTTCGCGATAATATTCCGCATTTATTCTGATGCCACGGTCGATTAATACAAGCGGAGAGCGACCATCGGCTGTTATGGCGGCCCACACCATCTCCATGGCCGGCGCTTGAGTTCTGGTGGCCAACCGAAGGTGCACATTTTCAGCTGTCCTCTTTTGTTTGTTTACAAACTGCTGGACAACGAATGTGTTCTCATCGGAGAAAACCAAATTCGGCAGTTCACCACTTTCAGCCAAGCGAAGAAACTCCTTAGCTCTTTTGAGTCTATTCTCTTTCTGTGGCGGTGTAAGTTCCTGCACTTTTTGGAATTGCAATGGCTTTACCCGGAGCTCATTTTTCAATATTTGCCGAATGGAATGTTCAGCTCACGAGCCATTGTTCGGTCACTGCCACGCGGGTTTCGATCAAGTCGCTTCTTTACTTTTCGAACCATTTCTGCTGATGTTGGTGTTTTCTTCCGTCCACTTCCTTGACGTCGCGCTACGCTACCAGTATCACGGTAACGAGCGATGGTATGAGACACATTAAAATGCTGGAGTGTTCTAACGATAGCCACTCGTGGTTTTCCAGCCAAATATAAAAAAATCACATTATCACGCTCTTGAATTCCATCACGAATAACTTTTTTTCTAGAAAATTCTCACCAAAATGCTTTTGTACGCTTGTAAACAATATAATGAGCCGTCACTTAGGCTTAGAAATGACAGCAGTCTGAAGTTGGTTGTATGTTTTTCATCTCTCCCTGTATAGGAGCTATGTCCAAATGTGAACCGATTTCGATAGAATTCGGCAGAGGTGTTTCTGAGCCATATGAGATATCTGGAGGGACTTAAATACCAATTCGGATGAAACCTATATATGAGAGCCATAGCTATATCTGAACAGATTAGAAAACCCTACATTTTCTTAATAACTGTTAGAGTTGCAAACTATCTGAGCCTAAAACATGAACAACGATTTGTTTTTTTTTAATTTTCGTTAGACCTATCCGTGTCTTGTCTTCTGTTTTAGGAATAATGTTTTAAAAAACTGTCAGATCTTTAACATATTATTTTTCTTAAATACGTTGTGTGTGTGTTTTTTTTTTTTTTAATATTTTATTAAAAGACTTTTTGTCAAATTTATGTCACCCGGTTCCTATTGCTCTGAGCTTCAAAACGAAATAATTAAGTGTTTACGTTTTCACTGACAACTTTATCACACAAATCCATCAACATGATTTATGCCTCTATGGCGTATGCCGATAATTATGCAGTTTAATTAACAGCAATATAAATTATAATTTTTTTATATATCTTTATTAACAGCTTACAATAATTAATACTTTGGTATTTGGGGGCGTATTGAAAATAATTAATATTAATTACAAGTTTTTTTGTCTGTGTGCCCCAAGTAAATGTAACAAATCTAAACAAAGTTACATTGTCAATAATTAAGAGTTTTTAAATAAAGATTCTATTAGACGACTAAAATTACTAAACCACAAGAGGGGAGTATTTGAAGGCCAATATATGTGATTTTTTTATACACAAAAAAAGGTTAGAGACAAAAAATAGAAAAAGGTGTAAAGAGGACCGGAATTAAATATTTATATAAGACGTTAGGGAGTCTTTATAGGCGAGCAGAAGGGAGTTTTTATAGACGAGCAGAAGGGAGTCTTTATAGACGAGCTGTGGGTAGACTTTATAGACGAGCTGTGGGGAGTCTTTATAGATGAGCTGTGGGGAGTCTTTATAGACGAGCTGTGGGAGTCTTTATAGACGAGCCGAAGGGAGTCTTTATAGACGAGCCGAAGGGAGTCTTTGTAGACGAGCCGAAGGGAGTCTTTGTAGACGAGCCGAAGGGAGTCTTTGTAGACGAGCCGAAGGGAGTCTTTGTAGACGAGCAAAAGGGGGAGTCTTTAGAGACGAGCCGAACTGAGTCTTTGTAGACGAGCAAAAGGGGGAGTCTTTATAGACGATGGCAAGGGAGTCTTTATAGACGATGGCAAGGGAGTCTTTATAGACGACCAGAAGAGAGTCTTATAGGCGAGCAAAAGGGAGTTTTATAGGCGAACAGAAAGGAGTCTTTATAAACGAGCAGAAGGAAATATTTATAGGCGAGCAGAAGGGAGCCTTTATAGACGCGCTGACGAGGGAGTCTTTATAGACGAGCTGACGAGGGAGTCTTTATAGACGAGCTGACGAGGGAGTCTTTATAGACGCGCTGACGAGGGAGTCTTTATAGACGAGCTGACGAGGGAGTCTTTATAGACGAGCTGACGAGGGAGTCTTTATAGACGAGCTGACGAGGCAGTCTTTATAGACGAGCTGACGAGGGAGTCTTTATAGACGAGCAGAAGGGAGTCTTTATAGACGAGCAGAAGGGAGTCTTTATAGACGAGCAGAAGGGAGTCTTTATAAACGAGCAGAATGCAGTCTTTATAGGCGAGCTGATGGGAATCTCTTTAGACGAGCTGACGAAGGAGTCTTTATAGACGACCAGAGGGGAGTCTTTATAGGCGAGCAGAAGGAAGTCTTTATAGACCAGAAGAGGGAAGTCTTTCAAGACCACAATGTGAGAGTCTTTATAGACGACCAGACGCTAACCTCTTCATACCACAATATTGAATTTTAAAGACAACGTCATAGGTGACCTGAAGGGAAAGAGGAGGAGGGAGAAGTAATATCTAATCATTATCGTAGTTAGTTTTCATTCCACATTTCAGTTATTGACATTTCTTTCTTGTCGAAAACATTGTTATTAACCGCAAAACAGCTGCTAACACCTTGTTTTTTTTTTTTGCTGTTACCGTTGTCATTCTTGAAACGTCAGCATGATATCCAATGTATTTTTTTAATTTTTTTTTATTTTGTACGTTAATACTATACCTACAACTGCTTCAAGTTTTCTCAAAAAGAAAAAAAATGAAACTTTACACGGGCCTGGGAATTTACGATACTCATTACGAATATGTATGTAAAATATCATAATTATCTTTTTTTTTTAAATTCAAATTATTTCCATTGTAAAAAATTTTGCTAAGCACACCCATCCCCACCACAAAACCACATTATCTCAAAACCGATTCATCTCAATAATTATTGAGGATCTATAATAGCCGCACGATAGAATTGCTGATATATTTCTGCGGTTATGGTAATTCGCTTTTGTGTGTGTTGTTTGAAGATTTTCCATCCATCAAATGGCATTCTATCACGTTTCCAACAAAAACAATAAATTTACGATTTAATTAATGCAAAAAATTTGCCTTTTCGTTTGGTGTGGAAATCCGCCGTCAATGGTAATGTTATTAGATTTTAAAGTACAATCGTGTAAGGAGTATATTTTTATTGGTCACGATTGCAATTCAATTTTATTTTTAAAAAGATTTTTCTTTTGAATATAGAAGTTCTCCAAGACTCAAATATCGAATTTTCTACTTAAACTTTGAGAAAAATGTATGTAGGCCACATAACGCCCTCTAGATCTCAATTTGATAAAAATGGATGACAATAATTAAAATTTTAATAGGAAATCATATTTTAACTCATTTAGGTTAATATGGTCGGAAACATATTCATAAGCACTTGATATTTTCTAGGATACCTTCTTGATATATTGGATTTGAAATCTCCACCAGAGATTTTAAACAATTCTGAGGTATATCTGATTTTCCCCAAAATTTCTCTCAGTGTCTCAATAGTTTTTTTTTCTAATTATTTGTCTACACATTCATTTGGGCGTTAGTAGAAATATTCGATAAAAACTTCATGTCTATCCTCGCCTTTGTTGCTGTTGTTGTTTGTGTCGCCATTGCCGTCGTCAGCCTAGTGTTTAACGCACCGCATGTAAAACTGATAGTCAAACATTATTTGGTGTGACTCCACCTACATTGTTTTGGAGTCGCATTTGGGTATTGCATTTGGGGTGTTATTGTCGCTTAATTCTTATCGAAATATTTAAAATTCAATTAAACACCGAACAACCCAACAAGATTTTTACATGGTGTAATGAGACAAGGCGAAATGGAACGAATACTCGAGGAAATAAAATTCGTTCGAATGACATAAAAGGGAATTCTATAGACGAGGGTCTATAGGCGAGCGGAAGGGAGTCTCTATAGACGAGCAGAAGGGAGTCTCTATAGACGAAAGCGGAAGGGAGTCTCTATAGACGAAAGCGGAAGGGAGTCTCTATAGACGAAAGCGGAAGGGAGTCTCTATAGACGAAAGCGGAAGGGAGTCTCTATAAACGAAAGCGGAAGGGAGTCTCTATAGACGAAAGCGGAAGGGAGTCTCTATAGACGAAAGCGGAAGGGAGTCTCTATAGACGAAAGCGGAAGGGAGTCTCTATAGACGAAAGCGGAAGGGAGTCTCTATAGACGAAAGCGGAAGGGAGTCTCTATAGACGAAAGCGGCTGTCTTTATAGACGAGCCGTAGGCTGTCTTTATAGACGAGCCGTAGGCTGTCTTTATAGGCGAGCGAAGGGAGTCTTTATAGGCGAGCGGAAGGGAGTCTTTATAGGCGAGCGGAAGGGAGTCTTTATAGGCGATCATAAGGGAGTCTTTATAGGCAAGTGGAAGGGAGTCGTTATAGGCGATCGTAAGGGAGTCTTTATAGGCGAGCGGAAGGGAGTCTTTATAGGCGAGCGGAAGGGAGTCGTTATAGGCGAGCGGAAGGGAGTCGTTATAGGCGAGCGGAAGGGAGTCGTTATAGGCGAGCGGAAGGGAGTCGTTATAGGCGAGCGGAAGGGAGTCGTTATAGGCGAGCGAAAGGGAGTCTTTATAGGCGAGCGGAAGGGAGTCTTTATAGGCGAGCGGAAGGGAGTCTTTATAGGCAAGTGGAAGGGAGTCTTTATAGGCGAGCGGGAGGGAGTCTTTATAGGCAAGTGGAAGGGAGTCTTTGTAGACGAGCGGAAGGGAGTCTTTATAGGCGAGCATAAGGGAGTCTTTATAGGCAAGTGGAAGGGAGGCTTTGTAGGCTAGTGGAAGGGAGTCTTTATAGACGAGCGTAAGGGAGCCTTTATAGTCGAGCAGAAGGGAGTCTTTATAGACGAGCAGAAGGGAGTCTTTATAGATGAGCCGCAGGCTGTCTTTATAGACGAGCTGTAGGTTGTCTTTATAGAATAGACGTAGGCTGACTTTATAGATGAGCCGCAGGCTGTCTTTATAGATAAGCCGAGGGCTGTCTCTATAGACGCTTTAGACGAACTGAAGGTCGTCTCTATATACGCGATGAAAGCCGTCTCTATCGACGCGGTGAAGGCCGTCTCTATAGACGCTGTGAAGCCTGTCTCTATGGACGGGGTGAATGGCGTCTTTATGGACGGGGTGAATGCCGTCTATATAGACGAGCTGAAGGCCGTCTCTCTATAGACGAGCTGAGAGTCGTCTCTATAGACGAGCCGAGGGCAGTCTCTATAGAGGTGCTGATGGCGGAGCAAAAGAGATAGGCTTCCTTTTTTCGGATTTTTTGTTTTGTTTTTGAAAATGATCACACATTTTTCTTCGAGTGTATAGCAGACATATTATAAACCATGAACTGTAACAGAAAACTATTGTAACAATCAACTCCCACTACAACTTCTGATTTAGTGCTTGTAACCTTTTTTTCGAATTGTTAAGCAACAACAACTACAATGATCTGCTTAGCAAACTCAACTGGCACCTTTCAAATGAAAATGTTTTGAGTCGGTATTTGACAACAGCAAATGCCATTTCTTGGTATTTATATTTGGCCAGCAAATTGAGGATTTACTTTTTTTTTATTTCTTAGAAATGATACTAAATTCTTCGAAGGTAAGTGATCTATATTATTTCTTTTAGCGTTTTGGTATTTTTGGATGTGCCATAAATAACAACAACTGTTGAGGGTATGACACAAAAATGTCTAAAATAAATAAAAATGCCAGAAATGGCCTAAATTTTTAATTAGTATTAGTAATGTCATCGCAATATGATTTATGAATGGGGAAGAATAATAAATGTTTAGAACTGTAATAAACCTAAAATAAAATAAATTTTAAATATTTATAGTTCGGAATTTTAAAATAATTTCACAAAAAAAAAATTTATAAATAAAAATGTGGTTACGAAACTCCACGTTTTTAGCTCAGGTAGTGCTTAAAAACATATTGTTAAACATAAACATTTACAGCTCAGATAGTTCTTCAAATATAGGGTGAGATGAAAAAACTGCAACCAACTTCAGTCTGCTGTCATTTCTAAGCCACTCGTACAACAGCTGTTAAAATTATTCCAGTGACAGCATTATATTGTTTACAAGCGCACAAAAGCATTTTGGTGAGAATTTTCCAGAAAAGAAGTTATTCGTGATGGAATTCAAGCGTGATGGTGTGATTTCTTTATATTTACTTGGAAAACCACAAGTGGCTATCGTTAGAGCACTCCAGCATTTAAATGTGAATAAATCTTTTGTGTCTCGTACCATTGCTAGTTACCGTGGTACTGGTAGCGTAGCCCGACGTCAAGGAAGTGGACGGAAGAAAACAGCAACATCAGCAGAAATGGTTCGAAAAGTAAAAAAAAATTACTTGATCGAAACTCGCGTCGCAGTGGCCGAAAAATGGCTAGTGAGCTGAACATATCGCAATATTCCATTCGGCAAACATTGAAAAATAAGCTCGGGGTAAAGCCATTGAAATTCCAAAAAGTGCAAGAACTTACACCGCAACAGAAAGAAAATAGACTCGAAAAAGAGCTAAAGAGTTGCTTCGCTTGGCCGAAAGTGGTGAACTGCCGAATTTGGTTTTCTCCGGTGAGAAAACATTCCTTGTCCAGCAGTTTGTAAACAAACAAACAAAACGATCGTGTTTACTTGCCAAAGAGATCAGCTGAAAATGTGCTCCTTCGGTTGGCCACCAGAACTCAAGCGCCGGTCATGGTGATGGTGTGGGCCGAAATAACAGCCGATGGTCGCTCTCCGCTCGTATTAATCGACAGTGGCATCAAAATAAATGGCAAATATTATCGCGAAAATATTCTGGAGGGTGTATTAAAGCCTTGGGCACGCAAACATTTTGGCCGCAGACCTTGGACATTCCAACAGGATGCCATGGCAGCAACATCGCACTCAGCATACGCCTCCCAAGAATGGTTACAAAATGAGGTTCCTCGCTTCATTTCTAGAGCACAATGGCCACCAAAATCTCCGGATACCAATCCGTTGGACTATTGTGTCCGGAGTATTTTGGAAAGCAAGGTTGGCACTCAAAAATACCAAAGTGTCGATCACCTCAAGCAAGTGCTTCTCCGGGAATGGGCCAAAATATCGCAGCACAACATTAGGGCAGCGTGTGACGGTTTCATTGGCCGTTTGAAGGCCATATTTCGTGCCAAAGGTGACCAATTCGAACAAATCTTAACTTATTCTAAAATTTGATGATATTTCCGACATATTTTGCTTTCATTCAATAAAATTTTAAAAAAATGTAAAAATTATGGTGTTTGACTTTGTTGCACTTTTTTACAGGATGAGATGTATGTTAGAAGCCCTTTTATGTCAAAATCCATTTTGGAAGATTTCGCTTTTGAAATTATGTCACGGAACACAGCCCAGATATTATCCTTAGCATTTTCACCAGGAAGAGTGCTTCAAAAAATACATATATTTTTTTAATTCAAGTTTATAGCTCTGAGAGTCCTTCAAAAAAATTTAAATCCACTTTTATAGCTCTGAGAGTCCTTTAAAATATTTTTTTTAAATCCACGTTTATAGCCCTAAGAGTCCTTCCAAAAATATATTTTAAAAACCCGCGTTTATATCCCTGAGAGTCCTTCAAGAATATTTTTTTAAAAATCCACGATTATATCCCTGAGAGTCCTTCAAAAATATTTTCCACGTTTATAGCTCTGAGAGTCCTTCAAGAATATTTTTTTAAAAATCAACGATTATTTCCCTGAGAGTCCTTCAAAAATATAGCTCTGAGAGAGTCCTTCAAGAATATTTTTTTAAAAATCCACGATTATATCCCTGAGAGTCCTTCAAAAATATTTTCCACGTTTATATCCCTGAGAGTCCTCCAAAAATATTTCCCACGTTTATAGCTCTAAGAGTCCTTTAAGAATCCACGTTTGTAGCTCTGAGAGTCCTTTAAGAATATTTTTTAAAAATCCACGTTTGTAGCTCTGAGAGTACTTTAAGAATAGTTTTTAAAAATCCACGTTTGTAGCTCTGAGAGTCCTTTAAGAATATTTTTTAAAAATCCACGTTTGTAGCTCTGAGAGTCCTTTAAGAATATTTTTTAAAAATCCACGTTTGTAGCTCTGAGAGTCCTTTAAGAATATTTTTTAAAAATCCACGTTTGTAGCTCTGAGAGTCCTTTAAGAATATTTTTTAAAAATCCACGTTTGTAGCTCTGAGAGTCCTTTAAGAATATTTTTTAAAAATCCACGTTTGTAGCTCTGAGAGTCCTTTAAGAATATTTTTTAAAAAGTCCACGTTTGTAGCTCTGAGAGTCCTTTAAGAATATTTTTTTTTAAATCCACGTTTGTAGCTCTGAGAGTCCTTTAAGACTATTTTTTTTTAAATCCTCGTTTGTAGCTCTGAGAGTCCTTTAAGAATATTTTTAAGAATCCACGTTTGTAGCTCTGAGAGTCCTTTAAGAATATTTTTTAAAAATCCACGTTTGTAGCTCTGAGAGTCCTTTAAGAATATTTTTTAAAAATCCACGTTTGTAGCTCTGAGAGTCCTTTAAGAATATTTTTTAAAAATCCACGTTTGTAGCTCTGAGAGTCCTTTAAGAATATTTTTTAAAAATCCACGTTTGTAGCTCTGAGAGTCCTTTAAGAATATTTTTTAAAAAGTCCACGTTTGTAGCTCTGAGAGTCCTTTAAGAATATTTTTTTAAATCCACGTTTGTAGCTCTGAGAGTCCTTTAAGAATATTTTTAAGAATCCACGTTTGTAGCTCTGAGAGTCCTTTAAGAATATTTTTTAAAAATCCACGTTTGTAGCTCTGAGAGTCCTTTAAGAATATTTTTTAAAAATCCACGTTTGTCCTTCAAAATATATATTATTTAAAAATCCACGTTTGTAGCTCTGAGAGTCCTTCAAAATATATATTTTTTAAAAATCCACGTTTGTAGCTCTGAGATTCTTTCAAAATATATATGTTTTTAAAATCCACGTTTATAGCTCTGAAAGTCCTTCAAAAAATATTTTTCCAAAATAAAAAAAATCAGGATAGTCCTTAAAAATGTTTAAAAAGTCAACGTTTATGGCTCATAAAGTTTCTAAAAATTCAGCATTTATAGCTCAAATAGTCCTTCTAAAAGTATTTGTAAAGAATCCATCTTCATGTCTCTAATATTCCTTTACAGGTCCGATGGTCCTTGAAAATATATTCTGAAAATGTCCACCATACCTACCTGTTGCATTCTCGTACCATTCCGAGACTTTTTCTCAGGGCTAAGAATACTCAAAAAGAATATTAAAAACCTATTCTAAAATCGTGCATTGTATCTTTTTTTGTTGCTTTATTCGATACGCATATTACCTGATCGAACATTTGATATTCGAGTTATCAATGACTTTGGTCATGTGCATACATGCTGCGTACAAGTTCGGTCAACCAACCAACCGACCAACCAAATAACGCACAATACATTTTTGGTCTGGACCCCAAAACCAAAACGACATAGCATGGCCGTCGATACTAGTTTGCTCCGCCAGCAAAAATGCATTCCACGTACGTCCTCTAGTTACTAAATTAACAACTGCCTGTAGAAGTTGTGACTGGACATAAATTAACGCCAAATGGTGATACATGAGAGCCACATAACATTTAATAAAAAACGAAATCGTAGTTGTTGTTCGTCTGTCGGACTGTTGGTCTAGGCCTATGTTATAGTTCTACGATTAAAGTTTTATTTCCATTTTTTATTTAGTTTTTTTTTTTTTTTAACGTTGTAGACCAAAAGGCCAAACACAAAACCAAGCCTAGGACATGGCAATAATTTTTGCATTTTTTTTTTGCACTGCCAAAATCTGGTTGTAATATTTTAATGATTCAATGATTTTTTATTGCCTCTCTAATGATTTGAAAGAAAAAATATATGAAGCGATAATAAATTTTTCATTTACCAGACATATTTGAGCATAAATCTTGAAATATGTTCGAATAAAATGAAAAAAAAACTAGATTAGATTTGTTCAGGTGTAAAACAAAAAAAAAAAAAAATAAAATAAAATAAAAAAAATAAAAAAAATTAAACTATGGTTGGGTAGACTTACCTTTTGGTATTATAGACGTGGAGTTTTGAAATGACAAAATTTTCAGGATTTGTTAATGAAGTATATGTGGACTTTTTAATAAATATTTTGGAAGGACATCACAGCTAAAAAAGTGGACTTAAAATTAAAATTCGAAGAGCTATCTGAAGAATAGAATTGGATTACACTGGGCAAAACAAAAAATATATCCGGGAAAAATCCAGCAGATTATGAAAGTAAAGCTAAAAAAAGAAGGCACTTGTATCGGCGTTTTAAATGTTTACATTGCAAATTAACCAAAATGGAGGGAGTGGAATAGTAGGGAAATTCCACACTTTTGGAAATTTTCGGATTAAGATTCCTTGGAATCCGTTGATTTTAGGTATATAGTGTCTTGGGCAATATTGCAGATAAAAAGACGAGGAATATTCGGACGGAAATTTTAACCCCAAGCGAGTGAACAAATGGTTCTTTTTGGTCCCTTTTTTGAAAATATAGCTAAAAACTGTCTATTAATGGGATCGTAGCAACTCAAAATATTCTACAAAATTATTTGAAATTTTAACCCCAAGCGAGTGAACAAATGGTTCTTTTTGGTCCCTTTTTTGAAAATATAGCTAAAAACTGTCTATTAATGGGATCGTAGCAACTCAAAATATTCTACAAAATTATTTGTCATAAAATTCAACTATAGCTTCTAGAAGATGTCGAAAGTCCAAATCTTACCAAAACGCCAGGAATTCATCTATATTAAAAACACACTTTAGGCTTGAGTCCGTAATTTGTGTGAATACCTTGGAATCCATTAATTTTCGATGCAAAGAGTCTTCGGCAATATTGCAGACTAAAATACGAGGTTAGTAATCCTCAATAAATGACGCTTTTTGGTCCTTTTTAAGATATGGCTAAAAACTCTCTTCAAACGGGATCGTATGGTTCATAACTCTCTTTAAGCGGGATCGTAGGAAGTCAAAATATTCTACAAAATTATTTGCCCTGAAATTCAGCTATAGGTCCTAGAAGATGTCAAAAGTCTAAATCTTATCTAAACACCAGATATTCAGATATAATAAAAACACATTTTAGCGTTAAAGACGTACCTTGATAATTACCTTGGAATCCGTTGATTTGCGATACAAAGTGTATTCGGCAATATTACAGATAAAAATACAAGGATTGTTTTAGTCAAAAATGTTAGCCCTCAAGCGAGTCAACAAGTGGGTATTTATATTGCTTTATTTAAAATATGGTTCAAAACTCCCTTTAAACGGGATTATAGCAAGTCAAAATACTAAAAGGTCCTAAAAGATGTCAAGAGTCTGAATCTTACCGAAACACCAGGAATTTATATACGGGGTAAGATGAAAACACTGCAACCAACTTGTATTGATTTCTTTATACAGGGTGAGATAAAAAACGGCAACAAAGTCAAAGGTCATAATTTTTAATTTTTTTTTTAAATTTAATAGAATGAAAGCAAAAAATGTCGGAAATAGCATCAAATTTTAGAATAAGTTTGTTCGAATTGGTCTTCTTTGGCACGAATTAGGTCTTCAAGTTGCCCGAATGTTGCTCTGAGGTATTTTGGCCAATTCCCGGCGAAGCGCTTGCTTGAGGTGATCGAAACTTTGGTATTTTTTAGTGCCAACCTTGCTTTCCATAATACTTCAGACACAACAGTCCAACAGATTGGAATCCGGGGATTTTGGTAGCCAATGAAGCGTGTAACCTCATTTTATAACCATTCTTGGGTGGCGCGTGCTGAGTGTGATGGTGCTAAGTCCTTTTGGAAATGTCCAAGGTCTCCAGAATATTTTCGCGATAATATTCGGCATTTACTCTGATACGAGCGCAGAGCGACCATCTGCTGTTATGGCGGCCCACACCATCACAATGGCCGGCGCTTGAGTTTTGGTGGCCAACCGAAGGTTCACATTTTTAGCTGACCTCTTTGGCAAGTAAACACGATCATTTTGTTTGTTTACAAACTGCTGGACAACGAATGTTTTCTCATCGAAGAAAACCAAATTCGGCAGTTTACCACTTTCGGCCAACCGAAGCAACTCTTTAGTTCTTTTGAGTCTATTTTCTTTCCGCTGCGGTGTAAGTTCTTGCACTTTTTGGAATTTCAAAAGGCTTTACTCCGAGCTCATTTTTGAATATTTGTCAAATGGAATATTGCTATATGTTCAGCTCACGAGCCATTTTTCGGCCACTGCAACGCGGATTTCGATCAAGTCGCTTCTTCACTTTTCGAACCATTTCTGCTGATGTTACTATTTTCTTCCGTCCACTTCCTTGGCGTCGGGCTACGCTACAAGAATCACGCTAATGAGCGATGGTACGAGACACAACAGATTTATTCACATTTAAATACTGGAGTATTCTAACGATAGCCACTTGTGTTTTTCCAGCCAAATATAAAGAAACCACACTATCACGCTTGAATTTCATTGCGAATAAATTTTTTTCTGGAAATTTCTCACCAAAATGCTTTTGTACGCTTGTAAACAATATAATAAGCTGTCACTGGAATAATTTTAACAGCTGTCGGACGAGTGGCTTAAGAATGACACCAGTCTGAAGTTGGTTGCAGTTTTTTCATCTCACCCTGTACAAAGAAACCAAAGGGAAGTTTGAGATATATATCGAAACATTTAGGATAGAACTTTAAAATTCGACAGAGATCTTTGGTTTATATCCAGAATCATTGATAGGAAATGGGTTATATCGGTTCACTTTTTGGTATAGCACTCATGGAAGATTTCAAGTTTTTCAGATTTTTTCAGGTTTTCCATTTAATTTCGCCAAGTTTTCACGTTTTGTCTTTTTATTTTATTATCACCTTTTGGTACAGCCCTTATATAAACATAGTCCCTGATCATAGTTATTTTGAGGGTCTTGGCGATATTTTCCAATCCAATCGTTTATGAAATTGAATATTTCGTCAGCGAAAAACCCACTTTAACATTTTACATCCGTTCCATTAATACTCAAAATGTTCAATTTGTTCTTTTTGACAAAACTTTATATATTTTCTACTAAGTTTTCAGACTTTTAAGATTTTACAAATTATTTAAGTTTTTCCTTTTTTGAAAAAAAAAATAATAGGAAAATTTTTACCTTTTAACCAAAAAGTCTTTAAAATCTTTGATTTTGAAGTTTGCCGAGAAGGATATTAGTAAAACCATTGTACAATGGACCCACATTCAATTTTTCTGACCAAAATTATTTCAACGTCTCCATATCAAATTTCAACTCTATTCCTTCAACCAATACCAAATTTAGTAACATGCAATATTCACATCAAAAAAAAATCTACATATCTCCATCCAATACACCAAAAGTGATACCTAATTTTGTACTTTACGACAATCTTAGTACGCATTTGCAAAACTGCCACCAGATACCAACAGAGACGTCAATAACAAATTTCGGGATTCAAACTCTATACGTTCACTCAATATCAAATGTTGTAACATTTAGTACTTTCCGTATAATTTTAGTACTCACAAACTTGTTCCAAATTTCGTACCATTTCAGTACTTGTCGTATAATTTTAATTCTCATTCGCATAACCGTTCCAAATCTCAATCCTAGAAACAACAGTTATCACTATATAGTTATTTCGCTGTTTCACCTCTATCCCTTCACACAATACCCAATTGAGTACAACTTAGTACTTTTCGAAGAATTACAGTACACATTTCCAAAAGAACCTTCATATCTAAATCAGATACCAAAAGAGACCACAATATCAAATTTGAGGATTTCAGTCCTATCCCTTCACCCAGTACAAATTTTAGTACTTTTCGTAAATATATAGGACGCATTTCCAAATCACCGTCAAATCTCAAACACAGATGCCATTAGTGATCTAAATATCAAATTTTATCTCTGGCCCTTCACCAAATAACAAATTGCCGAAACCACCTCCACAACGACCCTAATACCGAATCTCAGATTTCAAGCATCATTTGTTCACGCCATACTAAATTGTACCAAATATAGTACTATTGAAAAATGTTCTTTTACTTGTAATACACATTTCCAAAACTACCTCTTTGTCAAAAACCTACGACCAACATGGACCCAAATACAAAATGCTAGCCTCATTCATTCGCCCTAACGTAAAATCTTTCTAATTTAGTATGGTTTGCAGACTTAGTACACATTTCCAAAACCTTGAACCTACTTTTCAACCTTGCTTCTCATATCATTTGTATACCCTCCACCTTGGAAAGGAGGGTATATTAACTTATCCGTTTGTAAGATCCTTAAGTAAGCATAAAGTTCTAAGTCTATTTAACTATGTCCGTCTGTCTATTAAAATCACGATTTGACGTAGAGCCCTAAAATAGGTATATTTTGATGATTTTTGCCTTATTTTTTTACGGATTTGTCTAAAAAATGGTACTTGTTGGTCATAATGTGTTCAAGCTCCGGTTGCGAAACATTGCATGTATAGATCCACCATTTGGTACAGCCCCCTATATAACAGTACCTCCCGATATTCGGTATTTTGATGATTTTTGAAACATTTTTTTCACGGATTTGTCTGAAAATTGGTATTTGTAGGTCATAATGGGTCCTAGTTCGTGTGGCGAGACAATGTATGTTTAGGTCCACATTGTGGTATAGCCCCCATATAAAGGTACCTCCCGATATTCGGTATTTTAGTTTTTTTGCCACATTTTTCACGGATTTGTCTAAATAATGGGACCTAGTTCGTGTGGCGAAACATTGTATGTATAGGTCCAAGTTTTGGTATAGTCCCCATATAACGGTACCTCCCGATATCCGGTATTTTGATGATTTTTGCCACATTTTTTAACGGATTTTTCAGAAAATTGGTATTTGTAGCTCATAATGGGTTCTAGCTCCGGTGGCAAAACATTACATGTATAGGTCCACGTTTTTGTATAGCCCCATATAGCCGTATTTTCCGGGCACATTTTGAATATGAATATGTCTTAAAATTTGGTCATAATGAGCTCTCATGTTTCCTTTACCCTAAGGTGGAGGGTATTAAAAGTTTGGCCCTGCCGAACTTAATGATTTTTTACTTGTTTTAGCTCTATCCATTCACATAATAACACAATATAAAATAGTATCATTTTAGAAATTTAGTACCATTTTAGAACTTTTCGTACCCTTAAAGTTCGAATTTTCAAAAACCGTATTCGTACATCTATCCTGCACTCCATCGGTGACTCTCATTCGAAATTTCTTTTCATTCTAGCCCATTTCGTTTTTCTAATACAAAGTATTCAATTTTTAGTACCTTTCGTACCTATTTAGTAATAATTTAAAAAAAACCCAGACTTATTAAACGCCTACGCACCTAAACTCCAAATTGTAAACTCTCTCAAACCCAATAAATTAATAAAACTAAACACATTTTTTCGCAATTTTCAATTGGTTCACGAAATTCATTCTATTCCACCAACTCAGAATATCAGGTGTTTTGGTCACAAATGAAATATATTTTTATTGCAATTTCATTGGTTAATTGTATTAGCAAATGTAACGAGGCGGCATTATGTCGATTTTTTGCAAAGTAGACAACCTCCCATTAACAAAAACAAAAAAAAAAAACAAACACCAAAACAAACAATTGGCCAACAACATGCCACATTCGTGTCTGACAAATCCACCACAGCGACAGACAACCCCATCTTTGTCAAACAACAGTAACTTGCATTGCCATCAGCAGCAGCAGGAGTATATCGGACACATAATGCAAACCGTCATCATGTGCCGGCCACACATAATTCTCCAACGATCGTTCGACAGATGCATCCATCCGTCGATCGATCAGTTATTGACAAAATCGGCATCTGGACTTGGTGCTGCAAAACATTCATTTGATCATTTGTAAATTGTTTGGACGACGACGTCTGCGACGAACACACAGGTTTACACAATTGTTACGATGTAGCCGAAGGTGGTGTATATGGGGGCTGCTTTTTTGGTGCAAACGAATGGACAGACAGACATCTGTCTGTCTGTCAGACATACTCTCACATAAATATATTTGTTGAATTGTTTTCAAAATACAATGGACAATTGCATTTGCCAACATTTACCACATGACTTGCGAGATCGATCAGAGAGACAGACGATGGCAAAAGAAAATACGAGGGGCAATATGTGATATTTAAGTTCCAAGCTTAAATCTAAAAAATGCAACTTTAGTTTTGTTAACTTTCCAAGAGAATTAAAAAAATTATCCAATGTCCCACAAAAAATGCCATTACCAAATAATGGACCAACTTCAGACTGCTGTCGTTTTTAAGCCACACGTCCGACAGCTGTTAAAATTTTTCCAGTGAGAGCATTTTCCAGAAAAAAAGTTATTTGTGATGAAATTCAAGCGTGATAGTGTGATTTCTTTGTATTTGGCTGGAAACCCACAAGTGGCTATCGTTAGAGCACTCCAGCATTTAAATGAGAATAAATCTTTTGTGTTTCGTACCATCGCTCATTACCGCCACACTGGTAGCGTAGCCCGATGTCAAGGAAGTGGACGGAAGAAAACAGCAACATCTGCAGAAATGGTTCCAAAATGTAAAGAAGCCACTTGATCGAAACCCGCGTCGCAGTGGCCGAAAAATGGTTCGTGAGCTGAACATATCGCAATATTCCATTCGGCAAATATTGAAAAGTGAGCTCGGGGTAAAGCCATTGAAATTCCAAAAAGTGCAAGAACTTACACCGCTACAGAAAGAAAATAGACTCAAAAGAGCTTAAGAGTTGCTTCGCTTGGCCGAAAGTGGTGAAATGCCGAATTTGGATTTCTCCGATGAGATAACATTCGTTGTCCAGCCGTTTGTAAAAAACGAAATGATCGTATTTACTTGCCAAAAAGGTCAGCTGAAAATGTGCACCTTCGGTTGGCCACCAGAACTCAAGCGACGGCCATGGTAATAGTCTGGGCCGCCATAACAGCCGATGGTCGTTCTCCGCTCGTATTAATCGACGTGGCATCAGAATAAATGCCGAATATTATCGCGAAAATATTTTGGAGGGTGTATTAAAGACATGGACACGCAAACATTTTGGCCGCAGACCTTAGGCATTCCAACAGGACTGGTTGTTGTTGTAGCAGCTCATACATCTGTGTTCGTTCGGTTTCCATTTTCTGACTCAATTCAATCTGGTTCTGCCTCTATGTCAAAAAGGATGCAACCAGTATGTGTTGTGTCCATAACGAGACTGGAGTTAGGTGAGTAGATTTGGTTGAACAGCGAAATAGGTGCAGCGTGTCATGTGGATCTGTGCCACAAGCTGGGTAGATATTCTGCACATCGCTGTTAATCCGGGCTCAGTAGGAATATAGGCGGCTGCACCATTCGGATCGTAATTGAATTAAAACTACTCGGGTTTGTCTGGGCAGCTCTCGTTCTTCAGCTGCGACGGGAGGGGATGTCCTCCTAGCACAGTATTCACTCTATATCCTTCAATATCCGCATTAGAGTGAATACTATCCCGCTTGATAGGCCTGTTGATCTAGAGGCTCTCTCTTATACCTCTGCACCTCTCTCTTTCTAGATCATGAAAGTCTTTCCTAACGTGCCTGGGCGGACGTTGCCTATCCACAAGATGGTGATTCGGATGGTTTTTGTCTATAACACCCAAGCAGGTATTGCATTGACAGCATTTCCCAGAAGGAATTTAGGCGGCTGCACCATCCGGATCGCAATTGAGCCAAAACTACTCGGGTTTGTCGGGGCAGCTCTCGATCTTCAGCTGCGACGGGGGGTGGATGTCCTCCTAGCACAGTATTCACTCTATGATGTGGGCCGCCATAACAGCCGATAGTCGCTCTCCGCTCATATTAATCAACCGTGGCATTACAATAAATGCCGAATATTATCGGGAAAATATTCTGGAGGGTATATTAAAGCCTTGGGCACGCAAACATTTTGGCCGCAGACCTTGGACATTGCAACAGGACTCAGCACCATCGCACTCAGCACGCGCCACCCAAGTTCATTAGTCGTTTGAAGGCCATAATTCGTGCCAAAGGTAACCAATTCGAACAAATCAAAATTTGATGCTTTTTCGACATTTTTTACAAAACTTCTTGTGCTCTCCTGTTCCCAGTCATAGGACCTAAAATATTTGACCAACCTGATCATAACACCGAACAAACAACGTCGACATTTTGCAGCTGTCACACGTTCTCTTCGCATGCAATATCTTGTAAACGAATTTGTACATGAGTACATAATGTTCGGCCATTTTTGGTTTAATGCGCTTGTGTGCAACATGTTCGGATCGATCAGAGATACAGCATTTGAAACTTATCTATTATTTATTGTCGCTTAAAATAGTAAAAATAATCGAAATCTACAAAACAGAACATAATAACCTAAAATAAATATAAATTATTTCTTTAGTTTTAAAACAACAAAAATGCCCAAAGCCACCAGGAGGACAACAAACCCAAGGGAGCCCATTAAGATTAATGATTTCGACGATGACGAGCCATTTCTGCCTTCAGACATGTTAGCCGCCGTCTGTTTATCTTCGGGCATGATGACACGAAAAGATATTTTAGAAATTTCAGAGACCTCCGTTTGATTTTGTTGTTTGGCCGGCATGTCCCGCTTACGTCGCACTAGATGATTAGAATTTGGCGGGAAACATTGATCCGCCGAAACATGACAATCATGATAGTCCAAACATCCAGTAATGCGCATGGACATCAACAATTCATCACCACTACGCATGCCCTGGAACATGACAGCCTTAAAAGGCAGCTTGTAGCCCAAGGGGGCATCGAATGAGGGCGGTTGGGTACAAATACCCTTCATGGAGGGATTCAAACATCCTTGGGCGGTAATGAGTTGGACATTGTTCAACACCTCTCCGGAGGGCGAAATGCGTTGGAGACACACATCGGTTAGCTTGGTGAAATTCCAACCTGTAAAGGGAGGGGAAATTCATAAAATTTGTTTTGCTAAAGGATTTTGGTTCCAATTACCATCTCCCGTCACAACATGGGCCCGAAGCAGTAAGTCTTCCCCCAGCTGCACAGCTTCATTGCTTTGCAAATGTCTAGCATAACCCTGGGGTGTTTTCCGCAAAAGCTCCACATGAGTCCTAAAGGAATTCTGGGATCCTCCCTTGGCCAGGGTACCCAGGCTGCGGGATTGCCTAAAAGAGAGATAGGGGAGAGAGAAGGATAATAAAAATAAATCTGCAATCTTTGCTAATGAAGAACTTACACATCATTGGCCACACCCATTTTGAGGGCGTGCGTCTTGACGGCCACCCGATTTTGTGATTTACAATGCAATGTCAAAATATTATCCGAGCCAGTTCGCATTCCCCTCAGGGCAGGGAATCTGAGGCGCAGACACAAATCTGTGCCACATGACTGAACACCACACTTGCCGAAATCCTCTCCGGCTATGTCGACAACAACATAGCTCTTATGCAACTTCAGTTCACAACGTTTATCACTGGAATCATTATCCACCGTGGGAGTGGCACCAATAAAACTATCCACCTTAAGGACCGAACGAAAATATCCACCCTGTTTGGCCTGCGGCTGCAGACAACGCATTTCATGGACATGTAGACGTAATGGCGGCACAGATGGATCGGTATTTTGCAACACCGTCTGTTGATCCGTGGAGGCTGGCAAATAAACGGGAGCCGGTGTTGAGGGACGACTAAATGGGGTATCACTTTGTATTACAACTGGAGGGGGAGCATGATAATCGTAACCCTCCGATAAGGGTCTATTGAAATCTTCATCATTTTCAAATGACGGAGTATCATTTCCAAAGGGTGGTAGAAATTGAGAGGGCAAGTCTTCCACCACAATGGGTCTGGTGGGTTTTTCAGTGGTGGTAGTTGTAGTGGTTGTCGTCGTAGTTGTTGTTGGTTTTTCATAAACATAACCGCTGAAGGGATATTTGTTGGGATCGCTATATGTGAGGAAAGATATTTAATTTTTAAAAATAAAAATGATTTCAATTTTTTTTCAATCCCATACCTTTGCAATGGAGTGTCATAGCTTGGCCTTTCCTCAGAAGGTGGTACATACTGACGATGTAATGGTATAAAATGTCGTTGATCCTTGGCACTGCGATTATCGACAATTTCGGGCAATGTGAATTCCGTGGTAGACGAAGGAATGGGAGCCACAGGCGCTGGGGTTACAACTTGTGGTGGAGGTGGTGCGGCTGCTGCTGGAGGATTGGGATATATCGAAGATACCGGTGAACCATAAACTCCAGCCAATGGTGGATGAAATGCCAAGGGTATTGATTGTTGCGGTCCCGGTATGTGATGATGATGTTGAAAATAACTTATTTCCGGTGCGAAAAAGTGCGATACCTCAGCCAGGGAATGGTTGAATAGGCTGAGGAAGAAAATAAATAAACTTGGCTTTAGTGTTGACATTTTGCTGGATTTACTGTGACTGTGACCAATTTTGAAATGCAGAGTATTTTTATAAGGTGAAATTAATTTTGATTTCTTCATTTCGAAAATTTATTTAAAAACCGTGATTTTTTTTGGAGACTCACATTTTTTTGTTTATTTGGCCATACACTCTTTTATTTACTTTCGTTTGTTGTCATGTCACATATCACGCATTTCTTGTTCTTCTTTGTATACACCACTTTCCTTACTCACGATGCAGAGTTGAGTTAGAAATTTCAATAGCAAAATTTTGGTGAAAACCTATGAAGAAGTTTATTGGTACAGGTCATGTCAGGCGTGAATTTATTGTTTCAATTTTGTTTTTTTTTTTATTTTTTTTTATTAAATAACAAGTGTGGTAATCCGTATAACAGTAGGTGAGACAGTAATTAAGATTGTATGCGTAAAAACAAAAAAACATTTTAATTATATAACACCTCTATCACCTCATGAGAGGCTAGAAACAAATATTCACAGCATTTTTTTTTTTTGTTGTCAAATCGTCACCAAACAATCCACCATTTGGAAAGAACTTGAAAATTTTCAAAAAAATTTCGAAAAATACCGTTATACCTTTATAGGAGGGCTATACGTGGTCCTGCTGTAGTACACATCGGGTGAATTAAGTCGCTAAAATCATGAAAAATACTGAATATTGGGAGATGGGGGCTATATGAAGACGTAGGCCGACGATCTTAACCTGCCTAATCCCTAAATCGTCTTAGAATTTTACGCGGATCCCGAAAATATATACTTTGAAGGGTTTATCATGAATATTTCGAGGAGTTAGAAACAGAATGACAAAAAATGGTGGAGGGTATAAAAAAGCAAAATTGTAATTCATGACAGGTTTTTAAAGAGACATACATATTCACGCTTTTAAAATTATGAATTAAATCTTTATACCAGGGCTAGGCAAAGAAATTTAAAATTATTTCGTGATTGTGTTTTGAAATAAAAAATATATCAATATTTATATTTGTTTTCATATTTGTTGAAGGACCTTCAAGACGTGGATTTTTAAAGGATATTTTTTGAAGAGCCTATCTTTTGAACAAACTATTTTTGAAGATCCTCCGAGACGTGGGCCTTTTAAAGAATATTTTATGAAAAGCCTTCGAAACGTGGTCTTTTTAAAGAATATTTTTTGAAGAGCCTTCGAGGCGTGGACCTTTTAAAGAATATTTTTTGAAGAACCTTCGAGACGTGGACCTTTTAAAAATATAATTTTTGAAGAGCCTTCGAGACGTGGACTTTTAAAAGAATATTTTTTGAAGAGCCTTCGGGACGTGGACTTTTTAAAGCATATTTTTGAAGAGCCTTCGAGACGTGGACATTTTTAAGAATATATTTTTTGAAGAGCCTTCGAGACGTGGATCTTTTAAAAAATATTTTTTTAATCGCTTTTTATTTACACAATTATATAAACTATTAAACTAGAGAAAATATACTACGAATGATGTAAAAAATATTTAAGGTATTCAGATAATGCTTTAGGGAAAAATTATAAACAAGGGGTCCGGAAAGGATATTTATATTCACTATCGAAATGAAACTGAAAATATATATTTTTTGTATGAGCAAATCACACAAATAGTCCATGGCCATCATTGTCATATCTTTTCCTGAAATCAAAATTAAATTTATGTACCCCAATATTTCTAACGGTGTTCCTTATCGACAGCTCAGATAAAACTAAATATGCTACCAAAACCATTTTGACAAAAAATGAAAAACAATTTATGTTTTAAAATTGTGTTGGTGAATAAACAGACATCCCATGGGATACTCTTTGTCTACCCCTGCTTTATATCCTACTCCGCTTGAATTCCATCACGAATAACTTTTTTCTAGAAAATTCTCACCAAAATGCTTTTGTACGCTTGTAAACAATATAACGAGCTGTCACTGGAATAATTTTAACAGCTGTCGGACGAGTAGCTTAGTAATGACAGCAGTCTGAAGTTGGTTGCAGTTTTTTCATCTCACCCTGTATATATCAGAGCCGAGTTCCACCAAATGGAAACGTACGTCCCGAAATTCACTCCACCTACCCTAATATTAGCCATTTTTTGCACAATAAACCTGAAATCGGATTAAAGGTATATATGGGAACTATATTCAAATCTTAGCCGATCTCGATAAAATTTGTCAAAGATATTTCCGAATTCTATAAGATATCTGATACCAAACATCATTGTTGTCGAAATCGGATGAAACATATATATGTCTGAACCGAGTTTCACCATATTTGATGTACTTGCTTCTAGACTGCATGCTGACGGATGTGCCAAACTGCTGGTCATTTGTACCGATATTGGCCAATTGGTGGACAATTAACCCGAAATCTGTTGAAAATATATATGGGAGCTATATCCAAATTTGAAGTGATTTTTATACAATTTGGCAGAGGTATTTTTGGGCTATATGATATATCCCATACCAAATATCATTCTTATGGGGTGCATATTACGAATGTGAGGGACTTAAAACCCCAAATCGGTTGAAACATATATATGGGAGCTAAAACTGTATCTGAAACGATTTTCACAAAATTTAATGTACTTGCTTCTGGACTGAATTCTGTTGGATGTGCCAAAATTCAGGTCATTTAGACTGATATTAGCCATTGGGGGCACAATTAACCCGAAATCGGTTGAGGATATAAATGGGAGCTATATCCAACTCTGAACCGATCTCGATAAAATGTGATACACTTATTTCAGAGCTGTATCTGATATCTGGTACCAAAGATCATTGTTGTGAAATTCATATTACGCTTGTCAGGGACTTTAAATCGCATAAAACATATATATGGGAGCTATAGCTATATAAGAACCGATTTTAACCAAATTTGATGTAGAAGAAATTTGGTCGAATGTGCCAAAATTCAGGTAATTTGGATATTGGCAATTTGGTGCACAATAAACCTGATATCGGATAAAGATATACATGGGAGCTATATCCTAATCTGAACCGATCTCGATAACATTTGATAGAGGTATTTTCGTCCTTGGGCCAAACAAATATTGTTTTTCATCTCAATCGGATAATAAATGCGCCCTGCATTTTGTTCACAAGAATACATGGACGGACTGACAACCATAAATCCACTCAGAAAGTGATTTTATGGAGATCCTCAAAAGAAACTATGGGTCTATCTCGCTTTCTTCTCCATGTTACAAACAAAGGCACAAAGACATGCACCCTTAACACAATGTGGTGTAGGGTATAAAAATCGATATAGACTTCTATTCACAGTAAATCTTATTATCATATCATCGGCGTTATACACTATTCAGATTTCTTTTTTCCCATAAACTCCCTGTAGTCTTATCGTATTTCAGTACATATATGCCATATTACAACATAAACTTATCAATTCATTGCACGTCAGCTAATGTGGAAAATCTCCGGCATAGCTGCTCAAATGTCACCTAACCTTACATAGTCAAATTCAATTGCAACACTGTATCAATTTTTTTATGAATTTTCAAATTTGGCACTGCACTGAAAAATTGCTATAAAGACATTAAAATTGTTTTCCACAGAAGCAAAAACAAAAACAAACTATCTAACATCTCATCAGTGGACATCATTAAACTTTTACCACCCGTTGTTAAATAAACTCATTAACTATTTATGTATGTCCAGCAGCAGTTGTAAATGGACATCGAAGACATTTTCGAACAGAATCATAAACATAGTTTCAATCGATATGATCGGTAAGGTGGGAGGGAACGACATGCTTCTGGCATGTATAATTTACGTCTTATCTCAATTTATTAAACAACAACAACGGCAGCAGCAGCAACAACAATAAAAACTGCCGCATTATATCGTAGAGAGCAAAGAGAAACCCCATTACCGATCGAGCCACCACCAGACATTTATGGATAACTTGTCATACAAATCATTATTTTTGCCTTGCAACTGGAATTCGAGAAAAAAATTATTAAGTCGGGGGGAGTTTGTGCAGAGCCATGCACTTAAGCTCGGAGACTCCACACTCCAACCAACGCAGGAAAAAGGAAGGCCAGCCTGACATGACAGGCCGTCTGTCTAGCTAGCCAGCTAGCCAGCCGCACTAAACACAAATAGAAAAACAATTTTGTACATTTTAACATTTATGATGACAACTACTAATGACAGCCACATATTCGTTGACATTTTTCAACAGCCATAATTCATAAAGACACCTGTTAGCTAAGTAGCTGGATTGGCTTTACCAGATCGCTGGCTATCTGGATGGATGCTGGTGAATTGTTTCGATGATGTTAAGAAATCCTATTTATTAAGGTAGGGAGTTTTGTGGGGTACATGGTAAAAAATAAAAAATCTATGGTAAAAAATTAAAAATCCCGGCCAAATGCGACCAGCAGGTTACCAAATCGAAAAAGAGGTGTTTTCTAGGAGCCGTTGGTGGTGTGAGGAAATAGGGTTTAACATTCTCCACACAATCCCACATCACAACAATCCTTTTAAGTTAGTTTTAAATCGATGCCAGTTCCACAGACTTTGTGGAGAGAAAACATTCTCCATTTAAATAAAGTGAACAGGGAGAGAGAGATAAAATCAAAAAACATGCACAAAATCTTTAATTTAAAAGAGCCCGTGAGCACTTTGTGAGAGTACAGTTCATATTGTTTGTTTAAGCTGCTATTAGACGATAAGGGTTTTACATACAGGGTGAGATAAAAAACTGCAACAAAGTCAAACGCCATAATTTTTACATTTTTTTAAATTTTATTGAATGAAACAAAAATGTCGGAAATAGCATCAAATTTTAGAATAAGTTTAGATTTGTTCGAATTGGTCACCATTGGCACAAATTATGGTCTTCAAACGGCTACCCGAATGTTGCTCTGCGGAATTTTGGCCCATTCCCGGCGAAGCGCTTGCTTGAGGTATCGACACTTTGATATTTTTTAGTGCCAACCTTGCTTTTCAAAATACTCCAGACATAATAATCCAACGGATTGGTATCCGGAGATTTTGGTGGCCATAGTGCAGTGGAAATTAAAAGAGGTATCTCATTTTGTAACCATTCTTGGCTGGCGCGTTCTGAGTGCGATGGTGCTCAGTCCTGTTGGAATGTCCGAGGTCTGCGGCCAAAATGTTTGTGTGCCCAAGGCTTTAATACACCCTCCAGAATATATTCGCGATAATATTCGGCATTTATTCTGATGCCACGGTCGATTAATACGAGCGGAGAGCGACAATCGGCTGTGATGGCCGGCGCTTGAGTTCTGGTGGCCAACCAAAGGTTCACATTTTCAGCTGACCTCTATGGCAAGTAAACACAATCATTTTGTTTGTTTACAAACTGCAGGACAACGAATGTTTTCTCATCTCTCGGAGAAAACCAATTTCGGCAGTTCACCACTTTAAGCCAAGCGAAGCAACTCTTTTGATCTTTTTAGTCTATTTTCTTTCTGTTGCGGTGTACGTTCTTGCACTTTTTGGAATTTCAATGCTTTTACCCCGAGCTCATTTTTCAATATTTGCCGAATGGAATATTGCGATATGTTCTGCTCATGAGCAATTTTTTGGCCACTGCGACGTGGGTTTCGATCAAGTCGCTTCTTTACTTTTCGAACCACTTCTGCTGATGTTTCTGTTTTCTTCCGTCCACTTCCTTGACGTCGGGCTACGCTACCGGGCATAGACGATTTATTCACATTTAAATGCTGGAGTACTCTAACCACGTAATCACACGAATAACGAATAACTTTTTTACTGGGAAATTCTCAACAAAATGCTTTTGTACGCTTGTAAACAATATAATGAGCTGCCACTGGAAAAGTTTAACAGTTGTCGGACGAGTGGCTTGAAAGTGACAGCAGTCTGAACTTGGTTTTAGTTGCAGTGAACGCCACAAGAATGATATATGGTACCATATATATCTCCGATTTCAGTTTTTTGTGCACCGAATTGGCGAATTTGTGTTATAGTCCTTCGCATGCGTAATATGCACTCCACAATAATGATCCAGATATCAGATATAGTTCAGAAATAAGTGCCTAAAATTTTGTCAAGATCGATTCAGATTGGGATATAGCTCCCATATTTCAGGTTTGTGTACACCAAATGGCCCATGTAAGTCCAAATGCCCTTAATTTTGGCAAATCCGACCGAATTCCGTCTAGAAGCAAGTACATCAAGCAAGTTCATCAGATTTGGTTTCTAAGTCCCCCACATTCGTAATATAGCCCAGAAATACCTCAGCCGAATTGTATCAAGATCTTTTCAGATTTGGATATAGCTTCCATATATATCTTCAGCCGATTTCGGGTTATTTGTGCACCAAATGGCCAATATAAGTCCAAATGCCATGAATTTTGGCACATCCGACCCAATTCAGTCTAGAAGCAAGTACATCAAACAAGTTCATCCGATTTGGTCTTTAAGTCCCCCACATTCGTAATATGCACCCCACAATAATGATGTTTGATACCAGATATAGCCCAGAAATATCTCTGCCAAATTGTATCAAGATCTGTTCAGATTTGGATATAGCTTCCATATATATCTTTAACCGATTTCGGGTTAATTGTGCTCCAAATGACCAAAATAAGTCCAAATGCCCTTAATTTTGGCACATCCGACTGAATTCAGTCTAGAAGCAAGTACATCAAATTTGGTGAAAATCGCTGCAGATATAGCTA
The DNA here is from genome assembly GCF_030504385.1 of Musca domestica. NCBI lineage: Eukaryota > Metazoa > Arthropoda > Insecta > Diptera > Muscidae > Musca > Musca domestica. Next base: position 6,787,923 of record NW_026712336.1, on the reverse strand, counting down.
TAGCTCCCATATATATGTTTCATCCGACATTAGTAATATGCATTCGACAACAATGATATTTGGTATCAGATATCTTATAGAGTTCGGAAATACCTTTGCCAAATTTTATCGAGATCGGCTAAGATTTACATATAGCTCCCATATAGCTCCGCAGGGAACAAATCAATGCGAATAATCCGTTGTAAAGTGAACCGAGCCATGCCCAACTGCTGAGAACGGCGTTTTTGGGATGTTCTTGGGGACCTCTCAACACTGGCTCGTACGGCAGCGATATTCTCGGCCGATCGCCTTGGTCGACTTTTATATGGCCTCTTCGGATTCTTAGAAGGCGCACTTCTCACATTTTTTAATGTTTTAAAAGCACGTTGAGTTTTCACAATTGACTTCTTCTGTTGGATGTAAATTTCAACTATTTCAGAGCGCTCGCGTGGCGTGTATTGGTTCATGGTAAAAATAAGCTTGGACTGACGCTTCAAATGCGGTATGTCATTAAGCGATGTGACATCTCTGTCAAAAGTTATGGCGTTGCCAGATGGGTCCGTCGAATATGGGCAACACTGTATATTCTTATATATACTCCTTCTCGAAGTGATATCATGCCCTCTATAGCCAATGTTATTTGGTATAAAAGATTAAAATGTCTCCGTCAAATTTAGTGAAAATCGATACAAAATTAGATATGCCTCCCATATATTAGTTCCCTCTCAAACCAAACTATAACTGCTCTAAAGCCAAATGTTGATAGGTGGCATGATCTACATCATATACATTCTTTGGTTACGGGAGCTATACTAAATATCCATATTGGTGTAGGCTATATTATAGTCGGGCGGGGCTCGACTTTTGAGCTTTCCTTACTCTGTTTTCAATTACCAAATGAAAATTGAAAAATTTTGTTATGACATTTATTTTTAATTTCATATTTCAATTGAACAAGAATCCGGTGCTCTTCAATTTTTAATGCATATAGAAGAAGCAGTAAATTTATTAAAGATTTTTTTCTCAGTGCACTTCACGACTCATGCACTTCATAATCCATCGATCCATCCATGTTAACTCTCGCAGCTACAAGATAGATAGCAAGCAAACGGCAGCAGATATCTTGTTCTTCATTAAGAAAGGCTTAAGCGCAATCACGGACAGGCTGGACACTTAAATCCGCAAATGGTTTCAAATCATAATAATTTTGAAATTCGGAATTTGCTTTTATGGTTTGGCGGAATTTTAATCAAAATTCAAAAACGCTTAAAAATGTCATAAAAATATGTGAACAGAAATATGCCTGCTTTTCAATTGGCGGAATACGAATTGTAAATGCAACGTTTTGAAGTGTAGCCAGTTTTTTGTTGCTAACACCAGCATGTTGTTTTTGTTGCTCTTGTTAATTGGTGGCTGTGTTGTAAGGCCAATAAAAAAAACAAGAAATCATTAAACTAGTTCAATTCTAAAGGAAGGATGGATGGATGGTTGGTGGAAGGCAGTAGGCTCGAATGGTTAAGGCTTGTCTGTCTCTCAGTTGGAATCATAAGATCAAAGGCATTACAATTTCGTAATGTCTGCCTGTCGATGCAGTGCTGAGATATGGCATTTGAAAAATTAATTAATTAACTTTTAATGAACTGACAAGTGAAGTTAATTAAGGCTCGAACTCATGAAAAGGTAATTCAAGATTTCGATCTACTGATAAAAATTATAATTGGAAAAATAAGAAAAAAATGAGACATTGAAGACAAATTTTCAAGACATGCAACCAACACTTGGTACTAATGGTATAATTATTGGGCGATTGCTCCCCTTGTGATATGTTAATGATGGCAATTTTTACCCCACATTAGACTTAAAGGAGGCCTAACAATGCATGTTCTATTCATTGAAAGTTGACCAACAGAGCCAAGGACCACATGCCTTCATCAACAATGAAGCCGTTACGAAACCTAACCTGAAACTGCCATTTCAAGCCACGCTTAACATTGTCATAGATTTCTTAATATTATCCCCTCTACTACCGCTACTACAAGTGGACCTCCATTTCCATATACAACAAGTAAAACCTTTTTACTCCATCCTAAAATAGTCCATTGCATTTGCAATACAGCATCGTTTGTTTGCAGTTTTTGGTTCGTTCGTTACGACCATAAACAGTTGTGGGGTATTAATTGTCAAGACATGAGGTGAAAATCAAATAAAAGCTAGAAATGAAAAAAAAAAAATGGAAACAGAATCGTGATGTTAAAATACTTGGAAGTGTACAAATAGTTTGCACCTAATTATCATAAAACCATAATGATTGGCGACGGGTGAGACAGACTACAAATATCCATATTGCGAAAGGTTTCTTTAAATGGTATCGAAGTCTAATGGAAAAATGGTAACGTTAAATGGAAGTAAAAGAAGTAATAGAAATAGTATCATTTCAAAGCTTTTGGGGAATTGGCGCAAACTTATTTTACAACAATCAAATTGGAAACGGCATAAGACAAGATGTATTTTTACATAATTAAAAATAAACCATTATTTAACATCATCTCGAAATTTATTTTCACTGATACAAATATTAATATTCTGCTGAATACGTCAAAATACCTAGAATTATTCAATACTGTTAAGGTGGGAATACATAAAACGTTTTTTTGACTGGCTTAAGTTATCGGCTGGCTTCTTCGTAGAGGAACAAAGGAATTTTAGGTTGACTTAGTTCGATTTTGGCCCTACACTCCTTTCTTTTTTTCCGAAGCGTTTTATGTCTCACCTGTATAGAACAAGATAGATTCACCAACGCTTGGAATCATTGATATGTCAAAATGTTTTTTTTTCATATATAAATATATTTTTTTTTTGTTTTCTTATACGACATTAATCGGAGGTTATTATAATATCCGTTTTCAAAATTTATTACAAATTTGAATAATTTTTCCATGGTAGAACTAAAAACAACATCTAACAACATCTCATTGTCAAAATGTTTATTCATAAATCCACTATATACACACAAATCCGGGAGGGGAACCTGTTTTCTATCCCGTTAAATTTAACAAGGTAAACTGCTGAAAATGCAGAGCTGGTAATGCTTATTTGAGATCAGATTACCTTAATATCATTGTACCATAAATGGTTCATTCAAAAATTTCAATTCCAAAATTGGTTTGACATTTCATTGTCCCAACAGCTATGTCGATGCGTCTCCTTGTATTCTTCTACCATGCTGTTATGTAGGGTCTATTGTTATAAGTCCACTTAGAGAACCCTACAATATATCAGCTAGTTACTTTTCCTGCGCGAATTTTTCTGCTTTGTGTTTAATGTTTCTATCACCTTTTCTACCCTCCACCATACCTAGTATGGAGGATATATTAAGTTCGCCATTCCTAACAAAGTATATATAGGGTGAGATGAAAAAACAACCAAATTCAGACTACTGTCATTTCTTAGCCACTCGTCCGACAGCGGTTATTCCAGTGACATTTTGTTATATTGTTCACAAGCGCACAAAAGCATGTTGATGAGAATTTTCCAGAAAAAAAGTTATTAGTGATGGAACTCAAGCTTAAAAGTGTAATTTTTTGATATTTGGCTGGAAAACCACAAGTCGCAATCGTTAGAGCACTCCAGCATTTAAATGTGAATAAATCTTTTGTGTCTCGTACCATCGCTCGTTACCGTGATACAGGTAGCGTGGCCCGACGTCAAGGAAGTGGACGGAAGAAAACAGCAACATCAGCAGAAATGGTTCGAAAAGTAAAGAAGCGACTTGATCGAAACCCGCGTTGCAGTGGCCGAAAAATGGCTCGTGAGCTGAACATATGGCAATATTCCATTCGGTAAATATTAAAATATGAGCTCGGGGTAAAGCCATTGAAATTCCAAAAAGTGCAAGAACCGAACATGGTTTTCACCGATGAGAACATTCGTTGTCCAGCAGTTTGTAAACAAACAAAATTATCGTGTTTACTTGCCAAAGAGGTCAGCTGAAAATGTGCACCGTCGGTTGGCCACCAGAACTCTAGCTCCGGCCATGGTGATGGTGTGGGCCGCCATTGCAGCCGATTGTCGCTCTCCGCTCGTATTAATCGACCGTGACATCAGAATAAATTAATATTCTGGAGGGTGTATTAAGCCTTGGGCACACAAACATTTTGGCGCAGACCTTGGACATTTCCAACAGAACTCAGCACCACCCGAGAATAGTTACCAAATGAGGTTCCTCGCTTTATTTATTTCCAGCGCACAATGGCCACCAAAATCTCCGGATACCAATCCCTTCGACTATTGTGTCTGGAGTATTTTGGAAAGTTGGCGCTAAAAAATACCAAAGTGTCGATCACCTCAAGCAATCGCTTCGCCGGGAATGGGCCAAAATACCGCAGAGCAACATTCGGGCAGCGTGTGACGGTTTTATTGGCCGTTTGAAGGCCATAATTCGTGCCAAAGATGACCAATTCGAACAAATCTAAACTTATTCTAAAATTTGATGCTATTTCCGACATTTTTTGCTTTCATTCAAGAAATTTCAAAAAAAATTAAAAATTGTGGTGTTTAACTTTGTTGCAGTTTTTTTTTATCTCACCCTGTATATTCTTGATCAGTTTAAGACGATTTAGCCCTTTTCACCCGTCCGTCTCTTGTAATGACGCTAGAGTCAAAACGAATTAAGATAGGAAGCTAAAATTTTGCGCAGATTAGTTTTTTGTCTACAGGTAGGTCAAGTTCGAGGATGGACGTATTGCTTCCCTATAAGGGTAGCCCCGATATCCGGTATTTTTATGATTTCATTCACATTTTCAATGGAATTGTCTGAAATTCTACACACGGAGTCCTTTGTGAGCAGATTACTCCCTGGAAGACTATGGTCTATATAGGTCAACGATATCGCATATGCCCCCTATAATGGTAGCTCCCTATATTCAGTATTTTGAAGTTTTTAGCTACATTTTGCAATTTTAACGGGTAATCAAAGTTTGGCCCGTCCAAATCCTTCCTTCTTTGTCTTAAATCTTATTTTGTACTCACGACTCAACCAGAAAGGTTGCTCAACTTCAAGAATATGTTTAAAGGGACAACTACAGTTAATAATTTCTCATTTCTTCCCTTTTCAGATATATTTCTATCCTTCACCCCAAGAATGTCCAATTCCGGCCCGTACAGTGATAACACTCAAAATGGTTATGGCAGCAGCAGTAGCTATGGTTCAAATTTTCTCCAACCACCGGGAATGAATGATCGATTGCCTAGCATTCAATCGAGAAGAAAATTTAGTTTTCCCGCAACTCTGCATTCCGCCAATTTGTTGGAAGTTAATCAAATTTCAACTCGACGGCGTTTAAGCAACGTTAGTGATGTGGTCACAAGAAAGCTGTCCTACACCATTGGTTGGAAGGGTGCCCAGATACCAGCCCAGGAAATTGTCTCACAGGGACGTTGCCTTTGTGGTCAATACATTAAACGACGTTTGAGACGATCTGGGCTGTTCAATAAAAAATTGGGATTGCAAAGGATACGAAGTATTTTGGGCACCTCCACCATGTCGGTGGTGCGTGAGGTGTTCCCTGCCGTTATGGTGGTAAGCGAAGTGATTTTTAACGAAGATTTCCATCATTAAAAATGTTTTCTATTTTGCATCTCCAGCTAGGTGATGAGTTGGAACGCATGCATCCTCGCATTTATACCGGAGTGGCCCGTCAAATTTGTCGCAATCCTGGTGGAGAATTTCAATCTGCCGACACTGTCATACTTTTGGTTAGTGCTGTGGCTCGTGAACTATTTCGTATGGAAATTACGTGGAGTAAAATAGTCTCATTGTTTGCCATCGCTGGAGGTCTGTCTGTTGACTGTGTTCGCCAAGGACATCCTGAATATTTGCCGAAATTAATGCAAAGCGTTTCTGATGTCATTGAAGATGAATTGGTGCCTTGGATTAATGAAAATGGTGGATGGGTAAGGAATTCAAGGAATGTCCTCGTTGTGATGATCTTTTCCAGATCCTGCAAGTTTCTAGTAGACTTACAATTTTTTTTCGATATAATAAAGAAAAAATCGGTTATCGTATAAATAAGTTTTACATTCTTGCAGTTCTGGAACGGAGCATCTGTTGAAATCGTTTCTATAAAACCGTTAAGATTATTTTCTACACAATTCCTCTGTATTTTTTTTTTCAGGTTGGCATTAACAATCACGTACATCCGGCAACCAATAAACTGAATCCCTTGGAATGGACCACAATTATTGTTGGCAGTATTTTTGGTTTAGTATTAATTTATATGTTCATTAGATTTCTTGTTACTAATTTAGTACCAAAAGTGTATGAGAGAATTACAGCAGGTAAATAAATAAAACTGTTATAAAAGCTGTTATACTATTATATGCAGAGTTGTAAAATATTTAAAAATAACGGCTATGGTGAGTTATACTTGATCATTTGAAAGCTTACACAAGAAAGCTTTTTTAAATGCCGAGAAGTGTTGCCAATTTACCATTTATAAAAAACGCTAGAAAAGTCGGGTTTTGCAATACATTGTGGAGTGGTGTTATATAAATTGTCTAAGAAGAAGTTTAATTATTTAAATTTATCAATATGTCATATGTAAGGATAATTATGTGGAATATATTTTTTACTCTTAGAATAAAAAAATTAATAATATTAGAAAATTGTTACCATTGCAGATTTATTTAAAAATTATGCATTTGACAACATTATCAAAATGTATAGGGCTATTGTATATACCGAAATCATAGATGGGAACCTGATTTCTATGCATTTAAATTTGACGAGGTAAATGTAGATCTATATATACTTATTTGAAATGAGATTACACAGCCAACATTTTTTCCAAATTCAGAAAATAATTCTGCAGAAGTTTCCCATTCTGATGTCGAATTCGGAACATTTTAATCTTTTATACCAAATAACATTGCTGTATAGTGCATGAGGAGGATTATATTAAAAAATATATATCGGAGCCGAGTTTCACAAAATGGAAGCTTACTTCCCGAAATGCACTCAATTTGGGCTGATATAAGCCATTATTTGCAAAATAAACCTGAAATCGGATTAAGTATATATATGGGAGATAATCTAAATCTTAGCCGTTCTCGATAAAATTTGGCAAAGGTATTTCCGGGCTTTATAAGATATCGGGTACCAAATATCATTGTTGTCGAATGTATACTACGAATGTGAAGGACTTAAAGACCAAATCGTATGACACATATATATAGGAGCTATAGCTATATCTGAACCGAATTTAACGTACTTGCTTCTAGACTGAATTCGGCCGCATATGCCAAAATGCTGGTCATTTGGACTGATATTGGCTATTTGGTGCACAGAGCTATTTTTAGCTCCAAATATCATTGTTGTGGAGTGCATATTACGCATGTGAGGGACATAAAACCACAAATCGGAAGAAACATATATATGAGAGCTATAGCTATATCTGAACCGATTTTTGAAGCACTTGCTTCTAAACTGAATTCTGTCAGATGTGCCAAAATTCAGGTCATTTGGACTGATATTGGCCATTTGGTGCCCAATTAATCTGAAATCTGTTGAAAATATGTATATATGGAGCTATATCTAAATTTGTACCGATTCTCATCAATTTCAATGGGTTCGTCCTTGGGACAAACAAATCTTGATTGGAAAAATTATCTCAATCGGATAATAAATGCGACCTGCATTTTGCTCACAAGAATATATGGACAGACGGACGAACGAACTAACACACATAAATCGACTCAGAAACTGTTTCTATAAAGATCTTCAAAAGTAAATATGGGTCTACCTGCCTGTCTGCTGGCTGGCGCAAACGATAACTATCGAAGGGAGTATCCGATTTGGTCCAAATTTGCTACAGCGTAATATTATTATCAAACTTAGATCGAGTTCGGAGATGAGATATATCGGTCCAGTTCTTCTCGTACCTCCCTCGCAAAGGGTGAATATTTTGAATATCCATAAAGCTCATAAAACGCGAAATTAATATCCGATTCCATTCAGACTTGGCACTTCTCAATATTTCTATCAACATAAGATCTATTATAAAGATGGTAGAGATAGAACCATTCTTTCTGGTACCTTTCCTACAAAGGGTCAAAGTTTTGAATAACCGAATGTTTTAAAATTCCGAAATAAGCATCGGACTATTTCTTATGGTACCTCCCCACAAATGGTCAAATTTTTTCTGTTACCTCCCCCACATAGGGTTCAAGATTTTGATCCAACTATCTTCAAATTTCACATAAACAAACATTTTTGTTGTGAAGATGATACATATCTGCAAACCCCTTCTGGTATCTCACCCACAAAGGTTCACAAAACCTGGGTGAATATGGAATTTATCATTTCGCATGAAATTGGATAAAATGTTCGATTTTCTTGTAATTTTGCCCATACCAATATTTTTATCTGTGCTAGATGAGGTGTGAAAATTGAATACTTCACGCATATTTTAGTATTTTCCAAAAATATAGGAAATTTTCGATATTGTCCACGATATGGCACGTAGTAATATTTATATCAATATTGGCCCATTCTTTTGGAGCCTCCCCCACAGAGGGTCAACATTTTGAATAACCGCAGCGCAACACAACAAACATGCGCTGAGTGTACACATCTGGTCAATATTGGCCAACTCTTCAGAACCTCCCCTATTAAGGGTCAACAGTTTGAATAATCATAACTCAAGCCTGGGGGTATACATCGGTCGGCAAAACCGACTGATACTATTTCCCTTGTTTTACCTGTATTAGGAACCTAACACACATTTTAACATTTTCTAAAAGTTTTCAAATATCTCATTCAAAGTGAATATAAATGAATATATAGTTAAAACCTGGCACCTCGCAATATTTATATCATATTTATTTAGGTCCGATACGAAATATTGCCCCATTCATTGGGAACTTACTCCACAGAGGGTCAAACATTTGAATAATCATAACAAACGTCAAAATAAATTTAAATAACCGAACATCGATTGAGGGTATACATCTGACGGCAAACCCGACTGATACTTTTTTTAACACTCTTTCAAATTCCAGCTCAGATGTCTTTCCGTTTTATAAAAAATTGACGTATTTTAATTTCCTCTTCGATAGCATCACTTGCATAAACTACAAGTTCTCTTAATTGTCATCTCCCAGTCTTTCCATATTCTCTTAATTCTCATAGATTTCTTCTGTGTGTGCGAGAAAATATGCCAGAAATTTCTCTCTTGTTCAACATCGCTCCAGCACAAAACACCTAGTGGGGAGGAGGTGATTATGGCAACGACACCTAAGCACCTAACTGAACTTGTTAACTACTTCTCCACACACACACAAATTATTGCTGGGGACTCAACAAGTCAGCCAGTCAGTCACAGAGACACGGTTTCTAAGATCAATTGATCTTTCCAAAAAAGCGGCTGCCGCGCGAAGAAGACAAAAACAGACGAAGTACCAAAAAAAAAAAACAAAAATAATAAACGGCAAAACGCACGACTACCTCGAATATTTTAGAGACAGGCAGACAAATAAACGGTTGATCGGTCGGAAGATTGCTTGGTCTGTTACCACTCCCCGCCACAGCCGCACTCACGAAAAAGTGTTGTTATTTGGATTTCTGTTTATTGTTTTGAAGTTGTTTGTTTTTTTTTGTGTTTTATATTTTGAGAATATTTAAATTGTCGTATTTTACTTTTTAAACCCTAATTCGTTTCGTATAACTCTTTAATTAAGTCTCGATTTGATGTGTGCGTGATTTTGTTTTAATTCGAGACGACTTCGAGCCGATTGTTTGCGCCCCAACTGACAACGACGACGGGTTAGAAAGAAATTGTGAGAGACCGATAGCAGCAGCAGCAGCAATAGGACGGTAGACGACAACAGTCAATAAATAAAATAAAACATACCAAAAAATACATATTTTTAATAAATAAAACTTCGACACCTAAGATAACAAACCAAAATCCAAAGAAAGCTAATTAGACAATTCTCAAGTCCAGACTAGGAAATATATTTCGGAAATCAAGGTAATACCTATTTGCCGCTGCCAAGCAAATCTCATTGCAATAAATAAACATTTATAATTCAGTGTTTTTATTTTTATTGCAGTCTGGTGATACAAACGAAAACCAGCAACAACAATACACACTTAAAATAGACTAATAACAAAGCAGATCTAAGGTTACATGCTCACACGTAGTTCAACTGAATTGAAACGCAATCACAAAAAAGTAAAGAAAAAATAAAAAAATAGCAAAATAAACGACCAACCGACCGAACGAGCCAGCAGGCGAACGGGCGAGCAGTCAGGCAACATTATCTCCAAACACACAACCACATTCAGCATCCCGCTGCCCTCGAAAAACAAAATAACAAACAAAAATAAATAAACCCCAACACATAAAGACCAGCTCAGCCATAGCCAGGCGGCGGCCGTAGACAAAAAGTTGTAACGCTCCAAAGCAGAACAAACAGAAATTGTAACCGAAGCATAACCGTTTATATTTACGTCGTCGTCGTCGTCTTTGGAGATTCATTCCAAAATAAAAATTGCAATCAGAGGAGAACAGCTTCTTAATCGCCATATAACTCAAACATCATTTCGCGCTCATGCCTTCACCACCGTCCACCCCGCGTATACGCAATACACCGCCATTCCCGCCGGCACCAAAATTAGCACGAGCCAAATTGAAATCCTCTTCGCTGGATCATGAAATATTCTTGACCACAACACACAGCAGCCGACCCAAACATCATCGGCCGTTACAGACTAGCACCTCGGTGGAATGGCATCATCAGCATCAAGCGGCACTGACCATACCGCGTACTGGATCAACATCATCTCTGGCCAGCAGTACATTCCAATACCCGTTGGCGGGCGGTAGTAATTATCACGATTTTAAAAATGAAATTATCAATCAGGTGAGTCTATAGCCAAGCAACGTGCTTCAATAATTATTTGAGTACAACTGGGGGGAACATTGCAAGCAAAGTCCAAATTGCGGTTAAAAATCACAATTTCAGGAAAATCCGAGGTATTTCTATATGGGTCATGCACAGTTCTTACGCACCAGTGTGAATCGTTATTTTCGATTTTTACTTTATGATATCAAAAAAAAATGTAAAAATAGTATACAGGGTGAGATAAAAAAACTGCAACAAAGTCAAACGTCATAATTTATACATTTTATACCCTCCAGGGTATATTAAGTTTGTCATTCCCTTTGTAACACCTCGAAATACACATTTTAGACCCCACAAAGTATATATATTCTTGATCAGCATAAAATTCTATGTCGATTTAGAGATGTCCGTCCGTCTGTGGAAATCACTCTAGCTTCCGAACGAATTGAAGTAGATTGATAAAATTATGCTATAATGTATGTTATGTCTGCAGGACGATTGGGCCATGAGCCATGTAGGTCCACGTTTTGGTATAGCCCACGTATAACGGTGGGCCCACGTATAACGGTGATTTTAGCGACATTATTCACCGGAATAGTTTCAAATTTGGTATTTGAAGTTCGTAATGGATACTACAGCCTATGACAGAAAATTGTCTGTGCATGTCCACGTCTTCGTATAGCCCCCATATAACGGGACCTCCCGATATTCAGTATTTGGATGATTTTAGGGACATTTTGCCCCAGAATTATTTCAAATTTGATATTTGAAATTCGTAATGGATACTACAGACTACGACAGAAAATTTTCTGTACAGGTCCACGTCTTCGTATAGCCCCGACATTATAACCGTTTTTTTTTTTTTTTAATTTCGCATTTGAATATTGTAATGGCTTATGACAAATGTTACCTACGCAAGTTCATGTCGTCGTATAGACCCTAATATAATAGCTACATTCGGTATTTTTAAGACTTTAACAGAATTTTAAACGGATTTTTTTTGTTTTTGAGAATTGTCAAATTCGTTCCAAATGGTGGAGGGTATTCAAAGTTCGGCCCGTCCGAACTTACAGCCTTTTTACTTGTTTTTTTTAATTTTATTGTATGAAAGCAAAAAATGTCGGAAATGACATCATATTTTAGAATAACTTTAGATTTATTCGAATTGGTCACCTTTGGCACGAATTATGCCCTTCAAACGGCCAATGAAACCGTCACACGCTCCCCGAATGTTGCTCTGCAGTATGTGATCGACACTTTGGTATTTTTTAGTACCAACCTTTCTTTCCAAAATACTCCAGACACAATAGTCCAACGGATTGGTATCCGGAGATTTGGGTGGCCATTGTGCGCTGGGAATGAAGCGAGGAACTTCATTTTGTAACCATTCTTGGGTGGCGTGTGCTGAGTGCAATGGTGCTGAGTCCTGTTGGAAAGTCCAAGTTCTGCGGCCAAAATGTTTGCGTGCCCAAGGCTTTAATACACCCTCCAGAATATTTTCCATGTGCCACGATCGATTAATACGAGCGAATAGTGACCATCGGCTGTTATGGCGGCCCACACAATCGCCATGGCCGGCGCTTGAGTTCTGGTGGCCAACCGAAGGTGCACATTTTCACCTGACCTCTTTGGCATGTAAACACGATCATTTTGTTTGTTTACAAACTGCTGGACAACGAATGTTTTCTCATCGGAGACCACCAAACCATATTCGGCAGTTCTTTAGTTCTTTTGAGTCTTTTTTCTTTCCGTTGCGGTGTAAGTTCTTGCACTTTTTGGAATTTCGATGGCTTTACCCCGAGCTCATTTTTCGATATTTTCCGAATGGAATATTATGATATGTTCAGCGATATGTTCAGCTCACCAGCAATTTTTCAGCCACTGCGACGCGGGTTTCGATCAAGTCGCTTCTTTACTTTTCGAAGCATATCTGCTGATGTTGCTGTTTTCTTCCGTCCACTTCCTTGACGACATCATCTCAATCGGATAAAAAATGCGACCTGCAAAAAACATGGACAGACGGACGGACTGACATGCATAAATCGACTCAGAAAGTGATTTTATGAAGATCCTCAAAAGTAACTAAGGGTTTAATTCGCTTCCTTCTCCATGTTACAAACAAATGCACAAAGACATAATACCATTACCCCCATGTGGTGTTGGGTATGCAAATATAAAGGATATTTTTATCCATTTTCCTTTCCACTATAACATTTTCATTAAATTTAGTTTGATTTTCCAACCGATTTGGCTATAATTTTAGGTTTTCTTTTGGAGAAGAGTGTGAGAATAAATAAAACGCTTTTTTGACAGGTTTTAGTCATCTGTTGCTTCTTCGTATAGAAACAAAGGAGTTTTAGGTTGACTTAGTTCGATTTTGGTCCTACGCTCCTTTGTTATTTTCCGAAGAAGCCAGTCGATGGCGTTTTATGTATTCTTACCTTAAGAAGTTTGACCGGGTCTAGCTCAATGCCGGTTCAAAAAAAAACTTTGATAGGCTATCGTTGCTTTAGTCGAGTTTTCAAAGAGTATAACCCTAGCTGTAATCGTTATGAAGCTTTAATCGTGGATTTAAATCTAGAACGAATCTTATCTTCAGAAAAATCAAATACGACCTGTATTTTTATATACACATATTTTTACCCTCCCAACTTAATGTCTAAAAATCACATCTATGAATTGATCACTGGACGAAAATTATATAAATAAAACTGAACTTATTCACCCACCACAAAAACTGATAAGACCACTGGCGACCAACCAACCGACCTGTCGCTTATTGTTAGCATTTCGCACATAACAAATTTGTTTTATACATATGTATGTATGTATGTATGTAGTTTCATTTGATTTTCATGTACAAATTGTGTACTTAGAGAACTTAGTGGGTGTTTATGATGGGTTTATTCGAGGGGAATTGCTGGCACATTCCGTTTTTTTCATACTCAATTAAGCGCCCCTCTCGGCACTGTTTACAGTAAATTTATCAGGGAATAAACTAAAATAAATTTCTTCATTGTAGTCATAAATATTGGTCATTCCATTGAATAAAACCATGGAGGAAGGCCCCATGGGGTCGTTAAACGATTACCTAGAGCATGAGATAAAAAGTGGCACTCAAGATTATCTTTTTCCAGATTTAGAAAAGTTGTTTACAGCCTCCATGGAAAAATGATTTATAAAAAACCTCCGACAAGATAACTAGAGTGTCATCATTCCAAAAAAAATATAGTTTGGAAGCCCTTAATGTTTTCATAATATAATCAACCTTAAATCTTCAGTTCCAAAATTAGCCGTTTTTTCGATTTCTTCCTTAGCCGCAAAACGTGGTTTTGCAATTTATTATTATTTTGAATATTTTGTCTTTGAATGTTTTTGTCTTGTTCTCTTCGCACCATGGGACTAAAGGTCGGTCAGTCAGCAACAAATGAAAAATTGCAACTCATACACATATGTCCATACACATATAGAAAATCTATGAGTACCCGGTATACAATTCAATTGTCATTTTTAAAATCCAGCTCTCCTCTTCTAACAACAAAAACATGACAAATGTTTTGCGATGCTCCCTTCCTCCCTCCCTCCAGTTTGATACATTTATTAACCTTATCTGTTTGTATTATGATCACAGCAATTACGTTTCATTCCTGGAACAGCTTATAGATCAATCAATTGGCCAAACGAAAGCGAAACGAAACCAAACAAAATGTTTCACAAATAAATTTCGAATTTGAAGTTTGCACTAATTTATTATAGAAATATATAACATTTACCGCGTGAATTTACACTCGGAGAAAAAAATGGGAATTTGTATAAAATCTTGAAATTAAGGATTCTTGGTTGAATTTTATAATAAAGAAAGCTTTGCTCAAGGCCTACATAGGATCTGCCAAGAAGACAACTTTTGACAAAATTTGACAATATACTTGGTAGTCTTTGAACTATTGTGATTTGCCTATCTTTGAATTTCAAATCTTTTGACAGGATTCTTAGTTATCAGATGGGTTTACTGGCCAACCTTATATTGGCCCATGGCATCGCTATACTAGCTGAATTATATGGCAGGTTTTCTTGGATTTTATATTTGTCATTTATTTATAGGTTATACATTATATACTTTATAGCTACAGTATAAAATAGATTAATAAATGAACATTTTCCTTTGCCATAGGGCTTACAATGTAGTAGACTATTGAAATAGTTAAAAGTTTAACAAGTAAACAAATTAAGTTCCTGCCGGGCCGAACTTTTAATACCCTCTATCTTTGGGTGAAGAAAAATTTTTTATCTGAATGCAAACGTGTTCTACTTCAAACTACAAATACCAGTAAGACCGTTTGGATAATGCTGTTAAACTTTTCAAAAAATCATAAAGTGGGTGAGGCTGTTGTATGGGGGCCATATCAAAACGGGAACCTCTATAGATAATTTTATACTTCAAGGATTGCCATCCTACCACATCTTTATAACAAATGTGAAAACATTTCGTGGGTAAATGTAACTAGGATTATCAAAATACCGAATATCGGTGGGTATCGTTATATGTGCGCTATAGGAAAACGTAAATCTAAATATTCAATGTTCTTCTGCCGCTAGAACCCATTATGAACTACAAAGCCCTTTAATTTATCTTTTTC
The DNA here is from genome assembly GCF_030504385.1 of Musca domestica. NCBI lineage: Eukaryota > Metazoa > Arthropoda > Insecta > Diptera > Muscidae > Musca > Musca domestica. Next base: position 6,772,402 of record NW_026712336.1, on the reverse strand, counting down.
GTGAATGATGATCAATTGATTGATTATTATGCTTAGGTTCATTATGTTGGCCTTGAAATTTGAATGACGATCAGGATCTGCTTTTTACTACTCGGAGATCGGATTCAAAGTCATATGCTGATATTGAAATCCAGACGTTCTCAGAAAATAATCGATGTGTGATTTTCCTTGCTGGTTAGGTCCCGTCGGATTCAACAGGTGCCGTTTCTAATGCTGTCGCTTGACCAGATTGCGGAAGGAATTATCCATTATTTCTCCGGACTGATGACTACCCTGTATATGGCCTTCCAAGAACTAAGCTTTTTGTGTGTTATCCAAGGTAACCGCAACATCATTGGTTATGATTCCTTTTATAGGCTTCAGTTATGCTAGGCCAGCGTCTATTTTGACTTCACATACATATGTATTCGAATTCACCCCGATGCTCTCCAATTTGTCCTTTAATCCATCTTTTTCTTGGACAACATTCAATAGATTGATTATTATGCTTAGGTTCATTATGTTGGCCTTGAAATTTGGTTGACGATCAGGATCTGATTTCTACTACTCGAGGATCGGATTCAAAGTCATATGTTGATATTGAAATCCAGACGTTGTCAGAAAATAATCGATGTGTGATTCTCCTTGTTTGGTTAGGTCCCGTCAGCTCTAATGTTGGACACAGATCAAGACTGGCTGGCTTCCTACTCACTCGTATTTATAGCTCGCCGTAGATACATGAAATTTTCGAGAATCCAAATGATGGATTGTCTAAAATTTTCCAGCGAAATAGCAACCACGTCCAATCGCAAATGAGCATACACACATATACATACAAACAAGTGCATGTAAACAACAGTAATTATAATAAATACGAGTGAGTGATTGAGAATGACTAATGACGTCACATTGTGAACTATAAAGCTAATACAACAGTAACAAAAGCAAAATAAACCAGTAAGGAAAAGTCAAAAGTCATGCGGGCTCAACTTTATGACACCCTACACCACTATGTATGTTTAGTAGAGCTGAAGAAGGAAATCTTAGGAGCTATGTTCACATCTTAGCCTATCTCGATAAAATTTGGCAAAGGTATTTCCGAGCTCTATAAGATATTTGGTATCAAATATCTTAGTTGTCGAATGCATATTACGATTACGGGGGACTTAAACACCAAATGGGATGATACCTATACATGGAAGCTATAGCTATATCTGAACCGATTTTCTCTAAATTTGATGTACTTTCATCTAGTCTGAATTCGGTCAGATGCGCCAAAATTCAGGTTATTTGGACTGATATTGACCATTTGGTGCACAACTAACCCGAAATCGGTTGAAGATATATATATGGGAGCTATATCCAAATTTGAACCGATCTCGATACAATTTGACAGAGGTGTTTGTGTAATGTATCTCATATCTGGTACCAAATATTATTCTTGTAAAGTGCATATTACGAATGTGAGGGGCTTAAACACCAAATCGTATGAGACCTATATATGGGATTTATAGCTATATCTGAACCGATTTTCTCCTAATTCGATGTACTTGTTTCTAGATTGAATTCAGTCGGATGTGCCAAAATTCAGGGCATTTGACTGATATTGGTCATTTGGTACACAATTAACCTGAAATCGGTTGAAGATATACATGGTGAGATAAAAAAACTGCCACAAAGTCAAACGCCATAATTTTTACTTTTTTTTTAATTTTATTGAATGAAATCAAATAACATAACATAAACTAACATCACCTTTTCACGAATTATGACCTTCAAACGGCCAATGAAACCGTCACACAGCCCGAATATTGCTCTGCAGTATTTTGGGCCATTCCCGGAGACGCGTTTGCTTCACGTTATCGACACTTTGGTATTTTTTAGTGCCAACCTTCCAAAATACTCCAGACACAATAGTCCAACGGATTGGTATCCGGAAATTTTAATGGTCATTGTGCGCCATTAAAATTTCCTCATTTTGTAGCCATTCTTGGATGGCGCGTGCTAAGAGCAATGGTGCTGAGCCCTGTTGGAATTTCCTAGGTCTGCGGCCAAAATGTTTGAGTGCCTTTGGCTTTAATACACCCTCCAGAATATTTTCGGATAATATTCGGCATTTATTCTGATGCCACGGTCGATTAATACGAGCGGAGAGCGACCATTGGCTGTTATGTCGGCCCACACCATCACCATGGCCGGAGCTTGAGTTCTGGTGGCCAACCGTAAGTGCATATTTTCAGCTGACGTCTTTGGCAAGTAAACACGATCATTTTGTTTCTTTACAAACTGCTGGACAACGGATATTTTCTTATCTCTCGGAGAAACCCAAATTCGGCAGTTCACCACTTTCGGCCAGGCAAAGCAACTCTTTAGCTCTTTTGAGCCTATTTTCTTTCTGTTGCGGAGTAAGTTCTTGCACTTTTTGGAATTTCAATGGCTTTAACCCGAGCTCATTTTGCAATATTTGCCGAATGGAATATTGCGATGTGTTCAGCTCCCGAGCCATTTTCAGCCACTGCGACGCGGGTTTCAATCAAGTGGCTACCTTACTTTTCGATGATGTTGCTGTTTTCTTCCGTCCACGAGCGGTAACGAGCTATGGTACGAGACACAAAAGATTTATTCACATTTAAATGCTGGAGTGCTCTAACGATAGCCACTTTTGGTTTTCCAGCCAAATATAAAGAAATCACACTAGCACGCTTGAATTCCATCACAAATAACTTTTTTTCTGGAAAATTATCACCAAAATGTTTATGCAGGCTTGTAAACAATATAATGAGCTATCACTGGAATAATTTTAACAGCTGTCGGACGAGTTGATGTACTTCGAATTTTTTGAAGTAATTCTAAGTCGGAATTAAAAGTTATTTCACAATCTTGAAAAGATTAGATTCTCTGCATTAGAAATCAAGTTATTTTATTCAAATCCGTCCACTATTTTAGAAGTTATGGCCCATAATGGAGCTTTACTCAAAAATGCCCAAAATCTGGTCGATTTTTGCACTTGCCTTCATTTAGTCAAATCTTTGATATTTTGTAAGATATTACCACAAAAGTGAGAGAAAATGAGGAAAAGGTGATTTTCTTTCTAAAAAGAGTGATTTTAATTAGAAATACCGACCAGTGTCACATGACGACACCATAAATCGTACCAACAAGAAATTGCCTATTAGAGCCCGACTACATAATGAAACTTCTGTTCGCCTTTTTTGAATAAATCCCATGTCAAAGTTTTTAGATATTCCACAATATTGTAAAGCTAAGCTTCTCTCACACTACAGAAATCAATTCATTTTATTCAAATTCTTCCACTACTTCAGAAGTTATGGTGCTTGGAAGAGCATTACTCTAAAACCTTCAAAATTTGGTAGATTTTTGCATCTGTCTTCATTTGATCATATCTTTGGTATTTTGTGAGATATGACCACAAACGTTAGAGGAAATAAATATTAGGTCTTTTTCTTTCTAGACTGAATTCGGTTGGATGTACCGAAATTCAGGACATTTCGACTGATATTTTCCATTTGGTCTACAATTAACCCGACGTCGGTTGAATATATATATAGCAGCTATATCTAACCGATTCTCACCAATTTTAATAGGGTTCGTCCTTGGGCCAAACAAATATTGTTTGGAAAATTTCTTCTCAATCGGATAATAAATGCGACAAGCATTTTGTTCACAAATATACATGGACAGCTGGACGGACAGACGCACTGACATGCATAAATCGGAAAGTGGTTCTATGAAGTTCCTCAAAAGTAACTATGGGTCTATCTCGCTTGCTTCTCTCTGTTACAAACAAGTGTACAAAAAAATAACACCTTTACCACTATGTGGTGTAGGGTATCAAACTGGAGGTGATACAAAAATTTAAAAGCTTTACCTTAAAATTGATATTTTCAAATTAACGGAAAACTATTTAAGAAATCTAAAATTTTGAAAAATAGATGAATACAGACTACCCACAATGAGTCCCGGCAAGCACCTTGTGATAAAAACAGGAAATACACAGAAGATTTGCGTACACATACTCCAAAGGAGACAAATATTACGTGTCCAAAAATCTGACTGTACCCCACTTTAACTATATTCGAATTTTCGTGGTTTGTTAATCTTATATTGAACTTTTTATACCCTACAACACTATGTGTTGGGGGTATTATAAGTTTGATTGGGCCAAAAATTATGTAACACCTCGAAATATTGGTTTCCCACATAGGAAAGTATATATGGATCTTCCTATCTCGCTGAGCTGAGTCGATCTAGCTATGTATGTCCGTCCGTCTGTCCATCTGTCCATGTAAATTTGTAATCACTCTACAGGTCGCAATTATGGCCCGATCTTCACGAAATTAATAATGGAGGTGGGGATAGGGCCAGAATGAACTCTATTTCTTTTGGAGATGATCGTATAATATCTAGGGGTTGAAATGGACCAAAAACTGAAATTTCCTGATTTTGCAGTTGCTCTACAGGACGCAATTATGGACCAATCGAAACGGAAGTTAGCATGGAGCTAGATTTTGGTGGTCATCGGGTAATATTTAATGGATGAAATAGACCATAACATTTCTGTTAAATAAAAGTCAAATTTTATATTAAACCGCGAATATTTTTAATAACGGCGAAATCACAAATAGGCGAACAGGGCAATTCTGACCGTAACGTAGATGCCGATAGTAAATATATCGGATATATAAGTTAATGTTAGAAGTTAAAGTTTATTTCACACTGCTATGGTGTTTCTTTATTTTGTTACTAACATTTATGTTGCGGTGCTATGCACCTCTCTTGTTGGATTTACAATTATGAATTGCTTCAACTTAAAACTAATATTATACTGCAGCCTGGTCGTGCTCGTTATTACGCTGAGTCATCACTTGCGGTGCGCTGGTATTAGTGCGCGTGTTTGTGGCGGATGACTGCCCTGGTGTCATATTCCTGTTGATTTGTCGGACTGCTTGCGCAGCATAATGATGGGAATGTTTACTAGTTGGTTTGCATATTTAGTTTGATGTTTATTAGGGTGAGCCGTTAACTCCTCCCTCTCGAATTATCAAGCGTCTCGATTGATGTGTTTAGAAATATGGCAGATTATAAAGACTGCCGCGTTGATTCAAGTTAATATTGTGGTTTGCTAGTTGTTTTGTTTTGATAACAGATTCTGTTGTGCCGGCTGCCAATTGGCTTTCTGACACAGTCATTTCTATTTGAGGTCTAGACATTCCTTCATGTGGGGTCATTTTTATAATTTTTATACTAGTTTTGCGCCTTTGCCTCATTTTTATTGCCATCAGGAGGATGACCAATGCTAATATGAGACTGATGTTAAAACATAAACTGGTCTTGAATTCAGTATTTAGACGCTCGATTCTTTTATTACTTTTCACGTGCAACGTTTTTAGTAGTTGTAGAGATAGTATTTCTTCGGTGTAGTTGTTTCTAGCTGAGTGTTTTAGTAGCGCAGGCAACGGTTTGGAGTAAGCAGCTTCTTCGACGGTGAAATTTTTGTTGCCTATCCTAATTGTAGAATTACTAAATCTTATTAAATAAGTTCCTGTTACATTTTTTTCGTTTCCATTTATGACAATATTTTCTTTTATGTTATTTATCAAAATTAATCCAGGTTCTATTTCCTCTAAATTATTAATGTGATCTGCATTTACTATTGAACAATTATGTGGGCTATTAGTTACTAATTTAGGAATACATGTATTGTTTGTTATATTGGCTACATTAGATTCTAGACATAATTCAATACCATTTATTTTTTGACAAGGACTTTTAATTCCAAATGTTGCTCTTTCACATTTTACAATTTTCTTATAATCAAGATTTAAAACAGTATTTTGATTTTTTACAGGTCTTATGGTTATGACATTACAAATTTCTTTTACAGTTTTGGGAATGCTTATAATGTAAATTATATTAGTACTATTGTTTACAATTTTTATTCGTGCGAAATTTAAAGCTTGTTCAATGTTTTGAAACGGGATTTCATCTTGATTAAATATTTCTTCTATTTTTCTAATTTCTATTTCCGATAAAATAAATGTGTTTACAATGTTGGATTTTGTTAAATGAATGGCCGAATTAATATTCGTTATTTCCTCCTTTAAAATTTCAACTTTGTACTTTGCCTGCAATATGAGGGTATTACGGAAGTCCTCACTAGTCTTTAAAATTTTTGAAATACTATTTGTCGCATTCGTTATCTCCTGCATTCTTTCTATTAGATCTCTGTTGATTATTAACTGGTTATTGCTGTTGTCTGTTAACTCATTGATTTTGTTTTTCAAAAGCATAAGGTCATCATGGTCTGGACTACCTGCCAGCCATTTCCACGCCGTTCCAATCTCATCAAGAGATCTTTTAGATCTCTCTTCAGGCATTAGCCGATTTATAAGGTGAGATAGGGTAGTGATGTCATTATGTAGGAAGGGGAGTAGTGGGTGGTTGTCTGGAATTCCTTTGGCCAAGTCGTCCTTGATCCTCTCTAGAGTGTCATGATATTCCTTGATGTTAATAACATGCAAAATTTTGAATGTCCCTGTTTGTATTTTTCCTATTCCACTCTCTATAAGAACCACTTCTGATTGAGAGTAGTCCAATATTTCTGTGACCCCTAGGCAACCTGTAATTAAGAACTGGAAACCCGGTAAATAAGTAAGTCAGTTTCTGATATGACTCTTATGGACTATTCTCCCTGATTGAGTCAGGACAGTTGAGTGCCTATTCTCCTTTACAACTTCTTCTTTGAAACGTTTAGATAATTTGGTTCCTAATCTCTTGTTCTGTTTGACAAATATTTTCTGACCTTCTTGATATTCTTTTGGTTCTTCCCTAACACGATTATGATTTGCCAAATCATTTTCCTGTTTCCTCAAGAGTCTTTCGTAGTTGTTAAGGCGAGTCCTTTCGTAGTCCTCTGGTCCAAAGGTCGTCGGTCGTCCAAAAAATAGATCTACGGGTTTCTTTCCAATTGACGAATGTATTGTGTGATTGTACTTGTTAACGCTATCTTGCAATAGCTCCTCAAAAGAGTAATCGGGTCGCTCACACTTACTGCAACGCATAATTTCCGATAAGGTCGAATGGAATCTCTCTATTTGCCCATTAACCTCGCTCTTATAAGGCGGTGCCGTAAAAATTTCCATGCCAAGTTCGTCTTCCAACATAAACCGAATGGTCTGAGAATTGAAAGATCGCTCGTTATCAAATACAATTGACTTCGGGACCCCAAAGTAGAAAATTATTTCTCTCAATGGTTTCCTAATGTCTTCAATGCCTTTGCCATTTATCATTCTGGTTACTGCGAATTTTGTAAATTTGTCTATTGCGGTTAAAACTCGAAACTTGTCTGTAGAGAAGATATCTATGTGGATTGTATGCCCAGGATAAGTTGGCATAGGTGTCTTATTAAGTTTGGGAGCGTTCGGATGTCGCTCATACTTATTTTCTTTACATACTTTACAGATATTGATCACATTCTTTATTTTCCTAGTCATGGAAGGGAAGTAATAGCTCTCTAAAATTTGTCTCCTATTCTCGGCATTATTCCTATGTGCTCTGTTGTGAGTCTCAATAATGATTTGTTTTTGTCTCTCCTCATCAGTAACATCTTCAACCATTGTTCGAGCGAATCGTACTTTAATGTTTCTGAAGTGATGAGGGTACAGTGCTTGAATCATAAGCATAACTGGCTCTGAGGTCTTGATGCCGTTGACTACTGTAGGATTTAAGTATCTCTTTAATATGACTTTCAGATCTGATTCCGCTAGACTGGTTTCTTTAATGATATGTCTATGGTAGGAGGGAAATACAATGTTAAATTCATATGAGGAAGCTGATGATTCCTCAATAATGATCTGATTTTTGAAGGTATTTATTGGCACCTCAGCGGAAGGAATTAGGTCTTCCGATGAGTCCTCGGCACTGTGAACCGTGGGCGTTAGGGAGTTAACATCTGTCACTGGTGGTCTCGATAGCGTGTCCGCGACTACATTCGTGCTACCTGGTTTATAAATTAACTCGTAATTATATTCTTCTAACTGTGCCTTCCACTTCTTCATCTTCACATTTGTGTTCTTGTTGCTTAGCGCAAATGTCAAAGGTTGATGGTCGGTAAATATCTTTATGCTTCTTGCTCCATACAAGTAACAATTCAATTCCTTTAAAGCCCAAATTATCGCCAGCATTTCTTTCTCATTTGTCGCATATTCCTCTTCTGCCCTACTGAGAGTTCTAGAAAGGTATGTGATAGGTCTGTTGCCTTGAGATAAAACTGCTCCTAAAGCGTATTTCGAGGCGTCAGTAGTGAGTTCAAAGGGCTTATCAAAGTCGGGATAGTTCAAAACGACTTCCTCCGATACCAAACAGTTCTTGAGCTGTTTGAAACTTTCAATCTGTTCGGAATTCAAATTGACACTGATTTTTTTTGACTGGTTTCTCGGGGTTTTCCCTATATCGCCTCTCATCATGGAAGTTAATGGTTTGGCTATTTGAGCATAGCCCCTTATGAATCTCCGATAATGTCCGGTCAAACCCAGGAACGATCGCAAGTCATGAACTGTTCTAGGTTGAGGGAAATTAACTATGGCCTTAAGTCTGTCTGGGTTTGCAGAAAAACCTCCTTCCTTTACATTGAACCCTAAGAAGTCAATTTCTTCCTTTAAGAATTCACTCTTGTCCAAATGAACTTTCAGATTAGAGTCTTCCAAAGTGCGGAATATTATCCTCAAATTTTCAATGTGTTCCTTTTTAGTCCTACCAAATATCAAAATGTCATCAATGTAGACGTAGCACCGTTTCCCTATATGCTCTCTAAGAATATCATCTAGAGCTCTTTGGAATATTGCAGACGCGTTACGTAGTCCAAATGGTAGTCTTGTGAACTCGAACTTTCCATTCTTGACGGAAAAAGCTGTTTTCTCAATATCGGATTCCCTAAGTGGAATCTGATGGAATCCGCTCTTTAAATCTATGGTGGAAAAGTATTTCTGTTCGCCTAAGTTAGTCAAGATTTCTGTAATTTCAGGTATGGGGTATCTGTCAGGTCTAGTTATCTCATTAAGTTTCCTATAGTCAATAACCATGCGGTATTTTTTCACACCTGAAGCATCTGGTTTTTTTGGTACTATCCAAACTGGAGCATTATATGCGGACCTGGAAGGGCGAATTATCCCGTCCCTTAATAGTTCTTCTATCTGTTTGTCAATTTCGGATTTCAGTGCCATTGGATACGGATAGGATTTTGAATAAACTGGACTATCACTACTCGTATTAATTTCAGCTTGTACGATTGTTGAATAAGTGAGTTTTTTATTGGGATCTGCAAAAAGGTTTGGATGGTCATCCAAAATATTCCTGACTTCCTTTTCATCTTCGGGATTTAGATGATTTAAACGTAGATTCATGTTATTAATCTCATCAATTTGCAGCTCTTTCAAAGGAAATTTCTTTCCATCCAGAATTGTGAGATAGGATCTCCAAGTGTAAATCACTGCATTCAAAGATTTCAGGGTATCATTCCCTATTATCCCATCAAAGGTCTCTAGACCAGGAAGGATGTAAAATTCTAACTTTCCGATCCCGCAATTAAAAATGTCAATAAAACTATGGGTCTCTATACTAACTATGCCGCCTACGGACTTAACATGAAAAGGTTTCTGGTTCTTTAGAGGGTTTCTAATAAATTTGCCATTAATATAATTTTTGTTCGAACCGGTGTCTATAAGAAATTTAAGTTCGTTGCCATTTTTCATTCTGAAAGGGAGGTATGGCAACGTTGAAGCTAGTCTAAAAAATTAACGTCATCTACAATTGCCAACTGATCGTCTAGATCCTCCTCGTACGCTTCGTCATAGGAAACCTCATATTCCTGTTCATCAGAACCATTCATTTCATCCGGCTCTGCATCCTCACGTATTTGGGCCTCAACATTAAACATTCTCTGCTGCTTTTGCGGCTGATGAATATTTCCTGAATTATTTCTCTTAAAGTTAGGCTGAACATTGTTAAAAGCATTACTCAACTGTGGCCTATTCTGATAGTTTACCTGCCTAGTCTGTATTGATTGATCCACGTCCATTGGTACAGCAGGTTTAGGAGGAAGTGGGGGTCTGCATCCTCCGTATTGGGGGTGTCCAAAATTATTCACTACTGGAGGTCGATTCGAAAAATTCGCCGGCCCTCCGTATTGTTGTTCTCCACTTCGGAAATTCCGATAACGATATTGAGTAGGGCCTCTGTACCTTTGGTCACCTTGAAAATTCCTATCACCAATCGTCAGCTGTGGGTAAAAATGTCTAGGAGGGTTAGTTTGGGGGATCCTGTTTGGTCTAGATCCTTTCTCGGTAGCGTGTTGAATACGCACACCTAGATTACCTAATTTTAAACAGGCATTTAGAGCCTGAGGCAAACTTGTCGGGTTTGTAACACTCATTAAGCTTGGAAGATTACCATTAAGTCCTCGAATAAAGGTGTCCAAAGCCTTGTCCCTATATGTTTGGGTCAATACATCCAAAGCCTCGTTCCCTATATCCAGACAATCAATCTTGTCCAGAATCAAAGACAAATGGTGGTAAACCTTCTGGTAAAAATCTGTTATGGTTTGCCCACCCTGAGATAGGACGGTCATTTGATACTCTAAGGTCGAAATATCTCTCTTATCTGAAAAATGAAGCACTAAACACTTTCTTATCGCTTTCCAATTTAATGGGGTCCGATAAGACTCCAAAGCCGTGTCGGCCTCACCAACAATTTTATGCCTAACAGTGTGTAGAATTGTGAAGTATTTGGTTGTTCCCCTTTGTGACTCATAAATGTTCATGATCCTATCAACAGCTTTCCTCCACGAACTAAATTCTCCTGGCTTGCCCGAGAATTCCCTTAACGTCTTCACTATGTCTGGTATTCTCTCTCCTTCTGAGATATCCCCAGATCCTTCTATGTCGACATCTTTAGTGGCGGTAACATCCTCCCCCTGTTTGAGAAGGTTTGCCACCGTCTCACTTATTATTCGTTTCACCTCATTAGTCTGACTTTCCGTAAAGGGATTAAACCTTACGGGAGCTGCCCCAGAAGGCGAAGATGTCTGTCCTGAAACACTCATAGCTTCGACCCTTGTTATTAAGTTGTTTAAATCTTCCGGCATTGGCCGCTCGAAAAAAAGGAGAAAAAGAAACACCAAATCCTAGTTCTCGTCACAAATCTATTATCAAAATTTCTTTAAACTTATTTCAGCACGGATATGACTCTTTAAATTTGGATGCCACACTCTATTTTTTTGTTTAACTTAATCTAACATTTCATATTTCTTACATTTGTTAATTTCGCACAAATATGATTTTTTTTGTAAATTTAGATGTCACACTTTATTTTTTGTTTTACCTTACTCTAACATTTCTTTCTTCTTACTTTGTTATTTTTGTTAAACGTATTCTAGCACAAATATGATTTTTTGTAAATTAGATTTCACACTTTCACTTTCTGTGTTATTCCTTATTTTGTTTAATTTTATTTTAACATTTCTTCTTTTTTACTTTTGTTAAATTTATAATAACTTACTAATAATAATTTGATCATTTTCCTTATATCCCGGTAGTCCGCTAGTTCTTACGTAACATCCTTTTCGTACTCCTACTCAGGAACGGTTCTCGTACCGGCTATTGGGATGTTTTAATCCTTGTGGTTGTTGGGTTCTAGGATGTGTTGATCCTTGTAGTTGTTGGGCGCCAGTTAATGTTAGAAGTTAAAGTTTATTTCACACTGCTATGGTGTTTCTTTATTTTGTTACTAACATTTATGTTGCGGTGCTATGCACCTCTCTTGTTGGATTTACAATTATGAATTGCTTCAACTTAAAACTAATATTATACTGCAGCCTGGTCGTGCTCGTTATTACGCTGAGTCATCACTTGCGGTGCGCTGGTATTAGTGCGCGTGTTTGTGGCGGATGACTGCCCTGGTGTCATATTCCTGTTGATTTGTCGGACTGCTTGCGCAGCATAATGATGGGAATGTTTACTAGTTGGTTTGCATATTTAGTTTGATGTTTATTAGGGTGAGCCGTTAACTTATATAGCGAAATATGTACAATGTATATATACAAAGGAAGGGGATGTTAGCTAGAATGCTTATATATCAAGAATGGCTAGACCGTTTTTGACAAATTTTGTCAATTCAGAATGCCCTCTTGGCGTAAAAGTATAAAATCTAAAAAAATCGCATAAAAATATGCAAATAATGATGTTAATATAGATTTTGTAGTATTTTGTGACATTTTTTTTTTTCATATTTTTTATTGCATGCGATTTTTTCAATTTGACTTATAATATTGAAGTGTATATTTTGTAATATTTTACAACACAGGTTGGGGTTATGATATACAGATTGCAATTATCATCCGATCCTCACGAAAATGTTCATAAGGGCAGGGTTAGACTCAGAAGGGCTAGATCTATTTTTTCAAAGATGTCCGTCATATATTTAGGGGTTGAACTGGACCAACAACTAAAAAGCAGCAGTTATAAAGGTCACAAATAGAAACTAATGGACACGAAATCTCGCATGAAGTTAGAGTTAAGGACAGCGGGTAGAATGGACCACTACTTTTGTGTGGAACATTACAAACATTACACAAAAGACGAATTCTGGCTTTTTATGCAGATTTCGTTGATGTATCGTAGTTAAGCATATCATATAGATGAGTCTACATTTGGAGATACAGAGGAGCTTCTTACTTTCGCAAAATATTTAGGGTTTCAAATGAACCAAAAGCAGAAAAAAAATCGTGATTGATTCGTGAATTGAAGCCAATCGGCACGTCTGAGAAGAGAGTAAAGGACAGAGAAGAATTCTAGCCTTTTGGATGACCATGGGATTATATTTAACTATAAAATTTACTACACAACTAAAAACACGACAGTGTGCGTATATATTGGGCAAATGTCCTTGGCTATGGCTAATATCTGGGCAGTGTTCCGTGACGTAATTTCAAAAGCGAAATTTTCCAAAATGGATTTGAACATAAGTGCTTCTAACATATTGTAGTGTTGTAGGGTATCACATGGTCGGCCCCGCACGTCTATAGCCTTTGCTTACTTGTTTAAAATATCAAAAACATATTCAGAAAGCAAATTTAATAAGAAATTTGAATAAATGTTAATGTTAGAATAACTTCTGTTGGCAGTACTAAAGTTTTTCCCCAATATAATGCCTCCAAAAAATAAGGCAGCTACTTTACTACGGTTGGAAATATATTAAACCAAATTGGTAAATAATAAATCTCCTTTATTTTTCGAGTGTACACAATTCAATAACTTTGGCAAAATTGAGACAATTAAGTTATTTTCATTGAAAAATAATTTCCCCCTCAAAAAAACATCAAACATGAAAGATGTAGTGCAGTGAACACTTTAACTACACTTAACATTGTATTAAAAAAAAGAAGAATTAAATATACCTCCCACCCAAAAATTCGTTTAGATGAAAATATTCTAAACAAATCGGGGTGTGAATTATGTTTGGCATAGAAAAAAAAATTAACACAAAACATTTATTTATTAAGCGTTGTTGAGTGAAAAGAAATTTAGTTAGACGCCTTGTTCTGGCGGTGCACATTTTTCTTTTCTTTTCTGTGAAACAAGAATAGACAGACAAGCAACTACATACACTTGTCGTGGCATGAAACCAACCGCTGACCAACCAACCAACAAAACAATCAGCCGACCCAAGTGTTTAGTTTATGAATGGAATTCTTAAAGAGAAATAATAAACACACATGTGAAATTCAATGGCAATAAGAAATAAGCAGAATATGCATGGAAAATACAATAAGTGTGTTTTAAGCGGTGAAGGTTGAAAACGGTAAATATACGAATACGAAATATAGTCCGATTTTAAATTTATGTTGATGTGAGATAATTTATTATTTCGATTTTGAATTCTCCAAAAAGGTAACATTTTATATTAAAGTGTCTATAAGAGAGTATAATCTCTCTACACAAACTAACTTAAAACTAACATTTATATATTTATTGAACAGTATTATACGCTGGGTTCCATTTTGCATCAAAATTTAGGATTTTTTCTATGGTAATAGATGAGAGTCTCTACTTCATATAAAACCAGTAAGGGCGAGAGCGTCTATTTGGTAGACCTCCCGTAAGAAAAAAAAAATATGTTGGGAATTTAAGTGAAGTAGATGATACCACCTATGAACGTGCTGTATGTGCATGATATGACTTTGACAAGGATTATATTAGCAAAGGCTATAGTCGTGCGGGGCCGACCATGTGATACCCTACAACACTACAATATGTTCGAAGACGCCTTATATCCAAATCCATTTCGGAAGATTTCGTTTTTGCCCAGAAGTTATCCTTAGGTTTTTGACCCGAATTTGGCAAATATTTAGGCACTCCGTTGTGTTGTTAAGTATTCAAAACAATTTCACACGAAAGTTGTTGTCCATTATGCAGCTAAATATAACTCAATGGTCATCCAAAATGCTAGACTTCTTCCCTGTCCTTAACCCTCATCTGATGCGAAATTTTGAATCAATTAGTTTTCAATTATGGCCTATAGAGCGACTACAAAATTAGAAAAATTTAAATTTTTTTAGTCCATTTGAATATTTAATTATACAGCTTAAGAACAATAGGCTGTAATTCAGATCCTAACCCTACACCCATGCAAAATTTCATGAGGATCGGTCGATAATTGCGACATGCATAAAAATTTAGAAAATTTACAATTCAAAATTGTAAGTCAAACTGAAAAAATCGCATGCGATAAAAAATATGACAAAAATTGAAAAAAAAATGGAACAAAAGATATTCACTTTTTTATTTTTATACCATTCCGAATTGATGGGAATTGTGAAAATCGGCCCAGCGGTTCTTGATTTATAGCAGAATATATAAGATTAATTCTTTAACATAACATCCACCTATTTTGTACCTATTTTGCTATATATCCGATTTCTTGGCTATTAGCATCACTGTAATGGTCAGAAGTGATCTTTTAATATATTTCTGATTTGGCTGGGATTAAAAATATTCGCGGTTTAGTGGAAATTTTCCTATTTTCTTACATAAAAGTTAGGGTCTATTTTACCCGCTAATTATTGTCCGATGGTCGCCCGAATTGTAGGTTTCAGCCCAGCCCTAAACTCTAACTCCATGTATATTTTAGCGTCGATTGGTTAATAATTGTGACCTATAGAGCATCATCAATTGTGACCTATATGCGATCATCTTCAAAAAAAGGGGTTCTATTCTGCCCTTAACCCCACCTCCATTTTCAATTTCGAGAGGATCGGTTTATAATTGCGACATGTAGCTTTATTACAAATTAACATAGACAGACGGACGAACGGACATACATAGTTAGATCGACTCATCTCGGCGAGATAGGAAGATCCACATATACTTTCCTATGTGTGAAACGAATATTTCGAGGTGTTACATAATTTTTGGCCCAATCAAACTTATAATACCCCCAACACGTAGTGTTGTAGGGTATAAATATTTATTAGGCAATGGATATACCGGACCGAGTTTCACCAAATGTAAAATTCGGTTGAATATGAAAAAATCTATTCAATTTGGGAAGATATTATATAAATGGTAATCAATGACTTAAAATCGGATGAAGATGTATATCGAAGCTATATAAAAATCTGAACCGATCTCGATAACATTTGACAGAGGTATGTCTGATGTCCGGTATCAAATATCATTGTTGTGGAGGGCATATTATGCATGTGAGGGACTTCAACACCAAATCCGAAAAACATATATGCGAGCTATAGCTATATATAAATCGATTTTCACCAAATTTGAAGTATTTGTTTCTAGGATGAATACAGGGCTGAAATTAGCCATTTGGTGCAAAATAAATCTGATATCGGATAAAGATATATATGGGATCTATATCGTAATCTGATCCGATCTCGATAAAATTTGACAGAGGTATTTTCGAGATCCATTAGTTATCTTGTACCAAATATCATTCTTGTGGAGTGCAAATCACGCATGTGAGGGAATTTAACACCAAATCGGATGAAACATATATGTGGGAGCAATAGCTATATCTGAATCGATTTTCACTAAAATCTGAAGAGCTTGCTTATAGGCTGAATTCCATCGGAAGTGCCAAAATTCAGTTCATTTATGCTGATATTAGTCACTTGGTGCACAATAAACCTGAAATATGGAAACCATATCGTAATCTGATACGATCTCGATAAAATTTGACAGAGGTATTTTTGAGTTTCATAAGTTATCTGGTACCAAAAAGCATTCTAGTGGCATTCATTCATATTACGCACGTGGGACTTACACTTTAAATCAGTTGAAACATATATATGGGAGCTATAACTATATCTTGTTTCTAGACTGAATGCTGTCGGGAGTGTAAAAATTCAGGTCATTTGGGCTGATATTGGTCATCTGGTGCAAAATTATGGCGAAATCGGTTGATGATATATATGGGAGCTATATCTAAATTTGAACCGAGTCTCACCTTGATCGTCCTTGGGCCAAACAAATATTTTTTATAGGGAGGTACCGTTATATGGGGGACATACGATATCGAGGACCTATATAGACAATACTCTTCGAGGAGGTACTCAGAAGGAATTCATTATGTGGATTTTCAGACAATTGCATTCAACAATTTGGATACGATCATCAAAACAGCGAATATCGGTGGATACTGTTATAAGAGGGCTATACGATATCGTGGACCGATACAGCCCATCTTCGATCTTGACCTTCCTGCAGGCAAAAGATTGATCTGTGTAAAATTTTAGCTTCATATATTTATTCGTTTTGACTCTAGTGTGATTACAACAACGGACGGACGGGGTAAGTCGTCTTAGAATTTTACGCTGATCAAGAATATGTATATATACTTTGTTTGGTCTAAAATTATTATTTCAATGAGTTACAAACGGAATGATGAACTTAATATACCCTCCATACTATAAATGGTGGAGGGTATAAAAACCATGCTTCAATTAATTTTAACAATCTTGAAAATATTTGAGTTTTTCACAGTTTCTTAGAAATAATTTAAGATAATGCCAGTCTATTTGACTAATAATAGTAAAAGCCGGGCGGGGCCAATTTTATGATTCACTACACCCATTTGCATATATAGTAGACCTCGACATAACAAATAAAAGTTTTTATGGGGAATTTGTGATTTGTATTATTATTCTCCTCTGAATCGATTTCTACTAAATTTGCTGGGAATTTTGTGTATTTTCAATTCGGGCTTATATGTTCATCTATTTGGTGCACAATTAAATTTAAATCGGATAAAGATATATATCAAATCTGATAAATTTCGCTCAATTGTTTGGAAATCCTCTTGGTGTAATACAATATAAATATAGAGCTTAGTTGTCTGTTAAATAATGCCGAAAGGTTTTGAAATGATTTACTTCATTATGAAGGAAATATACCAGACATGTTTGTTCTAAACACACTTATGAAACATTTTTGAATAGAAATACACAAATTAAAACATTGATGATAAATAAAAATATTGGAGGAAATTGTTTGAACAGCTTTTTTAATAATGCCTTGAACTCGAAGAGACCTTGTATTTTAGACCAGAGCAACCTTTTATACTTTTATTAAATCAAACGAATATGGCATGCCTGGTTAATTTCCCGTTGGGACTAGCTCAGTTATTTCTTGTGGGAGAGAAACTTCACTCAACTGAAAAAAATGAGAAAAAGTAAACAAACGACTTTCCGTCTTAATTAGAGAGGGAGAGAGAGAGAAATGGGCTAAGATTCGTTATGGAAGATCTGAAGATGAAAACCTCTCTCCGCCTACCGAACCACACTACAGTTTTCCAGCGGAAATCCAAGCAATCCCAGAGTCTCAGAACTGATTTAGGACTAATAAAAGACCAACTATCATAAATATCCCAATGGACAGTAAATTCGCCATGAGGGCAATAACAGCCAACACAGTTAAGTCAAGAACTGTACTGAACTTAACAACTATCCAACTATTCTCAACAGGGATCAGTACGCATAACATGGATACCAAGTCATAAAGGGAATAAGGAGATAACAAGTAAAAGGGACATAAATATGAAATGTAATTAAACCATCTAAAGGTTTTGCGAATAATTCTCAGCAAAAAAAAGTGTCAAAAACTTGTTATCTTTTTCCTAACATCAAAATAATATATTAATATTTTTTTCTCTTCCAGGGAAAATGCCTCTGTGGCCAATACATTCGGGCCAGACTAAGACGAGCCGGTGTCTTAAATCGCAAAGTGATACAGAGAATGCGTAGTCTATTGGAACCATCCTCAGAAATTGTTTATGAAGTCTTTCCGGCACTAAATAGTGTGAGTAACTGCATAACCTACAACATCAACTAACAAATCAATGTATTTAATAATCTTTCTTCCTTCTTCTCTCACCCTGCTGCCACACAGATGGGCGAAGAACTGGAACGCATGCATCCACGTATCTACACAAATGTTTCACGTCAACTTTCCCGCGCACCCTATGGCGAACTGGTGGATAGCGATACAGCGCCCATGCTAATGAATCTGGTAGCGAAGCAACTTTTCTCACGTAGCACCGCCGAGAAGGAACGCATCACATGGGCGAAAATCATTTCAGTCTTTGCCGTGTGCGGTGGCTTTGCCATCGACTGTGTGCGTCAAGGTCACTACGACTATTTGCAGTGTTTGGTCGATGGTGTGGGTGAAATAATCGAAGATGATCTAGTCCATTGGTTGGTGGAACGTGGCGGTTGGATGGGTTTGCAACAGCACATAAAACCCAAGGGTTCACAGACGTTTTCTTTTTTAGATTGGCTAACGCTGTTCGTGGCGATCTCGTCAAGTTTTTATGCCGTAGCAAATTTCCTTAAACAGCTGGGTTGTCAAATGTATTCGTTGATATTTTAGGAAGTAAAATATATTTTGAAAGAGAAATTATGTAAAATTATTAAATTATTTATTTGTAATTATTATATATATTAAGTTTGATATATGTACGGACATACATTTGTTAAATGGTTGTTTGTAAACGAAATCCAAAACTATATCATTGTTATAGAAAACACGTGTACGTCTTTTTTTAGTCAAAATGGTTAAATAATAATTGTTACATTTGAAAAAGAAAAGTTGTGAAATTTTAGTCACGTTTTAATTTATAATTTGTAGTGGACATGATATGTATAAAAACAGATGTTCACTCATGGTCCATGAAAAGTTTAAATTCAAACTGTTATACAGGCCAAAATTTTTGATTTAAAAAAAAATATAAAACATGTATGATTTTATATTTCGATAGAACAAGTAAGCCGGCAAGGCGACTCAGGGCCATCATATAAAAATATATTGGGTTTTGAACATGATTTTATCATTAGTAGATACTCAAGTTTAGGAAAATAATTGGTTTTAAATACTCTCAGCCATACGATGGCCGGTTATTGATTTTTTACCCTCCATCATACATAGTATGGAGAGTATATTAAGTTCATCATTCCGTTTGTAACTCATCGAAATAATAACTTTAGACATAACAAAGCATATACATTCTTGATCAGCGTAAAATCTAAAGCGGTTTAGGTCTGTCCGTCTGTTGTAATCATGCTAGAGTCAAAACGAATAAAGATATGAAGCTAACATTTTGCACAGATCAGTCTTTTGTGTGCAGGCAGGTCAAGTTCGAAAGTGGGCTAGATCGGTTCACAATATCGTATAGCCCCCATATAACGGTACCCTCCCATAATCGGTATTTTGATGATTGTAGCCTATTTTTAATGAAATTGTCTGAAAATCCACAAAAGGAGTTCCTTATGAGCACTTTACCCCCTGGAAGAGAAATGTATATATGGGTCACAATATCGTATAGCCAACATACAACGGTACCCTTCCCCCAATATTCAATATTTTGACGATTTTAGGGACATTATTCACCGGAGTTGTTTCAAAATTCTTATTAAGAGTTCGTAATGGAAACTACAGTCTATGACATAAAATTGTCATGCAGGTCCACGTCTTCGTGTAGCCCCCATATGTCGGTACCTCCCGATACTCGGTATTTTCATGATTTTTGCGAGATATTCGCCGGAATTATAACAAATATAGTTTTTAAAGTCCGTAATGGGTACTACAGCATACGACAAAAAAATCGTATGCAGGTTCACGTTTTCGTGTTTCCACCATATAACGGTACCTCCCTATATTCGATATTTTAATGTTTTTGGCGATATTATTAACTGGAAATATTTAAATTTCAAATCAAATTTCATTTAAGTGGTAGTTTGCGGATTTTTTTGAAAGCTTTCAAATTCCTACATTTGAAGGTTGCTCACATAATTTTCAGCCAAATTGACTAAAGAGAAACATCTTCATAAAAAAAAATATTTTGGATCCCCATAGCATTTATATTTAATATTTTGAACTGGAGCACAGTTCCTAGTAAAAATGTTTCAATGCAAAAATTTGACGAAATTGACTTGGAAAGTATGACTAAAAATTTTACTAAAAAATTGGCTATAAATACGGAAAAAGTGCTAAAATTTGTCGAAAATAAATAAGTTTTTCTTTATAAACCAAAATTTATTGACTCGTTTGAGGGTTGACATTTCTTTTTTAAGTGCAATATTGCCGAAGATACTCTACACCTAAAATGCGCGGATTTCGAGGAATCTTTATCCGAAAATATTCAAAACTCTAGAAGAAAGGGGAACTTGCACCCTCCAATTTGGTCACTTTTCGATGTTAACTTTTAAAACGCAGATACCCATGCCTTCTGGTTTTAGCTCAACTTTCATAATCTGCTGGATTTTCCTCGTAATTTTTTTTTTGTGTTGCAGATTATAATATACTATATGATAAGACCAGCTGTGAAAGACGTCTATTTTCATTCTTTTTAATTTTGGAAACATTTCAAACAAGGCTTTTCCTTGGCCAATGAATCGTGGCTATAAAATTTCCTATAGATTTTTAGCAATATCCAATTGTTTTTAATCAAATTAACATAACAAAAAAAAATTGGCGACCGGGACTTTGTCTGTGCCTATCCCGGCCTAAATGTGATTCCATCCTTGTCGAGGGGAGTGCTAACTGGCTCTCCTTCCAAACAACACGATGGCGGGAAACGAGAACAAGTATATCTAGCTAGAATGAAACAAAAAAGCATATGAGAATTATAAGCATCAACTAACTAAGCATTTAATTTCATTTCACCACCCAATGTAGTCATAAATGTGGTTTGTGTCCATGCTAAATAAGAGAGTGGTAAATTGACTGCGGCATTGCCAGATGTAATTGTGAAAAGAAAAATCCACAGTACATTCCACAATTTAAGAAATATACTGCCCAGCAAACTAAATGGAGTTTGACTGATGCGAACTAGTAATTCCAATAGTTCTTTCGGACCTGAAACAAAACACATGCTGAAAATCCCTTTGATGAGTAACAAAATAAGAATTGTTGTTGAAACCCATACCAAAAGCTATATAAAATTTACAATTTCTACAATTAAAAATTACATAGATTTATTTAAAAAATTGTGTTTAAAACACCTAAAGTTGTGGGATAATAAGCGGCTTGATATCTGGGGTTGGATTCTTGTTCTATAAAAATATGAAATGAAAAATATGTTCTTTATAAAAGTTTTCATTTCACATTTTCATACAACAAGAATTGAGGCCCTGTTCCGATCCAGTACTGCAAGAATGTAAATTTTTTACTACGAAACTTGCAAAAATAGTAGATTCTTGCATGTCTAGGTATATTAATGTCAAATTGTATGGAAAAACAAGATTCGAGATTCGAGTGCGGCTCTGGCATCCCTTTTTGATATGGCTCAAAATATGTCTTGCGAAGACTTTAAGCTGATTATACAAAGACCTAAAGATGCAAGTACATAAAACAAAGACATAGAAGTATAAAGATGGGACAAGACAGAGTCAAAATATTGTCACCAGGTTTAAATACCTCTGTTGTTACGATATCATAACAACATACTCATCAATGTTAAAGGAATTTAACAACAAATGCAATTTTCAATTAATTGAAAACGTCAAAGAATGCAATTTTTAGTCCAAATTTTTGGTTTACAGAAAATGTTATTCTTAAAATTGCTCTGTAAATACGATTTTTATGCCAACATGTCACTGTTGTGAGCAGCGCCCCTATATATTTTTCACATTAACTATTTTTCCATTATGCATTTTGTCCAGTCTTTACCATTTGAGGTCTTTGCATAAAAAAATTGAAGTCATGGCTAGGCATATTAATGTCAAATTATAATGGAAAACGACGGCAGGATTTTAGTGCGGCTCGGTAATCCCTTAATGAAATGTCAGAAAATATGCCTAGCCATGACTTCAAGCTTCTTATGTACCTTTACCTCTAAAATGGTAAAACCACCAAAAAGTCGAAAAAAGGCCAATTATGGGGGTCAACCCAAATTATTGCTGACTCTCTTACCTTTCCAAAATGCTACAATTTGTGCTAATACCTTTTCTGAGTCCAGAGATATGGGTCATTCCATCCGAATAACCCGACCACTTGTTCGATAGGTATTTTCATAAGTTTCCAACGTGATCCGGGGTCTTGAACTCGTACATTCGGGTCAAAATTCGGGAAAAAATCGTTCCCCGGGTTCAGGGTAAAAATAATTACCACTGGAAGAAATTTCGAAAAAAATTAAGAGTGTTTACTAAACTAGAGTTAAGCATGACCAGATTCCGGATCGTCTGCTACCAATTGTAGAACGAAACGGACGGAAAGTCTAGGAGGCGACAATGTTCTGACACTGACCTTATAAACGATAATGTAACCAAAAAGCAGATAGCAATCCTACAAATTGTACAAATCAGCCCGTAAGGGCTGAGCCAGGACAGTATCCCTGTAGGCTTCTAGGAAACCCACTGCCTAAAGAGAAAAAGGATATGGTCTTATAGTCTCAGTAATCCAACACCAATTTGCTTGGTAAACACCGACAGGCCCACACTCTCTAGGCAGGAGGCAATAGAGGTAGAAATAGGACTGAGCGGCGTCTTCATTCATAAAAATAGAAGTGCCGCTGAGTTCTAACAACACCAAATATACGGACTTACAGACCACTAAAAAGGCTGCGAGGAAGAAAAGAAAATCTAAACCTGTTACACCCCCGAATTCGGCCATGCAGAGCGCATCAGTTGATTCATCAGCGCAATCCGTTACAACGGAGAAACAACAGGTGGAAAGGGCAGACTCAACTACAACAAAGGCTATAGAGTGTGGACTTAAAGGTATCTTGTCTGCTGAGTTGTTGTTGAAGCAGATTCTTACTTCAAGTTTAAAAACTCGCATATCTTTACCGGCTCCCAGCCAGTGGGTGCGAAGAGGAAGATGCGGTCGACGGCACCACATGGTACCGAATACTTCGTTGACGGCAAAGATGGATAGTGGGAAGTACACTAACACAAAGGCGAAAGCCGTTCCTATTGTTCCTGTTCCTTCACAGAAACCTTACGACCTAAAACCGAATCCATATGTTACAGTTGATCAACGGATGGTACCGGATGACTGACCCCAATGAGCACATTGAAGATCGTCTGATCGAATAGAATTTACAGTCGGATTAGGTCAAACAGATTGGTCGGACGGCAATTTATAAGGAAGCCTTAATAAAAAATAGAAGATTCTCACATTTTTATGCGTCGCGCTTATTAAGATTCAGATTCTTAGACTTTGGATGAAAAGATAAAAACTTTACCCCAGTCGTACTTGGACTTCCGGAACAAAGTCCCCTGTAGAGTGAAACTTGGAGTTAGAACCAGATTAACAACGTATAATGTTATTACAACACCAACACAACAACAACAAACATTTGGTTCAAAACAATTACCAAAACACATTAAATTTGCGGTACCGTCATATGGCGGACATACCAAAACGTAGGCCTATATGATGCGTTTTCCACACCACAATTTCTACGGACTTAAAACATATCTCTTTAAAATTTAACAACCTAATTCTCTTCTTTCGGAAGCTAGAATGATTTCCACAGACGGACGAACATGACTAAATTGACACACAATTGTTGTGGGGTCTAGAATAGTTATTTCAAGGAGTTACAAAAGAAATGATAAACTTAATATACCCTCAATACTATAGTAGAGGTTTAAAAATTAAATACAACTTTCTCTTCTTATATACGTGTTTCAGTTCCAGTTTCCAGAGCCTTTAGTATGTTGTAAGTCACTACTTCTTCTCCGTAAATTCCCCATCTTATGTCAAGACTATAATTCAAGTTAAAAAAATCGAAAATATCATTCTTTTATTGCCATTATAAGCAAACTTTATTTAATAATAGGAAAAATAATTGTAAACTATTTATGTATACTTAAATAAAAATTATACTCTACATATACTTAACAAACATTCATGTATAAGTTATAATGAAATAATTAGTTTGTGTTCTTTAATCAAGAAATTAATGAAGTATTATTAAACAATAACAACAAGGAAATGGGATAATTATTATTAGCAAGGAATGGGATGGGGGGTCAGATCAGGATGATGAGGGGTGTGGGTGGATGCTGGTGATGTTGTTTTGGGGAGGTGGTTAATTACACATTTAAGGATTTCAAAAAATTGCTATTAGTTTAAATTTTGTGGGTGAGGGAAATAATTTTCCAGGTGAATTACTTAAAACTATTTGTATAACAAATAACTTAAATGCGGAAAATTGTAAGCAGAAAAGAAAACTATTCATAAAATACATTCTAACTGTAAATCAATTAAATTTTAATAATGTCCAAATATAGTATTGTTTATGTTATAGTAATAACTAGAATAATAATATTAATAATATACGGAATAATAGGTTGAATTCATTTTGTTAAGGATATGTGATGATTAGATGCTATTTAATTAGGAAAACTAAATTTGTTTGTGGGACAAAAAAGCGTATTATATATGAGGTATAAGATAGTAAAGACAAAATTGTCATACTTCAATGTCTTGGATTTCAATAAGGGTATTTTCTTATGAGGCGGCAGGCTATTTGTTTAAGCTCAAAAAACTGGACGGCTGATCTTTACAAATCAACCTTATACTGTGGATTGGTTGCAGCTCCCGGCATTGATGCTTGGCATTGTGGTCCATTTACATTTTACTTTTCTGATTGGCCACAGCTTCCAGGCGTTCAATAACTTTTGTTAAATCCATTTCCTTATTGATTTTTAGGTACATAGTCTTGCGCACTTCGTGGAAGGCCACCCAAGCCGGAACTTCTTTGGCAATGAGTTTCAAATGTTTTTCAAGTTCTTGTGCCGTTAGACTGGTACGGAAACTGTTTTGTATTTTCTTGACAACAATTTCTTGGGTTAGAACCCCCTTGCGTTCGGTGATAAAAACATTGCGTAAATGGCGTGCCAATTCAGGTAGACGTGAATAGTTAGCTGCCTCTAGATCTTGTGAAGGTCTACGTGTCATGGCATCCAAAGCTTTTGCTGCTTGTTTGGCACGAATTTTTTCCAGTAAAGATTTCGGTACGCCCTTCAATAAACTAGATGTGTCTGGCGCTGCTGGTGTTGTGGGAGTTGCTGCTGTTGTTTTATTAGATTCTGCTTCCTTGTTCTTGTCATTGCTTTCCTTGGGGATTTCTTTATTACTGGCTGGTTCTTTAGATGTCTCTGCCTTGGTGTTGTCAATGTTTTTCTTATTTTCTGCCTGCACCTTATCGGCCTCAATTTTCGCCTCATACCGTTCTAAGGCCCTTTCCATGGGGGTAGCACAATTAAAGAGATTTCTGGCCGTCGAAAGAATATCTTTGGCCGATGAATATTTCTCTACATTGGGTGGTTGTGGCAAATTGCCCAATGGAATTTCGGGACAATTTTCCAAATCAAAATCTGGATGCCAACGTGTTACTTTTTCTCTGGGAATGGAAAGAGGTGGATCCAGTGAGAGCAAGAATTTCTCATGTTCCTCTTTGACTTTTTCCAATAGTAAATGTTGGAATTTCTGCAATCTTTCGGTCATAACATGGGGATTCATGGAGTTACTCTGGGCCGAGCTTAGCACATCGTCTTCATCAATTTTGTTCATTTTCATTTTTTCTGGTAGATTTTCTACATTTGGTGCAATGACCAATTGGAAGTAGTCAGCCTTCGAGGCTGAGCCATAATTACGCATTTTCATTTGTGAAAATATGAAAGCATCTGGATAGAGATGCTTGATTTGGGCCAAATGACGTTCATAGAAGTTTTTGCGCAACATCCTTTGTACGGCCGGTTTCAATTTCTTAAAGGTTATGCATTCACGACGATTATGGAACATTGCACACACCGAATCGAGGCCCTTGAATATTTCAATAAGATGACGATATTTATAGGGTAAAGGTAATTGGCCAGCTTTACTTGTTTCAGCCAAAGACATGAAACGTTGATAGGCTGGCGGAACTATCATCTTGGAGGGTGAACCATGTTTGGCCGGGCTGAAGAGTACACGCTTCGAAACATCGGTGTGACGTGGTGACATAAGTTCATTTTTATCCGGTGTTGGAGGTGGAAGTTTTGTGGGTGTTTTAAAGGTTTTTGAGGGACTGCAAAAAATTGGAAGAAAGCGAGAATTGGATGAGTATTTAATCAATTTTGTAGAATAATTATAGATATTATAACTTTGAAGAGAAGGTAAATGAGTTTCGGTAATTGAATCTTAATTAAAAATTACAGGGACTATTCTATTTTCATTAATACTTGGAAAATGTCCATGCCCCCTGAAATTTTGGAGAAAATTCTCATCATAGCTTCGTAAACATCCATTCAACTTGCATATACCAAATACTATCCCAATAGTAATTTTACTACCTCTATCTTCCGCAAATATTGGCAAATAGTTCAAGTTTAACGAGACATATTTAAAACTACCTTGACCTATCCTATTTAAAAAATTCCCGCCCTATATAAATTCTAGCAAACATTACCACGTTTATTTATTGACGTTACAATAAAACCCAAGCTGTTGACATTCACCCATAGAGTAGTAAGAATAATATTAATAAATCAACGTTTCATAGTTGTAGTTGGCCTACAAATAAACAAAAAACAAAACCAAATAGAGTTGGAGCAAAAACTTGTGGCTTCAACTAAAGCTTGACAACTTCGTTTTTAGCATTATCAACAACAATTGAGGTCATAATTTTCTTTTGGAATAGGTATGCCAAAAAATGCTTAGATTGCATTAAAAACACGCCAAGAGCAACTAAGATTTACATTTAATTCTTCATCACCGACAGAATTGAAGAAATTGTAAAAAAATACGTTAATTTTTAACCAAATAAATACAGCACCCCCTATTACAAAAATGCTAAGCTAAGTATACATTTGTTATGTGAAAATTACAAAAGGATCAAGGAATGAAGGAAGCAACTAATGAACTCAAAAGGGGGTTGTTTGGCTGGTTGATCGACCCTATAAAGCGGCAATTAATGTAAAGGAATGCATCCGTTGAATGCAAAGTTATTTAATACCATATGTCTGTTATCTATGGAAAAATGTCATTTAATGTGTTCCTTTTCATTTGCCACTGTTGACCACCATATGTTTTTCAAATTTATTTGCATTTTCCTATGACATTTTCAATTTTTCATATGGTTCCCGGATATCTTTGTTGTGATCCGTTGCAATTGTATGTATGTTATTAAAAATGTACGTTACAAGATCCTTTTCATATGGGTGGTGGGGTAATGATTGTTATATTTTTCTCAAGGGTTTATTTACCAGCACATGCACAAATTTTATATTTAATTTTGGTTCTTGTGTTTTGTTGTTGTTTCCTTTTCTTAAACGAAACCTCATAACTATCATGTACACATTATGTTTGTGTCGTGGATGTGTACTTATTATTCTTCTTCAAAAAAAGAGGGTTGTTTTTGTACGTTACAAAAGTAGCTGGGCATACAGACATTATTCCTAAAGATCGTCGCCGTCTGGTTTGGGAAGAAAGAAAGATAGGAAAAAAGAAATGTGTGTTTTGTGCATGAGAAGGCAATACATTCTTTTCATTCACAGCCAACAACATTTTCTTTATTCTCCATTTGGTTCAGGTAGTCAGCCAGCCGGTTTGGTATCAAAATTCTAAGTAGAGTTGTTGTTTGTTTTCATTTTTTCATATGCCATTGTGAAAAATAGAAAAAGGATACGTGCTGAAGCTGGAGGTTTAGAAATCGCTTAGTCCATAAATAAGATATGAGAAAATGCCTATGGTAGAACCAGAAAATGTAACGGAAAATGTCTTATCCATTAAAGGGAAATTGCAGGAAAGCGACAAAAAGGTCAGGGGTGGCAGTTTCCTTACAGACATGTAGAAAGGAAAGTAAATAAACATAATTCTTTGATCAAGGATGGCATTAGTAAGACATTGTAAACATCTGAAAAGTACGTTACTTTTGAAGATATAAATTTATGTTTTCAATTAAAGCAGAACTTTGCCTTGTCGATATGGGTATAACTCAGCATTATTTTTTAATATGATTTTAATTTGTATAATGGACTTCTTCAGCCAGGAGAAAATATAATGCTTCTTTAGTAATTACAGCTCTTAATTAGTGGCTTTTTATTGAAAATCCTGATCAAAGTAGTCTGTAACTTTCCCCCATTTTTCAATCCATTTTATAGCAAAGCAAACATGGAACAAAGAATAGGACCATAACATTTCTTTATATTGACTTTATAGCTCCACGGCTTCAACTGCTTAGAAAAATAAAATATTGAAAAAGTAAATTAAAAACTCCTGAACAAAGAACTGACATTCCGGTTACTTATCTATAATTTTCCTCAGGTTTTTGGGTTTAGTGGTATTTTTCATTTTATATATTTGTTTTACCCTACACCACACAATTTTGCTTTTAGTATTATGTAGTATACACATACATTTTTATATTGTCCACTCGCAGACTGTGTGTATGTGTGCGTGATAAAGCAAAATATTGGAAGGCAGTATGTGTGTGTGTGCCTGTCTTCTATATTATCTGTGGTCTACCAACAATGAGAATATAATTTTGTTGTTAATTTATATTAGGCGGGAAAATGTGGTAACTAAAATACCATTAAAAATGTGGAATCGTCTGTTACTGTGGAGAAACATATCATCCCATTTATCTTCTCTTCATTAACAAAAGAAAGAAATAAATTACAACAAAATGTGTTCTTTGCTTACCTTGTCAAAACTTCCAATTCAATTTTATCGAATTCTTTCAATTGTAGCACTGGAGTTTTCTTTGAGGGTGATTGCATATTTTCCTTAAGCTTACGATTGCGTTCCTCCTGTTCCTTGCGAGTCTTCTCCAGCACCTGTATACGTGCCAGGGAAGCTTTAAGTTCTTGCAGCTTAGCACTGCGCGATACTTTGGTCTTAACTTCTTCAAAGGTAAGCTCTTTCTTGACCATTGATTTAAGTTCACCTTGTTTGAGTGGGGTATTGGAGCCTTTGATAATCTGCTTGGTAGGTGTCTTGAAGCCACGTTCCACATTTTTGGCATTGTTTTGTGAATTGAAAGCATTGATAATTGTACCCGAAGGTGTGGATTCATTAACCTTTTGTCGGCTTTTTGGTGTGGGAACTTCCACTGGTTTCTTACGTGGCGACAGTGTGCCTTTTTTAATAAATTGTACTAGTTTTTGTT
This sequence comes from Musca domestica, assembly GCF_030504385.1. Taxonomy (NCBI): domain Eukaryota; kingdom Metazoa; phylum Arthropoda; class Insecta; order Diptera; family Muscidae; genus Musca; species Musca domestica. The sequence goes on along the minus strand of NW_026712336.1, from coordinate 6,742,738 downwards.
GCTTAATGTTTTCCTCGATTTTGGACATTTTCTTGGGCGACACCCCACTGTCCGGCACCTGGCTGGGATCTTGTACACCAATGCGCTTGACAGTGCGTCCGGAACGGGTACGCATACCCATTTTCTTAAGAGCTGCAATTTCATCATGTTGGTCCTGTTGAGCCTGCTGAGCCTGCTGAACAACATTTTGTTGGGTATTCTGTTGTGTAGTTGTTGTGTTGGCATTTGAGTCTTGTGTAGTTGGTTCTGAGGTTTCCAGAAGACGCTATTAAGAAAATAAATATATTTAAAAAAATATTAAAATCAACTCTTATTCTTTTTTCCTAAATATTTCTCAAGTTTTTTTTTCGTAATTTATAACAAAACAAGAATTTTAATGATATCATAAAGCGTCTCTGCAACCACGCTGCCTCTAAGCAGGGGATGATTAGCTGCTACTACCAGCATGTGTATTTGTTGTTCATAGTTGAAACGACGCATTTATGTTAAAATTAATTCAATTCCTTTTAAAGGATATTTTTTGGATAAAATTAAGCAAAAACTTACTCTAGTTTTAATAGTTGTTATATCCTCTGCAACAGCACGTTTTCTGGTATTAAAAAACGCTGCAATTGATGGTTGAGCCATTTTCCTTATTAGCTTCTTTAAATTTGTTAACAAAAAGATTAAGTTATTTAAAATATTTTCTTATTGCTTTCTTTTTGTTTATATGCACTTTGTTTTCCTTCTTTATTGAAGGATTATTCTCTTGTGTTGTATTTTATTTATTTCTATTAACACTTTTCTTTATTTCATTCCAGGGTTAAGTATATTTTCTTTACCACCACACACAGTAGGTCTTTAGTCTTTGTTGGATAAATTGGTTATGATGGTTGGTCTGACTACAGCACACGTCGTCTGGTTATCCCGCTCAAATTTCTACTGACAAGAGTTTTTCCCTCCAAAAGTTCAGTCAACGACGAACGCATGACGTTGACGTTTGGGTTGACGTATAAAATTCCTCAGCCGACGTCGTTGCAAACGCGCCAAAAATTCTGTCTTATCTTTGTTTATATTTTTTCGTGCGGAGTATGTGTGTTTGTATGTACGTGAAAGTAACAGCTGATGATCAGCACACAACTACCAATAAACCTCTAACGAAAGGGGGTCAACCTATTCCAAACAACAAAGTGGCATCTCGAGCCCAACGACATCAATCAGCTGTTTGCTATGCGAACAATGGATGATGGCGTAGTATCTTTGTAGTTTTATTTTATGTAGTTTTTCACACTTTTAACCTATAATTTTTATGTTTTAATGTATCACAAACAATCATTTACAAAAATACTGTACAAAATAAGACTAGAAATTGCTTAAACACACACTTTTTCCACGCACGAAATGACACACGAAATCTTCACCAAATACCGTTGCTACGAAATACATTGACAGATTGCCAAGAAAAATGGCTTTCGTTAAGGGTGCTTTAAACTACCGGATTTTGTGTCAATAAATGCGATATCATTTAATATAGCATAGATGGATTTTCAAAAAAAAAAAAACATGATCTATAAATTTATGTTTGTGGCAGAACTACAAGAATATAAAAGTTTTTACTACGATAGCCGATTTTCCATTTATGATATCGAAAAATCTTGCAAAAGTACTGTATTCTTGCAGGTTCTGGAACCATAGTAGAAGAATATAGGTAGACGCGTCGACACAGCTGCTGGTACAATGAACTGTCAAACAAATTTTGAAGTTGAAAATTTTGAATGAAAAATTATTTAAATTTGTTAAAATTGTTGAAAAACGCGAATTATAATAGCCTCCGAGTGACGTAGTATAAGAAAACATATAAAAATCTACTTATATTTGACATATCAATGCTCCAAAGCGTTGATGCATCTACATGTATTCTTCTGCCATGTTCTGGAACAGACCAAGTGCGTTATGATACAGAATTGCAATAATTTGGTTATTCGCTCTGACTTTTTACGCATGTAGTTGTTGTTAAAATGCTACCCTTAACACATTTATAGATTTTTCCGAACGAAATCCATACACAACCATATACCAGTATACAATAGTCTAGGTATAATTTAGATCTAGTATCGGGTATTACTTGGATCTTAGATAATAAGTATACACTTTTCCACAGCTTTAGTGATATTTGAATTCTGTAAGACTAAGTTGAAGATCTAAAAGCAGATATTTGATATATCAAAGACCTCTGGACCTAGGAAGGGACTTATAAGATCGGAAAGATATCTGACAGCGTATCTTTTAATTTATCGTTTATTTCAACTGTCTCATTGGTTCATAGATCAGCCTCCACTCATGACCCATTCCGTTACCTCTTTCTATATCCTGAAAAGCATCAATGTCCTAAAAGGATTTTTGCACTGGTGGATGGATTTCGATTTAATGGCACATAAAATAAGTGCTTTGTGGACCTCCTGACTGTCCACAAATATTTTTTGCCATTGTACTCTTATTACGTTTATGTGCTCTTATTGCACGAATCTTGGCCTTGAAATGCTGCAATTGTAAGTAAAGGCCTGTTTACGTTAGAGTTTTTTTCGGGTTAACCTTCTGAAATGACAATTTAATTCCTTTACAGCGTTATCATACCTATGATAGAAGAATACAGGTAGTCGCTTCGACACAGCTGCTGGGACAATAAACTGTCAAACCGATTTTGGAATTGAAAATGTTGAATGAAAAATTATTAAATTTGTAAAAATTATTGAGAAATGCATATTGTAACAACCTCCTATTTGCATCGTATAAGAAAATATATAAAAATGTACTTATTTTTGACAAAACAATTTTAAAATTTTGACATATCAATGTTCGCAAGCGTTGATGCATCTACCTATATTCTTCTACCATGGTTAACTCATATAAAATGTTGCATCTAAACGTGCTATAAAACATTTACATGTGAAAACCGTTAAATTATTAAGGAAGTACCATTTATAAAATTGCATGAAATTCTTTGTTACATGACTAACACAGATCGAAAGACAAGACAAGCTTACAAAATTAAATGTTTAATGTCATAATTCTGATTGGCATCTTGGTACAAAAAATAGACAAATGTCAAAATGAAAGTATACAAATTTTAGCATTTAATTTGATGTTTAAGATTTGCTGAAAACAAGATGTAATAAATCCAAATATACCAATTATAAGGCTAGGAATAATCTCTAATCACGCGAGCGCCATGCTAAATACATATGCGGCAAATACATCCTGATGGATCGAATGTCATGATGTAAACGTAGTCTAATGGCTTAATAGTTATTTTTTTACTATGCATAAATCTTCCACCAGATTTAATAATTCCAGTACAAATCTTGCACCGTTAACATATACTTTGCGATGATTACAGTCAGCTGATAATTGTTTACGTATACATAAAAATAAACAAAAAATTCTAGAATTAAGATATTTAATTATCTCAGCAGCATTACATTGACACCCAAATTATGAGTATTACGAAGATTCGTTATTTTTTGATAAGTTCGGTGTAAATTAGGTTTAAATCCTGCTATCATGAAAAACTTATCGAAAATGATCGAAGAAAGTTGCAAGACTAGTAGATTATTGCAGATACTGGAACAGCTTGTGAACATTGATATGTCAAAATTTTTAAAATGTTTTATGAAAAATAAGTGGATTTTTAAATGTTTTTTACGCGACGCAAATCAGAGGCTGTTATAATATGAATTTTCAACAATTTTTACAAATTTAAATAATTTTTCATTCAACATTTTCAATTCCAAAATCGGTTTGGCAGTTCATTGTCCCAGCAGATGTGTCGATGCGACTGCCTGTATTCTTCTACCATTGTTCTGTCATATTTATTATAACATAAAAATAAGTAAAGAACTTAGGCTGGAAATACATAAAGCGCATATTTGGCTGGCTTAAGTCATCGGCTGGCTTCTTCGTAAATGAACAAAGGAGTTTTAGGTTGACCTAGTTCGATTTTGGCCCTAGGCTCCTTTGTTCATTTCCGAAGAAGCCAGCCGATGACTTAAGCCAGCCAAATAAGCGCTTTATGTATTCGGTGCTTTAGGCTGGAAATACATAAAGCGCATATTTGGCTGGCTTAAGTCATCGGCTGGCTTCTTCGTAAATGAACAAAGGAGTTTTAGGTTGACCTAGTTCGATTTTGGCCCTAGGCTCCTTTGTTCATTTCCGAAGAAGCCAGCCGATGACTTAAGCCAGCCAAATAAGCGCTTTATGTATTCCCAGCTTTAGAAGTCTCAAAGTAGGTTTACACTTACTAAATCGAGTGGATTTCAGTTGTCAATTTTGATTGCGAATACGTCAAATGAAATCGACTCTCAAATCCAGTGGATTTCATTTAACGTATGCGGCGTTTTAAGTAAGTTAAATTGACAGATCTACTAATTTTACATTAAATAAATTACGTACCTTTGTAAACCGTGTAACCCAGAAATCTTAAAGAAGGAATTCGTGTCGAATAGGTATTTTCATTTTTTACCTGACACTAAACCCAACTCCATTTTCCAGAACAACTCCACCTGATCTTTTACAAACCAATAGCACATTTATGCCATAAGTATCAGTATTTTACTTAAATTTTGAATCTAGTGATATTTTTAAAAGTAAACTCGATCAAATCGAAAGAAAAATAATTCTATTTTCTACATTTCTCACTTTATTTATTCCGTACAGAACATTTTCTCTACAAAAATTTAGGTTGATGTTTGATACATTCCGAATCAAGCATCTTGTTGTTCTTGTTGCAATCGGCCAAAATGAAAGAAAAAATAATAAAAAAAAAAACAATTTTACATTTCCCACTTTATTTATTCTATAAAGAATTTTTTTTTACAAAAATTTAGGTTGATGTTTGATATTTTCCAAATCAAGCATATTGTTGTTTCTTGTTGCTGGCGTTGTTTCATTTCTGGCTAATGGTGATTGTGGCAAACGATTGCCACCAATTTGTTGCTGATAGGGTGAACATGCCTTGGGCGTCATATACACCGGGTTCTGTCTCTGCTGAACAGGTGATCTTACTGCGGGGCTATATGTTTGCTGATTCATAACTGGAGAGTTATTTTCGCGGGCAATTTGATTTTCACCATCCTCAATATTATCTTCGGGTAGTAAACGATATTTTTTGAGATATTTATACGAAGCATTTGATATATCTGAAGGACTACGTTCAAAGTTGTCTATATTACGTAGTGGGGTCGAGGGTGCAGGAGCATCTGGAAGAGGTTTCGGTGTAGGACAATTCATATTTAGTTCTTTCAGGAGTTCAACAAGCTTTTCATTTGGCAAGTATTTCAAAGCCAATTCATTCATCATTAAACTTTTGTCCGTGGTTGGTTTTGGTAATATTGCAGCCAATTGTTGGTTGTTATTCCACTCCACATAATTTGTTACAGGTTGTGTATTAGGAGTTGCTATCGCAGGAGTTACCTCTGGCTGCTGATATTCTTGCAGACGATTGGATTGGGGTGAATTTGGCCGATAGGTAGTCGATTGGGCCACCGGCTTGCCTTTTGGCGTTTGTAGAATATTTGGACTCTGTTTGAGTTGTTGTACAATTCTATTAGTTGCTACTGGTGGCAATGGTGTATGGCCATTGGTGATCGGTGAACCTTCTTTTATTTCAGTATTCACTTGTATTGCAACATCTTTACGTTCCGTATTTGGAGTTTTGTTAGCTTGTGACCTTATAAAGGTTTCCATCAGTTGAATGAGGCAATGTTGTTCATGCCTAAGTTCTTGTACAATTTGTTTTAAGTCTTCAACATCTTGTTTAGTAGCCACGTTGCTTGGCACCCCTTGTTGGAGGGGAGGGGAGGAGGAAAGTCCATCTGTTTGTGTACCCGCACAAATTGTTAATACATCTCTGGAACTACTGTAGGCCTGCGGAACTTGTGGCATATCCAATGATTTCCTATAAACAGGCTGTTGCTGAGTTGTGGTTTGATATATTCCACAGCTTTCAGTGCTCTTCCGATATGATGTAGGATTTGTTCCAGCCATACCACTACCAACAATAAACATGTTTGGATTTTCATTTGTGGTAGATGTTGAGGGGAACGGAATGGCCGAATTGACAATGTATCCATTGGTAGATGTGGGAGGAATTGTTGGATTTGCTATAGACCTCAATGGATAAACGGAGTTTATAGGGCCATTCAATCCTCCCTGGATTAGGTTATTGTTTACAGTGCCACCATGATTAGATGTTGTTTCTTGGCCGACAGACACAGGAGGTGGAAATGTTACCCTTGGCAACATTTGCTTCTTCCATGCGGCGTACGATGTGGTTTGCTGCGTCTGTTGCATGATTGGTGCCTGGGCTTGCATATTGTTCGTTTGTTGTCCAAATAGTATTGAAACCTCCGGTACTTGTGGTCGTACCAAAGGCTCATTGGCGCCCATTGTTGAACCACTGGGTTTTGGTGCCATTCGTGGCAACATATCCTCCGTTTCGGGTTGGAACATGTTTGATTGTTTGCTATCTTCTAATTGCACTTTACGTAAGTTCTTTTAGATATTTGTAGGCTTATTTTTTCGAGGAGTATTGTAGATAAAAGCGAAAAATGCAATATTTAAAAATAATTTTAATTGCTGTGGTGAATTTGTTTGGCATTTCACCAGTTTGTTTTGCTTTGTTGTTGTCGTTATTGTGAAGTTAGCCAAATGTGTACGTGATAATGCAACACATCCCACATCAAGTGATTACGCAACACATCCCATTCGTTGGTACTTTTTGTAAGGTAAGCAAATGGGAGAATTTTTTTTATTCGCTATGAACGAACTACTCTGCCCAAAGCCTATATACAGGGTGAGATGAAAAAACTGCAACTAACTTCAGACTGCTGTCATTTCTGAGCCACTCGTCCGGCAGCTGTTAAAATTATTCCAATGACTGCTCATTATATTGTGTACAAGCGTACAAAAGTATTTTGAAGAGAATTTTCCAGAAAAAAATTATTTATGACGTCAAGCGTGATAGTGTGAATTGTTGTTATTTTGGTACTCCTTCAGTTCGCCGCCAGAACTTAAGCGCCGGCCATGGTGATGGTGTGGGCCGCCATAACAGCCGATGATCGCTCTCCGCTTGTAGAATAAATGCCGAATATTATCGCGAAAATAGTCTGGAGGGTGCAAGCCTTGGGCAAGCAAACATTTTGGCCCCAGACTTTGGGCATTGCAACAGGACTCAGCACCATCGCACTCAGCACGCGCCACCCATGAATGGCAACAAAATGAGGTTCCTCGCTTCATTGCCTGCTCACAATAGCCACAAAAATCTCCGGATACCAATGCGTTGGATTATTGTTTCTGGAGTATTTTGGAAAGCAAGGTTGGTACTAAAAAATACCAAAGTTTCGATCACCTCAAGTAAGCGCTACCCCGGAAATGGGCCAAAATACCACGGAGCAACATTCGGGCAGCGAGTGAGGGTTTCATTGGCCTATAGAGGGCCATAATTCATGCCAAAGGTGACCAATTCGAACAAAACTAAAGTTATTCTAAAATGTAATGCTATTTCCGACATATTTCGCTTTCATCCAGTAAAATTTGAAAAAAAGTAATAATTATGGCGTTTGACTTTGTTGCAGTTTTTTATCTCACCCTGTAATATGTCACAGACTTAATAGGGAGAATAAATAAAAGGACTGTTTTCTGGCATTAGCCATAGTCTGGCCTTTTCGAAAAAAAAGAAACGACTTTAGAATGGTAGAATAATGCCATGGGACTGTAGCATGAACAAGTATAAGTTATAGTTCGGAATTGAAAAATATTAACATAAACTGGTTTTGTTCTTTCAGGTTAATGCAAAACATGTCTTGTGATATAATAAAACCTTTTGTATATTCTCACCTTAACATTTATAGCCAAAACGAATGAGTTACATCTAGTATCCGTTTACGTTTAATTGTGTAGCTTTTGCTATCTATCGTTCGTCCCCCGACTCAACTACACTGCCCTGTCAAAATCATATGTTTAATAAGAAATAAATAAAAAAATTCATCGTGAAGTTAGGCGTAATAAAGTGTTTTCTTTTGGAATTTGTGCTCAATTTATTTGAATTTGAAATTAAAGAGACCGTTTTTTTGTTTATAAATATTTTCCATAAAAATTCGAAAAATTATTAAAACCTATATCAACAATATGGCTGGTAGGTATCTGCAGACACCACATGGCTGTCGTAACTAACCTCGTGGAAAAAAGAATAACAAGTATTTGTTTACAAATTTTCACAGAAGATGAAAACGTTGATTTCATTGAAACTGGAACAGAAGACTGGTATACTTATGACCATTTGGGATATGAGACAACGGTAACAAATGTCAACGAGAGCAATGAGCTTCTGCATGCAGTCAACGTGGCAAACGAACAATATTCCCAATTGAATGGTTACCATGAAGTGAAATGTGAAGAGCCTGCAGCAGAAGAGGAAGAACAAGCTCATCATAATGTAATACTCAATTACGACGGACAGCCGGAAGATGTTGAAAATGATTTGTCCAAACATAATTTGGTTTTAAAAGAGATAATCACGGAGCAGGGTCTCATAAAGGAGAGCTATTTTTGCCAAGAATGCTGTACCCAATACAGCGACATCAATGACTTTCTACTACAACATCCGGGCATTGAATTGTTAAGTGAAAAACCGGAAGATGATGATGGTGACATTGAAGAGGATACTCAGGGAGAGTATGTTTCAGTGATAGATATAAAAAACGAAGGAGAAACTCAAGATAAATTATGGGATTTGGTTGAAAACGTTGTGGAGAAAGATGATGACAGCAATGTCAATGGTGGCGATGTTGATGAAGATCCAGTTATGTCCGATTTAATACAATTGAATAATAGTAACGGTCAACAAATGGAAAATGAAACTGTTACTAATGTCAATGAAGCTTTGGAAACGAAAGGTGAACATTATTTTTGCTATGAATGTCATCAGCTATTCAGTGATTTGAGATCGGCTGAAGAACATGATTGTGGAAAGAGGGTAGTTAATGAGACAACGGAAAATCCAGAGGCAGAGGAATTACATCAGCCGGAAGACGAGGATGAACTAGTTTGTAGTTATTGCCAAAAGGTGTGCTTGTCATATAATGATCTCATTGATCACATGACAAACTGTGAACAAAATGTAAGATTTGCTCTTTATTCCTTGCTAAAGTTCTGTGGTTTTTGCGGTAAATCGATTTTGTTAAAAATATTTGGCTCTTGGTTGATTTACGGAGCTCAACTAAGGCTGCAGTTCACATTGCCAAATTTAGCTGCAGGCCAAAAGAGAATTTCAAAGCAAAAGCTATCTAAATATGCACATTTACCTAACAAGTTTGTTCATGCAGCAGCATATTCTCATAACAATTCATTTTGCTCAATTATAAGGTCTGTTCCAAAATTGCAAGACTGTAATAATTTTTACTACGATAACTGATTTTCCCTTTATGAAAAAAATTAAGTTCCGGAACAGAGAAATAATAAATCCATGTTATGGAACACGAATTAAAAACTCAACCCTAATTTTTCAAGGTTGGCATAGGCAATTTGTTGTAAAAACCGCAAATTTCTTCTTTGTAAATAATTTATGTTTTATTTTTATTAAAATTGTCTTTTTTTTTGCAGATTTTGGTACCCATTACTACAGATGGTCAAGAGTTGTTTTCCTGTGATTTATGCCACAATAGGTATCCAAATTTACGGGCACTTTATAACCACCAACGATCACATAAAAATGTGAAGTACGGTGTTCCAGTGAAACCAGTTAAATGTGAAATCTGTAATACCATATTTCAAGCACCCAAAAATTTGAAGTAAGAGCGATATAATTTAGTTGTTTTAAGGCTTGTTTACATATCATGTTAGAGTCATATGAAAATGCCCTTATATTTAGCGTATTTGATGCATACTTTTAAGCGCTTCCAAAAATTGTTAAATTTTAAAGAAACACCTTATTATAAAAACTACGCGGTACCGTAGGCTTCATCAATAATATATTGATATTAAGCTTATATTACATATACTTTAATGTATCTATATAATGAAGCATTTAAATTTTAAAATAATAAGGATCGCCTAAAATCATGCTATACAATTATGTCAAAATCGCTTAACACAGAAAATTGTTTGAATGTAATTAAATTTCTAATTTTCCTGTTCTAGATTACATATGAAAATGCACGCCGAGCGTTCAGTAAAGTCGATACAAGAAGCCCTGCCAGCTGGTGCCCTCCCAGAATACAATGAGTTAAACCAATTTTTCTGTGAAATCTGCAATAAAAGGTAAGTAAATAACGCGAACATGCTATTAAAGAATAATATTATGATTTTCCAAAATTGTCATTCTAGTTTTGATCAACGTCTGCTGAACATACACAAGAACATGCATCAAAATGTTGAGGAATACAACTGTAGCAAATGTAACAAACAATTTAATAATATTAGAGACTATGAAATGCACACACAAATGCATTTTGAAACAAAAACCAAGAATACTTCGAACCACAATGTTACCACAGCGGCATCATCCGATGCTAATGGTAGTGATCCATCCCAAAATTCCAATAAAAAACATGCATGTCAGTATTGTGGAAAGGAATTTCAGCGTCCATATGAAAAAGTCAAACACGAACGGGTCCATACCGGAGAAAAGCCATACAATTGTGAAGTATGCGGTAAATCGTTTCGTGTCTCATATTCACTTACCCTACATTTGCGTACCCATACCGATATTAGACCCTATGTCTGCGCTATTTGCAATAAACGTTTCAAACAACAGTCGGTTTATGTACATCATCTGAAGACACATGAGGCCGAAAGGCAATACAAATGCGAAGAGTGTGGCAAAAGTTTTCGTACCTCCGTTCAATTGTGTGGCCATATAAATAGTCATAAAAAGCCCTTTAATTGTACAGAATGTAATCGACCGTTTGCCTCAATGTATGCCGTCAGGGTGCACATGAAAACCCATAATAAAAATAATAAGGCCAACAAGAATTTTAGCAATCGTTGTAATTTATGTGGGGCATCATATGCTAGAACATTTGCTTTACGTATTCATATGAAGGAGCAACATGGCATTGAAATGGATTCATCAACTGATCTAGAGACATCGCCAACAGCTTTAACTAAAAAATATTTAAATAAACCATCAGCAAGTGGGACCATTAACACAAATGAGAACATGGATTTCATTGACGAAGAGGAGGATGATAATAATGAATTGTCGAGTCATCAAGATGCCGATTTAGATGAAACAGAGGCAGCCACACAAACCATAATGCCCAAAGACGATGTATGTATGACGATTTCAGATGTTATTTTATTGTATAATATTTTAATCGTCATTCTGTTTTCAGATAATCGTTGATAATGCGGAACAAATCATAATGGAGTGGTTACAATAGTAGGCAAGATCGTTTTTATACTATTATCTATAAGTATGAAATTAATGTTTGATTATGATTATTGTAACGAAGTTTTTTTTAAGCGTTGTAATTAAGTATTTTTAAAACTCTGTAAATATAGAAAGTGGATTCAAATGAGAGTGTGAATGTTTTTAGCACAAATGGATCAAATAATACAAAAAGAAAATTAAAAATTATTGCCTGTATTTTTTATGTTTCCTCAGAGATGCGATTTGTTTTCCTGTTTCTTGCACGGTTTTAGTAAAACAATATACAAAACATTTCTATTCTGAATGAAAGAAAGGTGAACTATCAAGTAGTAGTAGAATTCTCTAACAAGTTAAAGACAGAATTAAAAACAATTGTCCAGAATTCGGAATTTAAATTGAGCATTCGGTCGGTAATTAGATTGCCAATTTCACTCGCAAGACAGGACAATACAATTTTGTTATGTTGGTGTACCGGCAATCGCAAAACAATAGCAGAATCAAAATCGCTCCTCTTTTCGTTTCTTAATTGCTGTCCTTGAAAATTATTGGCAGTGACAAAAATAATCTTCCCAATTTGTTTAATGCAAATCATTTTCAAGATTATTGCCTGATGTAAACGCGATGTAAGATGTGCCGATAGGAATAGCATCATGGAAGAAGAATATAGGTAGACGCATGGTAGAAGAATATAGGTAGACGCGTAGACACAGCTGCTGGGACTGTCAAACCAATTTTGGAATTGAAAATGTTGAATGAAAAATTATTTAAATTTGTAAAAATTGTTGAAAAACGTGAATTATAATAGCCTTCGAATGACGTAGTATAAGAAAACATATACAAATCTACTTATATTTGAAAAAACTTTTAAATTTTTTTACATATCAATGCTCCCAAGTTTTGATGCATCTACCTGTATTCTTCTGTCATGGAATAGCATGGATGAAGCATATTCTTCTACCATGGTATAAACGTTAGAGAATTTCCCTCCAAGTATGTACATGTCATGGTACATTAAGGAGGTAAAGCAGGTTGGTAACACTACCAAAATACCCTGAGGTTATATTCACTTTCTGTCAGAAATGCAAAAAATTGTTTTTATTTCTTTGAAATTTTCCTTATTTTCAAATTGGATAAAAAATTAAGAAAGACGATCAAAATTCCAGGATTTCCTTTCAAAAATATGATACAATCTCTTCAATAATTAATTAATTTCAAGGCAAAACTGGTTATAATTCCTAGTGTACGCTCTGTTATGAACGTTCCTTCTAGTCATTGATTTTGATATTTTTCTTTTTTTCTAAACTACAAATTTAGACCATGGTAGAATCAAGAAGCTAAAGTTATTTTCAAAATTATTCCTTTGACAACATTTCATTGTCAAAATTTATATTTATAAATCTATTGCATATACAAAAATCAGAGATGGAAACTCTTTTTTATTAAGAGAAATTTGACAATGTAAATTACAGAAAATACAAAGATGATTATTACTTAAAATTACTTTACCTTCTTAATTTTACTATGATTCAGACACAAAATAGACAGAAGTCGGGCAAACTCCAAAAAGAAAAAAAATTGTAAGCAACTGGTAGCTTTACCCTAATCTAATACGCGTTCATATGGCACGATCATGGTAAAATTAAGAAGGTTCAAATAAACATTCCCATTTCTGCATTTTCTGTAATTTACCATGTCAAATTTCACTAAATATAAAACAGGTCCCCATCTTTGATTGGTGTGTGCCATGGTACAATAAGGAGGTAGAATAGCTTCGTAAAACTACAGGAATACCGCCCTGAGGCTATGCCCGCTTCCTGTCAGAATTATTCAAAATTATCAATTAATCAAATTTTTCTATTATGCTTTTTTAAATGTCATTATTTATTTTGTCATAGATATTTTTCTGATTTTACTCTCATTCCTTAGGTATAGGACATATTTCATCGTAGTTCTGTGAGTGATTTAAAAGAAACTGAAAACAAAAATCGTTGTTCTCTTTGTAAATTTTGTATGGAGAACTAAATAGTGTTTAGTAATTAATGGACGAACAACGATTAGGGAGGGAATTACGTACCGTGTGAACTCAGTATTATTGTTTCGTTTGGGACGTTTTTTATTTTGATGATGCAGTGCGCGCACTTTGCTCTGAACCAAAACGCGCTCCTATGAATTAAATGGACGAACATACGTACCAAAAGAAAGGATATTAAGGATATTGAATTTCAATTGGCGCCAAAATTGTAGTGATTAAAAATACGTGAAAAGAGCGAAAATCTACTAAGCCGTAAGCGTTACGATTATAAGATATTTTAAGAACAACTGGGAAAATGTAAGAATATGTTTTTGTTTTCCATCAAAACAGAAACCAGTAAAGCAAGATCGGACGGGGACGCTGTATGATACCCTACAACACTATGCATCTTCAGTAGAGCTACCCGTAACAAATAAACGCTTTTATTGGAATTTATGAGAAGTAGATCATACCATGGTACAATAATTCAAAATTATATTCAACAAGTTGTTTTCATTTATTTGATATTTTTTGTTCCTTTCTAAAATGAGTCAAATAGTGCGAAATATGAATAAAATGAATCATACAAACTATGAAACAAATAACATTGCTGTATAGTGTATAATATGACTTCGATAAGGATGATATTAAAAAATATTTCTTGGGGCCGGACCGAGTTTAACCAAATGGTAAAATTCGGTTGAATATGAAAAGATCTATTCAATTTGGGCTGATATTACATATATGATGAGCTATATCCTAATCTGATCTGTAGTGGAATTCTCTAACTCATATTTGGAGTTACCGACAAAAATCGGTAACTTTCAAACGCAAAATTTTGATATAAAAAAGAAAATAATGTTTGCATCATTGGTATCTATCGGTAGACCTTAACGACTACTTTAATTTTGTCGTTAACTTACCGATAAATTTCGTTAACTACCGAAATTATAAGCATTTGAATTTGACCGATTTTGTTTGGTAACTCAGAAAATGAGTTACAGAATTCCACCACTGATCTCAATAAAAATTTGGCAGAGGTAATTTTGAGATTGAAAAGTTATCTGGTACCAAAGACCATCGTTGTGGAGTACATATTACGCATGTGAGGGACTTAAAACGCAAAATTGGATGGAACAAATATATTGGAGCCTTACCTATATCTGAACCGATTTTCACCAAATGTAAATTATTAGGATGAATTCAGTCGGAATTGCCAAAATTCAGTCCATTTGGGCTAATATTAGCCACCAGAATTTATGTACTTACTTCTAGACTGAATTCGGTCGGATGTGCCAAAATGCGCACAATCAGCCCGAAAGCGGTTAAAGATATATATGGGAGCTATATCTGAATTTGAACCGATTTTCACCAATTTCAATAGGGCCAAACAAATATTGTTTAGAAAATTTCATCTCAATCGGATAATAAATGAGTCCTGCATTTTGCTCAGAAAGATACATGGACAGACGGACTGTCCGACATGCATAAATCGACTCAGAAAGTGATTCTATGGGTCTATCTCGCTTCCTTCTCCTGCCCTTGCCACCATGTGGTGTAGGGTATAAAGAATATATGACGGGCATACATCTCCTAGGAATAATGTCAATGCCAGTGCATTTCAAAGCTTTTTATTTAATAATGACAGATCTATCGTAATTTCGACAAAGAATCTTTTGCTAATCATGAATATATATACTTTATGGAGTCTCCGGAGAGGTGTTGCTGAAATGACAAATTTAATAGACCCTTGTAATAATGGAGGGGTATAAAAGACATATTCAATTTCAGATTCAATTTCGAGTTTTTGCATCAATGTCGATTAAAAAAATAATTCGAATTGAATGCAGGAATAATAAACAATAATATATTCAAATATATTATATCCTTTAAGGTGCGTCTTCCGTTTCCCTTCATACATTACAGAGATATAACGAAATTACACGCCATCTAAGAATATCATCCTTGTTATTAAAAAATGTAAAAAAGTTGTAGTTTCTTTTCAAAATAATTTTTATTCATATAATAATAATTTACAATATTTTTCATGTGCCAAAAAAGGTTTTCCGTTTTTTTGCTTTATGCAAGATACAAATTTTCTTATAAGAATATGTGGTTGTTTTTTACAAATAAAATACATATATTAAACCTTAAATTAAAAGAAATGGGGGAGAAAATATATACGTATAGAATTAAATTATAATTTACAATTTCAATAAAAAAAACACTCAAAATATAAAAAAACAATAATAATAATAAAAAAACACACATTTTATGTAAAATTAATATAATATGCTAACTAAAAAAATGAAGAACAATATACAAATGTGTTGTTGTTGCTATTGTTTGAGTTATTTTTTTGTTTTAAGAAATGATTTTGTTCTCTTCACTAGCATCCGTATAAAAAATGAAAGGAATGGGTGGAGAAGGTCATCTTATTTTATATATTTTTTATAGGTTAGGTATACCTCCCAACCTTAAACTAATATTACACATATACATATGTATTTACTTAACAACAATTGAACAAGTTCAATTCAAATTAGTGAATTGAATTTACTAATTTAGATTAGAATAATATATATGTAAATGGGAGTTATTTAAAATTAATGGCAATTACTTTATACAAACAAACAAAAAATGTTTTTTTTTCTCATTCTATCTTTACAAATAAGCAAATAATGATACATACATGTGGATTATGGGGGGCGTAGAATGTAGGGCGTATGTGTGGGTGTGATGTGATTTTAAATTGTAAAATACAGTGGCTGGTGAGTTTGAATCATCATCATCTTCTTCGGTCTTCAGCCACCATGTGGTGTATGAATATTTGCGTTGAGATTTTCTTGTTTTTTATGAAATTCCAATGAAACGAGAGATTATTTTAACTAAAATTCCTTACTAAGAAACTTTTAATTCTAATTCCTCTAAGTTAACAGCAGAGCAGGTATATTCAGGACGAGCATTGGACGGGTTGTGGAGATAAGGAGCGTTATGTTGGCTGGGCAACATCAAAATGAGTACAGTTTCCAATTAACCACTAAACGAGGAAGAAACATAAAAGAAAACAAGAAATTTAAAAATATTAATTAAATAAATTTAAAAAATATTAAATAAATAAATGAGGGCAAAAAGGCAAAGTTATTATATTCTGAATTGCTTGAAAGCTATTGTTGCAAATTGCTGTGGAATCCATCACATTTTGTAGCTCTTGGCCCAACATGCTTTTTGTGTCAGAAAAGCCGCCGCCTTTTTTATAGCAATTCCGTAAATCCAGTAATTATTTGTTTTGTGGCCACAATTTTGTTTAGCTTTAGTTGTATGTGTGTGTGCATGTGATGCATAAAAATCCTTTAACATTCCATATGTATCCAATTCCAATATCGCTTCGCATTTATTTAATAAAAAATTTGCATAAGTTTTAAAGCCAGCCTCCAAAATGTACCAATATTTTGAATATTTTTTTAGTATTTCCTTTAGCATGAAATCCATAAATAATCCTTATTTTGAAGTTAGTTTTAGTTTAGTATTTGGTCGATTATTTTTGGTTTTTTGTTTTAGGTTTGCTATGGATATAGTTTTAATGAAACATGCCATATATAGTTTGAATGTGTGTGTTTGTGTGCAGTGAGGAAGATATTTTTTTGTTTGGCAGGATGTCCAATTTTGGTTTCTTGATTTCCGTTTCCTTTAGCCTTTGGGTGTGAGAGAAATGGGATGATGTATATAGATGTGAAGAAGTATAGGAGGAAGAAAGTAATGCACCATGGGTTTTTTGAGTTTTGTAGATAGAAAAGAAGAGGGAGTGAGTGGAAATAGGAGCAAATGTTTTGTTTTTTTTTAAAGAGAAGATGATAATTTGCGCTTAATTTTGGTATAATGAATATTTATCTTGTTGTTTTAATTTTCATGTGTGCAATATGATAATGTTTGTTGTGATGACTTCAATGTAAAATGTGTTTTATGATGATTTGATATAGTTTGAAAGAAATGTTGACTGTTTTCTAACAAAATTGATTTTAAAATTTTTTGAATCACTTAGGTGAAATTAAAAACTATTTTGAATTGCTAGGACAAGACAATTTCTAATGGGTCTTAAAAAAAAGGTAAATTAATTTTCAAGATATGTTCCTTGCACACCCTACGGAAACTGTTCCCAAAAACTTGAAAGATGTGTAAATGTCGTAGTTGAGGTAAATTAATATTGAACAAATCTTCCCATAGATACCAGATTGACAAAACTACTCTTGGAAACTCCTCTTAAGAAAAAAATTGTCGGAAATAATTCAGAAGTTCCCAAAGGGTTCAGGCATATTTCCATCCCTACTGGATGGAGTATTATTTGACATTTCCAAGTAAGCTAAATGTCTGGAGAGGATTGCATAACTTGGAAAATGACTGTAGAAATACCGACATAGAAGGATCTGAACCGTTCTAACCCTATAAAAAATCTGACTAAAGGAATTTTTAAATAAATCGAATAAATTTCGATAAATCGTTTATTCATATCAGGCTTCTGGTTAAGAGAAATATTTAGATTCGGCAAAGAATCGCCGACTTGTTTCTCAAGTTTTGACAGGCATAAGTATTGGAAATTGTGACTCTTTGTGGGAGTGATACCAGAACTGGTTGGCAGATATATATCATCTTCATAACAGATCTTGCGTTAGCAAAAATATTTTAATGTGTAAATTTTTCAAAACTTTCTGGGATGTATTATTTAATGTACATGTATGTATTATTTAATGTACACTCAGCGACGCATTTACATATAAAAAATAACTATTTCGATGGGGACTTGGGCTCTCACCCTGCGTGTGTCCCTTTGGTGAGCATAGAAAACGTTTGATTTTGTTCGTTTCCATTTGAATTGAATTTATATTCTAATACTTGACTTGTAAGGCATTTATTCTATTACGCCTAAAAGCATGCTTTGATTTTTAGATTTACTTCTAATTCTAACGTTAATTGCTTCTGTTCTCTATTGTGATTGATTTCTTTTGTATGAAAAGAGTAATCAATAGTAGACTGCGATTGGAGTTTATTAATTTAATGAATTAATTAATTTAATAAAACATTTTCAAATTCTTTCATTTCATAAAACATTTTCAATTCAGTTGAGTGATTTAAACGTTTTGTTTTTAATACTCATTCTATTGAGAGTTTTAAACTTTTGCTGAAACATGTAAGGGAAGGCTACCATTAAAGGGGATATTATTTCAAAACTACACAAGCAACTACAATATTTTACATGCATTTTTGAGACTCTAATTCACAAAATTTCTTTATTTCAAATACTTATTTTTATCCTTTTATATTTTCAACTACATTACATTTGTGGCTTTTGACCAATGATGATAGGTTTTTTTTCGTTTGGAAAGCTATATTTTTTTAACTACAGGGTTTGGAAAATGAAAAACTGAAATGAATGAATGATTTATTCTACTGAAAATTTGGGGAAATGTAGCTAAGAGGGCAACTAACGATTTAAATGTAGTTTAGCTTGCATTGCTTTCGATTGTTTTAATGGGAAATATTTATGTTGTATATCAAAAAAAATATATATTTCTATTTTGTTGCTTACCGCTTACAAAACGGATTTTGAATTTCAATTTTGGTTATCGAGTAATTGATTGATTGATTGCTTGACAATACAAAATGCAGCAAATTTGCATTTGTCATTTACATAAACATAAATGATGTGTAGATGAGTGTACGATATTTTATTTCTCAAAATTTAAAACGCCTTTCATTTGATTTGTGTTCTTAGACGGCGTATTAGTTTTTGTGTTTTAATTTTAGGCCTTCGCGTTGTTGCCTGTATTGTTGATGTGGATTGAGTTGTGGTGGTGGTGGCTGTGGCTGTGGTACTTGAGTATTGTGGGTGTTGTTGTTTTTTATTAGAGCCTGTTGATGATGATGATGTTGCTGCCGATTTTTGATGCATTAATTTGCTATAGGTTTTTTGTTGTTGTTGTTGTTGATATAATGTTTGTGTCTGATGCTGCGGATGATGATGATGCTGTGGCTGCTGTTGATTTTGTACTATGGAGGCCAAACGATTGGTGTTATCCCCAATATAATTTGTAACATAACCCACCGCTGGGGATGATGTTTGCCTTTCGGTTTCGGCAATGATTTTCAATGCTTGATGTTGTTGTTGTTGTGGTGAAATGAATTTAAAACTACTGCCATTCGCACTAGTACTACCACGACCAGTTGTGGTTGTCTTACTTTGTTTAGCATATGGAGATTTGTTATGACTACTAATACTACTACTACCACTGCTGGATGATGGCGTACGTTTGAAAAAATCTCCTCCTCCTAGTTGGGCTGTGGGATGTATGGTCCTCTCTGTTTTATCTAGGGTCTTGGATTGCCCATCACTTGTGGTCCTTGTCAGTGTGGCTTCTGTGACTTCGTCAACTTCTACATCACCATCATCCTCGTCATTTAAGGCCTGTAATTTTTTAATATAGGTTTCGAATAGCGTGGGATTGGATACCACCGAACGTATACCATAATGGGGTGCGGCTGCCTGGGGCGTATCGGTGGCGGCTGATGTTGGAGCCTTGTAAGAAGTGCTTGGGGTAGGGTGGTGGGGTGATGCTTGCAATGGTTGTTGTTGTTGCATGGTGGTGGTGCTAATGGGTATATTTAACTTACGTTTTTGTTTTTCAATTGTTTCATTACTTTCATCATTATCATCCCCACTGTCGTTGTCATCATCATCGTCGTCGTCATCATCGTCCTCATCATCATCATCTCCGCCTCCGCCGCCGTTCTCATTGTTTGCGCTGCCCTGTTTGCTGGCCGCATTGTTAACGCTGTTGTTACTATAAGGTTTAGAAGGCAAAATTGTATGGCTATTGTAATTGGTTTTATTGATAGAAGTCAATGTTGTTGTTGTTGTAGTTTTGGGTTTTGTTGTAGAACGAATACTACTACTAGTACTACGTCTGTTACTAAAATCATTATTGTTGTTGCTGTTGTTGGTTTGTAAAAGCTTGACATAGTATTGAAATTGTTTGCGTAAAGTTTTGATAAAATTTGAGGTAGGTTCTGGTGTTGGTCGTGTTGTTGTTGTTGTTGTGATTCTATTGGACAGGTGTGGTGGTGGTGGTGTACGTATATTACGTGGTGTTGAGGTGATGTCAGTGTAATGTTGTTGTTGTAATGTATTGCGTGTTGTTGTTACATTACGCCTACTATCACTAAATCCTTTGAGGCTCATACCACTCCGAATCAATGATTTAAAATCATCATAATCTGGTTGTTGTTGTAGTGGGGTGTGTTTTTGTAATACTGTCTTGGGTTTTTTGGTGGTAGTGGTGGTGGTCGTTGTTGATGTAAATGTTTGTAAATTTTGCCATAATTGTGATAAATATTGATATGTATTCAAATTGAATACAGGCGTGGTTGAAGTCCTTTCCCTGTGATCTCTTTCATTATCTTTTCTCTTTACCATGGTCTCTTCATAACGATTATCATGTGGATGGGGCTTATCAATATAATTATGATGTTCATCCACATGTTTGTTCAGAGGTTCTTCAATATTCTCATCATCTGTCAGATATTCTTCATCATCGTCATTTTCTCCAAAACCCCTTGGAGAAGCTGAAGAAGAATTATCTTGTTCCCTACTCTCATAAGCATCGCTTGTGTTTTCTTCACTCTGATCCTCTTCCTGCTCATCATTTTCCTCCTCTATATTCTTTGGTTCTATTTCCTGTAAACCTTCATCACTACTGCCACTACTATTATCATGAGCTTGATTTTCATTTTTCTCATCTTCCTCCTCCTCATCTTCTTCCTCTTCATCGGCATCCTCATCTTCTGGTTCTTCTTCGTCGTCGTCCTCATCGTCTTCTTCATCCTCTTCGGTTTCAGAGTTATTACTTTGAGAGGAGTTGTCTTTGGTCTCATTATCATCACCAATGGCCTCATTAGATCTTGATATTTTGTGGTGGTGAAATTTAGTGATATTTTGTGGTGTGGTGTGGAGTGTAGTTTTGTTGTTGTTGTTGTTTTTATTTTGGTGTTGGAAAATAATTTTTGTGTAGACATTGTTGGATTTTTGGTTCAAAAAGTTTGTAGACAGGATAGACAGAGAAAGTGTAGATTTTTTTGTTGTTGAAAGATTTTTTGTTTTTGGTTCGGTTAATAAGAAAAGAAGAATAAGAATTTTGTCAATAAAAACAATTAATAAATATTAATTTTTCGATTTCATTTTTGTTTTGCATTCTAATAAACAATATTTTGCAGCTGTTATCCTTAAGAAGTGCTAAGTTTTGCTAACGCCAATTATTATTTTCAAACTCTCTACAAACTACCTGTGTGTTATTTGCATAAGAAGAAAAGTTGGAGAGAAAAGTAAAAGCAAATTGCCAAAACTTACTTGTATCCTCGATTATATTGGCCACCATAGTTTGTGATGAGATTTGAGGCCACCGGCAAGGCTGTACAGCGGCCATCCAAACAATGCTAAATAATACAATTTTTTGTGATAAAAAATTTGAATATTCATTTTGGATTTATTTCCACAACATACCATATTATTACCACACGTTGAACCTTCCGCGGCCGGTCTATAGGCTACACAGTAACCCGTTTGAGCATCGAAACAGAATAGCTGAGCACAGACACGTTCATCCTTAAAGCAGGCATATGTGCCACGATCTCTTCGGCATTGGGCATCCAGCGAGAGCAAGGTACCCGGCAGTGAACGACCCAAGGCGTTATCCTCATGTGGTACATTGTACAGGCAGGTGGCAGTTGCACCACTGAAATAAAGAAAAAGATAGCATTTTTTAAATTTGAAAAAAAAAAAAATAGGATTTTATTTTCGACGAAGTTTTAAATATGAAAATATTAAATTTCGACGAAATTTTCAATTTAAAAAAGTTCGACGAAATTTTCTATAGAAAATTATTGAATTTAGACGAAAATTATTTGAATAGACAATTATGGAAAATTATTGAATAGACAATTATGAAATTTCGAGGAAATTTTCTATAGAAAATTATACAAATTTCGACGAAATTTTCTATATGGAAAATTATACAAATTTCGACGAAATTTTCTATATGGAAAATTATACAAATTTCGACGAAATTTTCTATATGGAAAATTATACAAATTTCGACGAAATTTTCTATATGAAAAATTATACAAATTTCGACGAAATTTTCTATAGAAAATTATATAATTTCGATTTTCTACAGGAAATTAAGAAATTTCGAGGAAAATTTTCTATAGAAAATTATACGAATTTCGACGAAATTTTCTATATAGAAAATTATACAAATTTCGACGAAATTTTCTATATAGAAAATTATACAAATTTCGACGAAATTTTTTAAATAAAATTATAGAATTTCAACGAAATTTTCTATAGAAAATTATTGAATATCGACGAATAGGAAATTTTACATAAAAATATAGGGAATTTTGTCGAAAATTTTCTATATAAAAATATTACAAAATTTTGTCGAACATAATATTTCGACGAAATGTTTTTAGTAATTGATTACTTACTTCAGGAAATGTTGAAAACTTTGCACGGAACATGCTGACCAGCGGAAGCCTCTTTCGGTATGTCTCAAATCGGACATTATGAAACCATCTTCCCAGCGACAACGTTGAGCGCCTGGTCCTCCCAAATAGCTGGGTGGTGGTGAACCATCATGAACAGCACCAAGTCTGCAAAAAACAACAACATATGTGATTATAACCCACAACAACATACAATGAACTCCAGTTAAAGCATGGTGGCAGTTTTTTTGTGTCGGATTGCATTTGGCGGATATGCATAAATTCCATTACTACATTTTTTTAATTTTCCATTCAGCCAAGAAACAAGTTTGACTTGAAGACAAAAAAAACACTACTAGTGACAATTTTTGTAACGGAAATTTCATTGCTCAATTAAATTGCAATGTCTGTGATATTTTGAGTTTGTTTTTTTTTGCCCGGCTAGCTGGCTGACTGGCTGGCAATATCTTTATTATCACATCCACCAACTACAGTAATTGTAATAACCGCTTTTTTTTCGTTACATTGTAAATGACAAAAGAAACGATACCAATTTGCTAATAACCGGAATGCGTGTAAAGCTTGAGAAAAAATCAATTGGGTGTGTATGGTGCGCATGAATGCCCAGCTCAATTGATAACTGCATTATTTTTATTTTGTTTGGCTTTATTTCTTTGTTTTTTACTTACAAATGGCCCACTTCATGAGCGGCAACAATGATGCCACTGAAACCGCCGGTATCTTCAATGATAGCAACACTGTTGACTTTTTCCAAACGTCTATTGACCACACAGGCACCACCAACATAAGCGAAACCTTGATTTTGAAAAGAAAATTATTATGAAATTATTATGGATTCGAAAAAATGTAGTTGTTTAGACAAGTTAAATATTTATTATACCACACAGTTGAACCTCGATTACGCCGAACTAGATAATTATAAGAAAGGCAATGACTTCAATGTATTCTCTAAGTAGGTGTCCTTTTTTCCTAATCGAGGTTCAACGAGTGTTTAAGGTTTTCATAGAAGCGGTGTTACTTTTTTCCATTTATCAGCATTGTATTGTTCTGTTAGTCACCAATTTCCAATCCATCACCAGAAGTTATAGTGAAATTTGTTATTAACAGCTAAGTTAGTATAGAAGTTTTCCGAACATCCCTTAGCCAACTTTTGCATAGATATAAGCAATATTCAAGCTTTAAAATAGGTTAAGTTTTAATATAATATCAAATCGATGCAAAATAGATGCATACTTTTAGGCTACTGTTTAAATCTACAGTCAAAAATCAGCTGACTAATGTCGATTTTTTAAGTTTTTATTAAAAACGTTAAAAAAAAAACAAAATATTTAAAAGGTCTAAGGTGCCTTTAATTGAATAATAGGTAGTAACAATAATAAAGATTATCAATATCTATTCAAAAAGTTATTATAAGAATCCAAAGTCCTTGATTTTTTCCTTCGAACGAAAAATTTAACTGTGAAAGTCAAGGAGAATTTAATGAGGTTACACAGAAGGCGAATTTAGACCGTAGTCTTCTCTTGCTGTCAAAGTATTTGGGAGAAGAATCTATCAAATGAGGCGAAAAAACACATAAGCAACAGGGTGGCCCAGAAAGACCGACGGTCAACAAGAAACCATCTGCTTGCAAATTTTCGACAAGGAACAAGACACAAATCGCCGCATTCGACATCGAGTCCTGTTTCGTATAGAGAAACATTTCGATCGGTGTAAATTTTTGGGATCGGAATTTATTTTGTCTACTACTTTTTTTATACCCTCCACCTTGGAAATGAGGGTATATTAACTTTGTCATTCCGTTTGTAACATCCCTAAATATTCGATTTAACGATGTCCGTCTGTCTGCCTGTCGAAATCACGATACCGCCCACATTATTTGACGTAGAGCGTCAAAATTTAGCAAAACGATTTGTATTGTGTCTAGGACGGCTGGTATTGAAAATGAGATGTATCGGTCCACATTTTGGTATATCCCCCATATAACGGTACCTCCCAATATTCGGTATTTTTATAATTTTGTCACATTTTTTCACTGATTTGTCTAAAAATTTATATTTGTTGGTCATCATGGGTTCTAGCTCCGGTGGGGAAACATTGTATGTATAGGTCCACATTTTGGTATAGCTTACATATAACGGTATCTCCCGATATTCGGAATTTTTATGATTTTTGTCACATTTTTTCACGGATTTGTCTGAAAATTGGTATTTGTTGGTCATAATGGGTTATAGCTCCGGTGACGAAACATTGCATATATAGGTCCACGTTTTGATATAGCTCCCATATATCGGTACCTCCCGATATTCGATATTTTGATGATTTTTGTCACATTTTTTACGGATTTGACTGAAAATTGGTATTTATAGGTCGTAATGGGTTATAGCTCCGTTGGCGAAACATTGTATGTGTAGGTCCAGGTTTTTTTATAGCCCATATAGCGGTACCTCCCGATATTCGGTATTTTGATGATTTTTGCCACATTTTCCCAAAAAAAAATTTAAAAATTGGTATTTGTGGGTCAAATGTTTCATTTACCGTAAGGTGAAGGGTATTAAAAGTTCGGCCTGGCCGAACTTAATTTTTTTTATTTCTTTGTTCACATTGTTGTAAACATATGGTAATAAGAAATTGGAAGCGGAATAGTGTTTCAAAATAAGTTTTTGTGATCAGAATATATTATTTCAGAGACATTTGAAGCTGCTACTGAGCATTCCTTTCTTTGATCCGTTTCCCTAAATGCAAGTAATATTATATTTTCCTTAATGTATTTTGCCAAAATAGAAAAATACTAACATATTCTCCAATACTAACACTTCACCAGGCGAAGGTCATTTCACCATAGTCGATGTCGACGCCTATCTACAAATCTTTAATTCTTGAGATTTATAAAAATAATCCATTGTGGTAGCTTATACTCCGAAAGCTCTCCAAAAAAATATTTAAAAACTCCCTAAAGCAAGAATTGTGTTGTTCCGAATGAACTAGTTCCAAAGCAATAATTTGTGAAATGATCAATTGGAACTAGATCCCTTAGGTCATGTAGTTCCCTTAGTTCATTGATCAAACTAAAACGAATAATCGAATAAAAGGAACAATTTGAATAAACGGATCAATCGTAGAAAAACATTTTATAGCATGTTTCCATTGGAAACCGAACAACGTTGTTCGCTCTCAGAATTAGTTACACGAATTAACCCGTTCATACGGCACGATTCGTAATTCATAGTAAAATAATTCCTTTTTTCAAAATTTTGTTTTTTGATTTTAATGGGAATTTATACTAAAATACATTAAATTCTCACTAATATGGATAGAAGAAATGATTATTTTTCTCCCAAAGATTTATTATAACATTAATTTTATAATTTTCATTCACGTCTCCAACTTTTTGTGTAAATGTTGACATTTTGAACATATTTTTGTATTTTTCTATTTTTAAATTCTGCTGGAGAGACACTTGTCAAACATTTTTTCTGCCGATACAAACATTTTGAAAATATTGCCTCTTTTGTTTCCTATTTTCTGTGGTAATTTCAACTCGTGGACAAAATGCGTGCCTCGGATGAGAGAGAAAACAAAATTTACTTTCGTTTGAATGTACATACGCTATTCTACATTGTAGTTTTCATTCATAAATTTCAGTCTTCGCAAAATTTTTCAAAATTTCATCAAATTTTTCTATTTTCAATTTTTAAATGTCATAATTAATTTTTTCGATAAATGCTCTCATTTGTTAGGGATGGGACATATTTTTTCGTTGTTCTGAGAGTGATTTGATTTGAACAATGTACAAATTTGAGTGTTCGCTCAGGAAATTTTGTGTGAAGAATTAAGTAGTTTTTTCATAGTTAAGGGTCAAACAACGAATAGAGAGCGAATCAAGTGCAGTGGAAACGCCACATTACAGAATTCGACAAACCTTTCGTACAATACCAGAAGAAATATTGAATTCACAAGAAAATTGAATCGAGATGCTAAATCAATGTCAAGTAGTCTTGGGACATTTTTTTAACAACGTTGTTTTATTTTTACACCGAAGTCACAATTTAATTTTTGTTTCACCTTTTACGGCTACAAATCGGCAGAAATGGAGACCATTTGAAGAAAACGCTGAGAATTTTGTTAAGCGTCTTTTTTTTTTTTGGAAATTATTAATTTGTGTTAAAAGTTTGAACAATTCGAAAGGAAGATAAGAATCAATGTTAAATTCATTAAGATAGCTCGAAGAAAGATTAAGAAAAAAGATGGACAAATAATAATGTTATTGCAAAAACATTATTTAGCTGAGAATCACACATAATTAGACACAAGGGAAAAGTTTAAGGAACTTTTAAGTTAATCATATTCAGTTCTCAAAGATTCTTTTACATTTCGAGGAAAACTTAAATTCAAATAGGAATAAGAACGAAGAAGAAAATTCGAAAAATATGAGAAAAAAGGCTTAAAAACACATATAAAAGAAGATAAATTTCCGAAATGGTTTAACTTCCAAAAAATATTGAGAGATGTATATTTACAAAAGTCTATGCTTGACTTTGTTTCAGAATAAAAATATTGATATCTTTGACATTTATATTACAAGTGAGTGAGAAAATTATAAGAGAATATAACAGTTTCGAGTAGAAGAAGTAGAAGAGATCACTTTTTACAACAGAACGTGCTGAATTATTTTATTCATTATTGTATTTCACATTTTTTGTTTCTTTGCAGTTTGCCGTTTTTTTACACTGTATATATTACCTGCTGTACCACGATTACAGTCACGAGCTCCAACTTCACGTCTGCACATATCAAGTCTAATTTGATTGTTTTAAAATAACAAATAAGGTAAGTGTTTTTATGTGTCTTATACAAAAAATAAAATGTTTTATAAAAAGTAAAATGAAATAAAAAGAAAAAAATCTCAATGAAGAAGGTAAGCGGAACGAGGAGCAAAGATCAACGAGAGAAATAAAAAAGAGAAAAAGAACGAGACAAAAGTAAGTAGCAAATGTTTCCTGGATATGTGTAGTTTTGATATTTTAAAGTATATAGTTAGTAGTTAAAAGTAGATGTAAAATAAATACCTTTGCAAAATGGAAATATTATGGTAATTTCTACACAAATCTGGGTATATACAATCAAGCAAGTGTTTTTTCGATATCGATTTTTCTATACCCAGATTTGTTAAAGTCTATTTTGCTATTTTATTCTAAACCCCTAATATTACAAAGCATTTCTATTCTAAATACTTAACAAAGTTAGATTATTTTATGAAAATATGAAAGGGATTCTAAATGGATTTTGAATAGAAATATTATACGAAATATAAATTAATCTCTTAACCAAAATCAAATTCAACATCTTCAGTTGGAGATTAAGCTTAAGCCCAACATATTTTTTGCTTAACTCTATTTATCTGAGCTCCCAACTGAAGATGTTGAAAATTTCCCAAAAAAAACTATTTTTAAAACTAGAATTTGTTAAAATGTGCCAAACAACTTCTACAATTTTAACTAAATTAGAAAAAAAAACGAGTAGTTAATAATTTTTGAAATATCTTTACCGGCTGTGCCTTTGGTACAACGACCTCCTTTACGTCTGCGACACATATCATACCTATGATTGTTTTAGATTCATTGAAGAGGGGAAAAAGAAAGATATGGAAAATTCAATTTTGACAAGACAAACAGGGTAGACTCATTCAAACACACAAAAAAAACAAAAAGAAGAAAAGGATATTAAGAAAATTGAGATCAAAGGATTATATATTTTTGAGGCTCCTCCTAGAAAAATGTAAGGGATAGTAAAACTATTGCATTGTTACAAAACTTACTTGGTTATGGCCACGGCAATATCATAGACCGGTAAACGTCTTTCACGGAACAAATATTTACCCATATCCGTAAGGGCTGCCGCCGAATCAATTGCATCACGTCCAACACGATTTCTTTCCAAATATGGTGTGGCATCACGACCCTTAAAAAAAAGAAAATGAAAAACAGAATTAAAATAAGATGGAAATTATGTTTAACATTTGTTTGAAAAATATTTTTCATTCAACCTTTAAGGCGAAATCAAAATTTTATCCTCTATTTTGTTTGACCTTTCAGTCGAAATCATCTTTGAATTAGTAGCAAGCGCAAATATACCTGGGCTATTCTTATTTCTATTTGTATTTAGGTTCACGTTAAATGGCACAAGTCATCTTCATAATACAGAAGATACTGCAGTGCATAAGTGAACCAAATCACCTGGTGTTAGCTTCACCGATGTACCATCTTCATTTTAAATGTAAACCAAAAACGTGATCCATAAAATACAAAACAATTGGCATTTAAATCTGCAAAGTAGCGAACTCTTTTCTAAAACTATGTTGTGATTTGAAACTATTTTAGAGGTAGCATAACCAGTAGTTCTGTACGTGTATTTTCAAATAAGACATGAGTATATTTAAAGGTATAAATAGCCTGACAAGGGCGACTTCTTGACTTTATTGGTCCACTTACTACCGACATGGACTGAAAAAATCCGAAATTCTTATCATAAAAAAATCCATGGACTGAAAAAATCCACATTTCTTATCATAAATTATTCTTTTGTTTAATTTCGGGGTTTATTAAATACCTCATAAATTGACTTCCTCAACTAAACTAAAAAATCGCCTCTGCATTTCTTAAAGATTACTAGGTTAATTTTAGTTTTTTATGGAGGGTATATTAAGTTCGTCATTCCATCCGTAATTCATCGAAATAATAATTATAGACCTAACAAAGTATATACAGGGTGAGATAAAAAAACTGCAACAAAGTCTAACGCCATAATTTTTACATTTTTTTTTTCAATTTTATTGAATGAAAGCAAAAAATGTCGGAAAAAGCATCAAATTTTAGAATAAGTTTAAATTTGTTCGAAATAGTCACCTTTGGCACGAATAATGGCCTTCAAATGGCCAATGAAACCGTCACACACTGCCCGAATGTTGCTCTGCGGTATTTTGGCCCATCTCCGGCGAAGGGCTTGCTTGACGTGATCGACACTTTGGAGTTTTTTCATCTCAGCCTGAAAAGGAGCCTAGGGCCAAAATCGAACTAAGGCAACCTAAAACTCCTTTGTTCTTCTAGCCGATGACTTAAGCCAGCCAGCCAAATAAGCGCTTTATGTATTCCCACCCTAAAAGTCTCAGGTGGTTCATGACATAATCAGAAAGGTTGTATAACATTGAAGCAAGTAGGAAAATGCAACTCTGTACTATAGTCCTATTGTGACAAATTGACTTTTGAAATATGCAACAACTGTTTTTTTTGAAAAGTCACAAGACATAAATAGAATTTCGGGGTGATTCCAAAATTTCAAACTCGTAAAATGTGGCATTATTTAACTCATTGGTAGTTAGATTTTAGTTATTCTTGCTTATAGACCAAAACTAAGTGCAATGAGTCAGGCATACCAGCGTGTATTTATTCAATAATACATAATCTAAAAAACTTATCCCTAATTTATGGTTACATAGAAGCCGCAAAGCAGGCGTTACCACTTGTTGCACCACCTTTCATAAGACATTTACATTATTTTCTGATTTGTCAATCTGGTCTTGCATTCTGCAAGACATAAAAATTGCATACGATATATATACACATTTGTGTGTCTGTGTGTGGTCTTGTAATTAATATGTATTTAAAGAAAATGGAATGGTAATAAAAAAAAACAACTAAAATGTAATAACATTGATATTAAAAACCGTTAATAAATAATGTTAATGTCTGTGGTAATAAAACATCTGCATGAAAGAAACGATAGCGCGCTGGTCATGGTACACGTGAGTTGGAGCAGAAATGTCTGTGGTAATAAAACATCTGCATGAAAGAAACGATAGCGCGCTGGTCATGGTACACGTGAGTTGGAGCAGAAATGTCAGAATAGAAAAAAATTAAATTAAAAACATACAAGTTATTTAAATTGTTTTCTTTTTGTTTTTGTATTTTTAGATGTCCAAGCCTTCGGTTGTAAAAATTGTACAAGAATTTATGTTAAAAGCCAATCGCCCATATGCCATTAATGATGTGGTGGACGGATGTGGCAAGGATTTGGGAAAGTCGGCCATACAAAAGTGAGTAGTGAAATTAAGTTTTGTTTTAACAAATATTTGACGCCTCTTTTTTTTCGTTTAAAGGTCATTAGATTCCCTGGTGGACAAAGACATTTTAATAATGAAAATGTATGGGAAGAATAAAATATATTTCCCCAAGCAGAATACCAATACAGCAGAGGTAGTTAAGAGATTTTTGCCATTTAATTTATATATTTAACAACATTTTTATACCCTCAGCCATAGGGCTAGAGAGGCTATATATGATTTGATACGGCCAAAACGTGCCTCATCGAAATAACGGTTTTAGACCCTAGGTCTCTTGGGACCAAATCCGTTTCAGGCCATTGGGGTTTATCTGGCGATGTCCGTCCCTCCGTCTGTCTGTTGGTGTGCACGAAACTCCCACAGGGAATATCCGATTTGACGCAAACTTGGTACATCGTAATATTATTTACAAACTTAGATCGAGTTCGAAGATTGACAATATCGGTCCACTTCTACTCCCCCCAAAATGTTAACATTTTCAAAGAAAATAATTTTTTGCACAGAAAGAGAAAGGATAATCCTAATTTGCTCCAACTTTGCCAATCCTAATATTTGCATCATTACTAGGTCAGGTGTGAAAATGGACAATATCGGTCCACTTCATCAAGTACCTCCCCCACAAAGGGTCAACATTTTGAATAATTATAAGTCTTATAAAATGTGATGTAAGAGGTCGATTGTCTTCCAATCACAGACATCACAATATTTTTATTAACTCAAGGTCTGGTGCAAAAATGGACAATATCGGCCCACTCCATCAAGTACCTCCCCCATAAAGGGCGAAAATTTAGAATATTCATGAAGCTCATAAAAAACGAAACTAACATCCCTTCCATTCAGACTAGGTACACCTCAATACACCTCAATATTTCCATAAACACAAGATCTGTTATAAAGTTGGTAGAGATCTGACCATTCCTTATGGTACCTCTCACACAGAGGGTCAACGTTTTGAATAACCAAAACAATTATAAAAAATACGAAATAACCATCCGGTTCTCTTCATATTTCACTCATCGCATTGTTTCTACTTACACAAGATCTGCTGTGAAGATGGGATATATCGGTTCACTCCTTCTGGTACCTCCTTCACAAAGGGTCACCATTTTGAATATACAAGAAGCTCATAATATGCGAAATTAACATCCGATTCCATTCAGACTTGGTACGTCTCAACACAAGATCTGTTATAAAGATGGTAGAGATCGGACCATTTCTTCAGGTACTACCTTCACATAGGGTTCAAGATTTTAAAATACAAAACGCTCAAAGAAAGCGAAATAAGCATCCAACTCTCATCAAATTTCACACATTTAAAGAATAAATGGACAATATTTCTTCGGAACTCCACTACTACTCCACAGAGGGTTAACTAATTTAAACAATCCAACATTGTCTGAGGGTATACATCTGTCGGCATAACCGACTGACACTTGTTTGGTTTAATTTCAGTTAAAAAAGGATGTCTTCTTGGCAAAACAAAAGCTGGCTCAAGTTCGCCAGGTATTGAAGTCCAAAGAAAATCAGTTGAGTGAAATGCAAACAAAACTCAGATCTTTAAGTAAAATCAAAACTGTGGCTCAGCTGGAAGAGGAAAAAGAGAATCTCATGGATGATATTCGAAATATCAATGAACGCTTGAGGCACTATGAGGCCCAGGAAAAGGAAGCCAAGGTATGACACTAACATTACAAATTATAAGGAAATCATTAACATTTATTTTCATTTTGAATTTTTAGCTCTCTGCCCAGGATGTGAAGAAAATTGAAGCAAAATATGCAAACGTATCTACAGCCTATCGCAAACGCAAGCGTATCTGTACTGATATGTTGGATGCCATTTTGGAGGGCTATCCGAAAACTAAAAAGGCGTTGATAGCCGATATTGGCCTGGAAACAGATGATGATGTTGGTTTCAAAATTGAACTGAAGCGTTGAGAATTTAATCATAGATGTGGCTACACGGAAAATATAAGACATGAGGATAAAAGGAAATAAGGTTTCAGGCGCAAAATGTCTCAAATTTTCCATTTAATTTTCAGTCAATTAAAGTCACGAAAAAAAATCGTTTCCCCAAAATAGTTGAATTCAATTGATTCCAATAACGTTTTCGAAATATTCTTTTTGTTCTCTTTAGAATACGAATTCCCCATAGCTACATCCTTGACATACTTTCGAAAATTCCCTTTTCAAAAATGTGTCATTTCTTGAATATTTGAATATATGTTAACGTTATTTCTTTATTTGTGTTTGAATTGAATTTCTTAATGTTTTTTGTTCAATTTTTCTGTACTCTACTTTGATTTATGTTCTTGTTAATACTTTTCTGTGTCTTTCTGGTAAAAAGTGTAGGTGTTATGATATGTAAAAAAAGACACCTAATAAATTTGATTTTGGAAAGTATGTAAAACAAATATTGTTTTGGAATTTGTAATGGATAGTTGTCATGTCAAGTTGACCAGTGTTCTGTTGCCAGGGAAGTAGAGATCAAAATAAAGGAAGTGAAGGGCTACGATTTTTAAATGCAAATAATAAAAATGCCAGAAATGGACTGGACACGATGTTAATACGTATTAGGAAAGGGGAAATGTCATTCCGCTACTGGAAATAGGAAAAATACCAGTTAAGAGTCTTTGACATTCTGTAGATGTTAGGAATTGTGAAAATAGACGCCTAATAAATTTTGATTTTGGAAAATATTTATATAAAATAAATATGGTTTTGGAATCTAAATTGGATGGTTGTAAAGTCAATGCTTTGTTGTTAGGGAAGTTGATAAAAGAAGGAGGTGAATTGAGCCGATATCTGACTGCATGTTTCAATATTTTATATGGGTACTGGAAAATTTGGTTCCGCTACTGGAAATGGGTAACTATTTATATTTCGAAGCCTGGAAAATAAGCCGGGTAGTCCCGCTACCAAGGCCAGTCAAGGGTGCCGTACCAGATATTTTCCAGCACCGCCACAGTTTACGCTAAGAGATGTTGCAAATTTCATCCGAAACGCTAAATCATCTAAACCTTTGGACGTAGATGGAATGCCAATGGTAATTTTGAATTAACTGGATATGTCGGGAATTGAGTGCCTAAAAAAAGTTCTCAATCTTCGCTCCCGAAGCCTGGGAAATGGACCAGGAAATTTTGCTTTTGTCGCTATTAACAGTTTATTATATCAGGAATTCAGTGGCCTTAACAAAAACGGTGTCGTTCTCTAAGAGTTGGGATCTGATATTTGGTGTGCATTATTAATCGTTTAGTCGAAAGTCGAGCTTCGTATCCCTACCCGTAACATCCATATATAAATACAAAATATTCACGTTGAGAGAAGGAAAACGTTATATTCTGTAGAGTTTGCGGATACACAAGTTTATCAATATAAAAGAGTATAACGTATAGATTGCAATCATTTAAAAGTGAACAGTCCTGTGATATAGATTTAAGTATTTGTCGCAATATTTTATTTATATATTATTTAATGAAAAGTCGACCTACATATCCCTACACGTCATCTAGAAAAACAGAATATGCGCGTATACAAGAGAGAATACACAAGTCCATCAACACAAAATAGGATAAAGATAACACCAGACTCAAATATTCAGTTGTTCTTTTTCGAAGAAGCCAGCCGATGACTTAAGCCAGTCAAAAAAGCGGTTAATGTATATTCACCTAAACTTTATTCAATTTGTCAAATTCTGTTTGTTGTCAAAGACGAATCTTTGAAAGTATTGCAAAAAAATCCAAGAATTTTCCCGTTATTTTTGGGGTGATTAGCAGGCTGACCGTTCACTCATTTCTGCCTTCACTGAATGTATGACGGTATTTTGTGATTGTAATTGTAACAAATGCAAATATTTGTTAGAGTTGTTTTATTTTTTGCTGGCCGCTGTCTAAATTATTGGATATCTTGCATTAAGAAGGGAAGTGGTTTTGGGCCATACGAATAAACTCATTTGGCATATTTGTGACCCTATGATGGAGACACATATTTTTATTGTATTTATTTGTTTTCTTATTGTATATCCTACTGGGCTACTAATACCACCAAGACCTTTGCCAATTCCAATAAATTGGTGGCAGTGGGTGTAGTCTAGTCAATTGCCATGAATGCCGCTGCTTTTGGTGGCGGTGGTTGTCCGACCGTTTGGTCTATTTCTCAAGTGTGGGTGGTCATTTCAGACACAAAGGAACAAAAATGACAATCAAAGACAACGAACATTACAATAATTGTTTGAAATGTCTATTTTTTCGAAAAAAGTTAAACAGAAATAAAAAACGAAAGTCCAAATGGTCGATGACTTGGGTGAATGAAAAATAGACCAGATATTTACCGCCTTTGTGGGCTAACATGCATATTTAACATAGTACCTACCTAAAAATGTTCCAAAAACAAAAAATGAAAACCAAGATTGGTAACTAAAAACTTTGAAATGCAAATACTCTACTTCAAAATATATATGTAATTTTTCCGCATTAGATATCGTTTTACCCAGAAACCAAAACGACCTACCAAGCAATTCAGTCAGCCAGCCAACTTCCAGCTAGCTGCTAGCCAACCCAATCGCCACTCAACTGAAATGCGACAATCAGACGTGGCGAATTGAAATTGAATCGGTTTTTTGTTACTTTTGTAGGAAAATGCCAAAAAATTAAAAACCCCGGCACAGCACGAATTGTCAATTGCTTAATATCACTACCACCTTTTGGTTTTTTTCTCTCCAGTATTAGGCTGTTCATTTGCTTCCTTCTAGACATGAATCTCTCAGCGTGGGTTAACTTTTAATTCTAAGTAAAATATAAATGAAACTATTTTTCCTTTTTTTCTGTTTTTCTTCCTCAGCTAAATCATATTTTTTGATTCGATGGGCCACTGACCGGCCAGTAGCTGTTTAAAGTTAATGTGCATAGTAAAGCAGTTCATGACATGGTTTCTAATGGTTTATTTTTGATGGCTTATGCGTCTGGTCCATAACCCATTGGCCAAATGCGAGATTTTCATAGGAAACGTGAACTCGTGTCTAAATGTCTTGCCAAGAAAAACTAAGACTACGAATTGCGTAAATTGAACTTTAATTTAATTGACAGTAGAATATTTGTTAAGAGATTTTTCGAATAAGATTTATAGACCAAAAAAAACTATTCTTGCTAAATTAAATGTGCGATATGTCTACAGTGAAACAAAGTAACATTATTAATTGCGTAGCGAAAGAGAAGGGAATTAGAAGCAGTTAAGGCTGCGACAAATCTTGGAGAGAGCCTTAAAAATATAGATAGACACATTTCTAGTAGGAAAGAGGGTCACTACTTTTACTACGTGGTCGACTTTTCGATTTTTATCTTTAACCACGAAGTCGAAATGACAATTGTACCAAAAATTGATGTTCTCAGAACCGAAAATTGATTACAAAAAGTCGACTTTGCTATTTTCACAACAGGCAAAAGTAGATTTCGATTATTAATTGCGTAGCGAAAGAGAAGGGAATTATAAGCAGTTAAGGCTGAGACAAATGTTGGGGAAAACCTCAAAAAAATATAGATACATTTCTAGAAAGGGTCATTACTTTTCGAATTTATCTTTAGCCAAGAAATCGAAACGTTATTTGATTTTGTCCAATCAGTCAAACATTGATTTTCGATTTTGAATTATTAAATCAAAGAGTTTTTACACTGCTGATTTCAAGGTGAAAATATTGGATAAAAAGAAGAGAGAAGGAAAACGTTATATCCTAGAGTTCAAATATAGAAGTCCATCAACATAAAAGGACATATAAATATAATGAATAAAATGTATCGTCACTATAAGAACTTTGACTGATAATCTATGGTATTTTGTCGATGGGATTTTTAAACAATAAATTCCAATAGATGTTAAAAAAATATAAACGTTTTTGTCTCTTTGGTGGGCATAATCAGTCGTTTAGTCGAAAGTCGACCTTCGTATCCCTACACGTAACATTTACAAAGACCTAAAATGGTAAAGACTAGACAAAATGCATTCTGAGCAAATGGTTAATGTCAATATAAAAATAATGTTAATATAAAAAAATATATTTATAGAAAAAAATGACAAACAAAAGTTTGAAAAATCCAAAAATTGGGTTTCAAAATTCTATTCCATAGACTTTCCAAATTAATTGCATATTGCCTAAGCGGTTTGAATCGCATAACATTTCTAACTATGTTGTTACGATATCATAACAACAGAGGTATTTTCACAGGGTTGCCATATCTTGACTCTGTCTTGTCCCATCTTTATACTTCTATGTCTTTGACATTTACAAAGACATAGAAGTATAAAGATTAATTTGGAAAGTCTATGGAATAGAATTTTGAAACCCAATTTTTGGATTTTTCAAACTTTTGTTTGTCATTTTTTTCTATAAATATATTTTTTTATATTAACATGGTCCTGCCATAAGCTGTTACCCAGACAGTATAGACACAAACCATTTGCTCAGAATGCATTTTGTCTAGTCTTTACCATTTTAGGTCTTTGACATTTATCTAACACAGATGCTCGTTGAGAGAAGGAAAACGAGTCCATCAACGTAAAAGAGTATAACGTATGACACCAAACTCCAATATTCGATTGCTCGTGTTATATTGCTCTGTGATATAGCCGCATTTGCCGCAATATTTTTTTACATATTATTATTTAATCAAAAGTCGACCTACGTATCCCTACACATAACATTCACTGTTCTGTGATATAAAAAGTGATTTTTTAGCAAAAAAAAAAAAATGCCCAGAATGCAAAAGCTGGACTTGCAAGACTTTTGGTTTCAACAAGACGTTGCCACACAGCACGGTGAACATTTTCTTTCACGTTCGGGATCGGTCAATTCTCTTGTTCAGTAAGCCATTTCTGTGAAGCATGTAAGGTTATATAACGTAATAAATATGGCCTTTAGCAAATTTGAAATTAAATGGCATTTGACGTGGTATATTTGGTTCCTAGCATGGCAGAAGAATACAGGTAGTCGCTTCGAAACAGCTGCTGGGACAATGAACTGTCAAACCGATTTTGGAATTAAAAATGTTGAATGAAAAATTATTAAATTTTGTAAAAATTTTTGAGAAATGCATATTGTAACCACTTCCGATTTGCATCGTATAAGAAAATATATAAAAATCTACTTATTTTTGACAAAACAATTTTAAAATTTTGACATTTCAATGTTCGCAAGCGATGATGCATCTACCTATATTCTTCTACCATGGTTCCTAGGAAACGAAAATTGGACCAAAAATCCATGTTTTCAAAATCGAAAATCGATTATAAAAGCTCTACATTGCTATTTTCACCACAGGCAAAAGTACACTTCGATTTTTAAGTTCATTAAGATTAGAATACATAAAACGCTTTTTTGACTGGCTTAAGTGATGTTCTTCGGAAAAGAACAAAGGAGCGTTAGGCCAAAATAAAACTAAGTCAATATAAAACTCCTTTACAAGTCACAAAAAGCCTTTTATGTATTCTCACCATTGAGGTAAGAATACATAAAGGCTTAAGTCATCGTCTGGGTTCTTCAGAAAAAAAAAAAAAACAAAGGAGCGTAGGTCCAAAATCGATCTAAGTCAAACTGAAACTTCTTTTTTTCTCTACGAAGAAGCCAACCGACGATGCTCAGCTTAAGCCAGTCAAAAAAAGCCTTTCATGTACTTTCATTTTTAAGCAAAAAAAAAAATCTTCAATGTATTCTCACCTTTAGACTTTTTAACACCAAAAGACGATTATTCTAAAGTCGACTTACGTATCCCTATTCTTTATGGAGATATGGTTTCCTTCGACTGTGAAATGAAAACAACGTCTTTGCGGAATAGTTGCGACTTTGGAGTGTAAGGCACTACCAATGTAAAAACCCATTGATATTTTCCGTTAGCATGTACATATTCCGCATCGGATTCAAAATATATCCTGTCGTGGGAAAATCTATTCTAAAATCACATTTTTCTCAGCCGCCATAAAATATCACATTTGTACGATCTAACCATACGATCATGTGTGAGATTATAAAGGTTTTGACCATACTCTCAGATATCGATGTCCTCAGTAAATATAAAAGACCACTTGAATAAAATAACAAGTAACCCTGCTATGTTCTCCATTCAATATTAGTATAGATAAGAATAATTGAGTGACTACGATTAGGTTAAATTAGATTAGTTTTTGTAGCACTTAAGGAACATATTTTTAAATAAAAACTAGAAATGAATTGACAATTTAAGAGCGAGGCTGGGTTCTTATTTTTTAAACATTGGTCCTTCGAGTCGGACAGGGAATTGATTGTACACCCAAACGAAGCGATTGTGTTTCTTTCCACGCCTTTCAATTGGACCTTCAAGACGGATAGAGAATTGAGCCTACGCCCAAACGAAGCGGTCGTGTTCTTTTCTCATCTTATAACATTTGGTCCTTCGAGCCGGATAGGGAATTGATTCTACACCCAAATGAAGCGGTTGTATTTCTTTTCTCGCTTTTACAGAATGTAATTAAGGCAGTTTGAACATTATATTAAAAATTTATTATTCCAAACATCAATTCCAACATTCTTCGTTGCCCATTGTAGAGCTCTATTGTATGTCTCTCTCTCTCTAATCTCAATCTTTGCCCGAATTAAAGTGCGTTTCAAAGTGACAGCCAAAGAATTGAGCGCAAATTTAAAAAAAGAAAAAAAAAACGTAAAAGAACAGCCAATCTAAACATGTTGATTATAAATGTTGTGCGAAAACCTAAAACACATTTCGCTTTTAATTAAATTGTATTTTAAATTTTGTTATCGGAAATCTGTGGACATTATAGCTTATTTTTTTGCACGTAATGGTTCTACAACTTCTAAACCGGCAACACCTTAAGGAAGTTGGCAATTTTTCAACATTTAATGTTTTCGGCAATGATCCATGCCAATGTTTTCGTTTTTTTCTTCTGACAATCAAACTAAATCAAAGCATGTTAGTTGGTTGGATTTTCCTCGTCTTCTTGCTTGATTTGGTGTTAATAAAGAGCTCCCTTTGCCACCACTTTTATGGCGGAAAATAAATATTGGCATAACATACATATATACATGTATAGATATGGAGACGATGGTGAAGTGTTTAGAAAGGAAACCGGTCATAACCAACGTGCTAAAGTGTATAATGTGCATGGACAGGAAGGTGTGTTTTCCACAAAAAAAAAAAAAAAAAAAAAAAAGAATGAATGAATGGATGGAAACCTCTTAACAAAAAAACTGCTCGAATTTTGATTTTCAAATGTTAGTGGGTCAAATACATAATCTCTTGTTGTGGTGTATGTTTTTTATTCGGGGGAGTTATGCTTGAGTTTCATAATATTTCCCAAGAATTCAATTAATTAATTGTGCGATTCGGGCGAATTACATGCAAATGCATTCGAAATTAATATCATTTCTAGGATATTGACAGGTGACAGCTGTTGTGTCTCTCTCTCAAATTATTTGTATTTAATATGGCTTCCTGTAATTATCTCCCAGCAGGTTGTGATTCCTGGCACCCAGCCGTGTGTTTGTTGCGTTTTATTGACAATTTGTATGCAAAAATAGAAATTAATTAAATATGTTAATGGAGCAACTTGATCTATGTTCAATTATTGGGTGTACATACATTTATGTAGTTATGTATATATGCATGGAGGTATGTGTGGGTATTTGCATTTTTTGTTTAGTTTTAATTACAACCCGTTTCGATTTATGCAATTTTTCATGATAAATTCCTAAGCCATCAATCTTCGAACCAAAGACCGGGCGCATTGCTCCACATGACAATTACAAGAATTAGAAAACAAATGATAATTATTGCCGTAATGATTTTATTCGCACTTCGTAATGTGACAACATAACTAAGTGGATGGGAGTTATGCATATATATGTATATACATATATTGGAGATTTTCTAGCCAAACAAGTCACCTATACTTGGAAAATCTGTGGAAGTCTTCTATACACAGAAGACCCAGTGATTGGGCGCCACATACTTTCTAACTAAAGTCTTAAATATTACTTAATATTAAATATTACTTAAAACTAATAATGGAGAACACTATGGGAAGAGAAATTAAGTTAAGTGGCAGTGGCTGGAGTAACACGCAATAAACCCTACTGTACAAAATACTTTGTATATATTTTTTACTGCGGTTGAGGAGGTGGGAAAATCTAGCAATTAAAAATAAGTATTCTAAAATTATATAGTTCTCTGTCGTCATAAAATACCACATGTGCACAATTCACTGATTTTGTGCCAAGACCAAGAAGGGTCAAACAGCCCTAAAATGTTCTCCATTCAATATTACAATTGATTAGAATAATTGTGTGATTGCGATTAGGTTAAGTTATATTAGTTCCTGTAGTGCTGAAGAAAAATATTTTTAAATAAAGTCAGAATCGAGTCAACAATTGAACCTGCGGTTGTGTTTCGCCTCGCCTGGTTATTCCCGGTATTCCCGGTTATTGAATTTAACATTTAACATAACATAAATATCACATGTATAACTCAGTGATATTATCTCTGTGATATTCAGGGATAAAAAAGGTCATAACCCACATACACAGATATCGATGCACCAGTAGGTAGGGACAGCCAGCCATGTAATGTTTCCTTTTAAGATAAGAATAATAGTGTGGCTACGATTAGGTTAAGTTAGATTGGT
This sequence comes from Musca domestica, assembly GCF_030504385.1. Lineage (NCBI taxonomy): Eukaryota > Metazoa > Arthropoda > Insecta > Diptera > Muscidae > Musca > Musca domestica. The sequence continues at coordinate 6,700,988 of NW_026712336.1, read as the reverse complement.
TTTTGTAGCACTTAAGAAAAATATCTTAAAATAAAAATCTGAATCGAAACTACATCCGAGCGTAAAGGTTGTTATTTCCTTCACAAATAAACACTGGTCCTTCGAGCCGGATAGCGAATTGAATCAACAGCCAGAACATTGTCTTTCTCTTCTCATTTACATTTCATCCTTCGAGTCGTTTTGAGAATTGAATCTACAACCAAACCATTCAGTTGTCTTTTTTTCTCGCCTTCGTAAACACCTTTTTATACAAAAATGGTAGAAAATTATAATCGCTTTTTGCCAATGCTCTCAAATCGAGAAACGCGTAAAATTAGCAACCTGTCCAGAAAAATTCCACTTCTCAGCATAGCAAGACAAGACCATCTGAGCACCCAGTCTTCGGGCAAATATAGATATTATGAAAAGGAGGTGCTCCAGGGAAGCTTGAGGTTGGGCCAGCATAAAGAGGCAGGTAGCTACTCTGACTCGGAATCGGAATCTGGTGTAAACAAAACCGTTGTTGGAGCCAAGCTCACCACGTACAAAAAGAGATTACACGTGGTGCAAAGCCGTAAATTCAAGATAATCAGAAGGACACAGAGGTACAGAGACCTTCTTGCATTATTTCGGAAGCAGGAAAGAGGATCATATCCCTGGAGTAGCAGTGTGCTGCCAGGTAGCTGTAAATGGTTACTATAAGCAAGCAAAGACAGGAAATGACAAAAGAAGCAACAGCAAGGGAAAGCCGAGCTTGACGGCAGACTCGGACGCGAAACCTGTAGTCTTTGCAAAGGAGACTCAGTAAAGCAGAAAGGAAAAGGATTATGAAATAAGGAATGGATCCGCCATACTTTTTCTAAAGTTTGCAAAAAGTACTATAGGAACGACCCGTATTATACAGTAATATACAACCAGTTGTGGGTCCGACAAACTGCATTAAGATCGGCTGAAAACTATAGAAAACCAGGACAACCAGAAGATATTGATTCCAATAAAACTAATGAATTGCGAGAATAGATTGAATGACAAATGAAGCCACAGCAAGACAAAGCGAACGTGGTGGTAGACTCGGACTCGAAACCTGTAACCCCTGTAAAAGAGACCCTGTTAAAGCAGACGTGGAAGAGGGACATGGATCATGGAATGGAGTCGCCATCTTTGTCTAAATTTGTAAGGAAATACTTTAGCGACGAGCTATGTTATACAGTAATCGACAAGCGTTTGTGGGTCCAACAAACTGAATTGAGATCTCCTTAAAACTGCAGAAGACCAGATCAGGAAGAAGATATGGAAACAACTCCGGCAAGGCATTGATCCCATAACTCTAAACGACCTCTCAATGTCCAGTCTAAGTAAGACAAAGGACATGACGCTTTCAACGTCTCGAAGGCTGTCTTCTTTAAATTGAAGAAAGCAAGGATCGCGAACAGCCCCAAACAAGTCGAAATGCGATTCCCAAAGTAACAAATAGGAGAAGGCCGCAGCAAAGTTCAGGGACTCTCAAAAGGCCCGTTTATTGTAGGATAATGTTCTTTTTCATGTAGATCAATCTCCATAGGAGCGAGATGACAACGAACACTCTAATGGACAAAATAATTAAAACTAAGGTACATATTGGATTGATTCAGGAACTTCGGATTTTACAAACCAATATCTCTAGGCTGAACTATAGAAACCGCCAACTCTTATATGCCAATACAGAACCACGATCGAGAGCCTGTATTATATGTCACAAAAATTTAACTTTTCTCTAGAGTTGTCCACACCGGACACAACGATACAGAAACATAATTAGACAGTTTCAAAAGAGTTTATTTTAGGTTTCAAGTTTGCATTGTAACAAAATATGTTCGGATATAATGATCGTATTACTCTTCTTTAAAATTTAATAAAAATGTACAGTTTCCATAACAGGCCTCCAGAAATTCGGTCACAAGCAATGTGATATAAGTCTTTTGATTTATGTTCTTTGAGATATCATATTTTGCGTTTTAAGTTTGTTTTTTGATTTCGGCCTTAAAAAAGTTTCCTTCAAGTGGAAGATTTATGTTCTTCACTATTTCTGAGTAGTTTTTTTTTTTACTTGCCGTTTGATTGTACTTACCCTTGAAATAATAATGCCAGCAATGCTAACACGAATTTTTGGTTCTTTCAGCAGACGATATCTCAGATCAACACCATTCCAGAAGGCAATGAAATAACGTTTCACCTAAAAAAATAATGAATTTAAAGAAATAAATTATCAATAATGAGGCATCTAGAATTTTTTTAGCATCATAAGCGGCATATCTTAAACGTGTATATATAGGTGAAACCCAAACCTTCCCCACTCATTGCAAAAAAGCTCTTAATTTATATCCTTTGAGATAAAAGATAAATATCAATGGAGTTTAATATTCACAAAATGTTCTAGCCTGATCTAAGATATTTAATAGGAAATAAAAATTGCATGGTGTTGTTCTTGACAAGAACATATGCAAGCATGAGAGAAATAAATAAAAAATCTTTTAGAAAATATAAGTTGCTTGTATGCCTGGGTGGGTCTTCTGTACACACAACATCAAAAAACTTCCCCACCCCCCACATAAAAAATAGTAAGATAATTAATAAATCCCAACCCGTACCTGTAAATTATCACCACCATGCAAACGATAACCATCGTAGTCAACAATAACCAAAACTTCGGGATAAATCATGTAGGGTGCACTGCGTTTGGCTCTTTTGTGAGTGGAGTGTTCAACGAAATTGACACCATCTTCGGCCTCAAGCTCCTCTTGCTCTTCCTCAATGTCGGCCAGTGTATTAAAATGTGCTGCACGTTTTTGTCGCTCTTGCAGTTTTTCCAATTTTTCGTGAGTTCCCATATCATCCGGCTCCATGTAGGCTATAAAGAAATAATGAAGAAAAAATTAGGAAAAATTAAAAAAAAAATTTTGTAGGACTGATATAATTTTTAAGGAGGAACGCAATGATGATAACAAATTAGATTAGACAGATACACAATAGGAAGCTTGAGGATATGACAAAAATAAGTAGGACGATCAACCACAAAGAGGACACAAACAATATAAGTGTTAGCTATATTGGAATCTGTGGTAATATTTTTTAAGGATTTGTGTTTTTTTATATCCTCCACCATACATAGTATGGAGGGTATAATAAGTTCGTCATTACAACACAAAAATTACATATTTCCCAGCCGCCATAAAATACCACCTGCGAATAATTCGGTGATCTTGTGCGCTGACACATACGATAAAGATAATAAAGGTTATGATCAACACGCACAAATATTGATGGGATCAGTAGATGCACAAGACCACTTGAATAAAATGACAAACAGCCCTGCAATGTTCTCCATTCAATATTAGATATGAATAATTATGTCGCTGCGATTAGGTTAAGTTAGATTAATTTGAGTAGTACTTAAGAAACATATTTTTAAATAAAATCAGAATTGAATCTACACCCAAGCGAAGCGGTTGTATTCTTTTCTCATCACCGAAACGGAATCGAAAAGGGAGATTGGACTCTATTCTCGTTTACAACAAGCGTACAAAAGCATTTTGATGAGAATTTTCCAGAAAAAAGTTATTCGTGATGGAATTCAAGCGTGATAGTGTGATTTCTGTATATTTGGCTGGAATACCACAAGTGGCTATCGTTAGAGTACTCCAGGATTTAAATGTGAATAAATCTCTTGTGTCTCGTACCATCACTCGTTACCGTGGTACTAGATAGCGTAGCCCGACGTCAAGGAAGTGGACAGAAGAAAACAGCAACATCAGCAGAAATGTTTGAAAAAGTAAAGAAGCGACTTGATCGAAACCCGCGTCGCAGTGGCCGAAAAATGCCTCGTGAGCTGAACACATCACAATATTCCATTCGGCAAATATTGAAAAATGAGCTCAGGGTAAAGCCATTGAAATTCCAAAAAGTGAATGAACTTACACCGCAACAGAAAGAAAATAGACTCAAAAGAGCGAAAGGGTTGCTTCGCTTGACTGAAAGTGATGAATTGCCGAATTTGGTTTTTTCCGATGAGAAAACATTAGTGTCCAGCAGTTTGTAAACAAAAAAAAAAAAAGAGGTCAGCTGAAAATGTTCACCTTCGGTTGGCCACCTGAACTCAATCGCCGGCCATGGTGATGGTGTGGATCGCCAAAACAGCCGATGGTCGCTCTCCGCTCGTATTAATCGACCGTGGCATAAGAATAAATGCCGAATATTATCGCGAAAATATTCTGGAGGGTGTATTAAAGCCTTGGGCACGCAAACATTTTGGGCGCAGAGCTTGGACATTCCAACAGGACTCAGCACGCGCCACCCAAGAATGGTTACAAAATGAGTTTCCTCGCTTCATTTCCAGCGCAAAATGACCACCGAAGTCTCCGGATACCAATCCGTAGGACTATTGTGTATGGTGTGTTTTGGAAAGCAAGTTTGACACTAAAAAATACCAAAGTGTCGATCACCTCAAGCAAACGCTTCACCGGGAATGGGTCAAATACCGCAGAGCAATATTCGGGCAGTGTGTTGACCAAATCTAAATCTATTTTAAAATTTTATCCTTTTTCCGAAATTTTTTGCTTTCATTCAATAAAATTTAAAAAAAAATGTAACAATTATGGTTTATTATTATGGTTTTTTTATCTCACCCTGTATATAGGTCCACAATATCGTATAGCCCTCATATAAATGTACCTCCCGATATTCGGTATTTTGATGATTTTAGCCACATTTTTTAATGGAATTGTCTGAAATCCTACACAAGGATTTCTCTGTGAGTACTTTACCACCTGGAGGCGAATTGTCCATATAGGTCTATGATATAGTATATCACCCATATAACTGTACCTGCAGGCATTCGGTATTTTTTCAATGGAATTGTCTGAAATTCTACACAGGGAGTTCTCTGACTACTTTACCGCCTGTAACATAATTGCCTATATAGGTCGACAATATCGTATATCTCCCATATAACGGTATCCCCCTATATTCGGTATTTTGATGAATTTATCCACATTTTTTAATGGAATAGACTGAAAATCCAAACAAGGAGTTCCCTCTGGAAGAAAATTGTCGACATAGGTGTACGATATTGTATAGCCCTCATACAACAGTAGTCCCCGATATTCGGTATTTTCGTGATTTTAGCCACATTTTTTAATGGGATTGTCTGAAATTCTACACAAGAAGTTCTATGTGAGTGATTTAACCCCCTGAAAGAGAATTGTCTATATAGGTTCACGATATCGTATAGTCCCCATACAATGGTGCACCCGATATTCGGTATTTTGATAATTTGAGCCACATTTTTCAATGGTTCGCTTAGAGTACTTTACCACCTGAAAGAGAATTATCTATAGAGTTCCTTGATATCGTATAGCCCCATAAAACGGCGCCTCCCGCTATTCGATATTTTGATGATTTTAGGGACATTATTCACCGGAGTTGTTTCAAATTTCGTATTTCGAATTCGTAATGGGTATTACAGCCCACGTCTTCGTATAGCCCCCAAATATAATGGTTTTGATTTGAACGATATTTTTCGACTGAATTTTTTTTGAGATTTTTCAAGTTTCTTCCAAATGGTGGAGCGTATAAAAAGTTTGGCCTGGCCGAACTTACTTACTTTTTTACTTAAACTTACCTACTTAAATACTTTACGGTTAAAAGTATTTCTGTTTAACAAAAATCTCTCTCTTCTGCACTAGGCAGGCATTCTATTATCTTTATAGAAACATATTTACATATCCGTGAACTTAATAACTTATTCTAAGGTCGCATAATTTTTTCAACACACAAATCGAACATAAATCTTCCCTGAAATGTAACAAACAAGTTTCTATACTAATCTGAAAAAAAGATACATCATCCGAAACCAATTCTAAATTTACGTGACTACACAATATTCTGTTTTTGTTTTTGACAATCAACAGCAATAATTTGAGACTCACCGCTACCTTCCTTCCACCACTCCCATAACCCTGCTTTCTGTTAACGGATTGCGCAAGTAATGTAAATTATTTTCTAGATTTCGCATAAACTTTACTGTCTGATCAAGTCATTTAGCCAGCCGGCCAAAAACCTAATAAAAATTCCACTATCCGCAAATAAACAAAAAAAAAAAAAACGAAATAAAAACAGACGACGCCCAAAAGTACTCTTAAGACCACTTTTAACATAAATTTTCGGTTTAAAATAAAATTTTATTGTAAAACTTAAATTAAAAAACCGGAGACGTCATAACCTTCGCATTGAAAGGCGGTGTGGGGTCAATCTCCTTTAAGAAGAAAACAATGTATTGTTGGGGTTCTTCATCTTCTTCTTCTGCTAGTGCTTTAGCTTTAGAGTAATTCAATAAAGCTTTGCTTGAGACCAGAGTGAATTTACAATTTCGAAACATTTTGTGAGTGTGTGTGTTTGTTTTCTTGACAGGAAGGCTTGTCTGTTGTTGTTGTGTTTTTTTGAACTTCATATTTTATAAATTTTATGAAGTTCCGTTGCCCAAATTGTACAGTTTAATGCATGAAAATGCATTATTAATTAGGTGCTACCGACTTTTTGTGAAACATATTAATTACATTAATTGTTTAATAATTTCTTGGATTACATGGCAAAATTGCAAGACTCATTGTGTAGTGGTGTGGGGAAGACCGAAATTATTTATTTTAACTGTCAAAAAGATCAATATTTTTTTGTGGGAACCTTTTTTAAATAGAGTGCGCTTTAATCCTAAACACTGGAATTTGTGAAAAAGTTGGGAAACTTTACAATATTTTTAAAGGGGTATTAATTTTTTTATATTTGAGTTTAACAATGGGACTCTAGAGAATATTGAAGTAATTATTGTGGGCTATAACAGCAATAATCATAATTTTAATAATCTAAACAGTGATCTTTTTAATACACTTCACCTTAAATGAGATAAGAAAATGTGGTGAGCAGACCTTCGAGTCAATAGAAATTGAAAAGATTAAGTTAGTTATGGGTCCCAGTTTAACATAGTTAGCGTCCCAGTTTAGAATTGGTCCTTCGAGCCGGATGAGTGATCTTAAGAATTGCTAGCGGCTAATCAGGAGGAGGAACACGAGGGCAAGGTTTTCAAGGCAGTAGTAAAGATGATTGATGATTTGTGTGGCTCAAAGAGAGTACGACTTGTTGCTTAAACCGAACGTGATGGGGTTGGCTATCAGATAAAGTCTTCCGAATGTAGCACTCGCAAGATATTAAGGTCGCAAGATATTAAGGAAGACGTCTTCAAACTTGTCACGAATTTAAAGGAGAAAGTCAAGAATATCAGAGGAGACCCATGACGAATTACTAGCGGTTAACCAGGAGGCAAAACAGCTTATTGACGATTTGTCTAGCTCAGAGAGAGAGCACGACTTGCAGCTGAAACCGAACGTGACGGCTTGGCTATCAAACAAAGTTAATGTTAAAGTAGTCCTTGAAGTCATGTGGGCTCAAAATGTAGAGATAAAAAAGGAAGTCCGTGGCTTAAAGAAACAAGTGGTCGCCGTAACATCCGAATTTGATAACGAGCGGATGAAGCGCGAAGAGGCCTTAGCGCACATGAGAAAAATGAAAGGTGATATCACACAAAAATGGAAAGGAAGATGCCTTCAAACTTCTTGCGAATTTAAAGAATAGCAGAGGAAACTCAGGACGAATTTCTAGCGGTTAACCAGGAGGCAGGACGCCAGGGCAAGGCCTTGAAGGCAGTTGTAAGACAATTTACTGATGTTTTGTCTCGCTTAAAGAGAGTACGACTATCAGCTAAAACCGAACGTGACAGTTTAGCTATCAGAGAAAGTCAGCCGAATGCAATAGCGAGGCTGAGGAATTTAAGGACGAATTACAAGCGGCTAACCAGGAGACAACTTAATAATGATTTGTCTAGCTCAAAGGGAACACGACTTGAAGCTGAAACCGAATGTGACGAATTGGCTGCAAAACTCGAAGCCAGAGAAGAAATAGGTCGTGATGAGTTCTCTGCTAAAATTTCAGGAAATTCAAGCGAAGGAGTTGGAATAGAAGACCCCATTATTAAAATTGAAGTACTTGGGGAAGAAACAGAATCAATTCCTGAAGACTTGTTCTCAAACATTAAAGAATCGAAGTGGAAAAGAAAGCTAGATGTCGACCCTACTACAGAGGTCAAGAATGAGCTGTATGTAGATAGCCATCCTGGAATAATATGATGCTCAAGGAAGCACTACAAGTTGTCAGGAAGATGATGATGCCAATCAGAAGTGTTGCAGCTGGACAAAGGAGGGCTGGAGTGACAGAAAATTATGAGCCCTTGCAACGCTGGGAAGATAAACTGTCCAAGGCCTGTAATTTGGCGCTGCAAGAAAAATATAATACCATTGGTTGCAGAAAATAGCAGAAAATGACAGCAAAGGCGATATAATTGGAGGAGAAGGCCCTTTTCACTGAAGTTGAAGTACTTGGAAAAGAAACAGAATCAAGTCCTAAATATTTGAAAGAACTACTATCAATCAAGAATCGAAGTGGCAAAATGTCGTGCTCATGTCGTAACAAAAAGGGTCCGAAGTCCTAGAAGAACTATACACTAAAGAGATGAAGATGAAAAATGATGGCCATCTACGACGTTGGAGTTATAAGATGCTCAAGGAATATGAAGATGCCTAGTGAAAGTGTTGCAGCTTGTAAAAGGCAGGCTGAAGTGACAGGAAATTATGACCCCCTTGCAATGCTGGAAAAGTAAGCTTTCCAAGGTCTGCAATATGGCGCTGCCGGAGAAATATCACATCATTGGCTACCGATATAAATTGACGGCATATGAAGAGAATTCGGGCAGGAAATTAAAGCCGACTGCAAAGGAGATGGGACCTTTAAAAGAGACCGAATGGAAAGGTGGAGAAGATTCCTGGGTGCTATTACTTGATATAAAATTATATTCTCAGGAAGAAGTAGTATCTCAGAAGCACCGGAGTTTTAATATAAATATAAAGCCTACTCCAGTTTGATTTTAAGGACATTGCTGCGGCGACTGATAACTTGTCCTGCAATTTAGAAGGTAAAAGTTGCCGAACTTTTAGATTTGATTAAGTTTAATCTGCAAATGACTGAGAAATGTTTCAATAGCCATGGAATTTATCTAATATCCACTACACCACTAATGTTTTAAAGAGTCTTTCGATGAGGTCTTCTGTAGATGATAAATATGTCATTTAAGATAATCTGCAGACCTCAGATTCAGGTAACGGCTATTCGAACAATCTCTGTTTCTTATTTTAATCCCCTCATTATCGATTAACTTTATTTTGAATTTTTTTCCTAAGATTTTTTTATCCTAAGCAGCCTTTTAGTAAACTTACCAAAATCACTTAAATGTTCCATTTGTTCGACACTGCGTTTATAAATGACATGATGTGATTCTTCCGGTTGTGGACTCAGTTCATGAGGCAATGGTTTTATTACCATATCATGGCCGATGCTACCCTCCTGTAAAATAAAAAAATACATTAATTAAAAACTGTGAATAAATGTGACTATTAAAATTAATTAAGAATTAACATAGATAAAGTTATAAAAAAAATGTTATAAAAATTGTCACGAAGTTTGTTGACTTTAGGTGACACCAGAAAGGAGCAGCAGGTGACTGGAGTGCATGGCTAGAGATTTAAATGGGGGGTTGGAGATTATTTTGCATGAGAGTTTCAAAGATAGAATTGTGAATGAAGTCAGAATTTAATTTGAGAAACTCAATAAAAAGACTAAACTCATTTTTATTAAAAAAATAGAATACTGTGAGGTCAGAATTATTGTTAAAAAGAACTCAATTAAAGTCAGCATATATTAAAAAATCGGATTGAAGTCTATGCGAAACCAATTTCAGCATCATAAACCATTTATATTCAATTTAATTATTTATTACAATTAACCAACAGCTCCAGCAAAAGGTTATTTAGTTCATATATATTTTTACATAAATATTATGATTTTTTTCATATATTTCTTTAATTTTTACATTTAAAATTATGTGAATTGCTAATTGGCTGCCTTGCATGCTACACATTTTTTTTGCAATTCATGATGTCTAAATTGTATTGCATCATTTCATGAATTAAATATGACTGAGCATATTTTGCTTTGCCTTCCATTTCATTTCATTTCTTCTTTTGTTTTGTTGCTCTTTATGAATTTTTTAATATTTAATATCATTTTTTTAATGAAAGAGGAAGATATTGTTTTCGAGTTGCAGATGATTGGCATGGGAAGAAACGGAAGCGTATTTCCTAAAAGTTGTTAATTATACGTATGAAGAGAGAAACATATTTATGCGTGATAAATGGATTGGGGTTTAAAATTTGGTTTTTTATATATATTAAAAAAAATAATAAAATAAAAAAAATAATAATAATAATAATAATTATAATAAATATTCTGCCTATTGAAGTCATTAAAATGGTCTTCTGTAGAAACATTTTAAAGGTATTTTCTCAGGAGACTTTTATAGAGAAAATTATGAGGCTCTCTCTCTCTCATTAGTTTGTATGTTATTGAAAAACAATTTTGAAGGTTTGTTCCTCACAGAATCCCAATTAAAATATTCACTATTTATAGAGAACATTGAAGGGATTTCTCTCTAAAGATTTCTTGTAAATGTCTCTCCTCTAAAATGCTTCCATTTTTATACTCTCAGCCATCTGACTACAGAGGGAATATATCATTTGATTTATATGATAATCACTCTACTCTCAAAGGCCCCTCTCCCACTTTTCTTCCTATTGAAGGCAATGGTCTTCTTCTCTGAAGAACAATTTTCAAGGTATTATCTTTAGAGGAAACCCCTTAAAGGCCCGCAATCTATAGAGTACATTAAAGGGATTTCTCTCCCCTCAAATACTCCCATTTTTATACAGTCAGCCATACAGCCATACGGCTACAGAGGGAATATATCATTTTATTTACATGTCTCTACTTTCAAAGCCACCCCCACCTTTTCTGCAGATAAAAGATATTTAAAGGATCTTCTTCTGAACAATAATTTTAAAGGTATGATGCTTAGAGAGCCACCAAAAAGGTCCACTATCTATAGAGTACATTTAAGGGATTTCTCTCTTAAGATTTCTTGTAAATGTCTCTCCTCTCAAACACTCCCATATTTATACACTCAGTTATATGGCTACAGAGTAAACATATCATTTGATTTTCATGTTAATTACTCTACTCTCAACGCCTCCTCATTTTTTCTACCTATTGAAGTCAATTAAATGGTCTTCTTCTCTGAAGAACAAAGTTAATGGTATTTTCCTTTACAGAACTCCCCTAAAAGGTCCTCCATCTAGAGAGAACATTAAAAAGGTTTTCTCTCTTAATATTTCTTGTAAATGTCTCTCCTCTCAAATACTCCCAGTCATATGGCTACAAACGGAATATATGATTTGCATGTTAATGACCCCCCTATTTCCTGCCAACAGAAGACCTTTAAATGCTCTTCTTCTCTAAGAGACAAATTTAATTATATTTCCCTTCGAAAAACCACCTAAAAGGTCCACTATCTAAAGAGAACATTAAAATATTTCCTCTCTCAAGATTTGTTGTAAATGACTCTCCTCTCAAATACTCCTCTTTTCATACTATCAGCCATATGGCAACAGAGGTTATATATCATTCGATACGACCAAAATGTGCCACATCGAAATAAGGGGTTTAGACCCTAGGTCTCTTTGAGCCAAATTTGTTTCAGGACATTTGGAGTCGATCTAGGGGTGTCCGTCATTCCGTGCGTCTGTCTGGCTAATAAAATTTGAAATAAGAGTCCAATTGTCTTGAAATTGGCACAACCCAATATGCCTATCAACACAAGATCTGGTATGAAGAATGTCGGACCACTCCTTTTGGTACCTCCCACCAACAAAGGGTCAATCTTTTTTATAACCAAAGTGCTCATAAAATGCGAAATGAGCATTCGATTCCTTTCAAATTCGTCACATCGTAATATTTCTATCAATACAAGATTTGTTGTGAAGGTGGAATATATCTGACCGCTTCTTCTGATACCTTCCCCACAAGGGGTCAACATTTCCAATAAGCATGAAGCTCATAAATCGAGAAATCAAAAACCGATTCCTTTCAAATTCAACATATCCCAATACCTCCATCAACACAAGCTCAGGTGTGAATATGGTATAAATCGGACAACTCCCTCTTGTACCTACCCCACAAATGGTTCAAAATTTTGAATAACGAAAATGCTCATAAAATGGGAAATAATCATCCAATTTCTTTCAAACTCGGCGTATTGCAAAATATCTACTAGCGCAAGATCTGGTGTGAAGATGGTGGATATGGGTCCACTACTTCTGATACCTTCCCCACAAAGGGCCCAACATTTTGAATAATTCTGACTCTCATAAAATGCGAAATAAACATCCAAATCTCTTCAAACTCGGCACATTCCAATATTTTTATCCACACAAAATCTGATATGAAAAACGGGTATGTCGGACCACCCTTTCTGGTACCTCTCCCACAAGGTGGTCAACATTTTCAATACTTCTGACTCTCATAAAAGGCGAAATAAGCATCGAATTCTTTTCAAATTTCACACATTCCAATATTTCTAGTAACACAAAATTTGCTGTGAAGGTGGTGGATATGGGTCCATTACTTCTGGTACCTCCCCCACAAAAGGGTAAAAACTTTGAAAAACCAAATCGCTCATAAAATGCGAAATGAGCATCCGATTCCTTTCAAACTCGGTAAATCTCAGTGTTTCTCCTAACACAAGATTTGGTGTGAAGATGGAATACATCGGTTCACTCCTTCAGGTATCTCCCCCAGAAATAGGTCAAAATTTTGGAAAACCAAAACGCTCATAAAATGCGATATAAGCATCCAATTGTTTTCAAATTTCACACATTTCAATATTTCTCCTAACACAAGATCTGGTGTGAAAATGGTAGATATCAGTCCGCTCTTTCTGGTACCTCCCCCACAAGAGGTCAAAATTTAGAATAATTATATATCTCTTAAAATGCGAAATAAGCATCTAATTCTCTTAAAATTTGAGGTATCGCAATATTTTTACAAGCACAAGATCTGCTATGAAGATGGTTGATATGGATCCACAACTTCTGGTACCTCCCCCACAAAGGGTCAACATTTTGAATAATAAAATAAGCATCAGATGCTTATTCCCAATTAGAAAATTTGTTACAGAACTACTGATATTTTCTCTTTTGCAATTTCTTAATTCCAGCCTGTTTTTCTTTACCGTAAAAAAAACTCACGCCCAAATCTCTTATTATGCCACTAAGCAGGTTGAGTCTTGTAAGCTTTTTTTTTATTATTAGCTATTTCTTGGTTTTTTGTTTTTATTTTTCGATTTCAGTTGACAAACCAAAATGTCTCAGCGTGATAACAAAAATGCGGAAAATATTGCCATTAAGAAAAATATATGCCTTTAGCTGCCACCATAACTCTTGATAATTTGGTCGTTTGCTCTTTTCCATAAGCTAATTTGTGTGGCTGTCGTACGCTGCATGTGCGGATTCTGTGAGCGGTTTGTTGGTTTTTTTCTTCTTGCTATTACAGAAATTATGGTTGTCTTGTTATTTGTCAAGCCATTTCATTTCATTTTCAGTTTTGTTGTTGTTTGGTTTTTGGGCGACAACTTTTCAACTTTTCTTGGATTGGTGTTATAAATTAGTTAACGATTTATAACACATTTCTTGTTGTTGTTTGGCGGAGACTATTGCTGCGGTTGCGGCTGCCGTCAGCAAAATAATGAAAGGTGCAAAATAGAAAATCAAAAGAGGTTTGAAAAGCCATGACAGAATATAATGTAACAAATAAATGACAGCCAATGTAATGATTTGAAAAAACACAAAATATGTTCGTGTGTGTGTGTGTATGACTGGGTGATTTGACAAGGCTGTTTTAATTAGAATCAATAAAATTGGAAGCATACTACTCGGGTTTTGAAAATCGCTTAGACACCAAGTTGGTGTAACGAACCATTTGCAGGTTTGTTGCTTAAGTCTTTTGTTTTTTTTTACAAAAAAATGATAATTCTCATAGTGAAATACTAAATTAAATGAGAAAATACTTCAAAGCGGTAATAAAAGACTTAAGAAACGAACTTTGTTTTATCAACCCCCCAATTCATGTTTGTTTCTTAAGTCTTTTGTTTCTTCCCACAACAATTTTAAGGAACCAATAGAAGATTTAAGAAATCTAAGATTAGAATCCGAAATAATATCCATAAACAATTTTTCTTTGATCTTTTCTTTTTGATCTGTTGATAAATAAAAAGATTTATTTAATGTTTCCGAGTGATTTCTCAAAAAAATCCCATAAAAATTCCATTATCGTAATCCCTGTCAAATAAATATAAAATAATAGAGCTTCGCTTTTGGAAAACACTTGCCAACTAAATTTTTTTTGGCAATTGTCAATAAAATATTATTAAATCGCCTTCACCTGGCTAGGATAATAAAACCATGTTAATGAATCACCTGCTCTCCATGAGTTATTAATGCGAATGAACTGTGACATCAATAACGGCCAGATAGACAAGAACTGCCTCTGATGATCATAAAAATTTTGGAAGAAGGAAGCATCGTCGCGCCATAATAACAATATAGGAAATTAATTTTTATTGGTTTTTTTGGAGTCGAATTCCGAACACTTTGCGGTTTTGTGGGTAAAAACAATTATTGGCGCCACATATGGAGCCGCAAAAAAGCCATGCAAAATTTTTGAAGTTTTTTTGAATTGTTTCCTTTAAATTTTTTGGTGGACTGAATTTATTTTTAAAAAGAAATTCAATCACTAAAGGATCTGTTGAGTACTTTATAGAAACCCCGTAAGGAAAAGTCTCTAATCCCAGTTCATGTTTGTTTCTTAAGTCTTTTGTTTTTTTCTTAGGGAAATTTTAGGGAACGAATAGTATATAAGGAACGAATAGCATATAATTTTCATATCGAAATATTAAATTAAATTAGAAACTATTCAAGGTCTATAACAAAAGACTGAAGAAACGAACTTTTTTTATCAACCACCAGTACATGTTTGCTTCTTAAGGCTTTTGTTTTTCCCACAAAAATTGTTAGAAAATAAATAATTTTTTCGGTGTCTAACAATATATGTGGATTTTTAAAAAATATATTTCTAAAGACTATCAACAAACACGGATTTTTTAAAAATATTTTTCGGGGTCTAACAATAAATAAACTATAAACAAACGTGGATTTTAAAAATATTTTTCTAAAGACTATCAACAAACGTGGATTTTTTAAAAATATTTTTATAAAGACTATCAACAAACGTGGATTTTTTAAATTTATTTTTATAAAGACTATCAACAAACGTGGATTTTTTAAATTTATTTTTATAAAGACTATCAACAAACGTGGATTGATACTATCAACAAACGTGGATTTTTTAAAAATATTTTTCTAAAGACTTTCAACAAACGTGGATTTTTAAAAATATTTTTCCAAGGACTCTCAACAAACGTGGATTTTTTAAAAATATTTTTCCAAGGACTCTCAACAAACGTGGATTTTTTAAAAATATTTTTCTAAAGAGAATCAGCAAAAGTGGATTCTTTAAAACTATTTTTCTAAAGAGTATCAACAATTGTGGATTTTTTAAAAATACTTTTTCTAAAGACTATCAACAAACGTGGATTTTTTAAAAATATTTTTCCAAGAGCTACTAAGAAACGTGAATTTTTTTTTTAATATTTTTCTAAGAGCTAGTAAGAAACGTGGATTTAAAAAAAATATTTTTCCAAGAGCTACTAAGAAACGGGGATTTAAAAAATTATTTTTCCAAAAGTTACTAAAAAACGTGGTTTTTTTTTAAAAATATTTTCCAAGAGCTACCAAGAAACGTGGATTTTTTAAAAAAAATTTTCCAAGAGCTACTTAGAAACGTGCATTTTTGTTAAATATTTTTCCAAGAGCTACTAAGAAACGTGAACTTTTTTAAAGATATTTTTCAAAGGTTATTAGGAAACGTGAATTTTTAAAAATATGTTTTAAAGAGCTACTATGAAGCGTTGATTTTTTAAAAGCATTTTTCCAAGAGCTACTAAGAAACGTGGATTTTTTGAAAATATTTTTCCAAGAGCTACGAAGAAAAGTGGATTTTTTAAAAATATTTTTTCAAGAGCTACTAAGAATCGTGGGTTTTTTAAAAATATTTTTTCAGGCCCTAACATCGAACGTAAATTTTTTAAAAATATTTTTTAGGCACTAACAACAAACGTGGATTTAAAAAAAAAAAATATTTTTTAGGCATTAACAACAAACGTGGATTTTTAAAAAATATTTTTTAGGCACTAACAACAAACGTGGATTTTTAAAAAATATTTTTTAGGCACTAACAACAAACGTGGATTTTTAAAAAATATTTTTCCAAGAGCTACTTAGAACATGGATTTTCTAAAAAAATATTTTGCCAAAAGCTACTAAGAAACTTGGATTTTTTAAAAATATTTTTTCAAGAGCTACTAAGAAACGAGGAATTTTAAAAAATATTTTTCCAAGAGCTACAAAGAAACGTGGATTTTTAAAAAATATTTTTCCAAGAGCTACTGAGAAACGTGGATTTTTAAAAAAAATATTTTTTTCAAGAGCTACTAAGAAACGTGGATTTTTAAAAAAATATTTTTTCAAGAGCTACTAAGAAACGTGGATTTTTAAAATATATATTTTCAAGAGCTACTAAGAAACGTGAATTTTTAAAATATATATTTTCAAGAGTACAAGAAACGTGGATTTTTAAAAAATATTTTTTTAAGAGCTACTAAGAAACGAGGAATTTTAAAAAATATATTTCCAATATCTACTAAGAAACGTGGATTTTTAAAAAATATTTTTCCAAGAGCTACTAAGAAACGTGGATTTTTAAAAAATATTTTTCCAAGAGCTACTAAGAAACGTAGATTTTTAAAAAATATATTTCCAAGAGCTACTAAGAAAGTGGATTTTTAAAAAATATTTTTCCAAGAGCTAGGATGTGACGTGGATTTTTTAAAAATATTTTTCCAAGAGCTAGGATGTGACGTGGATTTTTTAAAAATATTTTTCCAAGAGCTAGGATGTGACGTGGATTTTTTAAAAATATTTTTCCAAGAGCTAGGATGTGACGTGGATTTTTTAAAAATATTTTTCCAAGAGCTACTTAGAAACGTGGATTTTTAAAAAATATTTTTTCAAGAGCTAGGAGGTGACGTGGATTTTTTAAAAATATTTTTCCAAGATCTACTTAGAAACGTGGATTTTTAAACAAATATCTAGTTCCCTCTTCTTCTCATTGAAGATGCCATTGTTTATTTACAAAATCTGAACGTGTTATCATAGCTCGTCATACAAACTTCTAAAATCCATTGGCTTCTTTTATAATAAATTTCCCAATAGTTTAATGAACGCATATGTGTTTGCCAATGGAAACCTCTAATGCATATCTAATTACAGAGTACGCAATGTATGACAACATACAATTTCGTTACACTCAAAACTTCAATTGCATTTACAAAAAAAAAAGCAACAAAACCAAAAACCAACAACAAAAATAAATTACAATCAAGGTCATGTTGAAAATCAAAACCCCATGAAAAATTCAAATGTTTTGGGTTACATCAAAACATTTCACGAAATGTGTTGTTTTTTTTTTCTTAAAGAAAAACCCAATTTGTTGCTGAGGCCTGTGAAACATGTAAACTTATGCAAATTATTTTCAATGCCATGGGAAGGGTGGGAGGTAGTTGCTATATAGAAAAAGTGTTTGACATTTAAGTTGAAAAAATTTCAATATATTTTTCTATTGATAACATATTGACCTTGATGGTATTGAAAAAAAAATACCAATTGACAAAGAAATAATTACTGCCCTGTGTTTCGATTTGAAATGACATTTGAAGCAGAAGATTTATGGAGAAATAATCCATATCTATGATGATTCCAATCTTCATGGAAATAAAAGACATATGTATACATGTAATTACCATTTTTAATTGTCTCCACATGAGATCCACCATTTGTCAATATGAAAATCTCTTGACGAAGATTTGCCATCCATGTGTGAAAGAAAAAAATCATAAACACGTGACTCTTCTTTATAAATATTTCAATTATATTCTCGTTTCATTTTTCAAACCATTCAAAAACTCTTCATTCACAGCACTTTCATGTGAAATATTTCTTTGCCATTCTTTTTGTTTTTTTCTTTTTTTTTTCAAAATAAGTGGCAAATCTTGTTTTTAATTGCCAGCCATTTAAATCCACTCACGTTGCAGCAATTTGATTTTGATGTGTAAATTAGCCTTCATATGTGCTATATAAATATATATCCATTTGTTTATCGACATTTTGTTTTGTGGTTTAAGAATCTTTTTTCCCATGTCAATTCTGGAATTTATTGTGTGGCAAACCTATATTCACAAATGTTAAAGAAATTGGAAATCATATAAATGTCATCATTAAGAAAAGGCGAAATGGATTGTTTGGTCGTACGACGTAGGCAAATAATGGAATTGTTCTCTTTTTTGTTGAGGAGGTTAAAAGGTCAGTAAACCTTTTCGAAATAATTAAAAATTTTGTAGATTTTTTAAAAATGAAAACAAGCTGAAAATATTTCTGAATACCAATTGAGTAACAAAAATAAACAACATTTGTGTCTTAAGTCATTCGAAAGCAAAGAGAGAAATATGAGTAACGTTTGTGTCTTAAGTCTTTGGAAATCAAAGAGAGAAATATGAGTAAAGTTTGTGTCTTAAGTCTTTCCATATCAAAGTAAGGCTGGTGAAAGGAGTTTGTGTCTTAAGTCTTTAGATCAATGAAGTATGGGTCTTAAGTCTTTTGATATCATATAAATGGAGCTTGAGAACATTGAGAAAAGTGGATTTTTAAGAAACTATATTTTTGAAAAACTTTCACGAAGCTTGGAATTTTTTTTAATATTCTTTTTCAAGACTATCAACAAACGTGGATTTTTTAAAAATATTTTTTCGGGTTCTAATAATAAACCTAAATTTTTTAAAAATATTTTTTCGGGGTCTAACAATAAACGTAATTTTTTTAAAAATATTTTTGCAGGCACTAAATACAAACGTGGATTTCTCAAAAATATTTTTGTAAACACTATCAGGAAACGTGGATTATTTAAATTTTTTTCTAAAGACTCCCGATAAACGTGGATTTTTTAAAAATATTTTTTCGGGGTCTAACAAAAAACGTAAATTTTTTAAAAATATTTTTTCAGGCATTAAATACAAACGTGGATTTCTCAAAAATATTTTTATAAACACTATCAGGAAACGTGGATTATTTAAATTTTTTTTCTAAAGACTCCCGATATACGTGGATTTTTTAAAAATATTTTTCTAAAGACTATCATCAACGTGGATTTTTTAAAAATATTTTTCTAAAGACTATCAACAAACGTGTTTTTTATAAATATATTTTTTTTTTTTAAATTTTATAAGAAATATAAACCAAGAAATATTAACCAACGTGGATTTTTTAAAAATATTTTTCTAATGCTACGACAAACGTAGGTTTGTTGAAAATATTTTTCTAAAGACTGTCGAAAAACGTGAATTTTTTAAAAATATTTTTCTAAAGACTGTCAATAAACGTGAATTTTTTAAAAATATTTTTTAAAGACTATCAACAAACGTGGATTTAAAAAAAAATTCTAAAGACTATCGATAAACGTGATTTTTTTAAAAATGTTTTCATAAAGACTATCAACTCTCGTGGATATTTTAAAAATATTTTTCTAGAGACGATCAACAAATGTGGATTTGTTAAAAAATATTTTTTCTAAAGATGGATTTTTTAAAAATATTTCTCTAAAGACTATCAACAAAAGTGGATTTTTTAATATTTTCCAAGAGCTACAAAGAAACGTGGATTTTTTTTAAATATTTTTTCCAAGAGCCATTAACAAACGTGAATTCTTTAAAAATATTTTTCAAATGTGTATTTTTTTTAAATATCAAAACAATGCCAAGTGTTAGCCGTCTTCTAAAAATTTCAAGAAGTCCTACTACCCATTGAAGAAGTCAATGTTTTTTTTTACAAAATATGAACGCATTTTAAAAAACTTCAAAAATCCAATGGCTCTCTATACTAATTTTCCCAATAGTTTAATGAACGTATATGTGTTTCTCAATGGAAACCCCTAATGCATATCTATTACAGAGTACGCAATGTATGACAATATAAAATTTCGTTACACTCAAAACTTCTATTGCATATACAAACGTGGATTTTTAAATAATACTTTTTTTAAGAACTATCAACAAACGAGGATTTTTTTAGGAGCTATCAACAAACGTAGATTTTTTAAAAAAATATTTTTTAAGAGCTATCAACATTACTTTAAATCCACGGCGTTTGTGTCTTAAGTCTTCTGTTATCAATGAAACACCTATGAATAAAGTTTGGGTCTTAAGTCTTTTGTTCATAGTGGGATGTTATTTTATATTTAGCAGTTTTTTGTTCAAATACTTGGTTTCTAATGAAATTTGATAAATATTCGTCAGAATCCTAAAGATCCGTTTTGCATTTTGGAGTGTTTGCTTTGAAATATTTCAATATTTTAGAAATTTTCCCCTTACTTGTTTAACAACATTTTCTGATCTTATTTGAACCCCTTTGTGCTGCCGATAATAGGCCAATTGTTAGTTAATTGTTATTGCCACTTGTTTTCGTAATTGCTTTCATTTCAATAAATTCTAATATAGTTATCTTATTTAGCTGTCAATGGACAACATATTTTCATGAGTTATTTCATTTCTTATAGAATTTGCCTTAAGAGTAATTTGCCCCATTTCAATTGATTTATATCTTTCCATTGGTGGAGTGGTGGCTTTTAATTATCAGACATAATAGCATTTTTTGTAGGTTTTTTTTCTGATTCGAACTCAAAAACTGAAGGAGGAAGCTTTAGTGTAATATAATTCAATAAATTATTAATAATTAAATAAAAATATATTTTTCTAAGACTTTCAAGAAACTTATATTTTTTAAAAATAATTTTAAGAGCTATTAAGAAATGTAGATTTAATAAAAATATTTTTATAGGACTGTCGAGAAACCTGGATATTTGAAAAATATTTTTTCAAGAGCTACGTGGATTTTGTAAAAATATTTTTTAAGAGCTATTAAAAATGTAGATTTAATAAAAAATATTTTTATAGGGCTGTCGAGAATCCTGGATATTTGAAAAATATTTTTTCAAGAGCTACGTGGATTTTTTTAAAAATATTTTTCAGAAACCATTAATAAATGTGGATTTTTTAAAAATATTTTTTAAAAGCCACTAAGAAACGTCGATTTTTTAAAATATTTTTTTTAAGCAAGTAAGGGACATGGATTTTTTAAAAATATTTTTCCAAGAGCTACTAAAAACGTAGATTTTTATAAGAATATTCTTCAAGATTTCAAGAAACGTGGATTTATTAAAAACATTTTTTTTAAATACTCTCAAAAAACGTGGATTTTTAAAAATGTTTTTTGAAATGACTCTCAAGAATTTTTTAAAAATGTTTTTTCAAGGACTACCAGATAATGTGGATTTTTTAAAAATATTTTTTCAAGGACTACCAGATAACGTGGATTTTTTAAAAATATTTTTTCAAGGACTACCAGATAACGAGGATTTTTTAAAAATATTTTTTCAAGGACTACCAGATAACGTGGATTTTTTAAAAATATTTTTTCAAGGACTACCAGATAACGTGGATTTTTTAAAAATATTTTTTCAAAGACTACCAGATAACGTGGATTTTTTAAAAATATTTTTTCAAGGACTACCAGATAACGTGGATTTTTTAAAAATATTTTTTCAAGGACTACCAGATAACGTGGATTTTTTGAAAATATTTTTTCAAGGACTACCAGATAACGTGGATTTTTTAAAAATATTTTTTCAAAGACTACCAGATAACGTGGATTTTTTAAAAATATTTTTTCAAGGACTACCAGATAACGTGGATTTTTTAAAAATATTTTTTCAAGGACTACCAGATAACGTGGATTTTTTAAAAATATTTTTTCAAGGACTACTAGATAACGTGGATTTTTTAAAAATATTTTTTCAAGGACTACCAGATAACGTGGATTTTTTAAAAATATTTTTTCAAGGACTACTAGATAACGTGGATTTTTTAAAAATATTTTTTCAAGGACTACCAGATAACGTGGATTTTTTAAAAATATGTTTAAAGAGTCATTATGAAATGTTGATTTATTAAAAATATTTTTAAAGGACTGTCGAGAAACCTGGATTTTTGAAAAATATTTTTTTCAAGCGCTATTAAGAAACATGGATGTTTTATAAATGTTGTTTAGAGACCATTTATGAACGCGAATTTTTAAAAAAAATATTTTTTGGAGACCATTTATAAACATGAATTGTTAAAAAATATTTTTTTCAAGGACTACCAGAAAACGTGGAATTTTAAAAAAATATTTTTTCAAGGACTACTAGGAAATATGGTTTTTAAAAAATGTTTTTTTTTTTAAATAAGGACTGTAAGGAAATGTGGTTTTTTAAATATTTTTTTAGGGATTACAAGAAAACGTGTTTTTTTAAATATTTCTTCAAGAGCTATTAAGAAATGTGGATTTTCTACAAATATTTTTCAGGGTCTAACAATGGTCTAAAAATATTTGTTTAAAGACTCCCAAAAATTGTGGATTATTTAAAAATATTTTTCAAGGTCGAACAATGAAAATGGATTTTATAAAAATAATTTTTCAAGGACAACCATGAAGTGTGATTTTCTTAAAAAAAAATCAGGAGCTATAAAGGAACGTGGATAAAAAAATATTTTCATCGATTTCTTTTATTTTATCAGGAGCTAGTGTATTTTTTAAAAATGTTTTTCTTGTTCTATTGAGAAACGTTGCTTTTGTTTTAATGTTTTGTTTTTTTACGGTTTTTTTAAATGTTGAATCTTTAAATTTATATATTTTCAGGGCTACCAAGAAAAGTGAAATTTTTAGTTTTTTCAGGAGTTTTTAAGATAAGTGGTTTTTTATACCCTCAGCCATATCGCTATCGTTTGATACGTGCAAAATGTGCTTAAATGAAATAACGTTTTAGACCTACTTCAGGGCACTTGGAGTCGATCTAGGGGTGTCCGTCCATTCATCCGTCCGTCTGTCTGGTTGGCTGTTGCGCATGATAACTCTCGAAGAGAACATCCGATTTGGTCTAAATATGGTACATCGTAATATTATTATCAAGGAAATGTGAAAAGGGAATAAATCGGCCAACTTCTCTAGTACGCGCTCAGCAAAAGTTCTACAGTTTCTAAAATATATATCCATATATCTCATGTCTCACAATATTTATACCATACTCATAAACGGACATAAGCTAATACATTTAGCTTTTATTTTTAGCCCGAACTGAGGAATAATCGGGGGTTTTATACGAATATTTTTTTTTTTTAGAAATATTTTAGAATTTTCTAAGAAGATATTTTCATGTTTTAATAAAGCTGAATTGTATGAGTTATTCAATAATAAATAAAATTTGAAACATTTTTTTATTTATGCCAAAGTTTTAGACTTTTAACATATGTCAAAAAGTCAAAAATGTATTTGTCAATTGAACACCTTCATAATTTAAAATATTTGACCAAAATTGCTTAATTTGACACAGACATATTTTCCCACACAGCATTTGTTACGTGACTATGACGATGTCGACGTCGAAGCCATGGTGAATGAATAACATTTATTGACAATTTAAGATGGCCAAGAATGTAGGTGTTAATTTGTCAAAAAACAAAAAAAATTAATAATAAAAAAAAATAAATAAATATACATATTAACGTTTTGAACATTTCAGGTGAATTTGAAAATAATAGCTTATAACACTTGTCTTATTTTGGATAAGTTTTTATGTAGAAAGAGGTGACTTATGGGTGAATGAACTTTAAAAAAAAATAAACATTTTTTTTTAAATATTAACAAATATGTTTACGTAATATTAGTTTCAAATATATATGTGTTATTTTAATATTAAGGGGTATTAAGGTAAAAATGAGCATTCCTGATAGATATTTTGTTAATATATCTACAGGGATAATTTTCAAATTATAAAACGTTGAAACTAGGATGGGAGAGCCAGTCCTAATCTATTATTTTTTCAGAAATATTTTAACCGAGCTTAAAAAGAATCCCTGACTTTTTTGATGATCCTTTCTTGTTCTTTAGAGTAAATTATTTTCTGTGAAAATCTTGACCTTTTGTGGGGCAGGTACCAGAAGGTGTGGGCCGATATTGCCCATCTCCTAACTCGACCTAAGTTTGAAAAAAATGTTACGATATGCCAAGTTTGAACCAAAAATCCCTTCGAGAGTTGTGCGCACCATTCAGCCAGCTGAACAGATTGATGGACGGATACCCCTTGATCGACTCCAAATGTTGTGAAACTTATTTTGTCCAAAGAGATCTAGGTCTAAAAA
Organism: Musca domestica; assembly: GCF_030504385.1. Taxonomy (NCBI): domain Eukaryota; kingdom Metazoa; phylum Arthropoda; class Insecta; order Diptera; family Muscidae; genus Musca; species Musca domestica. Next base: position 6,676,525 of record NW_026712336.1, on the reverse strand, counting down.
CTTTATTTCGATAAGCCACGTTGCCATATGGAAGAGGACTCTTTAAAGGAGATATTTACACAATTTTGGAAACCTTGGAATACATAAACACTTAAAATAAAAAAAATTTTAATAAAAGCCCCAAAACATCTTTATTTAAATCAAAGGCCTCAAAATACTTCATTAAAATTATAATTATAGCCCAAGTTTCCCATTTCCTAGCAATCAAATGCTATCTGATTTTGAAATTCTTTAAGAACTATTTATCTCGCTTTGTACCAATGCCGCCTTAGCTAAAATATGCAAAATTTGCAAATCTTCAAAACCGATAATTTTATCGGCTCTTCTTGGGCTCTTAGAATTACCATTTAAGTTAAGACTGCTTATGCGTTATGCTTGTCAATGTTTCTACCTCATTCCACCATTTGGCCATCTTCATTGTAATTGTTTATTCATTTCGCTTTTTAACGTTTTATCTTGATTAATTTGCGTCTTTATTTCAAGTTTAGTTCTTCATAGTTTTTGCTGGAGAAACAGAAGAAGATGTTGAAAATGAAAAACGCTGATGTGAGCAACAAAAATCAGAAATTTATGTGAACAGCTTGCAGAAATGGCATTACAAGAGAAACAAGTGACATTTAAAGAAAACCAACAAGAAATACCCATCAGCAACAAGAATTAGTAATGGCCGAAATGATGGCCAATCATTAGTGCCATAAAGTCATAAACATAAATGGTGTTGCTGGCAGGGGCAAGAAGGACAGGTAGCTTGCGTTAAACAAAATAGCAAATGTCTTTGTTGGTGTAATAATAAATAAATAAATAATAATAATAATAATAATAATAGTAATAATAATAATAATAATAATAATAATAATAATAATAATAATAATAATAAGAATAATACAAATAATAATAATAATAATAATAATAATACAAATAATAATACAAATAATAATAATAATAATAATAATAATAATAATAATAATAATAATAATAATAATAATAATAATAATAATAATAATAATAATAATATAATAATAATAATAATAATAATAATAATAATAATAATAATAATAATAATAATAATAATAATAATAATAATAATAATAGCAATAACAATAATAATAATAATAATAATAATAATAATAGAACAGTGTGGCTTGTTTGTTCGGGATACCGTAGTATTTTGTTTTTGCAAAATGGTCTGGCTTTTTCCCTTTATTGTTGTTTTTATAAAAACAACGTTTGTTTATTAGTGGAAAACGATGGTAATGTTTACCAGGGGGTAAGGCAGGGAATACCTAGGTTTCGGAAAGAGCCACCAATCCTCATCAGTTCCCTTGTTTTTGCCTGGGATATTCTCCCCAGAAGTTATTTTAAAAATAACTTCTATGACAAAAAACATTTTTTACCCAAGTGACGAGATCGTAAGCTCAATAGAAGAGGAACCAAAGAATTAAATAAAACTAAAATTCTCTTGGAAAGTCTTCTATATCTTACAACCGCATAGAAGTTATTTTTAAAATAACTTCTGGGGAGAATATCCCAGGCAAAAACAAGGGAACTGATGAGGATTGGTGGCTCTTTCCGAAACCTAGGTATTCCCTGCCTTACCCCCTGGTAAACATTACCATCGTTTTCCACTAATAAACAAACGTTGTTTTTATAAAAACAACAATAAAGGGAAAAAGCCAGACCATTTTGCAAAAACAAAATACTACGGTATCCCGAACAAACAAGCCACACTGTTCTATTAATAGACAAGGCACGGTCGACGAAGGGTTTTTGTTGTAACAGACAAAACCAACTTACATGGTTATGCTACTTCGTTCAGGCTGAACGAAAGCATAACAAGTGGAGAAAGATGTAAATGTTTATAAGTGCGGTTGTAAGATATAGAAGACTTTCCAAGAGAATTTTAGTTTTATTTAATTCTTTGGTTCCTCTTCTATTGAGCTTACGATCTCGTCACTTGGGTAAAAAATGTTTTTTGTCATAGAAGTTATTTTTAAAATAACTTCTGGGGAGAATATCCCAGGCAAAAACAAGGGAACTGATGAGGATTGGTGGCTCTTTCCGAAACCTAGGTATTCCCTGCCTTACCCCCTGGTAAACATTACCATCGTTTTCCACTAATAAACAAACGTTGTTTTTATAAAAACAACAATAAAGGGAAAAAGCCAGACCATTTTGCAAAAACAAAATACTACGGTATCCCGAACAAACAAGCCACACTGTTCTATTAATAGACAAGGCACGGTCGACGAAGGGTTTTTGTTGTAACAGAAGATGTAAATGTTTATAAGTGCGGTTGTAAGATATAGAAGACTTTCCAAGAGAATTTTAGTTTTATTTAATTCTTTGGTTCCTCTTCTATTGAGCTTACGATCTCGTCACTTGGGTAAAAAAATGTTTTTTGTCATAGAAGTTATTTTTAAAATAACTTCTGGGGAGAATATCCCAGGCAAAAACAAGGGAACTGATGAGGATTGGTGGCTCTTTCCGAAACCTAGGTATTCCCTGCCTTACCCCCTGGTAAACATTACCATCGTTTTCCACTAATAAACAAACGTTGTTTTTATAAAAACAACAATAAAGGGAAAAAGCCAGACCATTTTGCAAAAACAAAATAATAATAATAATAATAATAATAATAATAATAATAATAATAATAATAATAATAGCAATAACAATAATAATAATAATAATAATAATAATAATAATAATAATAATAATAATAATAATAATAATAATAATAATAATAATAATAATAATAATAATAATAATAAAAACGCAGGGGCATCCTCCAAAAAGGATGACGGGCCTAACGACCCCGCGGACCCCAAGTGAATCCCGAGAGCGTCTGTCTCGAATCGAGCGGCTTTCAGGTCAGCGTCTGTTTCCCAGGTCAGGGGCGGCTGTACACCACACGTCTTTTGGGTAGGCAGACGTCAACAAAAATACCCAAACCCACAAAAAACAAATATGGAGACACAAAATAATAATAATAACATTACCACAACAAACCAACTAACTTCCACATCTGAACAACGGACCAACACAACCATAAGTCCACCTGTTACACGCGCTTCCTCTGTTATTCGAGAACAGACGACCGCTACGACAGGGCTGCCGCGACGCAGAATAAAGTGGACGCAAGACATGAATATGTCAGTCCTAAAGGCGTACTTTAAAGCCAAACGCGCGGAAAACCAAACTGGTTACAGGCAGCAAATGTATACTCTCTTTCTTTCCGAGTACCCTGAACTATCCCATCTCACCCCACAAAACATAGCAGACAGACGAGCTGCTATAATAAGAAATAATTTAATTCCAGTAACCGTACAAGAAGAAATACGACAAACTGTAGAACGAGAATCACAACATGATTCTACGTCACAAATACCCCCAAGTAGTATCGTACCTAATGTAACACCAACCTATCCAGATACGATTAATACCATTCCAGAAAACACAATACTAAGTGATACCCCACACAGATCACCCCAAGCATCAAACACAGATCCACACACTGATATAATAATAAAAACAATAGAAACCTTCAACGAAATGAAAATTAAGTTCTCTGGAATCAGCCCCGAAAACAGACCATATATAGCAAAACCAATCCCCTCGAAAAAACTAAAAGCAATAACATCAATAGTAAACAACCACATCCTACCACATGAATTATCAGATGAACTCAACTATAACCACCTAAGTGCACTTATATACTGTAGTGCCAACACCATAGCTACTTTAACTAACAAAACACAAAAACCCAGCATGTCAAAACCCTATAATACACCAACAAGAAGAACTAAAATAAACAATCCAACGTCGAAACAACAAACCCACCTAAAACCCCGGTGGCAATTTAGATTACAGGGAAAGATAGACCAATATAGACGGGACTTAGGCGTAATCACAAGCCACATAAGCGGGAAAACAGGGAAAAGGTGTAAAAATAAATTAAACCATATAAAAAGAAAATACATAATCCACACTCAATTTGAACCAAGGAACAGCTCTATAGAACAAATCCGCGACACTATAAAACAAAGACTACTAAAATACACAACAAGACTACGATCATACATGAAAAGCTATCAAAGGTCAAAACAAAACAAACAGTTCCAAAATAACCAAAAAAGATTTTATAACAGTCTAGCCACAAATTCAATACCGATTTCATCCACCCAAAACAATATTAATATAGTGGAAATAGAGCACTTCTGGAAAGCAATCTGGAGCCAAGAAGTCAACCACAATCCTCATCCTGCATGGATAAATACTATCATCGAAAGCACCTCAACAAACCTCAACATGAGCCACTACACAATTACAGAACCCATATTCAAAAAAGTAATTAAAAAACTGCACAATTGGAAACAACCCGGACCGGACAAAATACACAATTTCTACTACAAGTATCTTACTCCTCTACATCCGCAAATTATTAAAATATTTAACAATATGCTAGAACATCCCGAAAATATACCTGCCGACATGAGCTCCGGGATAACATACCTCAAACCTAAAACTGAAAACCCATCTTCTCCGGCCCAATACAGACCAATAACATGTCTTAATACGGCATACAAAATTTTCACGGCATGTATAAGCCAAGAAATATCCGAATATTGCGTATCTCAGGACATAATTGCAGAAGAGCAAAAAGGGTGCCGTCAAGGAACTAAGGGATGCAAGGACCAACTTATAATAGACAGTATTGTAACGAAGCAAGCTATAAAAAATCGTAAGAACATGTATGCTGCCTTTATAGATTACCAAAAGGCCTTCGACTCCGTGCCACACTCCTGGATAATTGAAGTATTAACCATATATAATATCAACCCAGTAATAATAAAATGCATAAAACAACTTATGCAAAACTGGAAGACCACTCTCCATGTTCGAAATGGATCCGACAATCTAACATCAAACCCAATCAGGATCGCAAGGGGGATATACCAGGGCGACTCTCTAAGCCCACTGCTCTTCTGCATAGCACTCAACCCTCTCTCTACACTCCTCAAACAAAGCCTATACGGCTATAGACTTAAAACAACTGAAAACTTCAGAATATCACACTGCTTTTACATGGATGATATTAAATTATACGCTGGAACAAAACCCAACCTGAACCAATTGCTAACAATTGTGGAAATCTTCTCCAAAGACATCAAAATGGCATTTGGAATTGACAAATGTAAAACGCAAAACATAACCAAAGGTAAATACAATACAGGAGAAACATTTAGCACATCGACTGGACAACAAATAAATCCACTTCTAAAAGAGGAGCACTACAAATATCTGGGTATCCGACAAAACATTACTATCGACCATACAACCCATAAAGTAAAAATAAAACAAGAACTCTCAAATCGACTTCAAAAGATATGTAAAACCGCGCTCAATGGAAAGAACCTCATAAAGGCAATAAACACCTACTCAATACCTCTCTTAACATACACCTTCGGAATAATATCATGGACCCCCACAGACCTAACTGACCTAGATAGGACTGTTAGAAAAACATTGACCAGATATAAACAACACCACCCTAAATCTTGCTTGGAAAGATTATATATTCCAAGGAAGATGGGTGGAAGAGGACTTCTTAATATCCAAAACTTACATGATAAACAAATAAATTCATTAACGAACTATTTCACGACGAAAGCAACAACATCGGCACTTTACAACGCAATAGCAAGATCCGACGACAACCTTACACCACTAAACCTAAAAAACTACACAGAAAGACCTACCGACAGTATTCAATCATTATCACAAAAATGGAAATCAAAACCACAACACGGGAAATATCCCAACCATATCTACAAAACATACGTTGATTCCGAAAATACAGCAAATTGGCTCAAGTACAGTAATATATATGCCGAAACAGAAGGCTTCATAATGGCAATACAAGACGGGGTAATACAAACGAGGAACTACAGGAAATATATCATGCACGACAACACTATCCCAAACGACCAATGTAGAAGATGTGGGGCAGCCTCAGAAACAATAGCACATCTACTCAACAGTTGCACTACACTAACACACAATCACTACACAACAAGGCACAACAATATTGGAAAAATAATCTACATAAATATAATCAAATCATTAAAGATCAATGAACGCACTACATACTACTACAAATACCACCCGAAGCCCATACTAGAAACCGACAACTATACCATATACTGGGATAGATCAATACTGGTGAATAATCCACCAGATATAACCATACCAAATAGACCAGATATGATAATCATAGACAAGACAGCACACACAGCAAAAATAATAGACTTCGCAGTCCCACTAGACAACAATATAATAGAAACCATCAACACAAAGAAATCTAAATACCAACCATTATCACAGTACCTGAAAAACTCATTAACACTTCAGAAAATAGAAATTCTACCAATAGTAATAAGCTCTTTAGGTACTATACCACTGGAAACTACAAAATCTATAGAAAAGTTAAACTTACATAGCAAGATCCTAACCGAAATGCAGAAAGCTGTGCTGATAAAGGCAACATCAATAATAAGGGAGACAATCGGATAAGAAAATATAATGGATGCTTTACATCCCAACAGAGCGCAACCTTTGGTCACAGACCCGGTGCGTAAATTCCAGCAAACGCTGAGAATGTATGAACTCAAATAATAATAATAATAATAATAATAATAATAATAATAATAATAATAATAATAATAATAATAATAATAATAATAATAATAATAATAATAATAATAATAACAATAATAATAATAATAATAATAATAATAATAATAATAATAATAATAATAATAATAATAATAATAATAATAATAATAATAATAATAATAATAATAATAATAATAATAATAATAATAATAATAATAATAATAATAATAATAATAATAATAATAATAATAATTATAATAATAATAATAATAATAATAATAATAATAATAATAATAATAATAATGAATTATCAGATGAACTCAACTATAACCACCTAAGTGCACTTATATACTGTAGTGCCAACACCATAGCTACTTTAACTAACAAAACACAAAAACCCAGCATGTCAAAACCCTATAATACACCAACAAGAAGAACTAAAATAAACAATCCAACGTCGAAACAACAAACCCACCTAAAACCCCGGTGGCAATTTAGATTACAGGGAAAGATAGACCAATATAGACGGGACTTAGGCGTAATCACAAGCCACATAAGCGGAAAAACAGGGAAAAGGTGTAAAAATAAATTAAACCATATAAAAAGAAAATACATAATCCACACTCAATTTGAACCAAGGAACAGCTCTATAGAACAAATCCGCGACACTATAAAACAAAGACTACTAAAATACACAACAAGACTACGATCATACATGAAAAGCTATCAAAGGTCAAAACAAAACAAACAGTTCCAAAATAACCAAAAAAGATTTTATAACAGTCTAGCCACAAATTCAATACCGATTTCATCCACCCAAAACAATATTAATATAGTGGAAATAGAGCACTTCTGGAAAGCAATCTGGAGCCAAGAAGTCAACCACAATCCTCATCCTGCATGGATAAATACTATCATCGAAAGCACCTCAACAAACCTCAACATGAGTCACTACACAATTACAGAACCCATATTCAAAAAAGTAATTAAAAAACTGCACAATTGGAAACAACCCGGACCGGACAAAATACACAATTTCTACTACAAGTATCTTACTCCTCTACATCCGCAAATTATTAAAATATTTAACAATATGCTAGAACATCCCGAAAATATACCTGCCGACATGAGCTCCGGGATAACATACCTCAAACCTAAAACTGAAAACCCATCTTCTCCGGCCCAATACAGACCAATAACATGTCTTAATACGGCATACAAAATTTTCACGGCATGTATAAGCCAAGAAATATCCGAATATTGCGTATCTCAGGACATAATTGCAGAAGAGCAAAAAGGGTGCCGTCAAGGAACTAAGGGATGCAAGGACCAACTTATAATAGACAGTATTGTAACGAAGCAAGCTATAAAAAAATCGTAAGAACATGTATGCTGCCTTTATAGATTACCAAAAGGCCTTCGACTCCGTGCCACACTCCTGGATAATTGAAGTATTAACCATATATAATATCAACCCAGTAATAATAAAATGCATAAAACAACTTATGCAAAACTGGAAGACCACTCTCCATGTTCGAAATGGATCCGACAATCTAACATCAAACCCAATCAGGATCGCAAGGGGGATATACCAGGGCGACTCTCTAAGCCCACTGCTCTTCTGCATAGCACTCAACCCTCTCTCTACACTCCTCAAACAAAGCCTATACGGCTATAGACTTAAAACAACTGAAAACTTCAGAATATCACACTGCTTTTACATGGATGATATTAAATTATACGCTGGAACAAAACCCAACCTGAACCAATTGCTAAAAATTGTGGAAATCTTCTCCAAAGACATCAAAATGGCATTTGGAATTGACAAATGTAAAACGCAAAACATAACCAAAGGTAAATACAATACAGGAGAAACATTTAGCACATCGACTGGACAACAAATAAATCCACTTCTAAAAGAGGAGCACTACAAATATCTGGGTATCCGACAAAACATTACTATCGACCATACAACCCATAAAGTAAAAATAAAACAAGAACTCTCAAATCGACTTCAAAAGATATGTAAAACCGCGCTCAATGGAAAGAACCTCATAAAGGCAATAAACACCTACTCAATACCTCTCTTAACATACACCTTCGGAATAATATCATGGACCCCCACAGACCTAACTGACCTAGATAGGACTGTTAGAAAAACATTGACCAGATATAAACAACACCACCCTAAATCTTGCTTGGAAAGATTATATATTCCAAGGAAGATGGGTGGAAGAGGACTTCTTAATATCCAAAACTTACATGATAAACAAATAAATTCATTAACGAACTATTTCACGACGAAAGCAACAACATCGGCACTTTACAACGCAATAGCAAGATCCGACGACAACCTTACACCATTAAACCTAAAAAACTACACAGAAAGACCTACCGACAGTATTCAATCATTATTACAAAAATGGAAATCAAAACCACAACACGGGAAATATCCCAACCATATCTACAAAACATACGTTGATTCCGAAAATACAGCAAATTGGCTCAAGTACAGTAATATATATGCCGAAACAGAAGGCTTCATAATGGCAATACAAGACGGGGTAATACAAACGAGGAACTACAGGAAATATATCATGCACGACAACACTATCCCAAACGACCAATGTAGAAGATGTGGGGCAGCCTCAGAAACAATAGCACATCTACTCAACAGTTGCACTACACTAACGCACAATCACTACACAACAAGGCACAACAATATTGGAAAAATAATCTACATAAATATAATCAAATCATTAAAGATCAATGAACGCACTACATACTACTACAAATACCACCCGAAGCCCATACTAGAAACCGACAACTATACCATATACTGGGATAGATCAATACTGGTGAATAATCCACCAGATATAACCATACCAAATAGACCAGATATGATAATCATAGACAAGACAGCACACACAGCAAAAATAATAGACTTCGCAGTCCCACTAGACAACAATATAATAGAAACCATCAACACAAAGAAATCTAAATACCAACCATTATCACAGTACCTGAAAAACTCATTAACACTTCAGAAAATAGAAATTCTACCAATAGTAATAAGCTCTTTAGGTACTATACCACTGGAAACTACAAAATCTATAGAAAAGTTAAACTTACATAGCAAGATCCTAACCGAAATGCAGAAAGCTGTGCTGATAAAGGCAACATCAATAATAAGGGAGACAATCGGATAAGAAAATATAATGGATGCTTTACATCCCAACAGAGCGCAACCTTTGGTCACAGACCCGGTGCGTAAATTCCAGCAAACGCTGAGAATGTATGAACTCAAATAATAATAATAATAATAATAATAATAATAATAATTATCATAAGGTCCTTCTCTCATTTACAATGCACTTTATCAAGTCATTCTTCCCTCTCTGTCGACACTATCGATTGTTATTTGTGTTATCACTTCATTGAGAATTACCGCTGTTTTGCTAATTGCTCTTTCTTCTGATGTTCGGTTTATCGTAACTGAGCGCAATTGACTCATTTCAAATTCCTTCTTCGACAAAGAGATGAAACTTCAAATGATCCAATTGCGCTCAAAAATGGGAATCGGAATAACAGAAGAAAGAGAAATTAGCAAAACAGCGGTAATTCACAATGAAGTGATAACACAAATAATAATCGATAGTATCGAGAAAAAATGCTATCGAATTGATACGGTCTGTTCTGTAACAAATGCATCGGGGAATAGTTGTTCAAATCATGTTTCAGAGATTTGGTTGCTTCTTTGTTCAATATTTAAATGTAATTTCAAAATGGCTTGATAAAGTGTTATGCAAATGGGAGAAAAGCCTTACAAGTGAGACATCGTCAGTGGGGAGGAAACATTTTCTAAGACACCTTTTTATAGTCTTCCCAATGAGAGGAAATATAACATTTTTTTACTCTCAACCATATGGCTAGAGAGGCTATAATTAATTTGTATATGGCGAAAATTTGCCTCATCGAAATAACGGGTTTAGATCCTAGGTCTCTTTGGACTAAATCCTTCCCAATGAGAGGAAATTTAATATTTATTTGAAATACAATCCTACACGTCTCTTCTGTTTCCACCACTCTCTTCGAACAGCATCTGATCGATGATATGAGGTATTGTAGCCAAATATCCCATATTTCCAAAAATGTTTGAAATACATTATCACTCTTTTCTTCCTTTCCACTACTCTCTTCGAAGAGCATCTAAATGATCAATTGAGACCTTGTAGGCAAATATGCCACCATTGCAACATTGTTGCTCTAATCCTCCACTCTCTCTATTTAAATACTCATTTAAACATTCCACACAACGCAAATAAACTAGAAGGGATTTTTTAATCTCCAAAAATCCATAAATTCAAAAGCCACCAAATATCTAACCTTGACAGTTGATGTCATGTACAAATCGATATCAGAATGTCATATTAGTTGTTAATACAAATGTTAATTAACATTTTTGCTAATAGATTACTTAGTAAAGTTCTTAATCTTTGGCAAAGAAATCAAAACTAAAGCGAAAACTTGCTACAGCCTACAAGAAGACGAAGAAAAAAAACACAGAATTCTGCGATCCCACTTTTATTCCATGGAACAAGAACAAGGATAACAAGTTCTTTGTAAATCAAAATAAAAACGTTGAAAAAAATGCGTGCAGTGACTTTGATAGATAATGACTTTGACAAATCAAATGTCAAAATGACCAAAAAAAATCCAAATCAAAACTCATTCATAATCCATGGAATAATCATATTTTGTGGAGAGACAAAAAAAAAATTGAAATCGAAATCACAAATTGCGCAAAATTCACATTGAACTTGTTCTTTTGCCAAGAATCAAATCGAACATAAAAAAATTGAATTCCAAAAAAAAAACAAAAATTATTAAAACCATGCTGCGTTGGACTAAGTCTAATCTGAAAACAGCTTTCAAATACAATTAAATGATAGAAATATTCAGACCCCAACTAATTGCTTGTAAATTGCTGAGTATTCAAATCTAGAATTGTAACTGAAAAAAACAAAAAAACGCAAAGATCACATTTGGCCACATCACCAGCAGCAACAACCAACAGCATTTTGCAGTTGGCCAATTCTTAAGGTCATGTCTGAAGAAAAAACCATTTGAAATTCAAGTGCGTTTTTTCAGATCTACATAATGTAATTTAACGCTTTGCCCACCAATGTCTTAGAACATAATTCTAAACGAAGAAAAAAAAATAATAATTGTTATTATTTTAGCTTAAAATGTGTCTGAGTGTTTGGCAACTTGTTTAGGTGCCAACCACAACCACTGCTATGGTCAATGTTAATTTCGCTCGAACAAACGCATTTTAATGCAATCGAGTATTAGAACAAAAAAAATTAAATATCAAAAAATGTATTACATTAAGTCGTAAACTTGTATGAGGTGTTATTATTTTTTAGTATTAAACTGTGGGGGGTTGTATTAATTGCGAACCCTATAATCGGTATATTTGAACCTCTGTACTATTATAAGAAAATTATCGGAAAAGACTATGGTCTACTGGTCTTTGAAGAAAGAGACTTTTCAAATGAGACCTCACCTTTGCAACATTGTTGCTAGAATTCTTCACTCTCCAGGCTTTTATTTAAATACAATTCAAAAATGGGTTGATAAAGTGAAATATAAAAGGACGATGGCTCATACAAGTGAGACATCATCAGTAGAGAGGAAAATTTGGTTGAGATACCTTTTATAGTTTTTTCATGAGAGGAAATTTAACATTTGAAATATATTCCTATTCTTCTCTTCTCCTTCCACTACTCTCTTCGAAGTTCATCTGATCGATGAAATACGGCCTTGGAGAAAATTTTTTCTGAGAAAATTGAAGAATTTTTTTTTATAGTCTCCGCAATGAGCGAACATTGGACATTTTTAAAATACATTCCTACTCTTCTCTTCTCCTTCCACTACTCTCTTCGAAGAACATCTTAACAGTGGTGCTCAAAACCGTGTTCTAGAACATGAAGAGAAAAAAGAGATAATTTAAGAGAAAATTAAAACTCTGTTTTTCTTTATATTTTACGGTTCTATTTAATTGTTTTTAAACACGCATGTTTGCCAAAATAATTAATAAAGCAAATGGATAAAAAATATTTGTATAAATAATGACTTAACACTGTTTTGTTCTTAATTTAAATAAGCAAAGAGAAATTTGAATGAAAAGAGATATTTCTTTTTGGGCACCGCTGATCTTAATGATCTTTGAAGAAATCTCCAACCAAATTTAGCACGCTTATACAAATTAATCTAAATCTCTCCATCGTAGACACCTAAAGTGATACAAAAATTAGTACCATTTAATACTTTTCGGACAATTATAGAGCAGATTTCTAAAACCACTTCGATTGCAGATACCAACAAAAACCTCAATATCAAATTTCGGGATTCCATCTCCCTTCACTTATACCCAATGTAGTACCAATTATTACTTTTCGAACCTCTTTATCACAAATCTACCACTAACAGGGACCCCAATAACCACATTTCAAATTAACAGCTTCTTTCGATCATTCAAAATAGAATTGCCCTAAATTTAGTACCACTTAGTACAGGTACACATTTCCAAAACCACCTTCTTACATCAAACTCCATTTCCAAGATCTGATTCTCATACCAAATTTCAAGATTCTACAACTTTCTGCCCACATAATTCCAAATGGTACCAAATTTAGTGAATTTTAGTACTTTTGGTCCACATATTGTTAGAATTTCGAAAAATCCTTTAATTTGTCTATCCTACACAACATCAAAGACTTTCATCCCATATTTCCGATTCTCAGCTCTGTTCTTATTCCAAATATCAAATTTAATACTTTTCGTACTTTTTAGTACGTATTTCTATATCCCCTCAAATCCATCCATGTATCGATCAATCCTCACAAAAAGTTATCCTAATTCCAAACTTAAGACTTCCCACTAAATCCTTTTTCCAAATTCCAAATTTAGTACCAATTAGTACTTTTTAGCACGGATTTGTAAAACCGCAGCCATATCTCAAGCTAACACACTAACAGTGATCTTAATGCCAAGTTTCAGATTTTTTTCAAGCAGTATCCTTTCACGTTGTACCAAATATAGTACCATTTAGTACCTTTCGTATGCTTGTTGAACGCATTTCCAAACCCAATTCATTATCTTAATCTTCGGAACCAGCAGAGGTCCCAATAGCTATATTTTAAATTTCCAAATCAATCCCTTTAACCAAAACCAAATTGTACCGAATTTAGTACAGCTGTTGCACTTAGTACAAATTTCCGAAAATACCTACTTATATCAACACTTCTTCTCAAACTTAATTTTTATACCAAATGTCTAAAAGTTTGCTGTATCCGTTCACAAAATACCGAAAAGTACGAAATTTTGTGCTTCTTAGTACACTTCTAGTCCGAATTTCAAAAAAAAAAAAAAAAAAAAAAACAAAAAAACGCAAAATTTGAAGATTCTAGCTTCAGCCGTTTTGCCTTAGCGTTGATGAATCAGTCAGTCACTCATTTCTTATTCTTTTATCTATATATTTAACGGAAGAGGATAGTACAGGTTAAGGCAGAAAATTGTCTGTGCAGGTCCAGGTCTTCGTATAGCCCCCATATAACGGTACCTCCTGATATTCGGTATTTTGATGATTTTAGCGACATTATTCAGCGGAATTTGAAGTTCGTAATGGATATTACAGCCTAAGACAGAAAATTGTCTGTGCAGGTGCACATCTTTGTATAGCCTCCACGCCTTCGTACCTCCAGATATTCGGTATTTCGGTGATTTTAGCGACATTATTTACTGGAATTGTTTCAAATTTGGTATTTGAAGTTCGCAATGAATAATAAATCCTAAGACAGAAAATTGTTTGTGCGGTTCCACGCCTTCGTATAGCCCCAATATAACGATACCTCCCGATAATCGGTATTTTGATGACTGTAGCTACATTATTCACCGATTTTTTTTTCTAAGTTTCGCATTTGAATATTGTAATGGCTTATGAAAAAATTACCTATGCAGGTCCATGTCGTCGTATTGACCCTAATATAACGGCTACAATCGGTATTTCTAAAATTTTAACGGATTTTATTGTTTTTGAGAATTGCCAAATTCGTTCCAAATGGTGGAGGGTATTCAAATTTCGGCCCGGCCGAACTTACAGCTTTTTTACTTGTTAATTATATACATTTTTATTTTTACCATCAATTATATTTCTAAATAATGGGACGTTCGTGTCTTAAGTCTTTTGTTTTGCAGCAGAATATTTCAAGGCTCAAACTCTTCAAGAAAAATCCTGTTTTCAAATAAACATATGGACATTCAACGGCTTTATCCTTTGCCTTTGAGACAAATATTAAAATTGTATTTCTTCAAAATAATCTCAAGTTCTTTTGTTTTTTTTTTCGTGATTTTTTATTCATTCTTTCAATCAATCTCAATTCGTAGGGTATTTCTATTCTAGTTCTAATTATCTTGAATACTTATAATGTGAATTATATTTTATATAATTTTTTATGTATGTATATACCATAACACTGATTCTATTCTAGTCCATTACCATTTATGTCCACATGGGTGTTTATGTCTTGTGTTAACAATGTGTAAACACACATGGTGTGCTGTGGTTGACTGGTTAAAAACCGGCGATTCTTTTTTGAAGGTGTCACTATATCAGTGAGCACTTTATAAGTGTACTGGTGTCTAAGAAGAAAAAAAGTAGTGCTATATTTTTGTTTTATACACAAAAGAAAAAAAAAACGAAAAGAAAAACAAATTCAAAATTACAAGAACAAAATTGCAAAGAAACAAAAAAAAAAAAAAAAACGCTACTACTTAACCTTGACCAAATTGATAAGCACTTGCTGGGTTTTCTGTGTGTGTGTGTGTGCAAGTGTGTTTGTGCTGGTTAACAACACAAGCACATAGGTTGTTCTTGTTTCAATTAATTTGGATTTTTTTAATTTTGAACTTTTTTTTGGTTTGTTTGTTTCATTGAGGCAGGCGGTGGCCGGTTGTTTTGTTTTTATAAAAAATGGCATTTGTTTTATGTAAAATACAGTGGGACATGTATAGAGCTGACTGTTAATGCAAAGAGAAACATATAACAAAAATATATACTAAATTTCGCAAAGTACCGACGTCGACCTTGTGTTGCTGTCATCTGTTTTGTCACAGATGGTAAAGGTCGAATAAAATAACTAAAAATCAGAAAAATAAATAAAAATAATAAAGATGTGATTCTCATCTTAACAAAACACTAAAATGAAAAAACAAAAAATAAACTAAATAAGTTTCCATATTTTCCCTATAATTTTGCATTCCCTCCACCATACAATGGAGGGTATATAAAGTTTGTCATTCCGTTTGTAACTCCTCCAAATAGTCATGTAAGACCCAACTAAGTATATATATTTTTGATCAGCGTAGAATTCTAAGTCGATTTAGAGACGTCCTAATGGCTGTCTGTCCGTCTGTCTTTCGAACGAATTGAGATAGAAGGCTAAAATTTTGCACACACGAGAGATTTCAGCAACCCACTGGAGTTGCCGGAGATAGCGTAAGTAAATTTTTTTATTGCGAACTTACCCATAAAAATTCTTTAAAAAATCCTTAAAAAATCCACGTTTATGGTCCTTAAAAATTCTTTAAAAAATCCTTAAAAAATCCACGTTTATGGTCCTTAAAAATTCTTTAAAAAATCCTTAAAAAATCCACGTTTATGGTCCTTAAAAATTCTTTAAAAAATCCTTAAAAAATCCACGTTTATGGTCCTTAAAAATTCTTTAAAAAATCCTTAAAAAATCCACGTTTATGGTCCTTTAAATATCCTTTAAAAAATCTTTAAAAAATCCACGTTTATAGTCCTTTAAAAAATCTTTAAAAAATCCACGTTTATGGTCCTTTAAATATCCTTTAAAAAATCTTTAAAAAATCCACGTTTATAGTCCTTTAAAAAATCTTTAAAAAATCCACGTTTATAGTCCTTTAAAAAATCTTTAAAAAATCCACGTTTATAGTCCTTTAAAAAATCTTTAAAAAATCCACGTTTATGGTCCTTTAAATATCCTTTAAAAAATCTTTAAAAAATCCACGTTTATAGTCCTTTAAAAAATCTTTAAAAAATCCACGTTTATGGTCCTTTAAATATCCTTTAAAAAATCTTTAAAAAATCCACGTTTATAGTCCTTTAAAAAATCTTTAAAAAATCCACGTTTATGGTCCTTTAAATATCCTTTAAAAAATCTTTAAAAAATCCACGTTTATAGTCCTTTAAAAATTCTTTGAAAGATCCACGTTTATAGTCCTTTAAAAATTCTTTAAAAAATCCACGTTTATGGTCCTTTAAAAATTCTTTAAAAAATCCAAGTTAATGGTCCTTTAAAAATTCTTTAAAAAAAATCCACGTTTATGGTCCTTTAAATATCCTTTAAAAATTCTTTAAAAAATCCACATTTTTAGTCCTTTGAATATCTTTTAAAAATTGTTTAAAAAATCCACATTCTTAGTCCTTTGAATACCCTTTAAAAATTGTTAAAAAAATCCAAAGCAAATGAAAAGTAACAGCTCTAAGCAACTTGGTTTATTTCCAATAACAAAACCAATAACATTGGCTTCTATGACAACCAAAACTGACAAAATTCTAATTCGAAAATAAACCCGATAACATTGATTTTCATGACACCAAAGCATTTTTTCTTGTCGTTTTTAAAACCAATAGTGACAAAATTGGTTTCTATGACAGCCCTTGATATTACAGCTTAAGACAGAAAATTGTATGTGCAGGTCCACGTCTTCGTATAGCCCCCCTATAACGGTACCGGAGTAGTTTCAAATTACGTATTTAGAGTTCGTAATGCGAACTACATTCTGTGACAGAAAGTTGTCTATGCAGGTCCAGGTCTTCTTATAGGCCCCATATATCAGTACTTCCCTATTTGGACGATTTTAGGTACAATGCTCATAGAAATTATTTGAGATGTCGTATTTGAAGTTCGTAATGGATGCTACAGCCTGTGACAGAAAGTTTCGAATTTGATATGGTAATGGCTTACAATAATGTCTATGTAGGTCTACGTCGTATAGACACCAATATAACGGCTATATTCGGTATTTTTAGGATTCGTTCCAAATGGTGGAGAGTATTCAAAGTTCGACCCGGCCGAACTTGTTATAATTTATAATTATAATATTTTTTTTTTAAATTATATTTTTTTATAATTATATTTTTTTTTTCAAGTTCCACTGTAGTTCATATCTAACACTTGCTGTCTGCTCTGCTCTCGGGCTGTCTTTGTCTTGTTTTTGTTTTTTGTTGTTTTATTTTTAAAATCTTGATTGAAAGCCTTAATAAATTAATTTATATTGGCCATTTATGTTTAAGAATAATTGCATTTAGTGAGTTTTCTTGTAAATCGATTTTTGTAACCAAAATAATTTGTCAAAAATTTATGACCACCACCACACACATTTATACATGCACAAAATTAAAAATTTAATAATTCTTGTTTATTGTTTCTTGTTATTATTGTTTGCCAAAATTCGGTAATGAAGGTTAAAGGAACTAATAAATTAACCCCGGGGATTTCACATCATTACCCAAGGGTTTGTTTGTGTATTTTGTTTTGTTTTTGGCTTTAACATCAATGCTTGTTTGAATTTATAAAAACGTAATTAATCATCATTAACAGTTATCGGGAAAATCGATGAAACAACAACCGAGTGATTAATTATTTCAAGAGAACAGTTAGAATCATGTTGTGGAATACTAAACTATTTTTTATTTTATTTTTTAAGATTAAATAATGATGAGGTAATTATCTTGGCATAACTTTTATGGGTGAGTAGATCAGTCATGTGGCGTAGCAGGCAATTCCGCATTGTAGCTGGAGTATGAGGAAAAAATGATTTTTAAAAAAAATTATTACAATATTATGTTGATCCAATATGGAAAGTGGTTGGCGGAATATTATGGAGAGGAATTATTGGCCACTTTCTCTGCTCTAAGTAGAAGATATTTACTGTGATGTCCATGAAGATAAAATTAACATTTATCTAGCAGAGACAAAAACCATCTAAATATTATTCTATTTCAAAAATGGGTAATAAGAGAGAGAGAGAGAGAGACTGATAGACCAAGAGAGAGGAAATTTCAGGCAAAAAAAAAATAGGAAAATTTTTTAAATGTCCATTAAAAGTCGATTGATTTAGAAAATATTAGAAAATATCCATTTAACTGCTTATTTGAACTCAAAATAGAGTAGAGCAAAAAACTAAGGGGGAAACGGGGCGTTCTTAGGGATTTTTCGAATTTTCTTTTCTTTGTGCTCTCTGAATAATAGGAAAGAAAATTTTGACAAATCACTAAGAGTGCCTTTAAGTTGTAAATATTCTAAAAGAATTCCCTGACACTTTTTATTAGAGCACGGTTTCAATCCATCTCTAAGGGTTTAAAGGAAAGTCCAGTTTCAATCCCGCTTCACCCTTAGTTTCTGTACAGTGATCCCATAAATCTATGTTGCCACAAATGCAAATGTCACATTCGAATATTTTTGGCCTATGTTGCCTAAATACTCTCTGAGATGTTTCATTTGAGCCCTGTCTAGACCCTGTGTCAATTTTTATTTTTGTTGTGTGGCCACCAACATAAGAAATTAAATGGTTCTGTCTGAGACATATATGTGGGACCTATAGCTATAGATATTCACCAAATTTGATGTACTTGCTTTTAGACTGAATTCGGTTGGATGTGCCACAATTCAGGTCATTTGGACTGATATTGGCCAGTTGGTGCATAAAAAAAACCTGAAATCGGTTGAAGGTATATATATGGGAGCAATATCAAATCTGAACTGATCTTGATAAAATTTGTCAGCCGTATTTATGGGCTCTATCTAATAACTGGTACCAAAGAGTGTTGTTGTGGAGTGCATATAACGCATGTGAGGGACTTAAACCCCCGAAATCGGATGAAACATATATATGGGAGCTATAGCTACATCTGAATCGATTTTCACCAACTTTGATGTACTTGGTTCTAGAGTGAATAAGGTTGGATGTGCCAAAATGTAGGTCATTTGGACTGATATTGACCATTTGGTGGACAATTAACCCAAAATCGGATAAAGATATATATACGGAAGCTATAATCAAATCTGAACCGATCTTGATAAAATTTCGCAGATAAAATTTCGGCTGTATCTGATATCTGGTACCGAATATCATTCTTGTGGGGTGTATATTACGCATGTGAGGGACTTACAACCCCAAATCAGAAGGAACATATATATGGGAGCTATAGCTATATTTGATGCGATTTTAACCAAATTTGATGCACTTGGTTCTAGAGTGAATAAGGTTGGATGTGCCAAAATGTAGGTCATTTGGACTGATATTGACCATTTGGTGGACAATTAACCCAAAATCGGTTGAAGATATATAGGAGCTATATCCAAATCTGAACCGATCTTGATAATATTTGACAGAGGTATTTCCGGGCTGTATCTTATATCTGGTACCAAATATAATTGGAGTGCATATTACGAATGCTTGCTTCTAGGCTGAATTAGATCGGATGAGCCAAAATTCAGGTCATTTGGTCTGATATTGACAATTTGGTGCACAATTAACCCGAAATCGATTAAAGATATATGTGGGAGCTATTCAATTTCAATAGGGTTCGTCCTGGGGCCAAACAAATATTGTTTGGAAAATTTTATCTCAATCGGATGATAAATGCGATTTGCATTCTTTTCACAAAAATAAATGGACAGAGGGACGAACAGACGGTCTGACATGTATAAATCGACTCCGAAAGTGATTCTATGAAGATCCTCAAAAGTAATTATGGGGTTTTCTGGCTTCCTTCTCTATGTTACAAACAAATGCCACTGTGTGGGGTAGGGTATAAAAAGTATGAAATAATTTTTGCAGCTTACAAACACCCCTCGGTCCATGCCTTCGATTTAAATGTCAGGGGAAGAGAGTGGGTCCGTTGTCCCGGACCTTTAGCAATTTATTTCTTTGCCAGTTGGTCTCACCGAAATGGTTTTGACTTTTGTGGTCAAGGAAATTGGTAGAGAAGAGGCTCAATATTTTCATTTCCTACTTAGCTTCACAAAGCCTAAGGCCAAGCAAGGCGGCCCTGTTCGCCAGTAAATTTAATTTTTTTTCAAATCACCTCAAATTGCAACATTTTTTGATTTTTTGTTTTTTGATTTTCTATTCATTCAAACCCCATATCATTTATAATTGCCCAGAGATTCTTAATATCTGTCTTCAATAATTATCCAAAAATAAATCGGCAAATTCCATATAATTACGAAATCTCAACGGCAAACTGATAATTTTTCACACCTCAAAAAGATTTTGAGGCTAGAATTTAATATAATCTTGGGTGACCCACAAATCTAAAAGAGTTTTGCAATCCAATGTGGCAAAATTGCCAGAAATAAAAGCCCTGGGCCTTATTGTAGCCATGGCATAACACACTTTTTTGCAAAAATTAAAAAAAAAACAAAGAGAGACACAAAAAAATAATGTTATAATTATATTTTTCCTCTCTCATCGTTTATGACAACAAATTGCAAATTTATGATACACGAACGTTTATTGGTGGACGGTTGGCCGGCCGCAACACCCATATTCCATGGCAAGCTAAGTTGGCTATTACAAAAGCTACGGCTATCTTTTGTGGACCAGAAAATAAACGTCTTTCTCTTATCATTTAGCCAATTAAACTATTAGCTTTATATCTCAACGCCATGCCTCGCTGTGGTTCATTTAAATTTTTCCTACATTATTCTGTTTTTCTTTCATTTTTTTTTTCTTCAATTGCGGGGCCATTCAGCACTAAAGACCGGTGGCTGAAAAAAATCAACGCCTATTTCAATTTAGAGGTGTTTCATTTTCCTTTTCTTCTTCTTGGCCTCTTTCGACGCCTCGCCTAGACATTTGATAGGCATTATGCCACACGAACCAAAAAAAAAAGATATGAAAAAAAATTGAATTATGAAAAATTATGCAAAATGTTATGAAAATCATTTTCCTTTTGGTGAATGGTGAAAAGCCTACATTAAATAAAATTTAATAATGCCATTTTCTTTATATAATCCATTCAAAAAAAACCAAGGCATTTTGTTGAGCAAGCAATGCCAACGTCAGCATCAGCATCAACACGGCAACGGTAACAACATCATCTAACTGCCTGTCATTTGTTGGCTTTATTATGATTTGTTTTGGTCAAACTGTCAGTAAAAGTTCCTTTCCTTCCCCAATCAAAAAAAAAATCCGCGTTATGTAATTCACCAAACATTTTCCGGGTTAACGGGGAAAAAAGAGTGATTTTTGAAAGTCAAGAAAATTGTTTGAAAGGCCATTTGTTTTTTTGGGGGAGATTTGATGAAAACAAAAGACTTAAGCAACAAACGCGAGTTAATGGCTAGAGGAGGGGGAATTTTGATCGCCATTTGTTTTGATAACCCAAAATAAATTGAGTGTGTCTGTGCGTCTTTTTGTTTTAATTAATTGCCCATTGGCCTGGCATACCAATCATTTAACAAAACAAACACACGCACTCACAACATGAGTCTTAAAGTTTTTTAGCCAAAAAAAAAACTTCAAACATTGTTTCACCTCTGTTTTTTTTTTGCAATTATCTCATCTCAATCTCATTGATATAAATTGATTTTTGAATTGTTTAATTATTTGTATTGTAATAATTGTTTATTATCAATGGATAATTAAAGATAAGGATGATGATGACCTCTTGTCATTTCTAATGAATGTAGAAATTCCAGTTAGTTTGCGTTGATTTTTTTTTCTCTGGCTCTTGTCAAGGGTGTTGTCTATTTTGGCAAGGGCAATCATTGGAGATATGTTATAAGTGTGTATTTTTTTATTGAAGCGATTTTTAAGGGGACTTTTAGATGCCATGGAAAGCTCCGATTGAAATATTTCTTATATCCCATATCAAGTAACCGCACAAATTTTAAATTTTGGAGGTCCAATCCATAGGATACCTTTACAAGTCTTCCATCCGTAGAATATTTGGAGTAGGTCTTCGATCCATAGGGGCCATTACAAGAACTTCTTTCAATATGAGGGCATTACATGGCCTTGATTCAATAGGATTCCCAAATAGGAGACTTATATAAGGTCTGTCATCAGTAGAAGTTCCGTAGAAAATCTGCTGAAGACAGAAGATTTGTTAATGGGAAGACCTCCCAGGAAGACTGATTGCCCTGGGAAAAAACCTGGCAAAAAATTCAAGTTTGAAGGACTGGTAGTCATGGCAAGAAATCTTAAAAAAATCCACTTTTGAAGGACGGGTAGACCTATAGGATCTCCTAATAGGAGATTTATACAAGATCTGTTATCAGTAGAAGTCCCGTAGAAAATCTGCTGTTCACAGAAGACTTGTAAATGGCTAGTATTCATTAAAGACCTGTAGAAGCTTTTTAACCATCAGGAAGCGTCTTTAGGCATTCTATTGATAGAGAACCTGCACAAAGTCACTCACACATATTCACTCACAACAGACTTTTAGGATGTCTCCTCTCTATGGAATACCTGAAAGTGGTCCTCTTATTCATTAAAAGCCTGTAATGTTTTCTATGTCTTCGAAAGGTATTCTATCCATAGAAACCATGCAGAAGGGCTAATATCTATCCGAATATCAACTACATATATATAATATCTTAGGAGAGTATTTTAATCATTAAAGAAATTGAAGGTCCTTTTTCATAAAAACCCTTTAGATGGGGTTGAAAGACCTGTAGAAAGAAGCTTTTTAACTAACATGAAGCCCTTTAAGGTATTCTATTGATAGGGAACCTGCAGAAAGTCAGTAACACACCCACTCTCTCAGACCAGACCTTTAGGAAGTTTCCTATCATGGAATACCTGAAAGGGGGCTTCTATCCATTAAAAGCCTGTAATGTTTTCTATCCACTGAGGGTCTTCAAAAGGTTTTCTGTCTAATAAAACCGTTTAGAAGGACTTATATATCTTCCCGAATATCAACTACTTATGGAAGGAAGATTAGGAGGGTATTTTATCTATTAAAGAACTTTAGAAGGTCCTTACATAGAAACCCTTTATAATGGTTTGGAAGACCTGTGGAAGTCTTTTAGCCAACAGGAAGGCTTTTAAGGTATTCTATTGATAGGGAACCTGCAGAAAGTCAGTAACACACCCACTCTCTCAGATCAGACCTTTAGGAAGTTTCCTACCTATGGAATACCTGAAAGTGGGCTTCTATCCTTTAAAAGTCTGTAATGTTTTCTATCCACCGAAGGTCTTCAAAAGGTCTTCTGTCGAATATCAACTACTTATAGAGAAGAGCTTAGGAGGTATTTTATCATTAGAAGCATTTTAGAAGATCCTTTTTATACGCTCCACCATACTATGTATATATACTCTTGATCAGCATGGAATTCTATGTCGATTTAGCGATGTCCGTCCGTCTGTGGAAATCACTCTAGCTTCCGAACGAATTGAAATAGATTGATAAAATTTTACTCAAATGTATGTTATGTATGCAGGACTTTTGGTATTGAAAATGGGCCATGTAGGTCCACGTTTTGGTATAGCCCCCATATAAAGGTAACTCCCGATATTCGGTATTTTGATAATTTAGGCGACATTATTTACCGGAATTGTTTCAAATTTGGTGTTTGTAATGCATGCTACAGCCTAAGACAGAAAATTCTCTGTGCCGGTCCACGTCTTCGTATGGCCTCATATAACGGTACCTCCCGATATTCGGTATTTTGATGATTTTAGATACATTGTTACCGATTTTTTTTTTTAAGTTTCGCTTTTGAATATTGTAATGGCTTATGGCAAATGTTACCTATGCAGGTCCATGTCGTCGTATAGACCCTAATATAACAGCTACATTCGGCATTTTTAAGATTTTAACAGCATTTTTAACGGATATTATTGTTTTTGAGAATTGCCAAATTCGTTGCAAATGGTGAAGGCCATTCAAAGTTCGGCCCAGTGAACTTACAGCTTTTTACCTTTTTTCATAGGAACGCTTTCGAGGTCTTTTGTTCCTAAAATACATTCAAAAGACCTTTTTCACATTGAAAACTTCCAGCAGACCTCTCAGGTTTCAAAAGACACATAGAAGATCTTCTCTGCGAAACAAACTTCCAGGAGGTCTTTTATGAATTGAGTGTCTCTAGAGGTCTACTTTTTATATTAGGTCTCCTGAAGGGCCTAAAGAAGGACACCCAAAATGACCTCTTTTAGAAGAAATCATGTCTTTAAAAGCCAAATACTTAAACAATATTTCATTTTAAATGTTTTGGCTTTGAAATAAAAGACTTAAGCAACAAACTTTGTTAGAGCCCCCAAAGTATTTTTTAATCTCATGAGAGGCGTTCTCGATTTCATCATCATCACCATCATAATCTCCACCATTAATGATAAATGACCATTAACCAACACCAAAATGATTACAATAACATTTATTTTCCAATAAAACAAATTTCAATCTGGTTCAACAACAAAAACAAGCACACAATTATTGCGAAAAAAAATATTTGGATTAAATCAGCATGTTTTAACAGCTTCTAACTAGGCAGACAGTTGCAGAGCTCTTGTAACTGTCACAAATGTGATATTTTTTTGCTTCGATGTATTTTTCACAATAATTATAAATCATAACGATCATATTTGTTAAATCATTACTTAATTGAATGGACACACCTTTTCTTGCTGCTTTTTTTTTAAAGTAATGCCATTTGAAATCTGAAAATGTGTGGTGCTATATGGCCTCTGAAAGTAGATCTCCAAACATTTTAGTTTTTTTAAATTTTTTTTTTTGTAATTTTTTGGTTAGTAATAATTGGACAGTCTATGGAAATGTCTGCTCCATTTGCAATCAAACATCATATCATACATGGATCTTTGTTTGAAATGGTTTGGCACTCTTTTTTGGCATTTTTTTCTTGTTGTTATTTTTGTTGCTGCTTTCATCAAACAAACGTAAACGAAATGTATAACAAACATATTTACAAGGTGTTGTTTATAGCGCCTTGCAACATGACAATTCGTTGGTGTTGTTGGTGCTGTTGTTGTCGAGGGGTTTTTTGCATATTTTTCCATAGCCACGATTTTTTCAGGCTACTAGAGGAGTTCGACCAAAGAGATGTAGTAATCTGAACAAACAAATTTTTTTTCGGCAATAATATGCATAAAATTTATTTGCCTACTACTACTGCGGCTGGTGGTGCTAGTAATAGTAGCTGCAGTGGCAGTGGCAGCAGCGCCAGTTAGGCATATGCTTATGGTTTTTGTGGTTATTAAGTCAAGCTTATTTGGCCAGGTATTTAGTTACAATCATGTCTAAACATGTTGTTACACAAAATCTTAAAAACCAAAAAAAAAAAAAAAAAAAACTAAAAAAAACTTTAAAAAATATTGTGTGTAATGTAAATCTGGAGATTGGGTGTTGGTATTTTTTTGCTTAGAAAACATTTTAATAGGGCTTGCCGTAGTGAAATTTTAATTTAAAAAATCCCCAAATATTGGGGATTTTGTTTAAGCAGACATCATGGTTTCTTATTCTGCCAAATGCCAGTTAAAAAAAATAAGGACAAATGTCTAATTGCCCTCTAAACGACTCAAGGTCCTTTAATTACGGAAAAATAGCTAATTGACCTTTCAGATGAAATTCTAAAAATTATACCTCTGCAGAACATTTGTCCTTTAATACAAATAAATGTACGTTTGAAGGACAATCAATCCATTGGAAATTAGATATAAAATCTACTTTTGAAGGATTGACAGTCCTTTAGATATAAATTTAAATTAATCCTCATTTTAAAAACAGATAGCTATTTGAAAATGAATCCACCTTTGAAGAACTAGTTTTCCTCAAAAAAATAATTTTGAAGGATTGGCAGTTATTTAGCAATAAACTCAAAAAGTTTTGAAAGATTTTGGGGTCCTTGGGAAATAATTCCACCTTTGAAGGACATTTGGAGTCCTTTGGAAAAAAATTCAAGTAGTAGAGTTCTTTGGAAAAAAGATTCGAGTATATTCAAGCTTGCAGGACTGATATTCGTTTGAAAATGTCTCTTAGAATTTACGCTTTGAAAACTGGTTGAGTTTCCTTTTACGTTTAAAGGACTGATAGTCCTTTTTTAGAGAATTATTAACAATTAGCAAATATTCAGGTTTAAAGACCTGGAAAAAATCTTAAAAAATCCACATTTGAAAGACGGGTAGTCCTGCAAAAAATACTTAGAGAAATCCATGTTGGAAGGACTAGTAGTCCTGAGAATAAAAACTGTTAGAAATATCCAAGTTTGAAAAACTGGTAGTCCTGGGAAAATCATTAGAAAAATCCAGGTTTGAAGTACTGGTAGTTCTGGCAAGAATTATTTAAAAAATCTAAGTTTGAAGGACTAGTAGTCCTGGAAATAAATCTTAAAAAAATCCACGTTTGAGGGACTAGAAAAAATTGTTGGAAAAATTCACGTTTGAAACAAAATAGTTAGCAGAAGTGACTTTTTAAGGACTGGTAGTCCTTGAAAAATATCTTTAAAAAATCCACGTTTGAGGGACTGGAAAAAATTGTTGGAAAATTCACGTTTGAAACAAAATAGTTAGCAGAAGTGACTTTTTAAGGTCTGGTAGTCCTTGAAAAATATCTTTAAATAAATCCACGTTTGAAGGCCTGGTAGACCTGGAAAGAAATCTTTAAAAAATCCACGTTTGAAGGCCTGGTAGACCTGGAAAGAAATCTTTAAAAAATCCACGTTTTAAGGTCTGGTAGTCCTGGAAAGAAATCTTTAAAAAAATCCACGTTTGAAGGCCTGGTAGACCTGGAAAGAAATCTTTAAAAAATCCACGCTTAAAGGAATGATTGTCCTGGGAAAATCGTTAGAAAGATTAAGGTTTGAAGAGCTAATAATCCTGGAAAAATCTTTGGAAAAAATTACGTTTGAAGGTCTAGTAGTCCTGGGTTTGAAGGTCTAGTAGTCCGTTAGAAAAATCCACGTTTAAAGGACTGATTGCCCTGGGAAAAATCGTTAGAAAAATTAACGTTTGAAAAGCTAATAGTCCTGGAAAAATCTTTAGAAAAAAGATACTGTTGAAGGTCTAGTAGTCCTGGGTAAAATCCGTTAGAAAAATCCACGTTTGAAGGACTTGTAGACCTGGAAAATTTTTTTTTAGAAAAAATCAGACTTGAAGGACTGATTGTCCTGGGGAAAGTCGTTCGAAACGTCTGAGTGGTGATTATCTTTAAAGAAACCCAAGTTTGATCAGAAAAAATCTTTTAAAGTTCCACTGATAGTCCATGTTCGAAGGACTTATAGTACAAGTTCGAAGGACTGATAACACAAGTTGTAGACGGTCTTGTAGTCTATGTTTGAAGAAGTGATAGTCAATGAATGAAACACTCATGGTTTACGTTCGAAAGATCTATAGTCTATGTTCGAATAACTGATAGTTCATGTTTGAAGGTGTTGTAGTCCACGTAGGAAGAAGTGATAGTCAATATATGACGCACCGATTGTCCACGTTCGAGGGACTTAAAGTCTATGTTCGAAGGACTGATAGTACAAGTTTGAAGGTCTTTGAAGGTCACGTTTGAAGTGGTGATAGTCAGTGTTCGAAACACTTATGGCCCACATTCGAGGGATCTTCAGTCTATGTTCGAAGAACTCTGAGTTCTTGTTTGAAGGTCTCGTAGTCCACGTTTGAAGAAGTGATGATCAATGTTTGAAGCACCGATTGTCCGCGCTCGAAGAACTTATAATCTATGTTCGAAGGACTGATACGACAAGTTTAAAGGTCTTATAGTCCACGTTCGAAGTGGTGATAGTCAGTGTTCGAAACACTGATAGCCCACATTCGAGGGATCTATAGTCTATGTTCGAAGAACTCGGAGTTCTTGTTTGAAGGTCTCATAGTCCACGTTTGAAGTCGTGAAGATCAATGTTTGGAGCACCGATTGTCCGCGCTCGAAGGACTTATAATCTATGTTCGAAGGACTGATACGACAAGTTTGAAGGTCTCATAGTCCACGTTTGAAGAAGTGATGATCAATGTTTGAAACACCGATTGTTCACTTTCGAGAGACTTATAGTCTATATTCAAAGAATTGTTAGTTTGAAGGTTTTAAGTCCACGTTTGAAGAAATGGTAGCCTATATTTGAAGCACTTAAAGTTCACGTTCGAAGGACTTAGACAATGTTTGAAGCAGTGATAGTTCATGTTTGAAGGACTTATGTATAGTATATGTTCGAAGAACTTATGGACCATGTTTGAGAACTCAATTGTCCACTTTAGAAAGATTGATAGCCCACGTTCACAAGACTAATAGCACACGTTCGATCTACTAATAGCACATGTTCGAGGATTTTATATTTCATGTTCAAAGAATTGATGGTGTACTGATAGTCCTCCAAATTGATGGATGTAATAAAAAAATTGGAAGATAAGAAAAATAAAATCCCGGTTTGAAGGATTCATAGTCCTTTACCAGAGAGTTAAGCTTTGTTGAATGGGTTCACTATCCCCAGAAGACTACTGGTAGTCCTGATCTCATGATTAGAAAAAGATCTAAAACAAGGACAGAACTTATAGTCCTCCTCGGAATCATAGTCCACGTTTGGGGGACTGTCCTTTTCAAGAACTCGTAGTGGACATCAGAAGAACATATACCTCATCTACGAAGACCAATATACATATTAGGAAAACAGGATATCTTTCAGAACAAATATAAACCCCGGACCCAAATATAGATCCCGGAGGAGGCACAGTCGTTTCCCTAAAAGGAAATGATCACTGTAATGGGGAAAAAGCGACCAATAATTGGTTTGATAAAAATTCCCCAACAAAAATTGGCATTAGATCTCCAGAGTAAGGGTAGAAAAAATCCAATTTTTTACCCTCTTTCGTCGGAGGAAAATGTATACTCGCCAAGAAAACAATAGTTTCTTCGCGGGACACCTCACTCTGAGGTTTGACAAAACCTATTCACTACGTGAGAAAAGACAGCCCCGGGATGGGAAGGTTCATCTCTTTCAGGAAACTAAATTTCAAACCCGCTTGGTTAGGGTCAAAAAAAAAAAAAAAAAAGCACGGAAGAGTTCAACCCGGTGATGTCCAAGGAGGATCTTCGGCTAGCAATTAGCCGAAGGTCCCTAAAAATCATATAAATCCTAAAAATCCTATTCGAATATACTTCTAACATTAAATCCCAAACTCAAATTCAAAATCCCTCCCTTCATTGCAATCTCTATTCGATGGAAAAAAACCATACCATATTTTACGAATTTCCATATGGGAGAGCAAAGACGTCTGTCTGCGGCTAACGTCTTTGCGGTTGCATCGGTAGCCCACAAAAATATTTAAAATAAAATAACTGGGTCGCCTTAATAACTCTCCGAATGTATGGATGTATGTCCGTCCGTCTGTCTATCTGTAATATGTAACAATCGAAGTTATTGATTGTTGCATTTTTGCCACACAGTGTCTATGGGTAGGCCATTCGGCCGTTTGCTGCTACACAAACATACCTTTTTAATGTTTCCATTAATTACAATATTAGCCAACGAAAATTTATTACACATTCTGGTTTTTTTTTTGGGTAGCTGTGACTATTTGGTTTTTGGGCAGACCCCGGACTGTCTGCGTGCAAGTGTTATCTTTGAAAATGTATCAGTTTTTTAGGTTGTTGGTGTTGTTGTTGTTGTTTTCTTTACACCTCTCAGTGGAGGACCAGGAAGTGTCGCCACCGAGATATTATCGGTTTATGTGTTGGGACACATTTGAATAGAAGTGAGTTGTTGGGATAATGCCTTTTTTTTGTTTTGGGGTTGGGCAATTGGCCAAAAAGGGCAATAGGGTTGAGGGGACAATGGGGAAGATTACATACATATATCGTGTATTTTTGAGAAGAATATTCCAAAGACTTCCAATGCAAAAAATTAGATTTTTTTAAGATTTTTTTTTTTAATTTTTGGGAAACTTTTAAGGTATTTCAAAAATATAAAAACTTTTATAGCTGCAATTCGAGAATTTTATAGAAGTTTTTTGAACAACCAACACGATAAGGATCGTAGAGAATATAAACGGTTTTTTTTTGAGAATTTTTATAAATACAACCGAAGCCTTAAATGAAGATATTTAAAAAAAAAATTTAGATATTTTTTATGAATATTTTTTGGAGGATTTTAAGAGTCACAAACATGGATTTTTGAGAGATTTTCTGAAGGACCATCAGAATCTGGATTTTTTCAGGAATAGCAAAATTAGAACTTTTTTTAAGAATATGCTTTCAAGGACTCTTAATATTTTTTTAAGGACAATCAAGCTTATAAACTTGGATTTTTTGAAAATATTCTTAAGAATTTTTTTAAAGGAATCCTAGAGATTTTTTGAAGGACCATCAGAGCCTGGAATTTTTCAGGAATAGCAAAATTGAAACATTTTTAAGAATATTTTTTGCAAGGACTCTCAAGCTTATAAACGTGGATTTTTTTCTAAAATATTTCTTCAAGGAGTCTCAAGCCCATGGTGGTCTTCTTTTTTAAATATTTTTTTTGAGGACATTCAAGCTTTTAAACTTGGATTTTTTGAGAACATTCTTAAGAATTTTTTTTAAGGAATCCTTAAGATTTTCTGAAGGACCATCAGAGCCTGGATTTTTTCAGGAATAGCAAAATTAGAACAATTTTTAAGAATATTTTTTTCAAGGACTTTCAAGCTTAAAAACGTGGATTTTTGTTAAGAATATTTCTTCAAGGATTCTCAAGCTCATGGTGGTCTTTTTTAAGAATATTTTTTAAGGACAGTCAAGCTTATAAACTTGGATTTTTTGAAAATATCTTAATCATAAGATTTTTTTTAGGGAATCCTAGAGATTTTCTGAAGGAGCATAAGAGCCTGGATTTTTTCAGGAATAGCAAAATTGGAACATTTTTAAGAATATTTTTTTCAAGGACTTTCGAGCTTTTAAACGTGGATTTTTTTTAAGAATATTTCTTTAAGGACTCTCAAGCCCATGGTTGTCTTTTTTAAGAATATTTTTTTAAGGACAATCAAGCTTATAAACTTGGATTTTTTGAAAATATTCTTAAGAATTTTTTTTAAAGGAATCCTAGAGATTTTCTGAAGGACCATCAGAGCCTGGATTTTTTCAGGAATAGCAAAATTTGAACATTTTTAAGAATATTTTTTGCAAGGACTCTCAAGCTTATAAACGTGGATTTTTTTTAAGAATATTTATGCAAGGACACTCAAGCCCATGGTGGTCTTTTTTAAAATTTTTTTTTAAGGACACTCAAGCTTTTAAACTTGGATATTTTGAGAATATTTTTAAGAAAAATTTTTTTTTAAAGAATCCTAGGGTTATGAACGTTGATTTATGAACGGAGGACTTTGAGGGTAATAAGGGTGGATTTTTCTAAAAAAAATTCTTTTCAAATTGCTATTTTTTCAGAACTTGGAATTTTTAAAGAATGTTCTTAAGAAGTGTTTTAAGGGCACCCAGGGTTAAAAACGTTGATTTATGAAGGGCTTTAACCCTAAAATGTGTTTTTTTCTGGCGTTTAGGTAAGATTTAGACTTTTGATGTCTGCTAGAATCCATAGTAGAATCTTATGAAAAATAAATTTGTAAAATATTTTGCCTTACTAGGATCCTGTTTATAGGAGTTTTTAAGCAAATAATGAAAAAAGCTCCAGAAAGACCCCTGTGTTGACTTTCTTGAGGGTTAAAACCGTTCACCGAAATAATCCTTGTATATTTATGTATAAAATTGCTGAAGACATTATATCGCTAAAATGTAAGGGTTCCAAGAAATCTTATACCGAAAATGTTCAATAATATGGAAGAGGGGGGAACTTGTCCCCCCACTAGTTACAAAATTACACGTATTTTCTATTTTTAGCTCTACTTTCATAATCTGCTGGATTTTTCTTGTTATTATTATTTTTTTATTTTTTGAAAACTTTTTAATAATATTTATGGAGGTCTTCCATATGGAGGAAAACATGGAATTTTTTAAACTTTCTGGAGGTCCTCCGAGGCCAAAAACGTGAAATCGTGGACTGCCAGAGATACACATTTGGATTTTTTTTTTCAAATTTTTGTTAAGGATTTTTTAGAAGTTTGTGAAGGATTAATTGAGTTTTTAAGGAGTTTTTGGATTTTTGAAGAATTTTAAGAGAATTCAAAAAAATGTCCATAATTTTAAGAATTATAGGGGATTTTACATTTTTGAATGATTTTTAAGGACGTTTATGAAGGACATTAACAGTTTGCGGTACCTTTTTTGAGGATTTTGGAATACTTTTCCAGGAGTTTTTTTTAAGGATTTTAAGAACTTTTTTGAAGGGCTTCCGGAGTTTTTAATTTTTAAATATTTTTCCTTTGTTTCCCACATATCTCCCACCTGTTAACTGAAACTTCAAAACCCCTTTGCTATGCTCTCTCACCAAATGTATTTTTATTTGTTTTCACTTCACATTCCCAATAAATCAATTACCCTCCCCCCGCCTCAAGAATAACAAATAAAAATCAATTAAATTTAATTAACTGACATATATAACTTTTTTTTGATAACAACTTGGATTATGTGTTGTGAATGAATCTCGGATAAGATCGCAACAAACAAATATCATTCATCATAATTAATTATGAAATATAGTTTCAAAACATTTCCTAACTTGTTGTTCTAACGATAATAACATCTACAACAACAAATGTTTGCATTTAAAAAATTATTATTTTTTTTTTGAAAATTTTAACATAACATGTTTTGGCAATAAAAAACAAATATAAATTTTTATTTGATTAAGAAATATGTTTATTTGATTTCTTCTCTCAGATAACTGTTTGTTTAACATTCGCTGCAACTGAAAACCATGTCATGCCATAGGTGCATCATGAAAAGGTCAGTGTGAGCATCCGTAATTGACTTATATACATGTGTGGAAATTTTATTCGAACATTTTATTCAATTCATATATGTCCAATGGTCAATGGTAATAAATATTAATGTGTGTGTCTGTTTTTTATGTTTGCAGAGGACTTTGGCCAAAATATTGATTTTTTTTTGAAAAATATGACCAAACACCAAAACGCTCATATTCTTTTAAAAGTACAAATATTGCATTAAAGGTCAGAAGTGTTGTTGGCCAAATTTATCAGTCAACAAATGTAATAATTTATTGTTACATTCAAACTTTGTAAGAAGATGTTTGTTTGTTTTTGGCAGGTGGGAAAATGTGTAAATAACAATTTGGAGGTACGGAAGAAAATTGGCCGTAAATATTTATAATATTAAAATATTTTCAATTTTTTTTTAATTTGATTGAAAAAATGTTCTCATGAGTACTAAAGGACTATTAGAGACAAATATTGGCATTTTTTAAATATTCCAACTTATAAATCTGAGATCCCTTTATAATATACCTGAAAGTAAGCTGTTTATAGCTTCGATATATTTAAAATCTCTAGTTTAGGATCTTTTTCCCAAAAAATACATCCAAAAAGTAAGTTGGAATATTCAAACACTCGGCTCATTTGATACGGTCAAAATATGGCTCAAGGAAATAAAGGTTTCGAACCCTGGATGATATTACTTTGGAGAAGCATAATATTTCTATCTAATTAGAAAAGGAAAACTTGGGTAGACTACTTGCAGTTTCAATTCTAAAACTCAAATCAAAATTGAAAAAAAAAAAAAAAAAAATATATATATATATATATATATATATATATATATATATATATATAAATCGAAGGGGGTACCGAATCGGTTGAAACTTCTCATTTCTTAATACTTCATTCAAAATTCTGTTAAATTTGTCAATACTCCTACCGAAATTAGATTATATTTGATAATGGAATGATAGCTCCCTTATAAGACTAAACTTTAAAATTCAAACTTAATCCAATATAAGATTGTTCCAAAATTCGAAAATTCGAAGGGCAAGTTTTTTTTCAAAAAAGGAAAACGTATTTTTGCGTAAATCATAAATCATATAAGACGAACGATGGTCTCGATTCGGTCAAAATGTCAATGTTTGTCAAACCTCTGGATTCTGAGTGAAATCTTGGATATCCCGTCTATAAATCGCGGATTCTTAAAAATATTTTTCAAGGACTTCTCATCTATGAATCTCGAATTATTTTGATAAAATATTGCAAGGACTATCAGGAAAAATCGTGTATTTTTCCAAAAGGTGGTTACAAAGACTTTTTGGCCAAGTACCACAAACATTTTAAGTATCCTATCCTTTTTTCTGAAAACTGGGTATTCAAGAAGAAGTTATTCTTCAAGGACCTCTTAACCAATAACTGTAAAATTTTTATTTAAGTATCTCCTGACTAGCAGTGGTGGATTTTTTCAAAAATTCCCTCATCAAATGTAATGGAATAAGAATATTGTTCACAAGGACCTCATGAATAATCGCATAGTTTACAAATATTTGACCAAGGACTTTATCAAATTGAAAAAAATTACAATAAGTGATTTTCCGATTAAAAAAATTGATCTTATAAAATGTCTTCGAATTTCGCATATCTCAATATTTCTACCAACCCCAGATCTGGAATGAAGATAATCTGAAACGGGTCAAAACTTTGAAATCGCTAAATGGGCATTAAAATCTTTTCAAACTCGGCACAAACCAATATCGACCCACTCCTTCTGGAAACTCCCCTACAAATGGTCAAAATATTCAATACTTTCTCTCAACCAGAGATCTGATGTAAATATGTAGTTTATCGGCCCATTCCTTTTGGTAAGTCTGTCGCAAAAACTGAGTGATACTTTTTAACTAGTTTTTAAATTATATTTCAGGGTTTTCCGAAAGAATCCTGAATTTAAGGTTTTTTGAGAATTTTTTTAAGGACTTCCACAAGGACAAACTGACCGAACATAGTGGAGTTTTTGGGAATATTTATTTTCCTGAGAATATTATTAAAGGGCTTATAAAGAATAATTTTTACAAGGACGTCCTTAAAATGGCGTCGATTTTTGCATTTTTTCAAGGACTATATTTCCAGGGATTTCCTAAAAAGTTGGGAATTAATAACAAATTCATTATTTTTGCAAGGATATTCCGACCAATAAAATCGTAGATGTTATGGGAATATTTTTACAAGGATATCGTGTCCAAAAATTGTAGATTTTTCAAAGACTTCCAGAAAAATCTTGAATTTGTTGATTATTTTACTTGTTTTCTTAAGTACTTCATGTCCGAACGTCGTGAGTATTAGAGAACATTTAAAGAACCTCTTAAGAACCTAAAATATATTCAATGACTTCTTAGATTTTTAAGAAAATTCATACAAGGATCTCCAGACGAAAAAACTTTGATTTCTAACGAATATTTGTTATGGATCTTCTGACCAAAAATCGGAGAGTTTTTAGAAGGACTTCCTGAAAAACTTGTTGTATTTGAAGAATTATTCGAGGACACTTTGAGAGAAAATCACGTGTTTTTCTTTTTTCCTCAAGTATTTCATGTTCAGTAGTAACGAGTTTTGAATAGCATTTTTGTGGATAATTTGTATTTCTTATAAATATTTTTCAAGGACATTCTGGAGATAATCCTCTATTTTCAAAGAATATTTTGTCCAGAACTTTCTGGTTAAAAATCTTGGACTTTTTAGTATACTTTCAAGCGCATCTCATTTGAAGTTTAATAAATTTTTAAAATACGGGGTTTTCATCAAGGATTTCGAGTTCAAAAGTTGTGAGTTTTTTAAGAGCGTTTTAAGGATCTTTTTGAATTTTGTAAGAACATGTTAAAGAATTCCAGGCAAAATATTCAGTATTTTTTATTAATACCTTTAAAGGATAATCCTGATTTTTTTTTATTTTCAAATAAAATATTGTAAAGGACTTTCTTTAAGAAGATCTCGGACTTTTTAGGGCACTTTCAAGGGCTTCTCACTTAAAGTGTTATGGATTTTTTTAAATATTTTTTTAAAGGACTTGCTATGTAAAAGGTCGTGCATCTAAAAAAAAAAACTACTCAAGCTCTTTCCCTTAAAAATTAAAAAAAAATGTGAATGTGAAAATGTTTTGGAAAAAATACTTCATGACCAACAATCGTGGTATTTGTTAGAGTGTGTTAAAGTATTTACTGGTTGGGATTTTTATAAACATTTTATCGAGAACTTTTTAGCCAGGAAAACTTGGACTTTGTATAAAAATAGTTGTTTAAAAAGGAAATAAATTTTTTTTTGTGGGATTACGAGGAAGGAATTTCAAACAAAATTTTAAGCAGGGGATTTTGGAACTAATTTGGGACTGATTTTATAGTAAGTTTCAAAAAATTATGTTAAAGGTCAGTCAAGATTTTAAAATTAGGACATATTTCTTGCAGGACAAAAAGCATCATAGATTAAAATTCTTTTTAAACCATAAGAAGGCATTAAAATAGACTTTTAATGAACTCTCTCAGCCAAAAACTAAGAAAAGAGATTTTTATTGTTAACCACAAAATATTTTTTTAAGGATTCTCGAAACCAAAACTCAGGGAGTAAGAGAGAATATAAATTTATTTTATCCGCTGAGGGAGAGATAGAGTGGGGGGAAACATTGACCATTGACATTGAGCATTGAGAAAAAATCTGCTTAAGTGGAATTTCAATGACCGTTTTGTATCTAAGAACCTTTATTGATCGTATGGACTCCTTTTTCGGGCCCTTGCTGGAAATTTTGTAAGTATCAGAAAAATATTCCATAAAAAATGCATTTTAAGATATTTCCTCAAATCTGCATAGAACTCTTATCAGCATTAATGTTAACCTTCCATGTGAACCTGCCCTTTTTCACATATTTTTTTTTTACAAAAGCTTTTCGCCCTCTCCCCATGCTATCCCTCCTATCGCTGGCCATCCACATCTCACCAGATGACGCCACGACAAACAATAATCATTTCTGATAATTTCCTCTTTGACTTCTGTGTTTTTATTCAATTTATTGTTTATTTTGCTGTTGGTTTTTATCTCCACTAAACCTGACCTTTTCTGTTAACGGTGGTGTTTTTATGGATTTTTTGCGAGACGTTAACACAGAAACCAATTTTTTGTTTCTTTTGTTAAAATTATGCAATTTTTTTTACGTTTTGCACATGGCTTGTTAGCTTCTGCCAAAATGTACATTTTTGTTTATGGCTAATGATGGTCAAAGAAATAACATTTTGGGGCTGGTTATGGCGGCTACTGCAAAGAGGTAGGCAGGCAGACAGCCGGCTGGCTGACTGGCAGGTAACAAAACAACACACCATTTTTTTAATAAGCTCGATTGTTTTGGGCCAAGTTATGGCAATCTTTTTTTTTCTTCAAAGTTACTAATAATGAACGGTGTTTGGTATACTTTTGACAATTGTTGTTAAAAACTTTGCAATATTTGGTTACTGGTATTACCATTTTTTGTGTGAGTGCTGAGTTTTAGAAAAGTGATTTTGAAGTAGCATTTCAAATATATATTTTTGTTTAAATATTTTTTTTTTCAATTAATTTTTTATTTGTTTGTTTTATTATAGCATTATGGCTAATTATTATTGTATGATGCACTTTGTAGTAGCTTGTGGTTTCTCACCCTATAATTTGTGATTGTTTTTTTGTTTGGAATTTGCTGACCTTTTATGGACTAATGAGTGGAAAGCATGCAATACAACATCAAATGTCATAGGAATTATGTTTCGCACAAAATAATGGGAAATTGTATTTTATTTGAAAAGTTAGAAAACAAGGAATTATGGCTTAAATTGAAGACTTCATTTTAAAATTCCCAGGGATGGGAAATCAGTTTTCTCAGATTTTTTGGTATTATATATGTAAGGAATATTTTCTCAATCAGAAAATTTATATTGTAAGAATTTTTTATTTTTTATTATATTTTTAGGCAGATATTGAAGGCATATATACTAAACTTACATTAAATCCCAATTTTTTTGATTAAATTTATGGATTGTGCTTACCTGAAATGAAAAGAAAAAATGATTAATAATGAGTATACCACATAGTGACAGGATAACATGAAAATTTAATAGAGGACTAGCACGATATATTTGATTTTCTTGGTCCGTCTTTAATGACCCATTTTATTGCACCAAAAAAAAAAAAAAAAAAATAACAGTGCTAATTTCAGAAGTTTCTTAGATTCCAATTTGTGAGAAGTTCGAAACACACCAAGTGAAATGTATGCCAAACATAGGGTTTCAATTTGTTACCATTGGTAATCTGAACCTAAGACCGTTTTAAAGTTGTACACAAAATGTAAACCAGCTAGGAAAAGTAAAACGTCGGGCGGGCCGACTATATGATATCCTACACCACTATGCATATTTATTAGAGCTCCCGTAACAAAAGAATTTATTTCAAGCAGATCAACCACCTTTGCCTTTACAGCAGTTATAATTTGTTTTCAGAGAGAACTAATATATAGGAGGCAAATCGAATTCTGAATTGATTTTTATACAATTTGACGAAGAAATTTTTATTTTTTATACCAAATAACATTGCCATAGAGTGTATGAAAGCACTTCGAGAAGGATTATATTAAAACAAGTAAAAAAGTTGTAAGTTCGGCCGGGCCGAATTTTGAATACCCTCCACCATTTGGAACGAATTTTTAAAATCTTAAAAATACCGAATGTAGCCATTATATTAAGACCTATATGACGACGGGGACCTGTATCATCAAAATACCAAATATAGGGAGGAACTATTATATGGGGGCAAATCGAAGACGTGGACCTGCACAGACAATTTTCTCTCATAGGCTGTATTATCCATTACAAACTTCAAATGAGAAATTTGAAACAATTCCGGTGAGTAATGTCGCTAAAATCATCAAATTACCGAAGATCGGGGGGTACCGTTATCTGGGGGCTACACGAAGACGTGGACCTGCACAGACAATTTTCTGTCATAGGCTATAGTATTCATTATGCAATCCAAACACCAAATTTGAAAAAGTTCCGGTAAATAATGTCGCTAAAATCATCAAAATACCGAATATCGGGGGGTACTGTTATATAGGGCTATACGAAGACGTGGACCTGCACAGATAATTTTTTGTCATTGCCTGTAGTATTCATTACGAACTTCAAATACTAAATTTGAAATAGTTCCGGTAAATATTGTCTCTAAAATCATCAAAAATACCCAATATCGAGAGGTTCCGTTATAAGACGTGGACCTATATGGCTCATTTTCTGTCCTAAGATGTAGTATCCATTACGAACTTTAAATGCCAAAATTGAGACAATTCCGGTAAATAATGTCGCCAAAATCATCAAAATACCGAATATCGGGAGGTACCGTTATATGGGGGCTATACGAAAACGTAGACCAATATGGCCCATTTTCTGTCTTAAGCCGTAGTATCTATTACGAACTTTAATTATTAATTTTGTAATAATTCTGGCAAATATTGTCGCTAAAATCATCAAAATACCGCATATCGGGAGGTACCGTTATATAGGGTCTATATGAAGACGTGGACCTATATGACTCATTTTCAATACCAAAAGTCCTGCAGACATAATACACATTTGAGTAAAATTTATAGACTCAAAAGAGCTAAAGAGTTGCTTCGCTTGGCTGAAAGTGGTGAACTGCCGAATTTGGTTTTCTCCGATGAGATGAGGAAACATTCGTTGTCCAGAAGTTTGTAAACAAACAAAATTATCGTGTTTACTTGCCAAAGAGGTCAGCTGAAAATGTGCACCTCCGGTTGGCCACCAGAACTCAAGCGCCGGCCATAGTGATGGTGTGGCACCGCCATAACATACAATGATCGATCTCCGCTCGTATTAATCGACCGTGGCATCAGAATAAATGCCGAATAGGGTGTATTAAAGCCTTGGGCACGCAAACATTTTGGCCGCAGACGTTGGACATTCCAACAGGACTCAGCACCATCGCACTCAGCACGCGTCACCCAAGAATGGTTACAAAATGAGGTTTCTCTTTATATTTCCAGCGCAAAATGGCCACCAAAATCTCCAGATACCAATCCGTTGGACTATTGTGTCTGTAGTATTTTGGAAATCAAGGTTGGCACTAAAAAATACCAAAGTGTCGATCACCTCAAGCAAGCGCTTCACCGGGAATGGGCCAAAATACCGCAGAGCAAAATTCGGGCAGCGTGTGACGGTTTCATTGGCCGTTTGAAGACCATAATTCGTGCCAAAGGTGACCAATTCCTACATTTCCTACATTTGTTGCTTTCATTCAATAAATTTTTAAAAGAAATGTAAAAATTATGGCGTTTGACTTTGTTGTAGTTTTTTGTAGTGGAAGTAGTCATAACAGGGTACTGAGTATCTAACTGAAGCCCCCCCCCCCCCTTCACTTTGCAATTTTTATCTGCCGTCTACGGCATTTGCAAACCAATCAATTTCAAATAAATGTTTGGCACATATCTTCACTTCTAATAGCAAACACTTTTTTTTTGGTTTCTAGTTTTCCACAAATATGGACACATAAATTTATTTATTAAATGTTTGTACGCTGCCACGTTTCATCTGCAGCTAGGCCGACGCTTAATTACGGCTCATTTAAAATACAGAAATTTGTTTATGGAAAATGATGGCTTGTAGATTGTCTCACGCATATCTTACAAACCGTAAATACCAAGGCCAACCGCTTTGGAACATCTTCGTTTGGTTTTGTCGATAATGGCCTGGCCGACGATCAAGAAGTCATCACAGTGCCAATTGCCGGTGTGTTATTGATGATGCATTTACTTCTTCGTCATCTCCTTCTTCTTCTTCTGCTTCAGGTTCTTCTATCAAAACGAACGAAAATGGCTTTGGGTCATCATCAAAATGCTGTTTGTGGGGCCAAAATAGAGCCACCAAGAAGAGACGACGAAGAAGCCTACAAACAACTTCTTGTCTTTGACAGAGTTTTGAGGTTTTGATGTTCGATGCTGCTTTTTTTTGTTTGGATTTGTCATCTGTCATTTTATTGCCTGTCAATATTTATAGAATGTCTTTTTACGAATTATTAAACAAAATGTTTAAAATTAATGCCCCTTCATCGCCGTTATGGTGTGTTGGGCAATTGTTTTTTTCTGAGGTCTTTTTTATGATTGATCGAAACATTTTGAAATATATTTAATTGGCTAATTGACATTTTGTAACAATGCCTACGGGGAAAACGTTTGGAAACCTTAGCATGGGGTTGACTTGGGTCTTTTTTGAGAAAGTGTAGAAAAAAGCCCTGGTCTTCTTATGGAAGGTCTGGTGCAACAAAACGATGTTTATGGTCGCTAAAATAATCGAGCGAATGTAAGACCCATATACAAATTATGTAGTCATGTGGAGTTGAACATTTGCAGTCAGATTATCGGATTTTTGGGATTTCTGATTTGAAATATATCGGTCCACGTTTATGTAAAGCTCCCATTTAAGGGTACCTCCTTGAACTTGAAAAAATCTGTTTATAATGTAGCTAAAATCATCAAAATACCGAATATAGGGAGGTACCATGGGGTTTATAAAACGTGGACCTGTACAGACAATTTTCTGGCATAAGATGTAGTATCCATTACGAACTTCCAATACAAAATTTGACACAATTCCGGTAAATAATGTCGCTAAAATCATCAAAATACCGAATATATTGGGGGGGACCGTTATATGGGGGCTATACAAGATGTGGACCTGAACTGACAATTTTCTGTCATAGGCTGTAGTATCCATTAGGAACTTCAAATACCAATTTTGAAATAGTTCCGATAAATAATGTCGCTAAAATCATCAAAATACTGAATATCGGGAGGTACCGTTATATGGGGGCTATACGAAGACGTGGACCTACATGGCCCATTTTCCATGCCAAAAGTCCTGCAGACATAATACACATTTGAGGAAATTTTTATCAACTTATTTCATTTGGTTCCGAAGCTAGAGTGATTTCCACAGACGGACGGACGAATAGACGGACAAACGGATAGATGGACGGACATTGCTAAAGCGACATAGAATTTTACGCTGATCAAGAATATATATACTTTGTGGGGTCTAAAATGTATATTTCGAGGTGTTACAAACGGAATGAAAAATTTAATATACCCTCCATACTATGGTGGAGGGTATAAAAAGGCTTTTTTATATAAAGAATACCTTCAATGGTTATGTTATGGAGAGAACCCCTCTATGGAGAGAAACACAAAAAAAATGATTTTTGTGCTTTTTTAGAAGAGAAACCCTTCAATAAAGTATTCTATAGAAGGAATTCCGCCAGAACGATTTTTTTGTAAAAAGAAAACCTGAAAAAAGTCTTCATTAGGGGAAGTTTTTTTTTAAAATAGGGTTTCTATGGAGAAATGTCTTTTAAGGAGCGAAACACAACAAAATAATTTCTATCATTTCTCAAAAAAGTATTCTATAGAAGTGGGGCTTTATTGTAGGACTTTGGGAAGAAAACTTTTTTGGAGGTCTTATTTGGAGAATAGTTTTCCAAAAAGGGTTTCTAGAGAGAGAAGACAGTTAAAAAAAGTCTTCTGTGGAGTTGAGACCCTCAAATGGTAATCTATGAAGAAAATGCCTTCAAAAGGGTTTTCTTTGGAAATAAGACTTTCAAAGAGAGTGAGAGAGACAACACATCAAAAGGGTTTCTACAAAGATCGAATTTTGGAGAGAGATAAAAAAATGTTGGCAATGGAAACATGTTCTTAAAATGTTTCTTCGGAGATAGGCCTCTCAAGCGTCCTCCTCTGTAGGAAATATCCTCGAAAGGTCTTCCATTAAGAGAAGACTCTCTAATGGCATTCTATAGAAAAAAGACTTTAAAACATGGTTTTTGGAGAGAAGCCTCTCGAACGGTCTTTTATAGACAAAATATATTAAAAAATATATTAAAAATTCAAAATTTATTCTAGAAGTAGAAGAAGCAAAAAATAGTTGATGTCAATGACTACTGAGGGTATCTTCAATTTTTAGGAATATTTTCCATTTTTATGAATTTTGTGAAGTTCTGTCCCAATAAGCTTTAATCAACCGGATCGGGACTTTCCTATCAGAATATAAATATACTCTATCTGCAGGAAACCTTCAATATCGATCCACTGAACGAGATTATCAATACATACCCTGTCGAACCAAATGCAGTTCGATCTTCTTCGATTTTCAATGGTATATTATTTTTGAGTAGATTTTTGGTTTACATGACTTTTGGAAAGCCTTCGGCATCTAACTGGCGCTAAAGACTTTCAAGATGTAACTATAACCCTTTGTTGAGTTTCTATCTGTTCAAAACCTGTTCAAGAAGTTTCTAGCTGTAAGTTATATATTTTTATTTAATTTTAAAAATGTCTAAAACTCCATATCAAAAAAAAAATAAATAAATAAATAAATACATAAATATACGCTCTTAATAAAAAATTGCATAAATTCTGTCTATCTGGAGACAACTTTCAATATCGATCCACTGAACGAGATTAATATACACCCTGTCGAGCAAAATGCGGTTCGATCTTCTTCGATTTTCAATGGTATATTATTTTTGAGTAGATTCTTGGCTTAGATGACTTTTGAAAAGCCTTCGGCATCTAACTGACCCTAAAGACCCTCAAGATGTAATTATGACCCTTTGTTGATTTTCTATCTGTTTAAAACCTGTACAGGAAGTTTCTAGCTGTAAGTTACATATTTTTATTTAATTTTAAAAATGTCTAAAACTCCATATCAAAAAAAAAAAAAATAAAATAAATAAATAAATAAATAAATATAC
Source organism: Musca domestica (assembly GCF_030504385.1). Taxonomy (NCBI): domain Eukaryota; kingdom Metazoa; phylum Arthropoda; class Insecta; order Diptera; family Muscidae; genus Musca; species Musca domestica. The sequence goes on along the minus strand of NW_026712336.1, from coordinate 6,632,107 downwards.
GCTCTTAATACAAAGTTGCATAAATTCAGTTCTTCAAGCCTATTTATGCATGGCCTGGCATGCAGCTGTGTATAAACTCAATTTACTCTTTGCCAGACAAATAACAGCGACTTTAAACATATGTAACGCATAACAATTAATTAATTCTTTGAAGAATGTGATTTATATGTTAATTGGTTTTTGAGTCGTTTGTTACGAAAACATAACAAGAATTTCTTTGTGATGTAATAATGAAACACGGCATTGCGGGTAACGTGAAAGAATTTTCAAGGAAGAATGTTGAAGACATGAGGAAAAAAATAAACGACATGAGGGCAAATGTGGCTCAGACAAGGGCAAAATATATGTGAGTGTATGAACATATTGCACACCAATAAAAAATTGTATATTATATATGAGAGAATTTTAATGATTACGACAAATTTGAATGATATTTGTCTAAAAATCAGACGATTATAACATGAATTTAGCAAGGAAATTAATGCGAAATGAATGCGAAAGAAAGCACAGTCCTAAATGTGTTTCTCAAATCAAATGTGTTTATTTTGAATATTTTTTTAAGTTACAAAAACAGGCTTCTGTCTCCTTATTAATTTAATAATTAAATAATAATTATTAATTAATTAACCATAGACAATATCCAATAAAAAAAGATCTGGTCTAATTTTTGAAGTTTCTTCTTAAGAGCCAAATTAAAATTTAAAAATTGCAAACAATAAAATATTTTTCTTTTGAACATCAAAGCATAAATAACAAATAAATATAGAAAATTACTTCTAAATATCATAAATAACAATAAAAAACAAACATCCCCCTCTCTTTTGTTTAACATTTCAACACCTTTGAAACATAACCACATTCATGTTTAATGTTTCACCATTGCAAGAGAAAAAACAGACTGAATTCTAAAGCAAAGTAAACTATATTTTTTCATCATTAACAATAGACCATTGAATAGATGACAAAGAGTGATAGAGTGAAGTGTCGACATAGAAAATTATTAATAAATTTAACACCAACCGAAAAAGCTGTTAAAATGGCCAATAATTAGTGAAGAAACAAAGAAACCAAAAAAAAGAGATAATTTTAAGGTGTTGGATTTGGTATTTAGCTACATCAACATTATGGCAACTCTTTGCTCTCCATCTCATTCTCTCTCACGTTTTACTCTCTCTCTAGAAAATTAATGCAATTAACACCTAAAGTTTGTGTCTTAAGTCTTTTGTTTTGCAGCAGAGAACAATACTTGAAATAATAAGAAAGCCGCAATGCTTGTCTTTGTGGAAAAATATGCATTAAAAATGGTTTCTAAAATATTTTTTTGTATTTTTTCTAACCGCAAATGTTTTATATTAAATTTAATGAAATTTTCTGAGAACAATGGGGTGTTTTATCGTTTGTTTTAATGAGTATTTTTCGTTAGAGAATGAGTATGATAAACACATAATGTAAAAGTCCATTAAAATAGTTTAGAATTTAGCAATATCACAGTTATTTCAAATATTATCAGATAGTTAAACCAACAAATTATTTTGATTCGAAAATAAAAAAGGAAAAATTTGAAAAAAAAAAAAAAAATAATAAAAACGTGCCCTTATGAATAGAAGATATAAAAGTAAATGTTTTTTTAGTTCGATGTAAAAAAAAAACAATTTCTTCGAGTTTGTGTTTTTTTATTATTTATTATACCCTCAGCCATATGGCTAGAGAGGGCACATATTATTTGATACGGCCAAAACGTGCCACATCGAAATAATGGTTTTAGACCTTAGGGCTTGTTGGACCAAATCCAGGAGACGATCTAACGATGTCCGTCCATCTGTCTGTCTGGCTAGTGCCCACGATAAAGGGAGTATCCGATTCGGTCCAAACTTGGTACATCATAATATTTTTTTACCAAATTTAGATCGAGTTCGGAGATGGACAATATCGGTCTGCTCCTTCTGGTACCTCCCACTAAATTGTCATTATTGTCAAAGAAAATAATTTACTGTACAGAAAGAGAAAGGACAATCCGATTTTGCTCCAACTTTGCAAATCCTAATATTTGCATCAGTGCTAGGTCAGGTGGGAAAAATAGACAAATGGTTAAAATTTTCAATTATTACAACACTTTTTAACTGTGATGTAAAAGTCCGATTGTCTTTAATTTTCACATATCACAGTATTTTTATTAACCCAAGGTCTGGTGAAATATATCGGTCCACTCCTTCTGGTACCTCCCCCTCAAAGGGATCGAAATTTTGAATATTCATGAATTTCTTAAAACGCGAAATTGACATATAACACCATTCAGACTAGGCACATGTCAATATTTCTATCAGCACAAGATCTATATCTATAAAAGAGGAAAATGTTTGTATGTTTGTTTGTTTGTTTGTTTGTTTGTTTGTTTGTTTGTAATTTATGGACTCGAAAACCGCTGAATAGATTTTCCTGAAAATTTCCATATATACTGCAACATCGCCTGAAAGTAACATAGGCTATATACATTTTTGAATTTCCCCTTGGAACTGGAGATATAGCATCAGAATCGGAGGTACCTCCCAAAAATTTAGATTTTATATGCACATATCTATTGATTGGTTGAAGATACAGTCTCCAAATTTGGAATACGTAACGGAATTTGGAACAAAAATAAGTTTGTCAAATTATATTGTAATCGGTTCAGATTTGGATATAGCTCCCATATATATTTTCGACCGATTTCGTTCATTTGATGCCTCAAACACAATATGAATGTTCGATTCCAATGAAATTTGGAATGTGTGACGGGATTTAATCCGAAAATAAATTTGTCAAATTATATTGAAATCGGTTCAGATTTGGATATAGCTCCCATATATATTTTAGGCCGATTTCAAGCATTTGATGCACCAAACACGCTATGTATCCTCAATTTCAATGAAATTTGAAACATGTGTTAGATTTTATCTAAAAAATTGATTTCCCAAATTATATTGAAATCGGTTCAGATTTGGATATAGCTCCCATATACATTTTCGGCCGATTTCATGTATTTGGTGGACCAAACACGATATGTATTTCCAATTGTAATGAAATTTAAAATAAGTAACGGAATTGGGAGCCAAAATGAATTTGTCAAATTAAATTGAAATCGGTTCAGATTTGGATATAGCTCCCATATATATTTTCGACCGATTTCATGTATTTGATGCACCAAACACGCTATGTATCTCTAATTTCAATGAAATTTGGAATGTGTAGCGGAAATTAAAACAAATATACATTTGTCAAATTATATTAAAATCGGTTCAGATTTGGATATAGCTCTCATATATATTTTCGACCGATTTCATGTATTTTATGCACCATACACGATATGTATGTTCGATTCCAAAGAAATTTGGAATATGTAACGGGATTTTGATTAGAAAATAAATTAGTCAAATTATATTAAAATCGGTTCAGATTTGGATATAGCTCCAAAATATATATTCTCCGCCGATTTCACATATTTGATGCACAAAACACGATACGTATTTCCGATTCCAACGAATCGTGGCTAAATTTGGTACAAAAATAAATTTGAAAATTATATTCAAATACGCTCAGATGTGATTATAGCTCCCATATATATACTCAGCCGATTTCACATATTTGATGCAACCAAAGCGAGAAAGACAAAATCTGGCACCAGCAAAAATTGCCAAATTATATTGAAATCAGTTGAGGTTTGGATATAGTTAACATATATATTTCGGCAGATTTCATACATATTATGCACCAAACACGATATATATGACCGATTCCAATGAAATTCAGAATGTGTGGCGGATTTTGGTTATAATAATAAATGTGATGATGTCGAAATTAGTTAAGATTTGGATATAGCTCCCATATATATATATATTCTCGGCCGATTTCACATATTTGACGCACCAATTTTAATGAAATATGAAAGGTGTGGCGGAGTTTGGTGTAAAAGTAATTTTTTTTAAATTATATTTAAATCGGATCAGATTGGGATATGATTTTAATAAGAACCATTGACCCACAACGCCTTAGGCTAACACTAAAAAAGAACACAACAATTTATTTGAAATACGCTTATTACGGCGAAGTATGTTGCTATCTCGAATTCACTAATTGCAATAGAAATGCCACTCTACTTAAAAAAAAATTGCAGTTTCCTGCAGGCTTGGTATTTGCTATGAAATAAATAAATCGAAAGGACAAACCCTTCGTGTATGCATGTCATGTTACTGCTTTTGTAATGATTTTGTTTATTAACGCATTAAATTAGTGCAATATTTTTTTTTTAATTTTTAAATTTGTTTTTCTTTATCCAACATATATTGGTAAATAAAATTTTGAATGCAAATAAAATCAAAAGGGGTAGCGAAGCGCACCGGGTTCAGCTAGTCTGTTATAAAAATGGTTGAGATCGGAACATTTCTTCTGGTACGTCCCCCACAAAGAGTCAAAGTTTTGAATAAACAAAACGAACATAAAATCCGCAATAAGTATCCAGTTCTCTTCATATTCCACACATCCCATTATTTCTACTAACACAAGACCTGATGTGAAGATGGAATATATTGCACCATTTCTTCTGGTATCTCCCTCATAAAGGGTCAACATTTTTGAATATCCATGAAGCTCATAAAACGCGAAATTAACATCCGATTTCATTTAGAATTGACACATCTCAATATTTCTTGCAACACAAGCTCTCTTATAAAGATGGTGGAGATCGGAACATTTCTTCTGGTACCTCCTCCACAAAGGAACAAAATTTTTAATAATCAAAACGATCATAAAATCCGAAATAAGCATCCGGTTCTCTTCATATTTCACACATCTCATTGTTTCCACTTACATAAGACTTGATGTAAGGATGGAATATATCGGTTCAATTCTTCTGGTATCTCCCCCACAAAGGGTCAAAATTTTTAATACCCATGAATTTCATAAAACGCGAAATTAACATCCAATTCAATTCAGACTTGGTACATATCAATATTCTAATTAACACAAGATCTGTTATAAAAATGACAGAAAACGGATCATTTTTTCTGGTACCTCCACCACATAGGATTCAAGATTTTGAATAACAAGCCGCTCAAAGAAAGCAAAATAAGCATTCAACTCTCTTCAATTTTCACACATACAAACATTTTTGGTAATACAAGATCAGTAGTGACGATAATATATATCCGCAAACCCCTTCTGGTATCTCACCCACTAAGGTGCTCAATTTTCAATACATTTATCTGCCGTAACTTGCGAAACAAGTCAGCGATTATTTACAACTGGCTATATCCAAATATTTTTCTTAACCATAAACCTGAGATGAATATGGAATTTATGATTTCGCATGAAATTGATTAGATTTTCTTGTAATTTTGCCCATATAAATATTTTTATATGTATTAGATGAAGTATGAGAATGGAATACTTTGGTCGACTATATCTGGTACGTCACATTTTGATATTTTCCAAAAATTATCACATATTTTATATAAAGTGAAGGAAGAAGTCGATATAGTCCAAACCTGGCACTTCGCAATATTTATATCATATTTGCTTTGGCTCATTCCTTCGGAACTTACTTTATAAAGGGTCAACAATTTGAAAAATATATTGAAATAATCGAACATTGGCTGAGGGTATACATCTGCCGGCAAGTCCGACTGATACTAACTTTTTTCCTTCCAAAGATTTTCGAAATATTGGAAGGAAGAAATAAATAATAGAAATCCAAAATATTGACCTCGAGATAAAAAGGAAATAGGGTAAGTGTACCAGTAGTCGGCACTTATAGGATTTTCGCGTTTTTAATCGCTCGCCATTCTGAGTGGAACTTTTCAATTATTACAAAGTTAATTTATTCAGATTCGAAATTTTGTATAGTTTTTGCAATAATAAATAAAGTTTTAATAACTTTTTATTAAATTTCTAAAATTTGAAGTTTTATTAAAACAATGCTTTTTTGCCAGTAGTCGGCACCACTTGCCAATTATCGGTATGGCATTTTCCAACAGTCGGCATACCAATTTTTTTGTAAGAATAATTAATAATAATAATAAATTGATTCATTAAAATATAATATTTTTGTTTAGTTAAACTGATTCGACGTCTTTATTGTACTTTTCTTAAGAATATGAATTGTTGAGGACCTTCACAGACAAAATTTTAATTTTTGTTGGAATAATTAATATTTTCTAGCTCTCAAAGATAGCTGACAATATATTTGAAGCAAACAAAATACATTTAGTTATAATAGTTTCATTAATTTGGGCTTAAAAATAAAAAGTGCCGACTACTGGGACATGCCGAACTTAGGCACACTTACCCTATTTCCGGAAAATCTAGAAAATTGCTGGGTAAAAAATCATTACTCCTATCTCTATGCATGCCTTTTGACCGAAGATATTTTTAATGAAACGCATTGAAAATCGTTGATGAAAAGCCAATATTGCTGTTTTATTAGCAAAATTTGCCTTCAACCTTTCCTTTTCGCTACCAAAAGTAGTCTAATCAAAATTCGAGTTCCATACCCCTTCTTACAATCTGCCCTTTTCCCATAACAAAATTAAAGCTGCATGTCTAATCCCATATACCAGAACAATATCCCAAAACAAATATAAACCTAATATCCCAGGACTACAACTGTTGCATGCCAAGAAATTGCAAAAAAGAAAAAAAAAAAAAAAAAAACTATAACAACTAAAAATATTCCAGCCACAACGGTCTTGGAGGCAGCGTCACAAACTATGAAAACAGACACCAAAAAAAAAAAAAAAAAAAAAAAAATAGAAAAAATAACAAAAACAATAAAAAAACCAGTAAAGAAAGTCTTCACGTCGGGCGGGGCCGACTTTATGATACCCTACACCAGTTTGCTAATTAAGTAGAGCTCCACATAACAATTAAAAGTTTTTATGGGAGAATTCAATCATACACGCTATGATTATAATTATAATTTTAAGTTCAAAAAAACTAAATATGCCGAAACATTTGTATCTTTTAAATTCGGAATTGTATTGCCCATTTGGTGCACAATTAATTTGAAATCGGATAAAGATATATATGGGAGCTATATCCAAATCTGAACGAATCTCGATAAAATTTGGCAAAGATATTTCTGAGCTGTATTTGATATATTTCCCCAAATATTGTTGTTGCATAGTGCATATTACGGCGGCGGTGGACAAATATAAAAAATCGGATGAATAATATATATGGAAGCTATAGCTTTATCTGAACCGGTCTTCACCAAATTTGACATACTAGCTTCTAGACTCAATTCGGTCGTAAGTGCCAAATTCCATTCCATTTGGACAAATATTAGACGATTGATGCACAATAAAAGGTAAATCGGACGAAGTTATATATATGGGAGATATATCCAAATCTGAACCGATCTCGATAAAATTTAGCAAATGTATTTCTGAGCTGTATTTGATATATTTCCCCAAATATTGTTGTTGCATAGTGCATATTACGGCGGCGGTGGACAAAAATAACAAATCGGATGAACAATATATATGGGAGCTATAGCTATATCTGAACCGATTTCGATCAAATTTGGCATACATATTTTCAGGCCTAATATGGGTGTATATGCAAAATTCCATACAATTCGGGCTGATATTACACGTTTGGTGCACAATAAAAGGCAAATCGGACGAAGATATATATGGGAGCTATATCTAAATTTTGTCCGATTATCTGCAATTTCAATAGGGTTCGTCCTTGGGGCAAACAAAAGATCTTTGCAAAATTTCATCTGGATCGGGCAATAAATGCGACCTGTACTTTGTTTACAAAAATACATGGACAGACGGACGGACGGACGGACGGACGGACGGACGGACAGACGGACGGACAGACGGACGGACGGACATGCATAAATCGACTCAGAATGTGATTCTATGCAGATCATCAAAAGGAACTATGGGTCTATTTCGTTTCCTTCTGCCTGTTACAAACAAATGCACAAAGACATAATACCCTGACCACCTTGTGGTGTAGGGTATAAAAACGTCCCGACATCAATGTAAATTGGTAAGGCCCCCTGAAGCTGTTTACATAACAACATGCAACATAGGCATTAGTTGCTCTCTGAGTGTGTGCGTGTAAGTGCAACATGGTATAAAAAATCCAAAAAAAAAATGTTACATTTTCTCCTGTTGTTGTTGTCTTTTAGGGGTACTGGAAGCCCCAGAGACATTTTTTCGATGCAACGATTTGATTTTATTTATCCAGATGCATGGAAAATCCCGGTGAACAGAAAAAATATCCTTCAGAAAAAAAAAAGAAAAAATCTTTGGCCATTTCGTTTCGAATGACAGTGGCGTCCAACTCAAACGGCGTTGTTCGCAATTCGCGCTTTATAAGACCATTTGACAGCTGTGTCTAGGTTGTGTGTCCAAACTGACAAGCATGATTAAATTGCCAAATCGCATAAAGTCACAAAACGATGAGTGTAACTAAAGCGAAGTGGAGTAGTCTAGGGCAGAAGGAGGAAAAAAAAAACGCAATCCGAAGGAAGTTTTGTGGGTATGGGAAATTTTTTTGAGAAGGAAAAAAATAAATGTTTGCAGAAATTTTGAAAAAAAATTAATTGTATTTCCAAAAAAAAAAAAAAAATCTGTCGGTTTCAATATTTGTGTAGTTTCCTCCAATATGAAAATATTCATGCAATTAAAAAAATACGGTAAGGATGGATATGATTTTATAGGCTATCTGGAACGAATTCCCCAAAACAGTGATCGGTTCCTTGTCATCCATAAAAAGACCATTGGGGATATGGTCAAAAGTGAAATATTGGGGGAGGTCCCAATAGAAAATAGTACTGCCAATCAGTTAAATATGGAAAATCACAGGGAGGTTGGAAAATGCCAAATTTGAGGCAGTGAGGGATAGGTAACTCGACTATAAAGATTAATCAATAATGAAAGGTCAAAAGTTGGACGGGCCGATTTTATGATACCCTACACCACTATGCGTATGTAGTAGAGCTCCCGTAACAAAAAAGTTCATATTGGGAATTTATGTGAAGTAGATCATACCAACTACGAAACTTATTTGAATACGTATCATTACTTTAGAGTAGTCACCATTTGGGAACTATTCTCAACTCTAAATCGATTTTCAACAAATTTGAGGGAGGCTTTTGTACCTCTAATAGCAAATAACATTGCTGTATAGTGCATTATAGGACTTCAACAAGAATTATATTAAGAAATATTTATTGGAGCAATAGATATACCGGACCGAGTTTCATCAAATGGAAACATTCAATAAAATCTGAAAAAAAAGTCTAGCCAATTGGGACTGATATTACGTATATGGTAAGCAATAACCGTAAAATAGGATGCAAATGTGTGTCAAAGCTATATAAAGATCTGAACCGATCTCAATTCAATTTGGTGGAGGTATTTTCGTGATGTATCTGATGTCCGGTATCAAATATCAATGTTGAAGAGTGCATATTATGCATGTGAGGGACTTCAACACCAAATCGGGTGAAAAATATATATTGGAGCTATAGCAATATCTGAACCGATTTTCACCAAATTTGAAGTACTTGTTTCTGGGAAAACTTCTGTCGGAATTGCCAAAATTCAGTCCATTTTGGCGGATATTAGCCATTTGGCGCACAATAAACCTGATGTCGCATAAAGATATACTCGTCTATGGGAGCTATAGCTATATCTGAACCGACGTTGACCAAATTAGATGTAATTGTTTCTAGACTGAATTCGTTCGGATGGGCCAAATTTCAGGTACTTTGGATTGATACTGGTGCACAATTAACCGGAAATCGGTTGAAGATATATTGATGGGAGCTTTATCTAAATTTGAACCGATTCTCACCAATTTCAATAGGGTGCGCCCTTCGGCCAAACAAATATAAGATAGGAAGCTAAAATTTTGCACAGATCTGTCTTTTGTCTACAGGCAGGCCAAGTTCGATGATGGGCTATCCACGGTCCACGATATCGTATAGCCCCCATATAAGCTACCCCCTCATATTCGGTATTTTGATTATTTTCGTCACATTTTTCAATGAAATTATTTGAAATTTTGCACAAGAAGTCCCTTGTGAGTACTTTATCCCCTGAACGAAAGTTTGCCTATATATGGATCCACTACAACGTATAGTCCCCATATAACGGTACCCTCCGATATTCGGTATTTTGATGATTTCAGCCAAATTTTTTAATAGAATTGTCTTAAAATTCACAAAAGGAGCTCCTTCTGAGTACTTTACCTCATGGAAGAGAATTTTCTATATAGGTCCTATATCCCCTATATAACGGTTCCTCTCGATATTCGCTATGTTTATGATTTCAGCCAAATTTGTCAATAGAATTGTCTTAAAACCCACAAATAGGGTTCCGTGTGAGTAAATTTCCGCCTGGTCCACGACATCATATATCCCCTATATAACGGTTCCTCCCGATATTCGATATTTTGATAATTTTAGCCACATTTTTCAATGAAATTGTCTGAAAATCAACACAAGGAGCTCCTTCTGAGTACTTTACCTCATGGAAGAGAATTGTCTACATGGGTCCAATTTTTAGTATAGCACCCATATAACGATACGCCCAGACATTCGGTACTTTCATGGCGTTTGTGACATTATTCACCGGATTTTTTTTCAAATTTCGCATCTAAATTTCGCAATGAGTACTACAACCTATAAATTGCCTTTGAGGTTCCACCTCTTTTTGTACACTCCACATATAGCGACACCTACCTTTATTCAGTATTTTGATAATTTTAGCAACATTATTCACCGGAATTGTTTCACAGTTCGTATTGGAAAATCTTAATGGGAACTACATCCTATGACAAAAAGTTTACTATACAGGCCCACGTCTTGGTATATCCACCATGTAACGATACCTCCCCATATTCGCTATTTCGATGATTTTAGCAACATGATTCACCGAAATTGTTTCAAATTTCATATTTGAAGTTCGTAATGGATGCTATAACCCAAGACAAAAAATTTCTATGCGGGTTCACGACTTCGTTTAGGCCGCATATAACAATACCCCCCTATTTTTCGGTATTTTGATGATATTAGCATCAGCACTGCAAATATTTTAAATTTCGTATTTGAAGGTCCTAATGGATACTACAGTCTATGACACAAAATTGCGTATGCAAGTCCTCGTCTTCGTATAGCCCTAAAATTATGGTATTTTTCGACTAGATTTTCTTAAAATTTTACAAGTTTCTTTCAAATGGTGGAGGGTATTAAAAGTTCGGCCCGGCCAAACGTAGCTGCTCTTTTACTTGTTATATTTGAAGAGGTGGTAAATTGATATTTGAAAGCTTATTCGATAAAAAATATTTTCGCTAAAATTCAATGTAGCCCCCATATAACGGTACCCCCAAATTTATAGATATTTCGGAGGTCGAATCTACCTCCGATTTTTTTTTTTAAAATTATTATTTTTTTTCGCAGATTTTTATTCACAGGACTTATTTAAACCCTAATCAAAAAAAAAAAAAAAAAAATAAATAAAAAAAAATTCCACAATTAGAACTGACCTTCTACATCACTGTCTTCCCAATTGAAATTGTTGTTCTGATTCTCAAATTTCCGTACCAAGAATTTTTTCAGAAATCTTCTCAAAAATTGCAATTTTCAATTTGAATGTTGAAATCAATCTTGCGGAACAGAGATTTTTTTCATTATGGTATTTTACAATGGCATTTCCACTTTACATTGTTGGCATAATAGGCGGTTGATTAATTACCAATGTTATAGATATTATGCACGTGTGTGTGTATGTGTATGTGTGTGTGTGTGTGTGGGGCAACAATGTACAGGTTCACAGAAGTTTGGCCACAAAATCTCAAAAACAACAATAACAAAAACAGAAGAAGTCATAACAAAAACGAATTGTTACATAACTACAACAACAACCACAACACGATTGAATGCATCAAATTGTATTTTATTTTTAGAGTGGCAATAATATTTTGGTTGCCATGACTAAAGTTGGCAAGTGTTTGCCGGGCTCCTCTCGTTAGTGTGTTTCTCTGTTTTGTTGCTGGCAGCAGACCACATTACAGTGTTAATGAGCTGCAGCAAAAAAAAAAAAAACTGATCTCTGCAACAATGCCATTCAGCCGTCCAGTTGCAATCTGCTGCAATCGAAATCAACCTCCATCTGCCACAACACTGACAATGAGCATCGAACGACGGCCATTGGAGCGAGGCATGCGTTGCTACTGCTACTCAGACTCAGATTTGCTCGTAGAAGAGATGTATGGCAGTTAGTATTCGAAAAATTTTGGTTTGAATGTTGGCTGTTTGAATGGTAGTGGTGTTGGTGTTGGAGTTGCAGTTGCTATGAATGAACTCTTTAATGATGCAACAGTTCAAGATGCACATTTCCACATTGAGGTAATGTAAGGAAACCAAAAACAAAAAAAAAAAAATACGGAAGCCGTTTCCCCTTCTCCCAGTTGTTGCCATGATCACCCTCTGTTTTTTCCACCACCCAACTCAGACCGATTGATAATTTGTCGTAGAAGGCCTTTTTTGTTTGGTAAATGTTGCATGGTTTGCAGGTTACTTTCTAATGAGCCCATTAATCGCCGAAGACATCAATTGTCTGACACACTCACACATAGACACACACTTCTCCATTTTACAGGTAGCTTGTAAATCCATCTAACAATTGAATGCAATCAAAAAGCGATTTTGGTCTCAAAAGGGTTGGGATGTTGAAAAAATTAGGTATTAAATTGAAAATTGCATAAGCTCCTCGAAGCGGCAAGTGAAATGCCAGATTTATTGATATCATTAATAATGGAATTAAAGTTATTATTATGCCGTCTGGGTTTGTAGGGTTTTCTTCTGGGAGCTCAATGGGAGCGTCGTTTTGGCAGGAAGTAGTTGGAATTGTAGTCAAATTATTTTATTTTATTTTTTAAATGGCTCTTTGTTTTCAATTTTCAAATTTAATAATCGAGAAGGGATGTCTTGGTTTTGCCTACAAAACCTGAGCTTTTGATGGCGGATTGATGTCATACACCTTCGAACTTGTACTAAGTTTGATAATCATATCAAAATGGGGACACGTTTGGAGCAACTCGTCTTGGGAATAAAACTAAAGATTTTCTTAGAATCACGGTAAACTATTAGCCTTCTACCTATTTGATCTGAGATCGGACGAAAATTTATGCCAGCTTTTCTTTTTGGCAAATTTTCGAATACAGCATAAATATTACCACCAATATCCTTTACCTTCGAGGCCATAAAAAATCTAATTATACCCTACACCACAAGGTGGTAAGGGTATTATGTTTTTGTGCATTTGTTTGTAACAGGCAAAATGAGATAGACCCATAGTTACTTTTGAGGATCTCCATAGAATCAATTTCTGAATTGATTTATGCATGTCAGTCCGTCTGACCGTCCGTATATTCTTGTGAACAAAATGCAGGTCGCATTTATTATCCGATTGAGATGAAATTTTTCAAACAACATTTGTTTGACCCAAGGAAGAACCCTATTAAAATTGGAGATAATCGGTAAAAATTTAGAGATAGCTTCCATATATATCTTCGTCCGATTTGCCTTTTATTGTGCACCAAACGTGTAATATCAGCCCGAATAGTATGGAATTTTGCACATACAACCTAATAAGGCCTAAAAATAAGTACGCCAAATTTGATCGAAATCGGTTCAGATATAGCTATAGCTCCCATATATATTGTTCATCCGATTTGTTATTTTTGTCCTCCGCAGCCGTAATATGCACTCTGTAACAACAATATTTGGCGAAATATATCAAATGCAGCTCAGAAATACCTTTGCTAAATTTTATCGAGATCGGTTCAGAATTGGATATATCTCCCATATATATCTTTATCTGATTTCAAATTAATTTTGCACCAAATGGGCAATACAAGTCCGAATTTAAAAAATACAGATGCTTCGGCATATTTAGTCCTTTGAACTTGAATTAGTCCTTTGATTGAATTCTCCCATAAAAACTTTTAATTGTTATGTGGAGCTCTACTAAATTAGCAAAGTGGTGTAGAATATCATAAAGTCGGCCCCGCCCGACTTTATTACTTTCTTTACTGGGTTTTTATCTGCCTCAACTCGAATTTTGGTCAAGGTATTTTTTTAAAGAATTTAATCATTATACCCACACACACAGTGCAAATGCAGTGGTTGTTTTAACTAAATGCATGAATTAATTCTAGACCATGGCTGGCAAAGTTAATTCAGAGAGTTCAAGGTACTCCGCCAAGAGATATGGTGTCATTCTTGCATCTGTAAATGTGGTATTAAAATGCTGCGGGTTGGTCAATATCTTGAACCAATAAATAAATTAATGATACAAATCAGTTTGAAAAGAAAAACTAATTAAAAAGTTAAGGGCGTGGAAAAAGGGGGGGGGGGCTAATATGAAAATGGTTAAAAAATTCGATAATTTTAGAAGAAAGCAGGAATCTATATTCATAAAAGAGTAAAATAATTGACTGTCTGATAGACTTAAAGATTTCTCAACGCCTAGACGAAACGGCTGAATCTAAAATCTTGAAATTTTGGGTGGGGGTCACTCTTGGTCCGAAGGGGTCAGATAAGACTGGGTTTTTGGAAATTCGTACTTGAACGGTACGAAAACTGTTAAAAGTTACTAAATATGGTACCCTTGGTATTTGACGAAGCAGTGGAGCTAGAACTTTTAAATTTGGAATAAGGGTGATTGATGCAGTGTATGCTGGATGTACTACAGGGTTTTGGAAATTCGCACTATAAAAGTACGGAAAGTACTAAAATGTACAACATTTGGTATTATTGTGTACCAAGTGAACGCTTAGAGCTAATAACTTGAAATTCGGAATGGGAATTAATGTTGAGGAGTGGAGTCGATGTAAGGAGGTAGTTTTGGAAGTGTGTGATTATGTATACGAAAAGAACTAAACGGTTCTAAATTTAGTATAAATTGAATATTTTGGAACGGGTGGAGTTCGAAACCTGAATTTTGAAATTAAAATTATTGGCGGAGTGTAGCAATGGGGTACGGAGAAAGTTTTCGAAATGTCTAGTTATATGCACGAAAAGTACCAAATGGTACTAAATTTAGTACAATTTCGATTTGGGTGCGACAGAGCTGAAAAATTGAAATTGGGATAACAAATTACTATTGCATTCTCGGAATGAGCAATGTATGTAGCTTTGGGAATTCGTACTTATTTGTTCCACATGGTACTAAACTTAGCACAATTTTGATTTTGGCAGAACCAATTGAGTTAGAATACTGAAATTTAAAAATTTAGAAATAAAATTAATATTGCATTATAGGACTGAGTTATGTAGGCAGTTTTGGAAATTCGTATTTATGTGTACTAAATGGTACTAAATTTAGTACAATTTAAATTTTGAAAATAAGTTTCCATTGGACTGTATAAAGTATGTAGCTATAAAATATTGTACTTAAGTGTACAAAACGGTACTGAATTTTATACAATTTGTTTAAGGGTGAACGGATGAAGCTGGAATTTTGAAAATTTGTATAGGGATGCCTGTTGGTGGTAGGTTTGGGATAAATAAATGGGTATGGGAATGTGTACTACAAGTGCACGCAAATGTAGAAAATAGTACTATAATTGGTACAAATTGATATTGGGTAAACATATAATGCTTGAAATCTGAAATTTGGTATTAGGGTCGCTATTCAAGTCTGAGCCTAGACACATGGAGGTGCCTTCGGAAATGTGTACTATGTTTGTACGAAAAGTACTATATTTGGTATTGGGTGTGGGATAGAAATAAAATTAAACAAAAAAAAAAAAAAACATTTCTAATGGTATCTACGTTTGGCCGTGGTTTGGAAATGCTTCTTATATGTGTACGAAAAGTACTAATTGGTGCTAAATTTGGTATTGGGTTAAGGGATGAAGATAGAATCATAAAATCTGATTTTTGGTATTTCTTTGTATCTAGGCTTGAAATGTGGAGGTAGTCTTAGAAATTAGTACTAAAACTATACGATAAGTATAAACTGTACTCAATTTGGTAAAGGAATTGAGCTGAAGTCCTGAAATTTATATTAAAGTCACTTTTGATATCTTTGGTTAGGATATGGAGGTGGTTTTTGAAATGCCTCTTATTTTTGTACGAAAACTACTAAATCGTACTAAATTTGGTATTGGGTGAAGAAATAGAGCTGGAATCCCCAAATCTGCTATAGAGGTCTTAGTCTCTGAAAATTTGGTACGATGTATAAAGTTTTATTGCGCAGTTTGGGTACTTAAAAGGCTTAATACGGACTATTTGGACGAATCTAATATTTTAAGTGAACTTTTCACTAAGGAAGTGGTGGGTATTTGCTCGTATTTAATTAATGTTGAATACAGGAAAAGACTTCTCCAAAATTGGGGCTATACGAAAACGTATTTGAAAACCCATTATGAAACTCCAAAAACTGCAGACTTGAAACACATCTGAACAAAATTGATGACTTCCACATACAGCCGGATATAGTAAAATTTCAATTGTAATCCAAGCATATAATTCGTAACTTAGTTGTAATTGAAAAACTCCATTTGTAATTCGTAGCATTTCGACTGTAATTCTAAAATTTCGTTACATTTAAAAGTTGAAAGAATAAAGAAATGAAAAATAATCAATCTATTCGTAATACGATTTATTTTGAATTCGAAAGAAAAAAATTTAAAAAAATGCTGTTATCTTTATGTTTCGAATTTCAAATGGAATAATTCGATTTTAAATTTTAACTGGAAAGATTTGATTTACGAATATAGTAACTGAAATTTCGAATTGCAATTGAAATGTTAAGAATTGTAATAAACAATGGAATTATCAATGAATTACAAATGAAAAAAATTCAATTTTATGAATGGAATTCTCGAAAAACGGTTAAAATGTTTCGAAATACAAATGAAATTGAGATTCTTTTTGAAATTCCAAGAAGATTTTTTATTTTCCAATGTAAAATCCTGATCTTTCATGCCATACTTCAAACTACGCCACTGTTCCATTTGCCGTTCTGTTCTTAAAAACGTGATCCTCGTTTTAGTTAAAACAGAAAAACAATTGGATCATAAGCCACACAATTAACAATTAAAACGAGAAATTTATTTCTTTAAGAAAAAAAAAAAAAAACAAACAGCAACTACAAATCGCTTCCCACTCAATTAAAAACAAAAGATGTAAAAAACAAAGAATATAAAAATGTAAGAGAGAGGGAGAACAAAAAAAAAAAAAAAAAAAAAAAACGATAAATGCAAGCGATCTGTTAAATCTAAATGCACTTAAATGTTTGGTGGCTGCAATTATCATTTTTAACAATAATGCAAAAAATATAATATTTTCAAAAAAAAAAAAAAAGAACAAAACAAAACAAATAAACACAATTAAAACAAACCCGATTATAAAATTCTTGGTTTGGAAGAGAAAAAAAAAAAATAATAAAAATTATAATCCGTTCTAAGATCCTGAAAGATCGTGTTATTGTGATTGAAAGGCAAATATGGCTCAATTGGAAGTCAAAAAATATTGGGTAAAGAAGAAGCTGTGGCCCAGTTATAAGGTCATACATCAGGGTAGTTGGTTAACAAATTAAATATCAAATTCCTTACTGTGAATGAAAAACGGCCCGGCCGATCTTTAAATACACTCCATCATTTGGAACAAATTTGGAAATTTTCAAAAAAAAAAAAAACAAAAAAAAAATCCGTTAAAAATTCTGTTAACATCTAAAAATACCGAATATATCCGTCTATACGAAGACCTGGACCAGCGTAGGCAACTTTTGTCAGAAGCCATATTCAATATTCAAATATGTAATATGAAAAATAATAACCCGGTGAATAATGCAGCTAAAATCACAAAAATATCGAATATAGGAAGATACCGTTATGAGGTACTGATATATGGGGCTATACAAAGACCTGAACCTGCATAGACAATTTTCTGTCATAGACTGTAGCTCCCTTTACGAATTTCAAATACAAAATTCGAAACAAGACCGGTGAACGATGTCGCTAAAATCATCAAAATACTGAATATCGGGAGGTACCATTATATGGAGGCTATAGGAAGACATGGGCCTGCATAGACAATTTTCTGCCACAGGCTGTAGTATCTATTAGGAACTCCAAATATGAAATTTCAAACAATTTCGGTGAATATTGTTACTAAAATCGTCAAAAGAGCAAATATCGAGAGGTACCGATACATGGGGACTATACGAATACGTGCACCCTCATAGACAATTTTCTGCCGCAGGCTGTAGTATCTATTAAGAACTTCAAATACGAAATTTCAAACAATTCCGTTGAATATTTTACCTAACCTGGACCTGCATAGACAATATTCTGCCACAGGCTTTAGTGCCTATTAGGAACTTCATATGCGAAATTTCAAACAATTTCTGTGAACATTGTACCTAAAATCGTCAAAATACCGAATATAGGGAGATACGGATATATGGAGCCTATACGAAGACCTGGATTTGCATAGACAATTTTCTGGCATAGACTGTAGCACCCAATACGAACAACAAATATCCTGCAGACATAATATACCTTTGAGTAACATTTTATCAATCTACTTCAATTCGTTCGGAAGCTAGAGTGATTTTCACAGACGGATAGACGGACGGACATCGCTAAATCGACATAGAATTTTATGCTGATTAAGAATATATATTCTTTGTGGGATCTAAAGATTTCGAGGTGTTACAAACGGAATGACAAACTTAATATACCCTCCATACTATGGTGGAGGGTATAACAAGTAAAAAATCAGTTAGTTCGGCCGGGCCGAACTTTGAATATCCTCCACCATATGTAACGAATTTGGACATTTTCAAAAAATTAAAATTCGTTAAAAATTCTCTTAAATTCTTAAAAATATCGAATATAGCCCTTATATTGGGGTCTATACGAAGACGTGGACCTGCATTGGCAGAAACTCCTTCTGTAGAATTATAGACAATTTCATTTGAAAAATTTGGCTACAGTCATCAAAATACCGAATATCGGTCGATACTTTTATATGGGGGCTATACGATATCGTGGACCAATATAGCCCATCCTCGAACTTGACATGCCTGTAGACAGATCTGTGTAAAATTTTAGCTTCCTATCTTTATTTGTTTTGACTCGAGCGTGATTACAACAGACGTGCGGACGGATGAACAGGGTGTCTTAGAATTTTATGCTGATCAAGAATATATACATTGTTAGGTCTAAAATTGTTACTTCGGTGAGCTACAAACTTGAGGACGAACTCAATATATACTCTCCATACTATGTATGGCGGAGGCTATAAAAACATAAACAAATAACCAACAAAATCTAAACTATTTTAAAATTATGTCTGATTTTAAAATTCGTTTGGAAAGTAGTCAAAACTTCATTTAGTTGCCATCTTTAATCCAATTTGCCGTAATAAAACAACTTCAAACACCAAAAAAAAAAAAAACTCTTCATGCCAAATTGTTAACCCTTTAAAATTATAAAAATATAATTCTAAAAAAAAAACAATTGCCCCAAAAAAATGTTTCAACTTCAATTGTCTTTCATTTGCCGTTTTCCCAAATTCTCACGCCTCAGATTTTTTTTTGTTTTCGGGCATGTTTGGTATTTTTTAAAAGTTGGCTTATTTTTGCAGAGTATTTGTAGCTAGCCTTTCAAGGTCACCTTGCATATGACTTAATTTCTTTAAAAAAAATCCGTTAAAACAAACCAAAAAAGCAAAATTGCCACACATTTTATGCTTTTCTGCTACAAAAAAAAATTAAGTAATTTTTCTTTAGCATTTTTTCCACACTAATAATTATGTTTGTGGTCTGCAATTTGTTTCGAACCACAAGTACAATGCAAGTACTCCATGTAGTAACAATGACTTGTCATATGTAGGTATGTTTGTTTTGTGTTTTTTTCTTCTTTTTGTTTAACTTACCATTACTAAATCGCCGGTAATCTCATGACGTCTCATTAAAATTGCAGCCATATTTTCTTCATCTTGATAGACCTCGCCAATATCGTCGCTGGAATGTGAATGCTGGAAATAGATGAGAGAGAGGGAGAGAAAAAGAGAATTGTTAGTGGAAGTGGTTTTTAAGAAAAAAAAAATATAAGAACATGATAAATAAACAAATCTTCGAAAGAAGTGGGCGGGTCAGTTATCTATCTATGCCATAATAATGTGAGATATGTTTGAATGGGAGAGAAATCATTTTCTAGGAATTTGGATATAATTCTTTGAGAAGTGAATGTTCAGAGACAATTGAATATTGACAATTTTATGGCGCTTTTATTTAGGCAGCAGGTATTAGGTATCGCAATAATCTGTACAAATTTGTACAAATTAAGCCAATATCATATTTTTCGATTTCTGCTTAAAATTTAAATAAAGTGAAACTCCTTCTCCTTTGAAGGGGAGTACTTTCGGAAGGGAAAAAAGAAGCCAAGACGAGTTCTCCATTTTGGCTGGGAAAATGTTTATGTTGAAATTCAAATTTTCAGACCAACCACACGAAATAATCGCCGACGATCCCATAAAAATTTTTGAGATTTCCATAAAATTTTAAGTTTTTTTTACGGTATCCGTCTGCCTTTCCGTATGTGTGTTGAAATTAAGATAGAGGTTATATTATTTAATGTCGTTCTCCATAAACACACAGAACTTAGTAATATATTTAGGATCGAGTACAAATTGGGACCTTCCCTCCTGGTACCCTTATAACCGCAAAAATTAGGAAAAATCATAAAAATTTGAATATCTCACAGAGAGACAATGCAATATCTGATTTCATACAAACTGATATATCGCAATAAATATAAGCCCACCTCAATATCTCAATTCCTGATGGCAAAAGAGACCTCGATATCATATTTGTGGATTTCAGTATTATCCCTTCACCCAATAGTAAATATAATATCAATTAGTACTTTTCCTACAATTATATATATATATTTCCAAACCACCGCCAAATCTGAAAATCACATTCCATCAGTAATCTATAGATAAACTTTCAGAATTTTATCCAATACCAAATATAATACGATTCTGTATTTTTCCTACAGTTATGGAACACGTTTCCAAAATCACCTCTATATGTTCAGGTTAAACGTGAACAACGACCATAATACCAAATTTCAGATTTTAGGCACACCCAATAACAAATTGTACCAAATGTAGTAGCATTGATTAATTTTTGAACACATTTCCAAAACCACCACCATATCTTAATTCCAGATACCAACAGAGACCTCAATAGCAAATTTCAGGATTTCAGCCTTATCCCTTCATTCGATACCAAATTGAGTAATATTTAGTTCGCATATTCAAAACAATCTACATATCTCCATCCAAGACCGTAAAAGTGATCCAAAGTTAGTACGATTTAGTACTTTTGGTATATTTTTAGTACGCCATTGCAAAACCTAGGCACTAACAGAGACCTCAATATCAAATTTAAAGATTCCACTCTTATCCCTTCACTCAATACCAAACTTAGTACCATTTAGTACTTTTCGTACAATTATAGTACACATTTCGAACACCACCACCACAAGGTAATCCTAGACTCCAACAGAGACCTCAATAACAAATTTCATCTCTCCCATCCTAGAGACCAACAGTGACCTAAAATAGTACCATTTTGTACTTTCGTATTTTTTAGTACTCCTTTGCTAACTCGTTCCATATCTTAATTGACATCCGTATCCAATTTGAGAATTCCAGACCTATCCCTTCACCAATACCAAATTGGGTACCATTTAGTACTTTTCGAACAAATATAGGACACAGTTCCGAAAGCAACTCCGTATGTCCAAGCTACACATGAATATGAGACCCTACCACCAAAATTCCGATTTCAAGCAATACCAAATTTCACCCAATACCAAATTGTACTAAATATAGTAGCATTTGGTAATTTTGGTACTCATTTAACAAAAACCGCCCCCATATCCCAATTCCAAATACCAAAATAGACTTCAATATCAAAGTTCTCGATTCCAGCTATATTCCTACCCCCAATACTAAACTTAGTACTATATAGTATGCATATCCAAATTGGTCAAAAATTGGTACCATTTAGTATTTTTCGTATATTTTTAGTAGTAGCTTGAAATCCCTAACCCAAACAGAAACCTCAATATCAAATTTAAGGATGCTAGACCTATCCTTTCTCATAATAACAAATTTGGTACTATTTAGTACTTTTCGTACTAATATTTCCAAAATTACCTCCTTTTTTAAATTCCAGATACCAAAGAGACCACAATATCAAATTTGAGCATTCCAGCCCTATCCCTTAACCCAATACCAAATTGAGTACCATTTAGTACTTTTCGAACAATAATAGTACAAATTACCAAAGCCATTCCCATATGTCCAGGCTACACATGAAAAACTACCCAAGTACCAAATTTCAGATTACAAGCACTACCAAATTTCACCCTATACCAAATTGTACCGAGTATAGTACTCTTTAGTACTTTTCGTGCACTTGTAGTACACATTTCCGTAACCACCTCCATACGTAACCACCCACACTAATATTAAATTTCAAGTATTACTAAATTGCAAGAGCTACCAAATGTCACCCATTTCAAAATTGTACCAAATATAGTACTATTTAGTACTTTTCGTGCACTTTAAGTACACATTTTCGAAACACGTCTTTATGATAAAAACTACCACTAAGAGGGACCCAAATAAAAAATTCTAAAATTATTCAGGTTCACCTTTTCACCTTAAACCAAACTGTTACAAATTTAGTACCATTTAGTACAGTGCGCCTACTTAGTACACCTTTACAAAACCACCTTCGTATATCAAACGCACTTTCCAATCTTGATTCTCACATCAAATTTCAAGTTTTTAGCTCTATCTGTTTATATAATACCAAATGGTACCATTTTAAATATTTAGTACCATTTTAGAAATTTTGGATTCCATAAACTTTGAATTTCCAAAAACCCTTTGGTTCACCTATTCTGCACTGTATCAGTGACTGTCATTCCAAATGCCAGAATTCTAGCACATTCCGTTTGTCCAAGAGCATGTCGATTTTTTAAGAGCAGGTCGATTTTCATTTCATTGGCAATTTTTATAAGTTTATTTATCTTTCTATTAGTGCTATTGACGAACAATTCATATTTTTTTTCTAATTGATATGAAATTGATATGAAACCACTTAATGGGTTTGATCCTGAAGGAAGATCTAGTGAAATTTTGTGGAAATCGCTAAAGATTCCAATTCAGCTCTGAATGACTTAATATGGATGCTACATAGAAATCTTAACTGATTTTCCCTTAGGGTTCGTTTTGGATAATTTTTAAAGGAATTTTTTGAAAATAATTTCAAAAAATGTTCTCTGCTAGAGAATTAGTTCCCAGGGAAAGGATAGATACTTTCCCTCTTCTATAAGACTTATCTCTGTAATGGATACTTCAAATAACAATACACTTTTAATTTTGACCTTCCATATCAAATGCTCATTCTGGGTTCTTTTTATGGAGAGTTCGTTTATTTGTCCAACAACTTCCTTGACCTCATCCCACGTACTTGGCAGCAGCTGCATTGTTGTCACTAAATACCAATTACAATGTAATTCACGGCCCACATAATCATGCTATAAGCGTCTTATAAAAGTGTTGGACATTTGTTTCATAGCACAACTTAAACATTAAAAAAAAAAACATTCTTTGGATTATTGTAATTATTTGCATTTTCAAATATTTTAACAAAAAAAAAAAAAACATAAAAATTAAAACTAGTTCTCTCCAAGACCTAGTGGCAGGTCTTTTAAGTCAAAAAACAAAACAAACAAAAAAAATCGTAAACCAAATTCCAAAATGCACTTGTTAACCCCATGCTAATGTTGGCGGTCAACATCAACACCATTGCCGTTAAACAGCGATCTTGTTTGGTGTTGTAGTTCGAACCATTATTCAAGGTTATCAAAACAAATATTTCAAATCTATCTCCACATGGTCGAAAAAAAGAGAGCAGAGAAGACAAAAAAAGTAACAAAACAAACAATAACAACAACAAGTACAACAAACAAAAGCTCACACTGTCAATACATGAATACGTAGTAATGGGCTAAAATCAAACTAAACCAACAAAAAAATGGATAAATAAATAAAAATAAAAACAAAAACACTTTGGAAATCAAGCGATCTTGTTCTTTGAAAATCTCAAACCAAACAAATAAAAAAAGCGATAATCGAAAACAATTTTATGGTAAAAATTATAGCGCATTTTCAAAACTGCCAAAACATGTTGGCGAGACTCGAAACAAAAATGACGAAAAAAAAAACACCACAAGTGTCAACACATTTGACGGTCAAATGCAACATTTTGAACTTTGAATTAATTTATGGCCCAAAGGCATAAATACCAGCAACGGCCAACAACAACATAATCTATAACAAAAGAGCCATAACTCCAACTGTAACTGAAACAAAAACGCAACAACAAGTGGAACAGCAAAGAATTATTCATTTGCTGAAAAGAAGGTGGTGAAACAAAGTTAGTTGGAAAATTGGAAGTAGCCGGTTTGGGGGTTAAATGTGATGACTCTTTTTAATGAAATCAAAAAAAAAAAAAATGTTTTTCCTAAAAAACGAGATAGAAAGTCTAGATTGGTTTATGAACAGAGAAATGTCCTAAACATATGACACTATTGGAGATTAGGTCATATCAGAAACAAATTAAAATATTTCTTCTATTTCAGACTTCCAAAGAATTTAATTCAAAATTTGTATGAGATTTGGAAGTTTTGAATTTTGAAGTTGGGGAACAGATGGAATATAATGTATTTTTTAATGTTGTTCGAAGTTGGGAGAGTTACCGCAAAGAATAAACCAATATTTCTCACTTCCACACTAGTGCTAATATTGATAGATATATTGGAAGGAGCGAAGTTTGAAGCAGATCCGGTAATAATTTCACATAATCCTTTTAATTTAATTATTTATAAGTAAGAGAAAGAGCTGGCCGACAATGTCCATATTCTGTTATGTCTCAAGTGTGAGCGATCGAGAGGAACTGAAGACATATTTTTTTATTTTGGGTTTTGCAAAGGGGTGTTTTGCAAATTCGTTCTAAAGAGTACCAAAAAGTACCAAATATCGTGCCACGAGAAATGGATCAATTTAGTACTCTTAGAATCTAGTGGATGACTTTTCAGCATAAAAAATTGTGAATAAAAATTCTTGCAAATTCCGCACGAAAAGTACTAAAAGGTACTAAATATTTCGCTATAAGTATCGGCTTACAGAGAAGAGCTGGAATATTAACATTTGTAAAGAAATCTTGAAAAAGTACAAAAGAAATATTATTTTTTTTTTCACACATGTATCAGGCGACGGGAAAGAGCTAGAACTCAAATTTTTTGTATATTACCTGTTTTTGAAATTCGTAACTAAACTACGAAAAGGGTTAAAATGTACTAAATGTTGTAAAGAGCTTGAGCTTTATATTATTGCATGTGGGTTTGTTTATGATAAAAATGGTGTACGAAAACGTGTTTTTAAAAATTCGTACAAAGGGTACTCAAAGTGGCTAAAGGTACTAAATCTAGTGCTATGTCGTAAAGCGACCGAAAGGAACTAAGAATCTATATTTTCATATATAATATTCTCATCGTTAACTAAAATGGTGTACTAAAGATGTTTTGGCAAATTCGTACTAGAAGGTGCTTAAATGTACCAATAGAAAAGTACTAAAAGGTGCTAAATATTTTGCTATAACTTACTATTTCAGAGAGATGGTTCACCTATGATAAAAAAAAATAATGCACCTAAATACTTTTGGGGAATTCGTACCAAAACTACGAAAAGGAACAAAACAAATAAAAATATATGGACAAGATCTATAGCTTGACATTTTCGTATGTGGCCTCTTCTTTGATAAACAAAGTGGTGTGAACAAAACTGTTTCTGAAAATTCTTACAAAAGGGTGCCATAGGTTTTTTATTTACATTTTTGTACGTCGTTTTGTTTACGAAAACCTAAATCTTTCACAATGGGGTTTTCAAGTGTTTTGCATATTCGTACTAGAAAATACTAAAAATTGTACCACAGGATACGGACAAATTTAAAAGGTACGAAATGGTATAATTGGAATGTAAATTTAAGATAAGGAGTAGCTTTCGAAATATTTTAATATACCTAAAAAGTTCCAACATAGAACGATTGGAACTAATATCTATATTTGGGTTGGAAACCCCTGCATATAACTTCATAGCTTCTGTTTCTTCTGTTTTGAGAACATAAAAGTATCTAACGCTATATATTTTTTTAACTTCCAGCCATCATGCCTCACATCACTCTCTTCACATGTTAACCAACTTCTATTGGCCCCCGCTTTAGCAATGACTTGATGTTGCCTTTTATTGACACAACATATCATAAAGTGTCAATTAAATGCTAACTATGCTGTCTTTCTCATGGGCTTCACATACAGGCATGAACATGTTAAGTTTAACACAGGTTGACATTTCAATAGCAATCGCTTGGATTGCTTTTACAATAAAACATAAATTTTAATAAATTATGAAAAAAAAGATATTAGAAATAAATTTAAAGCATATAATTTTGAACGTATTGCAACCGATCTGGTCATAATATGACAATCTAATTTTCTGGTGGTCATAATCCTTTCCCACAAAAATTAATATAAGTCAATTTTTTTTATAGACTTCATATATAGGTATCTCCCTAAACACTTCAAAAGACAGAGAGTTATTCTGCATACAGTATCTTAAGCAAAGAATTTTCGCTGAGACATTTTTACGGATAATTAACTTGGAAAATTCTATAAAACCTGCAAAATCCTTTAAATCCGTTGATTACAATTGCTTGTAATAAAAAGGAAGGCATCGATACATTAAATTTTACGCTGATCAAGAATATGTGCAATTAATGGGATATTCGATGAACGATTTTTGCGGTATTGTAAAAGGAATGGTAAAATTAATATACATACACTTTACAATTTGAGTCTACTGTGATTTAAACTTTTCGGTTCCATTAGTGTATAAGAATTGATGTCACTTATACGTCACCATGGAACGATAAGAACTTGTTGGTCGTATACATAACAATATTACTCATACGCCGATATGGAACAGCATTTTTGTTCTTTGCAAATATTCATAAAATTTTAATTGAAAAACAAATGTTGAAATTCGAAATTGTACAGTTTTGGAGATTGTACAAAGCAACTGAAATTTGACACACTAACGACGATCTCTGCCATTGGAAGTTCCATTAACCGTATTATTTGTCTAGGATTTTTTGAAGCGATTTCGAGCTGTTCATATATTAGATGTTGAAGAGTCCGATACACACCCCCTCTAAAATTGAAAATGTTAGTTATTGATCAGATAGCTTATCTAATTACGATTTTTATAAATTTTTTTATAAAAAAAATAGAACAGTGTTGGCTTGTTTGTTCGGGATACCGTAGTATTTTGTTGTTGCAAAATGGACAGGCTTTATCCCTTTTTTGTTGTTTTTATAAAAACAACGTTTGTTTATGAGTGGAGAACGATGGTAATGTTTACCAGGGGGTAAGGCAGGGAATACCTAGGTTTCGGAAAGAGCCACCAATCCTCATCAGTTCCCTAGTTTTTGTCTGGGATATTCTCCCCAGAAGTTATTTTAAAAATAACTTCTATGACAAAAAACATTTTTTACCTAAGTTCTATTATATATGTTCTATTAATAGACAAGGCACGGTCGACGAAAGGGGTTTTTGTTGTAACAGACAAAACCAACTTACATGGTTATGCTACTTCGTTTAGGTTGAACGAAAGCATAACAAGTGGAGAAAGATGTAAATGTTTATAAATGCGGTTGTAAGATTTAGAAGGCTTTCTAAAAGAATTTTAGTTTTATTTAATTCTTTGGTTCCTCTTCTATTGAGCTTACGATCTCGTCACTTGGGTAAAAAATGTTTTTGTCATAGAAGTTATTTTTAAAATAACTTCTGGGGAGAATATCCCAGACAAAAACAAGGGAACTGATGATGATTGGTGGCTCTTTCCGAAACATAGGTATTCCCTGCCTTACCCCCTGGTAAACATTACCATCGTTCTCCATTAATAAACAAACGTTGTTTTTATAAAAACAACAAAAAAGGGATAAAGTCTGACTATTTTGCAACAACAAAAAAATAAATAAATAAATAAAATAAAAAGCTAAATAAATAAAATGATTCTTTATGTGCCTTTAAATGAACCTAATTTTATTTGTTCTTTTATTCACTAAAAAAATTGTCCATTCTTGAGTACTGTTAGTATTGACGTTATTTATACGCCATATTGGAACTACTTCTACATATATTCTAAAAATTATGGTCAGGAAGCAGATATTGAAATTCGATGGTGATTCGCTATATATGTACTCTGGATTTGGGTTGGATTCGGAAAATATCCATTTGCCTCAGGCATTCTCTCTTCGATTGGTGGTTTGAAGGAGACTAGCTCTAGATTCGCCTGAGGTGCTGGCAGAAACGTCCAAATCTTTGTTTGTTTCGATTTTTTGTGAGTTATTTTTTATTAGATTTTTTTTAAACCAATAGAATAAAGTATTCAATTACTACTCCCAAGTAGTTTATAGCTTTCGTCTTTTCAGTGATATTATACGATTCACGAAAAAACATTCCTTCTTGAGTAAGCTGTTGTTAAAACGTTTCGGTACCAATGTCGTATGAATATTGACGTTATTCATACGTCACCATGGCACTATTATAACTTGCCAGTATTTAGGTCGTATAGGTATTAATGTTACTTATACGCCATTAAGCTGCATTTTTATATGTATTATTATAATTTTTTTAGAAAATAAATGTTGAAATTTGATTGTGATGCGTTATTTGTAAGCGTAGATTTTAAATCGGAAGATCACTAGTTCACGAATCTATGCTCTATTATAACCTCTAAGTTATATAAAGCTTTGGACTTTTTCATCTCACAACTAGTACAAAAATCATGCATTCTTCAGTAAGCTGTGGCCGCATACTTATAGACATTATTTATACGTCACCATGGAACTATTACAAATTGTCAGCATTTAGGTCGTATAAGTATTGATGTTACTTACACGACCTCATGAAACTGCAATTCGATTTTCAAAATTCGATGTCAAAATTATTGCTAGAAATAACTGTCGAAATCCACTGGTATTCACTTTTTAATTTGTGGTCTGAAGTAGACAAGCTCTTCACCTGAGGTGCTGACAGAAATGTCAAAAAATTATTTGTTTCGATTTTTTGTGAGTTGTGTCAACAAATCGAATTTAAAGTATTCAATTATTACTCCCCAGAAGTTCATATCTTTCGTCTTTTTTATGATCTTATACGCTTGAAAAAATCATTGTTAGAACTTGTCGTATGAGTATTGGCATTATTCATACGTCACCATGGAACTACAACAACTTTTCTATGTTTTGGTCGTATAAGTTTTAATGTTATTTATACGCCACAAGGAAAATTCATTCAACATTTAAAAAATAATTTAAAAACTGACTTGATTTGGGATCCTGAGAATGTTCTAGTTCAAAATTACTTTGCCAGATTAAAATTATGAATCCTAAGCATCTTTTCTGAAGTAAACTGTCAAAAAATTGCAACAAAAACTTTAGTATTTTTTTATTAAAACCATTCATTTGTCTCAAAATAAATCGAATGTTAATTGCTCTACCCGTATGGCCAAGTATTTAATAGTTTTGACCTTTTTCAATGGATTCGTGTTGATTTAAGATATAAAATTTGATTTGGTTTTTATTTGCAATTTTTGTTTTTTTTTTTGCGATATTTTTATTGTCAAATTAAAACAAACAAAAATCTTTGGTAGTTTTTGAGACACTTGCCGGTTGTATAAGGTTTTTCTAAAATTTTTATTGTTATTCAAGAAAAAAAAAAAATAAAACAAGAAACCAACGAAAAACGCCAAAAGGACTTGATTTTAAATTTAAATTAAATTTCTCGTTTTTTAACTTATTTTAAATATGTGTGTTTGTATGTTTTTGTTTTCAGCATCGATCCATGTCATGGCATTGTTATGCCATGGACTTCAATTTGATGTTTGCTGTATTTTGTGGTTACAGCTCCAGCAGCCGATGGCCAAGACAAACCAAAACAAAAGATTTATGGTGTTAAAGTAAATATTTGACACTGGCACTCTGGCCACCACAGCATGGATGCCAGCGCGAGAGAGAATCAAATTTTTTTGTTTTACAAGAGTGGTAAATAAACAATAATAGGTATATGCAACTGTGATATTGGGGGCCAGTGGTGGTGGTCACTGGGGCTACTTGTTGAAGAATAGAAAAACTCTAAAATAAATTCAATTGTCTTATTTGCTGTGACCATGAACGTAGTTAGCTGTCTAGAGCAGAGTTTAGTTGCTCGACTAGAACAAAACCCAAAGCAACCAATGTCTTTTAAGAATTCCACTACAAAATGGGGGGAAGAAACAACGGGGTAGAGGTTATCTCAGTTGCAATTGGAGGAAAATTGTTCGAAAAGTAGATGTTGCTTTAAAATACATCCTATTGATATAGACATTTATCGGTGATATTTGGTTTTTGTGGTCGAATTTTATTTTTTTTGTTATCGAATTTTGTTATTGTTTTTTTTTTTTTTTTTTTTGTTTCAAAGAGTCAAAATTAGTTTCTTGTAAGCGTTTTTTTTTGATAATTTTATTTTGTCTTGCTGTTTAACTTTGAAAATATCTGCTTAGCATTTGTCAAGGTGGAAAAACAGATGGATGTAAAAATGTTTTTGGTTTGTTTGAAATAAAAACGATTTCATGAGACATGATTTACAATGGCAAACATTTTTCGATTTGTATTTATATTTTGGAAAAAATAACTGGAGCAACATGGAAGTGACATTTTCAACTTTTGAATGAAAAAGGATTGGTCAGCCTGCCAGAGTCGGAGACGTGGGAAAATTACAGGTTGGAAACAATGAACCTTTGGAATATGTTTCTTTTTGACATGTTGGTGACGGTTTTTATTGAAAAGTCGTACTTAAATGTACTAAATTCGTACTAAACGGGTTCTGGGCATAAATTCTATACTTTAGAATTTGAAAATTTCGCTTGTGGGCCAAAATAGATGCGAGACATCATATGAGATATTTTTGAAACATTGTTCTAAAACTACAAACAGCTGTGGCTAGGAGATTACATAGTGCGGTCGAGACGCTCGGAAAATCTAGCAATAAACAATAAATATTCTAAAATGACATATTTCCCAGCAGCCATAAAATACCACATGTGAACAATTCGGTGATCTTGTTCGTGAGATAATAAAGGTTATGACCCACACGCACCCACACGCAAATAAAAACTAGAATTGAATCAACAGCCAAACCATTCGGTTGTCTTCCTTTCTCACTACACAATGCTGCAGTCGAGCCGAATAGGGAATAGAGTTGACAATCGAAGAGGGAGATTGGATTCTATTCTCATTAATAAAAACATTGATCCTCCGAGCAGGATCCAGAATAGAATTGACAATCGAAGAGGGAGATTGGAATCTTTTCTCATCGTACATTGGTCCTTCGAGCCGGATCGAGAACTACACCAAAGAACTACATCCAAAGAATAAAGTTGTTCTTTCTTTTCTCATCACCGAATTGAGAATAGAATTGACAATCGAAGAGGGAGATTGGACTCTATTCTCATTAATAAAAACATTGATCCTCCAAGCAGAATCCAGAATAGAATTGACAATCGAAGAGACAGATTGGATTCTTTTCTCATCTTACATTGATCCTTCGAGCCGTATCGAGAACTACACTCAAAGAACTACATTCAAAGAAGAAGAAGGTTGTTCTTTCTTTTATCATCACCGAATAGAGAACAGAATTGACAATCGAAGAGTGAGATGGGACTCTATTCTCATTATTAAAAACATTGATCCTCCGAGCAGGATCCTAGAATAGAATTGACAATCGAAGAGGGAGATTGGATTCTTTTCTCATCTTACATTGGTCCTTCGAGCCGCATCGAGAACTACACTGAAAGAACTACATCCAAAGATTTCTTTTCTCATCACCGAATAGAGAATATAATTGACAATCGAAGAGGGAGATTGGATTCTATTTTCATTTATAGGCGATACGATTAGATTTTTGGAGATTTTATACTTATGGTGCGGGATACTACACAGGGTATTGTTTTTTGCAATTCGAACTAAAAGCGCTACTTTAAACTACAAACAAATGAGCAATGGTACTGCATGAAATACTTTTAGAGATCGAATCTTAAAATTTCGCATATAGGTAGCAGTTGGTGGGTTGATGCGCAATAAGGTGCAAAATGGTACTAAAATGTAAAATTCGTACTAAAAAGGGATTTTGATTTTTTATGATTTTTGGCAAATTTTTTATTGGAATTGTCTGAAATTCTGCACAAGGAGTTCTTTATGGCTACTTTACCGCCTATAAGAGAATTGTCTATATAGGTCCGCGATATCCCCCATATAACGGTAAATCCCGAAATTCGGCATTTTGATGACTTTAGCCACATTTTTCAATGCAATTGTCTGAGAATCTACACCAGGAGTTGCTTCTGAGTACTTTATCTCCCGAAAGAGAATTGTCTATATAGGTCCACGTTATCGTATATCCCCCATATAACGATATTTTCATGATTTTAGCTACATTTTTCAATGGCTTTGTCTTAAAATCCATACCAGAAGTTATTTTTAAGCACTTTACTCCCTGGAAGAGAAATGTTTATATAGCTCCATGATATCGTATAGGCCACATACAACGGTACGATATTTTGGCGATTTTAGGGACATTATTCACCGGAGTTCTTTCAAATTTCGTATTAAGAGTTCAGAAAATTTTCTATGCAGGTCCAGGTCTTCGTATAGGCCCATATATATTAGTACCTCTCTATATTCGGTATTTTGACGATTTTAGGTACAATATTCAGCGAAATTGTTAGAAATTTCGTATTTGAAGTTCCCAATAGGTACTACGGCCTGTGGCGGAAAATTGTCTATGCAGGCCCAGGTCTTCGTATAGCCCCGATATAACGATACCTACCTTTTTTGATGATTTCAAATTTCGTATTTGAATATTGTAATGGCTTATGCCACGTCTTCGTATAGACCCCAATAAATTGGCGATATTCGGTATGTTTATGATTTTAACAGAATTTTTAATAAATTTATTTATTATTATTATTTTTTTTTTTTTTTTGAAAGTATCCTAATTCGTATTCAAAGTTCGGCCCGGCCGAACTTACTACTTTTTTACTTGTTAATTATTTAATTATTTTTGCTTTTGTTCAACAAAATCGTATTTTTACAGATTCATTTGCTTTGTTTGCAGCTTAGTTCTTGGTGGTTCTAGATGGATAGATTATGGATTCATCTATTCTAAATGTCTTGAAACAGATTTCGCGCAAAGAGACAAAATGTATAAAATTTAAAAATCCAAAAGTCTTAGGCCCAAAAATATATCCTTCAAAAGTCCAGGTTCAATGATCTGAGAGAGTCTCAAAAATGGACGATTAAAGACCTGAGAAAGAAATATATCCTTCAAAAGTCCAGGTTCAATGATCTGGGAGAGTCTCAAAAATGGACGATTAAAGACCTGAGAAAGAAATATATCCTTCAAAAGTCTAGGTTCAATGATCTGGGAGAGTCTCAAAAATGGACGATTAAAGACCTGAGAAGTTTTATGAGAGAGAGCTGCCAAATATATTCTTCAAAAATCCATATTTACGAAATGAGAGAGCCTAAAAATATGCCATAGAAATCTAAAGTAAAAGGATGGGGAAAGCTTCAAAAGATATTCCTTGAAAGTCCAGGAAATTTTTAGAGAGAGAGAGGGAGAGAGAGAGCTGCCAAATATATTCTTCAAAAATTCATATTTACGAAATGAGGGAGCCTTAAAATATGCAATAGAAATCTAAAGTAAAAGGTTGGGGAAAGCTTCAAAAGGTATTCCTTGAAAGTCCAGGCCCAATGAGACATGGGACATAAACTCCGTATTTACGAAATGAGGGAGCCTAAAAATATGCAATAAAAATCAAAAGAAAAAGGTTGGGGAAAGCTTCAAAAGGTATTCTTTGAAAGTCCAGGCCCAATGAGATATGGGACATAAACTCCGCCTTTTCAGTAAGGCTGATAGTTGAAAAGTTGGAATTCGGTCTTAACGTAATCGGTTTAGCCATATTTTTGTCATATTTTTCGCTTACTTCTGTTTTTAAATGAAAGAGATAATCCTTTCCAAATTCCAAATATGTTCTTTGCAAAATGGAGGATTAAAGATTTGAGAAAGCTTCAAATATATTTCTTTAAAAAATCTACGTCTAAAGACAAGGGCTTAAAACTGTTTTCCTTTTTTCGAAAATATGTATAATATATAATTATACTTACAGACATAAGACTGAGGAATAAAAAAATGTCGGAATTTGGCCTCTGAGTAACTAGACCATTCCTTATGATATTTAATTTGGTGAAAACCCAAGGAAGATCGATTTAGACAAAATGTTGTGGCATATTTTGCATCACTACGGGTTTTTTGCAATTCGTAGAACAGAGAATAATCCTCCTAAAATGGCCTAAAAAATCCTTTTGGCATAACCCTAAAAATATTGAATTCTAAAATCTCTGTATCAAAAAAAGTCCCCTTTGTAATCCATACACATACCTACAGCAATACGTTTTAGCCCAACAAATTATCCAACAATTATCGCATTGCATTGCCAGTTTAACTCTCTGCCCTTGAAGGCAAACCACTTTAATCCAATTTAATTCTTATTGTTATAACTTTTACCGCTGTTTTTACAATCTCCGGCCAAACGCTAAAGCCAAAAGAAATAAATCACGATAGAACAATAAAACAAATCGGGTGCAGGCACCCTGTTACAACGAAACGTAGAAACGAGACAAAAACGTTTAACCAAACCAATTCTCAGGCAATAAACTTTTCCACACCATGATGTTGGGACACGTGACTCCATTGTTCGAAAGAGAGGTTGACCAAAAGTTACCAAAGAACATTTTTATGAAAGGAACTAACATTTGCATATGACATGCTGCAGTAATTAGTAATTATTTGTTGGTGTTGTTGTTCTTGGTTTTTTACCTATAAAAATCGTTATAAATAAAAATGACCATTCAATACAAATATTAATGAAATCAAAAAAAAAAAAAAAAAAGAAAGAACAAATGAACGAACTAACAACAACAAAAGGTTATGGTCATGCCGATAAACAAAATATTAGTTTTATTTTTAATTACGCTCAGCTGGTGTTCCAGAGATAACAAAGTATTGACAAAATAATACAAAATACCGAATCTGAGGTAGACAAGTAGCAATTCAGGGGTATTGGTAAAAAAGCATACATTGCTTAGCTAAATATTGTAAGCTTTGATGTTAATGTGTTTTGGAGCTCCCTTTCCACCTTGCCCCGCTATTCATATCTAGAGTCGTTCCGAAATTCCTTAAAAGTCCAGCTCATACTTTTAATTATAAATCACACTCAAAGTGTTAGAACATTGCGACTATTATTAAATGCAAATAATCTATGAATTTTTTTCTGTAAGCCAAGATCTCAACTGCAAACAAAGTACATTAACAAAAAACCGCCTGAGGCAATACAAAATATGATTTTTTATAAGAAATATGGTTTTTTATAGAAAAACAAGTAAAAAAACATTAAGTTCGGCCGGGCCAAACTTTTAATACCCTCCACCTTAGGGTAAAAGAAACATTAGAAGAAATGTGGCAAAAACCATTAAAATGGCGAATATCGGGAGGTACCGTTATATGGGGGCTACACCAAAACGTGGACCTATAATTACAATGTTTCGCCACACGAACTAGGACCCATTATGACCCACAAATACCAATT
This sequence comes from Musca domestica, assembly GCF_030504385.1. Taxonomy (NCBI): domain Eukaryota; kingdom Metazoa; phylum Arthropoda; class Insecta; order Diptera; family Muscidae; genus Musca; species Musca domestica. The sequence continues at coordinate 6,596,202 of NW_026712336.1, read as the reverse complement.
TTTAGACAAATCAGTGAAAAAATGTGGCAAAAACCATCAAAATACCGAATATCGGGAGGTACCGTTATATGGGGGCTATACCAAATCATGGACCCATACATGCAATGTTTCGCCACCGGAGCTGGAACCCATTATGACCAACAAATACCAATTTTCAGACAAATCCGTGAAAAAATGTGGCAGAAACCATCAAAATACCGAATATCGGGAGGTACCGTTATATGGGGGCTATACCGAATCATGGACCCATACATGCAATGTTTCGCCACCGGAGCTGGAAACCATTATGACCCACAAATACCAATTTTTAGACAAATCCGTGAATAAATGTGGCAAAAAAAAACTAAAATACCGAATATCGGGAGGTACCTTTATGTGGGGGCTATACCACAAAATGGACCTATACATGCAATGTTTTGCCACACACTCAGGGACCCGTTATGACCTACAAATACCAATTTCCAGAAAAAACCGTGAAAAAATGTGGCATAAATCATCAAAATACCGAATATCGGGAGGTACCGTTATATGGGGACTATACCAGAACGTGGGCCGATATATCTCATTTTCAATACCAACCATCCTAGACACAATGCAAATAGCTCTGCTAAATTTTGGGGCTCTACGTCAGATAATGTGGGCTGTATCGTGATTTCAACAGACAGACAGACGGACATCGTTAAATCGACTTAGAATTTTATGCTGATTATGAATATATATACTTTATGGGGTCTAAGACGAATATTTAAGGATGTTACAAACGGAATGACAAAGTTAATATACCCTCCTTTCCAAGGTGGAGGGTATAAAAATATCAAAAATAATAATAGTTATTTTCGTTGAGGGTGCCATTGTGAAATGTGAAACATCATTAAATCCAAACAAAAGACTTAAGACACATGCGGGATTATTTGCTATCAACTGTTATTTTTGGGGGAATATGGACAGCCGACATGGCATTTGTCAACACAACAATGTGTAAACTGACAGGTTATTCGTGTCGAACGATATGAAATCAAAACAGAAGGTATGACGATCTTAAAGATAAAAATAATCATGTTTCGATTGACAGCAACTGGGAGATAAAAAAAAAATTGGGTATTTTTTTAGATTTTTTTTGATTAAATTTTGATTGGATGTCTGCGTGGGAATTATCTTTGAAGTAATCATCTATTTAATTTGACGGAACATGTATGTTATAGGTAGTAATATGTGATTAAAAGAAACATGTTCGGATATTTGAATTCACTCATTAAAGTGTCTGTGTAGCAGAAAAAGGCAGACAACTTAAATTGTAATCCTCGTACTCAATAAATTTTCAATTCTATAATTTATTTTAATATTTTTTTATAAAGGTGGTTTTTTATTTATTTTGGAGGATGTAAAACAGACTAATATCTGCATTCCTGTAGGGTAAGGTATGAGGTGTGAATTTTCCACCAAAAGCAGAAATCCTCCAGGAATTTAAAAAAATACCATATTTATGGCATTATCTATAATAATTAAGGAGTAACGTAATTGACTGACTGATTTTGACTGACTTAACGATTCATCAACGCCCAGACGAAATGGTCGAAGCTAGAATCTTAAAATTTTGGGTAAATGTCATCATAGGTCCAAAGGGTTTAGATAAGGCTGGGTGTTTGGCAATGCCTACTAGAACGGTACGAAAAGTATTAAAAGACACTAAATAAGGTACAATTGGATTTGAGGAAGCAGTGGAGCTAGAACTTTTAAATTTGAATGAGGGTCACTGATAGGTTTTTGGAAATTCGCAAAAATCTAGAAATTTCAAATCAGCATTACTGGCGGAGTGTAGGTTTGGGATATGGAGTAAGTTTTCGAAATTGGTACTTATGTGCATGAAAAGTACTAAATATAGTACAATTTCGATTTGATTGAACCGATAGAGATGCGATTCGGAAGTTTAGAAATAAAATTACTATTACATTCTAGGACTAAGCAATGTAGGTAGTTGTGGAAATTCGTACTTAAGTGTACTAAATTTGGTAGAATTTAAATTTTTGGTGAATCGGTAGTATTGAAATCATGAAATTTGAAAAATAAATTTTTATTGAACTGTATAATGTAGGTACTTATTGAAATTTGTACTTTAGTGTACTAAATGGTCCTAAAATAAATATGGAATGAGAGTCACTGATGGAGTGCAGGATTGATGCACCAAAGAGTTATCGGAAATTCGAACTTTAAGGTTACGAAAAGTTCTAAAATGGTACTAAACTTCTAATATCGTAACATTTGGTATTATGTGAACCGATAGAGCTAATTTGGATCACCGTTGGAAAGTAAGTTTGAGATACGGATGTGGAGTGTGCGAACTGTACTAAATAGTACTGAAATTTCGAAATTTTGTAATGGATTCCCTGTTGGTGGTAGATTTGTGACAAAAAAGGTGGTTTTGGGTATGTACACTACAAGTGCACGAAAAGTACTATATAGTACTATATCTGGTACAATTTGGTATTGGGTAAAATTGGATAGTGCTTGAAATTTGGTATTAGAGTTGATCATGTATAGCTTGGAGTTTGTTTCGGAAATGTGTACTAAAATTGTACGAAAATTACTAATTGGTACTATATTTAGTATTAGGTGAACTAATTGAGATTAAATTCTAAAATTTGATATTTAGATAATAATTAGTATCTGGGGGGGAAATTTAGAGGTGGGTTTGGAATGCGTAGTTGTCCGAAGGAAGTGGATTCGAAATATGTACTATAATTGTACGAAAAGTACTGAATGATACTTTATTTGGAATAGTTTACTTTAGGGTAACGGATGAAACTGGAATTTTGGGATTGTGTGTATTGGGTCCCTGTTGATGGTAGATCTGCGATAAAAAGGTGGTTTTAGAAATATTTACTATAAGTACAAGAAAAGTACTAAATATAACTATACTTGGTACAATTTGGTATTTCGTAAAGAGGTAGTGCATGAAATTTGAAATTCGGTATCACGGTCAGTATTCATGTGCCACCTGGACGGGGTTTCGGAAATGTGTACTATACTAAATGATACTAAATTTGGTATTGGGTAAAAGAATAGTACTAGGATCCTGAAATTTGATATTTAGGTCTCTAGTGGTATCTGGAATAGAGATATAGAGGTGGTTTTCGTAATGTGTACAATTATAGTAGGAAAAGTACTAAAATGTACTAAATTCGGCATTGGGTGAAAGGATAGAGCTGAAATCCTGAAATTTGATATTAAAGTCACTATTGGTATGTACTGGAATCCTGAAATTTGATATTGAGGTCTCTGGTATCTAGGTTTAAAATATGCAGAAAATACAAAATCGTACTAATTTTGGATATGCGTACTAAATGTTACTAAATTGGGTATTGGGTGAAGGTATAGAGCTGAATTTCTGAAATTTCGTTTTTATACCCTGCAGCCATAATACGCTCTCAAGCCATAATACACTTTCAGAGAAGGTCCACAGTTAGTATGATCCATTTCACCATAAAATAGAGTATCATATAACGACTCCTCCCGACTTGGATCTTTCTTTACTGATTTTTATCTAAATTTATTTGGCTACCTTATCTTTAATGTCTTTCCTATCGACTTCCATCAATATTTGACAACTTGGCGATGACGAAAATTGGATTTTTCGGTCAGGAAACTTTATGCGTCTGATGTAGTTATGCTATCTGCCGAGAGAATTGAACAGAACTTTTTTAACCATGCGTCTATTCCTCGGACATATCACTTTCGAAGTTGAACTAAATAGGTTTTTGTTTTTGGCATCTCATAATCGCTATCCCGTACCGTTCGATGTTGGTAGTTAAAACAATTTTTTAAAAGCTTTGGATATGGTCTGGAATTTCTAGGTTGGGCTAGGGTCAGAGTAGACGCCTTTTGTTTTGCAGATGTTCGCGAAATATCTAGAGGTTTATTTTGATTCCTGAAATTTTTCTGACTTGCCAGTCGCTCTGCAGTCCACATTTATAGGCCAATCGACATTGAACTTTGCATGGGGTTAGAATTTAATACAGAACAGAAGCCTAGCATTTTGGATGGCCAACGGATAATATTTAATGGGCAAAATGAACCATGACTTTTATGTCAAATTCTTTTGAATACCTATCACTACCTCAGAGGTCACACCAAAGATAACATTTTTGCAAGACGATGTGGTATGATTTCCAAACGAAAATCGACCAAAATGGATTAGGACCAACAGGAGGCTTTCGAATATATATAATATTGTAGGGCATCACAGGGTCGGTCCCACACACAGAATCCAAAGACCGTGGTCTTATGGTCTTATCATTTGTGAAATTTTTCAATTTCTATAAAAATGTTGATCGAACTGATTATTGAATTGAGATTTTTTGCATTTTTTATGGTACTAAATTAATAATCCACCCACAAAAATAGAAACCTCTTCCACATTACATTTCTCCCTAAATGATTTCATCCATTAAATATTTAACTCTCACTTTCAACAATTACCTTTCCCCCGGATCAATATTAACTCTTACTTCTGGTGATGGGTATGACCTCATCTTGAAATTTTGCATAACTTCTTTTTTTTGATTTCAATTAAAAAATAATATTATTGTTTTTTTTTTTTCAAATTGGGAGGAAATGTTTGTTTAAAAAGTTCGATTGTTGAAAATCCCAAATATGGATTGAAATGTATATCATTTTACAAAGTTGATTGTTTTTTTTTCTTTTGTAGACAAGAGAAAGGTGTATAATGTTGATATGTGATTTGTTTATTTTGGTTGAAACTTTATTTGTGGATTTTATATTTGCTTTTCTTTCCATTTTTCGGAGGGAAGGGAGTAAAAAAGGGGTAAATATGTGGTGAACGAGTGTTGTAGTGTTTTGTTTTATTTTTTGCGAAGAAAAAAACTTAATTATTACTCATATATTTGTATGTATATGTATATCATACCATTCAAGAAGTATACGCCGAAGCGTAGAAAAAGAAATGTTGAAAAACCTAAAACCAGCAAAAAAAATGTTAAAATTGCATGCGTGGGTGCATTTATAGTTTAACAGGAAATTTTCAATTTAACAAAACACACCATGAACTAAATACCAAAAAAAAAAAAAAAATAAATAAACCCAAACGAATTGGAGGCAACAGAAAACGAAAGTGTTTTATAGAAAAACAACAGCAGCAACAAAAGCAACAACAATAAAATAATAAACATAAACGCCGTTGGTAAAGACGAACGAAGAAACGACCATATTAAAATCCAAAATAAAAGTGAAATGTTAAACAATTTCCTCATAATAAAAAAAAATTGCTGGCAACAACAACACATGGATTACAAAAACAACAACAACAGCAAATATGCTTCAATACAACAACTGGTAACAAAGAAGAAAGGCAACAACGATAAACAGTGAATTTGTATTATGCAAGAGCGATGATGGTGGCTGGTAAAACAAAAGACTTAAGAAACGAACTTGGATAAATAAAATCGATACAACGGCGGGCATTGCGCGGCGGTAATGAGCTAGGCTTATTTTCCAAAAAGAAATTTATAACAATGATTTTGTTCAATTTTCAGTTTTTTTTTTTTTTGGTATTAAATTTAATTATGTTAATGGTAACTATATTTCATTAACAAAAAGAAAGAAAGAGAGAGCGAGAAAGGGGGGACAGAGAAATTTCGAGGTTGATTGCTTCATTTGTTTTCCAATTTTTATGCCCTACACCACAGAGTGGTAAGGGTATTATGACTTTGGGCATTTGTTTGGAACATGGGAACAAGGGAAGCAAGATAGACCCATAGTTATTATTGGGGATCTCTATAGAATCACTTTCGGAGTCGATTTATGCATGGCAGTCCGTCCGCCTGTCCATGTATTTTTGTTAACAAAATTCAGGTCTTATTTATTATCCGAATACGATGAAATTTTCCAAACAATATTTGTTTGGCCCAAGGACGAACCCTATTGAAATTAGTGAAAATCGGTTCAAATTTAGATATAGCTTCCATATATAACTTCAACCGATTTTGGGTTAATTGTGCACCATATGGCCAATATTAGACCAAATTACCTGCTTTTTGGCACATGCGACGGAATTCAGTCTAGAAGCAAATACTTCAAATTTGGTTCAGATCGGTTCAGATTTGGATATGGCTCCCATATATAACTTTATCCGATATTTGGTTAATTGTGCACCAAATGGTCAATATCAGTTCAAATGACCTGCATTTTGGCAAATCCGACCGAATTCAGTCTAGAATCAAGATTTCCAAATATTTGTGAAAATCGGTTCAAATATAGCTATAGCTCCCATATATAAGTTTCATCCGATTTGGGATTTTAAGCCCCTCACATGCCTAATATGCACTGCACAACAATGATCTTTGGTACCAAATATCAGATACAGTCCAGAAATACCTCTGCTCAATTTTATCAAGATCGGTTCAGATTTAGATATAGCTCCCATATATATCATTATCCGATATATGGTTAATTGTGCACCAAATGACCAATAGCAGTCCAAATTACCTGAATTTTGGCACATCCGACTGAACTCAGTCTAGAATCAAGTACGTCGAATTTTATGAAAATCGGTTCAGATATAGCTATAGCTCCGGTATATATTTTAATCGGATTTGGGGTTTTAAGTCTCTCACATGCCTAATATGTCCTCCACAACAATGATCTTTGGTACCAGATATCAGATTTACCTCAGAAATAAGTGCCTAAAATTTTGTCAAGATCGGTTCGAACTTGGATATGGCTCCCATATACAGGGTGAGATAAAAAAATGCAACAAAGTCAAACGCCATAATTTTTACATTTTTTTTAATTTTATTAAATGAAAGCAAAAATGTCGGAAATAGCATCAAATTTTAGAAAAAGTTTAGATTTGTTCGAATTGGTCACCTTTGGCATGAATTATGGCCTTCAAACGGCCAAACCGTCACACGCTGCCCGAATGTTGCTCGGCGGTTTTTTGGCCCATTCCCGGTGAAGCGCTTGCTTGAGGTGATCGACACTTTGGTATTTTTAGTGCCAACCTTGCTTTCCCAAATACTCCAGACACAATAGTCCAAACGGATTGGTATTTTGGGAGATTTTGGTGGCCATTGTGCGCTGGAAATGAGGCGAGGAACCTGATTTTGTAACTATTCTGGGGTGGCGCGTGCCGAGTGCGATGGTGGATCGATGGAGTTCTGTTGGAATGTCCAAGGTCTGCGGCCAAAATGCGTGCGTACCCAAGGCTTTAATACACCCTATCAGAATATTTTCGCGATAATATTCGTCATTTATTCTGATGCCACGGTCGATTAATACGAGAGGAGAGCTACCATCGGCTGTTATGGTGGCCCACACCATCACCATTGCCGGCGCTTGAGTTCTGATGGCCAACCGAAGGTGAACATTTTCAGCTGACCTCTTTCGCAAGGAAATACGATCATTTTGTTCGATCATGTACAAACTGCTGGACAACGAATGTTATCTCATCGTAGAAAACCAAATTCGGCGGTTCCCCACTTTCGGTCAAGTGAAGCAACTCTTTAGCTCTGTTGAGCCTATTTTCTTTCTGCTGCGGTGTAAGTGCTTGCACTTTTTGGAATTTCAATGGCTTCATCACAAGCTGATTTATCAATATTTGCCGAATGGAATATTGCGATATGTTCAGACCATGAGATATTTTTCGGCCGGCTTTCGATCAAGTCGCTTCTTTACTTTTCGAACCGTTTCTGCTGCTGTTGCTGTTTTCTTCTGTCCACTTCCTTGACGTCGGGCTACGCTACCAGTATCGAGGTAACGAGCGATGGTACGAGACACAAAAGAATTATTCACATTTAATTGCTGGAGTGCTCTAACGATAGCCACTTATGGTTTTCCAGACAAATATAAAGAAATCACCCTATCACCCTTAAATTCCTTCACGAATAACTTTTTTCCTGGAAAATTCTCAGCAAAATGCTTTTGTACGCTTGTAAACAATATAATTAGCTGTCACTGGAATAATTGTAACAGCTGTCGGACGAGTGGCTTAGAAATGAGAGCAGTCTGAAGTTGGTTGCAGTTTTTTTACCTCACCCTGTACATATCTTCAACCGTTTTCGGTTAATTGCGCACCACATAGCTAATATCAGTCCAAATGACCTGAAATTTGGCACATCCGACCGAATTCAGTCTAAAAGCAAGTACGTCAAAGTTGGTGAAAATCGGTTCAAATTTAGCTATAGCTCCCATACATATGTTTCATCCGATTAGGGGCTATAAGCCCCTCATATGCGTAATATGCACTCCACAACAATGATATTTGATACCGGACATTAGATACAGCTCGAAAATACCTCTTTCAATTTTTATGAAAATCGGTTCTATTTTTCATATACCTCTGATATACACCTTTATCCGATTTTATGGTTATTTTCCACCATATATGTAATTTCCGCCCAAAATTGGCTATACTTTTTTCATATTCCATCGAATTTTTCCATTTGATGAAACTCGGTCCGGCAATAGGTACTCCCATAAATATTTTTTATGTAATTCTTCTCGAAGTCATATAATGTTCTATACAGCAACATTATCTTAAATAGTATTTATTGGAGCAATAGAATTCCGGTCCGAGTTTCACCAAATGGAAAAATTCGGTGGAATATGAAAATATCTAGCCAATTTGTCATTTGGTACTAGAGGTACAAAAACCTCTTACAAATTTTGTTGAAAATCGATACAGAATTGGAAATAGTTCCCAAATTGTGGCTTCTTTAAAAACTTGATACCCATTCAAAAAAGGTTCGTAGTCTACTTCACATATATTCCCAATATAAACATTTTTTGTTACGGGGGCTCTTCTAAATACGTATAGTGGTATAGGGTATCACGTAGTCGGTCCCCTCCGACTTTTGACCTTCCCTTACTGTTTTTTTTTTGTTTGTTGGTGTGTGTGTGTCTGTGAAATGTAAACTTCTTCAAGTTGCTGCCTTATGTGTGGACTACATACTTCAATATTTATTTATTCCTTTTTTTGATTTCTTTCTTTCTTTCTTTTCCCCAAACAACCTTGGCCATAACTTTCATTTGATAACTACCTGTTGTCCGCCCTTGCATTTAATTAAGATGGTATCGTTAAAAAAAAACCTCAAGACGGCATTTGAATGTCTTGGCATGGCTGGAAATTTACACATTGTGTTATTTCAAATCACACACACACACACGCACACACGTTAATAAATAAAAACGTTTTCATTTATTTCTTGTTTAAAATGCCAAAAACGTGAGGTTTTCAATCAATTTTTTTTTCGGACGTTATCTGTTTTTTTTTTCTTTTCAAAGATGTAGACATATGGGGCCTTTGTTGTCCAACCAACCAACCACCCACCCACACCCACTATGTGACTCAGTTCGTGTGTCATTATTATGCGTTAATCGTTTATTATGCCAAAAAAAAGAAAAAATGCAAGGCAACAACATTGTTTACGGTTTTGTTAAACAATTAAACAATTGTCTTAATTTATTTACGTAGATGGCGGGTAATAATTGTTAAACAATTTGTCACACATTTTTGACTGACATACTACCCTTAACAAGTCAGTGACAATAGGGAGGGGTTGGGTAGTGAAAAAATAACAAATTAATATAGGAACTTAAGATAAAAGGTAAATTTAAGGCAAGATTTTGTAGAAAAGATAGAAAATTTCAAAAAAAATTTTTTTTCAAAATTCTTCTGTGGGAAAAATTAAAAGTTGGAATAAGACATTTTCAAAAAAAAAAAAAACAGTAAGGAGAGATCAAAAATCGGGCGGGGCCGACTATATGATACTCTACACCACTATGCGTATTTAGTACAGTGCCCGTAGTATATTGGGAATTTATGTAAATTTTGACTTCTGTAAGGATTATATTAAAAAAATATTTATTGGAGCAGTAGATATACCGGATCGGGTTTCACCAAATGGAAAAATTCGGTGATATATGACAAAATCTAACCAATTTGGGCTGATATTATATATAAGGTGGACCATAACCATAAAATCGGATAAAGGCGTATATCGAAGGCATATGAAAATCAGAACCGATCTCGATAAAATTTGGCAGAGGTATTTTTCGAGCAGTATCTGATGCCGGGTATCAAATATCATTGTTGTGGAGTGCATATTTCGCATGTGAGGGACTTAAACTCCCAAATCGCATGAAACGTATCTATCTATGGGAGCTATAGCTATATCTGAACCGATTTTCACCAAATTTGAAGTATTTGTGTCTAGGATGAATTCAGTCAGAAGAGCCAAAATTCAGTCCATTTGGGCTGATATAAACCATTTGTTGCACAAAAAAAAAAAACTGAAATCGGATAAAGATATATATGGGAGCTATATCCAAATCTGAACAGATCTCGACAAAATTTTGGGAACTTATTTCGGAGCTGTATCTAATATGTGGTACCAAATATCATTGTTGTGGAGTGAATATTACGCATGTGAGGGATTAAACATATATATGGCAGCTATAGCTATATCTGAACAGATTTTCACCAAATTTGATATACTTGCTTCTAGACTGAATTCGGTCGGATATGCCAAAATGCAGGGCATTTGGACTGGTTTTGGGCATTTGTTGCACAATTAACCCTAAATCGGTTGAAGATATATAGGGTGAGATGAAAAGACTGCAACCAATTTCAGACGGCTGTCACTTCTATGCCACGCGTCCGATACCTTCTATAATTATTCCAGTGACAGCTCATTATATTGTTTACAAGCGTACAAAAGCATTTTGGTGAGAATTTTCCAGAAAAAAAGTTGTTTGTGATGGAATTCAAGCGTGATGGTGTGTGATTTCTTTGTATTTGGCTGGAAAACCACAAGTGGCAATCGTTAGAGCACTCCACCATTTAAATGTGAACAAATCTTTTGTGTCTCGTACCATCGCTCGTTACTGTGATATTGGTAGCGTAGCTCGACGTCAAGGAAGTGGACGGAAGAAAACAGCACAGCAACATCAGTAGAAAAGGTTCGAAAAGTAAAGAAGCGACTTGATCGAAACCCGTGTCGCAGTGACCGGAAAATGGCTCGTGAGCTGAACATATCGCAATATTCCATTCGGCAAATATTAAAAAATGTGATCGGGGTAAAGCCATTGAAATTCCAAAAAGTGCGAAAACTTACACAGAAACAGAAAGAAAATAGACTAAAACAAGAGCTAAAGAGTTGCTTCGCTTGGCCGAAAGTGGTGAACTGCCGAATTTGGTTTTCTCCGAGAGATGAGAAAACATTCGTTGTCCAGTAGTTTGTAAACAAACAAAATGATCGTGTTTACTTGCCAAAGAGGTCGGCACAAATGTGCTCTTTCGGTTGGTCACCAGAACTCAAGCGCCGGCCATGGCGATGGTGTGGGCAGCCATAACAGTAGATGTTCCCTCTCCGCTCGTATTAATCGACCGTGGCATCAGAATAAGTGCAGAACATTATCTCGAAAATATTCTGGAGGGTGTATTAAAGCCTTGAGCACGCATACATTTTGGTCGCAGACCTTGGACATTCCAACAGGACTCAGTACCATCGCACTCAGGTCACGCAACCCAAGAATGGTTACAAAATGAGGTTCCTCGCTTCATTTCCGGAGCACAATGGCCACCAAAATCTCCGCTGGCACTAAAAAATACCAAAGTGTCGAATACCTCAAGCAAGCGCTTCGCCGAAAATGGGCCAAAATACCGCAGAGCAGTTTGAAGGCCATAATTCGTGATAAAGGTGACCAATTCGAACAAATCTAAACTTATTCTAAAATTTGATGATATTTCCGACATTTTTTGCTTTCATTCAATAAAATGTAAAACTCATGGCGTTTGACTTTGTTGCAGTTTTTTCTATTTCACCCTGTCTTATTATTAACAAATCCGGTCAAATATATTAAAACAATTTTCAGTCTGATCCAACAATTCGAGGGGGCAAACTTCGCTTAAAAATGATAAATTGCGTATGAAACAATTAGCATGTCACCGATGTAGACACACTGTTTTTCTAGGCAGTTTAATGGAGGCCTGCTCCAGATATTTGTTATTATTAAAAGTATGCCTCCTTTAGAGCCTATTTAGGGAGATTGATTTTAATTGGAGAGACATTTGAAACAAAAGATTACCGGAAGGTCATAATCCTTATTAATCCTTAGTCAGCATTTAGTTTACAAAATGTTGCATTAATCAGTCAACTAGAAATTGCATTTCATTTCCAAGTTTATTTTGTGACCCAGCAGTCTCAAGGATCCAATAAGGATCCAATTCAAAGACAAACAAAAATATTCGACGAAAAACTCTATTTGTGCCTTGATTTGTGTTACCATAATCAAATTCCGCATACAAATCTCCTTTTAAATGACTCCACAAAAGTTATTACCGTCAATATCCTCAAAACAAAAGACTTAAGACACAAACAGTTACGGCATAAAACAATCAAGGAAGTTTTCGCTTAATTCTTTCACTTCACTTCAATTGCAATTTCAATTTTTTCTTCACAACCAACATACGATTTTTCAGGGATTTTTTTTCGCATTGAATACTTTTTTTTTTCTCGAAAATAACACCACCTGCCACTTCGTTTGGAACTTTCTCATGATAGTCGTTGGAATGGCTATGTAACTCTTACAACATAGGACAATGTTACATTTGGCACAAAATCAATGGTTTATGGTTAAGAGTTTTTTCCCACCATCTTGAGAGAGAAAAAGGAAAAACAGAAAACGAAAAGAAAAACAAAACACCGGTGCTGATGTGTCGGTGGTAGCTTTGTGGTGGTTTTTCAGATCGCTTGCTTTTCCATAGGTTGGTTGTAGCATATACCCCACAACAGACTGGCAAACAGTTAACCCATTTTATTATGGCATCCAAACGTATAGGAAAATTCAAGTATATATGAATGTATGTATGTATGTACGTACGTATGTTTGAATGCATGGCAAAATGTTTGATTATTGCTTTTCAATATGTACATATATGCACCAAAAGGAAACCATCCAAATTGACGGCGACTACTGTTGTTATTGGTGCAATTGCCTTAATCAATGAGCCACAGTCAGAGCAAAATTACCCAGCATTTTGTGGTCGTTGTATTTCATAAAACGCAAGAAAACCTTAGACAACAAAATAGAGCATTCATTTTGGACGATTTATGGCTTTACAAAAAAAATCCCAAAACATATGTTTGCTTACATTGGAGTCGTATTATTGGTAACATACAGGGTGAGATACAAAAAAAAACTGCAACAAAGTCAAGAGCCATAATTTTCCTTTTTTTATTTTTAACGAATGGGAGCAAAAAATGTCGGAAATAGCATCAAATTTTAGAATAAGTTTAGATTTGTTCGAATTGATCACCTTTGGCACGAATTATGGTCTTCAAACGGCCAATGAAACCGTGACACGCTGCCCGAATGTTGCTCTGCGGCCCATTCCCGGCGAAGCGTTTGCTTGAAGTGATCGAAACTTTGGTATTTTTAGTGCTAACCTTGCTCTCCAAAATACTCCAGACACAATAGTCCAACGGATTGGTGTTCGGAGATTTTGGTGGCCATTGTGCGCTGGAAATGAAACGAGGAACCTCATTGTGTAAACATTCTTGGGTCGGGCGTGTTGAGTTAGATGTGGCTGAGTCTTGTTGGAATCTCCAAGGTCTGCAGCCAAAATGTTTGCGTGCCCAAGGCTTTAATACACCCTCCAGAATATTTTCGCGATAATATTCGGCATTTATTCTGATGCCACGGTCGATTAATCCGAGCGGAGAGCGGCCATCGGCTGTTATGACGATCCACAAAGAAGGTGCACATTTTCAGCTGACCTCTTTGGCAAGTAAACACGATTAATTTTTTTTTTGTTTACAAACTGCAGGACAACGAATGTTTTCTCAGCGGAGAAAACCAAATTCGGCAGTTCACCACTTTCGGCCAAGCGAAGCAACGAATCAACTCTTTAGCTCTTTTGAGTCTATTTTTTTTCTGTTGCGATGTAAGTTCTAGCACTTTTTGGAATTTCAATGGCTTTACCCCGAGCTCATTTTTTAATATTTGCCGAATGGAATATTGTGATATGTTCAGCTCACGAGCCATTTTACGGTCACTGCGACGCGGGTTTCGATCAAGTTGCTTCTTTACTTTTCGAACCATTTCAGCTGAAGTTTCTGTTTTCTTCCGTCCACTTCCTTGATGTCGGGCTACGCTACCAGTATCACGGTAACGAGCGATGGTACGAGATACAAAAAATTTATTGGATGATTGACCGGTAAGAAAGCTAAATATCTACATAAAATCTAAAATAATTTACTAAGGTTTTCTCTGAGAAGATTTTTTTAGGAAAGACTCTACAAATCTTCTTGGAGAAGTCCTATAGATTTCCTGAACAATAGCAGATCTACAGGTCTTCCAACAAACATCGATATATTTTTTTATGAAAATATATTCCATAAGAAATTTAAATATCTTCATATTTAAATGCTGGAGTGCTCTAACGATAGCCATTTCTGGTTTCCGGCCACATATAAGGAAATCACACTATCGCTCTTGAATTCCATCACGAATAATTTTTCTTCTGGAAAATTCTCACCAAAATGCTTATGTACGCTCGTAAACAATATAATGAGCTGTCACTGGAATAATTTAAACAGCTGTCGGACGAGTGGCTTAGAAATGACAGCAGTCTGAAGTTGTTTGCAGTCTTTTCAGCTCACCCTGTATAGCTCTTTTTATAGCTCTCCCAGAAACAGCCAAAAATTTGCCCATAATTGTAACAAATAAATTTTTGCAGATGTTTGTTTTGCACAGGTGAAACTACCAATACGCAATCGCTTCGAACCACATAACACCGCAAACAAAACGTTAATCATTTAGATGTTTATTAGGCACAATTTGTTATGGAGGTTTTTATTTCCAAACCAAAGTTGTAAGTTTTTTTTTTGATTTTTGTTTTTATTTTCTGTAACTTATGCAATTTGTGGATATTTGTTACAAAAAAAAAAAGAAAAAAATATCTGGTTTGTTATGGCAGATATCAAATTTAGTATGTGTGGATGTCTTGCATTCGGATCCATTTCACCCACACTTTTCTTTCGTAAGTCAAAAATGAAAACACAGACAAAAAACAATTTTGTAACTGATTGTCTGGCCAACCACATCCGAATTATTTTTTTTTGTTGTAAGCAAACCAAGTTTCCATCTTAAGTCTTTTGTTTTACCAAAGAAAATGCACAGATACTGTGGGCAGGAAAACCTTTGTCCCGTTAATTCAATTGAATGGACATATGTAAATTTTCGTTTGATTTGCTGGAAGTATGAAAAAAGCTAGGAACCATTTGCTGTTTAACGATTTGTTTTGCAAGTTCGTGTCTTAAGTCTTTTGATGTAGGTAATGATTTAAAAGAAAGTAAAGTCATTTCCGAGTTAATAATATGAGAGTATGTGTCTGAAATCCTAAAAATTTCACTTCCGAGTAGAAGTTTTTGTTGTAGGTTTGGTTTTTTTATCTTTTAATTTTAATAAGTTTCCACTTTGCGATTTGGTAATGGAAATATTCATGAACAAATGGTCCTGAAAAAATATTTGCCTTTTATTCTTCTTTTTTTATTAAATACATACCTTCCTCCTATATTGAAGAAAACATCAGATGATCTATCCGAAAATCACATTTTTCCTTCAAGGCCCTTAATACTTATAGATAAACGGTTTTCCGATAAGTTTTGGTCTTGAAGGAAAAATGTGATTTTCAGATCAGATCATAGATCATCTGATGTTTTTTTCGAGATTTGAGGAATTAAAGAAAGATTTGCCTTTAACAAAAAAAGGAGAATATCAGACAAATATTTTTTCAGAATCATATTTTTTCATGAATTTTCCCATTAACAAATCGCAAAGTGGCTGCTCTATGTCCCCCGATGAACCCAATATACTTCTGTTTTGTGGACCATAACTGCACAATTTCCACCAGTTTTGTGAAGAATTTTAATCATGTCAAGGCATTGTTGAATCTTGTATCGTATCATTTTATTTTTAATATGAGGAGAACCGTATGCTTATTTCAGATTTTAGAATCGTTTTAGTTATTCAAAATGTTGACCCTTTGTGGGGGAGGTACCAGGGGGAGCTATAGCTATATCCAAATCGGAACCGATCTCGATAAAATTTGGCAAACGTATTTCTGAGCTGTATTTGATATATTTCCCTGAATATCGTTGTTACGGAGTGCATATTACGGCTGTGGGTAAGAAATATGACAAATCGGATGAACAATATATATGGGATCTATAGCTATATCTGAACCGATCTTCACCAAACTTGGCATACTAGCTTCTAGACTCAATTCGGTCGTAAGTGCCAAATTTCATCCAATTTGAGCAAATATTAGACGTTTGGTGCACAATCAAAGGTAAATCGGACGAAGTTATATATGGGAGCTATATCCAAATCTGAACCGATCTCGATAAAATTTAGCAAATGTATTTCTGAGCTGCATTTGATATATTTCCCCAAATATTGTTGTTACAGAGTGCATATTACGGCTGCGGAGGACAAAAATAACAAATCGGATGAACAATATATATGGGAGCTATAACTATATCTGAACCGATTTCGATCAAATTTGGTGTACTTATTTTGAGTTCCAATCTGATCGTACGTGCAAAATTCCATACTATTCGGACTGATATTGCACGTTTGGTGCACAATAAAAGGCAAATCGGAGGAAGATATATATGGGAGCTATATCTAAATTTTGACCGATTATCTCCAATTTCAATAGAGTTCGTCCTTTTGCCAAACAAATGATTTGTGCAAAATTTCATCTGGATAGGGCAATAAATGCGAACTGTACTTTGTTTACAAAAATACATGGACAGACGGACAGTCGGACGGACGGACGGACAGACGGACGGAGTAAATGCATAAATCGACTCAGAATGTGATTCTATGCATATCATCAAAAGGATCTATGGGTCTATCTCGTTTCGCTTTGCCCGTTACAAACAAATGCCCAAAGACATAATACCCTGACCACCTTGTGGTGTTGGGTATAAAAAGCAGTTAAGTTCGGCCGGACCGAACTTTTATACCCTGCAACATTTGGAAGGAAGTTGAAAATTTTCAAAAAAAAAAAAAACGAAAACTACCACTTAAATGAAAACCGTTATATGGGGGCTATACGAAGACGTAGACCTGCATACAAAAAATTTTTGTCATAAGATCTAGTACCTATTACGAACTTCAAATACGAAATTTTAAATAATTCCGGTAAATAATGTCGATAAAATCATGAAAATACCAAATATCGGGAGGCACTGTTATGTGGGGGCTATACGAAGACGTGGACCTGCTTACAAATTTTTTTTGCCAAAGATTGTAGTACCCATTAAGGTCTTCCAATACGAAATTTGAAACGATTCCGGTGAATAATGTTGTCAAAATACCGAATATCGGGAGGTACCTTTATATAGGGGGACTATATGAAGATGTGGACCGACATGACCCATTTACGAACTTAACCTGCCTACTGGTAAACTATGCATGTATACGGAATGACAAAGCTAAAAAAATTGCTGGAAAGTATCCAATTCTTTATCTGAAGCCACGCCTGCGTACCCTGTACCCTGCACCTCTTTGTACAGTACTTTTTGTATTGCTGCCTGCAATTTAGTACTTTATATTTCTAATAGATTCTATCATACATGCCTTTTGATTCACTGTCTGCAATTTGGTATTCCACATTCCCAATTCCGGGTCTCCGATTTTCAGAGCATTTTAAAAAAAGATTTTATTCTTGGAAGATTTATGAAAGTCTGCGTACCTCTTTGTACCGACACCTTTCGATTCGCTGTCTGCGTTGTATTACCTTATGTTCCTAATATATTCTGCCATCCCAAAACCTTTGTTTTATTAAAAATGTCGGTTTTTAAAAGTTTTTCAAATAAGTTTTTAATACTTAAAAAAATTTTTTTAAAGTTTTTCGGTCACTCGAAGACTTGACCAAGGTCTGTAATTCAGAAAAAAATTATATTTCCATTCCCAATAGTCTTCAAAGTCCAACACCCTTCGTGCATCCCTTTAACCCACACATACATGCCTCTCGATTCACTGTCTGAAATTTGGTACTAAATCCGGGGCTCCGTTCTGAAGATTCCATAAAAACTCGAATTTTAATTAAGGTTTCGATTTTCAGAGGATTTAAAAAAATATTTTATTCTAAGAAGATTTACGAAAGTTCTTCGCCCTCTTGCAGACTTGTCAGTGATCTGTACTGAAGAGGAACAATATTTCCACTGCTACTTAATTTTGAATACCTCTTTTTTATACCTTTCCTCACAATCCAATTAAAATAAATTACAAATTTCCTTTTTCTGCCTTATTTGTTAAATTCCCCCAAACCAACATTTGTGTAGCAATTAATCTTATTTTGCTTCAAATTTAAATTTATTTATTTTTTTGCTTCAATTATTTCTTATTTTACTGCAATTTATCTGGCATCACCCACCAGGCCAGCATGTGGCTTATGTAATTTTTTTAAAGAAAAAAAAAAAAAAGAAACAAAAAAGGGAGCAATAAATCAATGAACCTTATTTGTGGCTGACTTGCGAGACAAACAAAAAAGGGTGGATTTGGAAAAACATTTGACCACAATCATCAGGTCATCGAATGGACGGAGCACCAATGAAAAAAATACTTCCTTATTTGTTATTAGACTGAACAAATGAATGATACAATTGAATGGACTACCAAAATAAATTACTCAATTTGTTACTGTACCCTCTCTCTCTCTTCCCACTCACAACTCTTTTTCATAGCTCTTTCCAAAATGTATTTCTCTCTCCCTCGCTCCCAGTACTTTTGTAACTCTCTTTCAACAAAAAAAAATTTGCTTAACAGCATTACAAAGGCATTGTTTAATTTTAATTGTAACATTTGGTAAAAGTTATTTATTGACCTCTTGACTTTCAGAGATCATGATTGTGGGGTCCCAGTGGTGGTCGAGGGTGGTGTTGGCCATTACTGGTCCACAATTGTTTTTTAAGGTGTGTTAACTGGAGCAAATGTTTTCTTATCCACTTTTTTTCTAACATTTAGCTTCTTGGTTGTGCCATAACGTTTTTTTCTTGTTATTGTTTTACAAGTTTTCTTATTCATTCGTTTATTCATTCATCGTTAATGAGTAATTGATCGTGAACAAGCATGATTGTTTGCAGATCATGCTGAACAGTAGTAGTGCGGTGTTGAAAAAAGAAAATGCCATGGAACACAATAATGTTTAGAAATAAGAAACAAAAATGTATTGATTTAAACATTTATGGTAATGTATGGAAAAGATATAGAGGTAGGTATTATGGAGTCATATTGTTTCAGACACTCATTCAAGATAAAGATCACCTTCGTTGGGGGGAAAATATGAAACATGTCATCCTAAGCATAAATGTTCACTAAAAGTGATTCACTTTTACGTTGGTCATATTTTAAATAATTTAAAAATAATAAGGAGCAATGAATCAGTCTGAAAACTTCCCATACCCTAATGTCTCACTTAAAATTTGGGCCCAGAATTAGAAGTTAAGTTCGTGTCCTAAGTCTTGTGTATTTAAAAACATATTTTAGAAATTATCTAAAACAAGTCGGTTTTGCCTACAAATGTACACCCTCGGCCAATGTTCGATTACTTAAATATATTTTGACTTCTATTATGATTATTCAAAAATGTTGACCCTCTATGGAGTAGGTTCCGAAGGAATGGTCAATTTCGTCCATTTCGTATCGGACTTAAATAAATATGATATAAATATTGTGACTTGCCAGGTTTGGATTATAATGGCTACTTTCTTCACCTTATGGGAGATCTGTGGTAATTTGTATAAATTGTCCGTGATGTACCAGACATATCATACTAATAAAAATATTGGTATGGGCAAAATTATAAGAAAGTCTATAATTTTTATCCAATTTTATGAGAAATCATAAATTCCGAAAAAAAACCCATATTCATATCAGATTTCATGTCGAGAAAACCTATTAGATAGTTATGAGAGATATAAGTATTGCAAATTGTGACCCGTTGTGGGTGAGGTACCAGAAAGGGTGTATCGATATCTATTCTCTTCACACCAGATCTTATGTTTGAATGTGTTAAATTTGAAGAGAAGTGAATGCTTATTTCGCGTGTTTTGTTATTCAATAATATTGAGATGTGCCGAATTCGAATGGAATCTGATGTTATTTTCGCATTTTATGAGCATCATTTTGAATTTGATTTTAACCCTTTGCAGGGGAGGTACAATAAAGAGTGGACCGATATATTGCATATTCAAAACAGACCGTGGGTTAATAAAATATTGTAATGTGTGTACTTTCGGAATCTTCCATCACATTTTATAAGAGTTATAGATATTCAAAATTTTGACCTTTGTGGGGGAGGATCTTAATGGAGTGGGCCGATGACGCAACTGATCTAGATCTGCTGAGATTATTAGGATTTGCTAGGTTGGAGTAAAATCGGGTGATCCTTTCCCATTCTAAGAAGTAAGATATTTAATTTGAAAATTTAGGCCTTTCCAGAAGGTATGGACTGATTTTGCCCAACTCTGAAGTCGATCTAAGTTTGATAATAATATTACGATATACCAAGTTTGATTCAAATCGTAAGCACCAACCCCTAGACACCCCTAGATCGACTCCAAATATACTGGAACGGATTTGATCCAAAGCGAGCAAGGGTCTAAAGAAGATATCTCGATGAGAAACGTTTTGGTCATACCATATCTAGCCATATGGCTGAGGGTATAAAAAATGTAAGAATTGGCCAATTGGGACATTCGAGATTACTCAGAGGCACATAGCTGTCTGTCAGCAAGAAGATGGTCTACGCTCTTATAGTCCCCTTCATTATTCTCAAATTTAATGAATTTTCGGTACATTTTAAAAATTTACTTAAAATTGTAAATTAATCTGTGGGCAACATTCTTAGGTCCAACGTTATATATCGCATATTCATATCTCTCGATTTTCATGGTTTTCGTCAAATTATTTAATCCAATAACTGAAGACTTCTAATTTTTTTCATATTTAGTTTTGTTAATTTTTTTATTTATTTTTTTTTTTTTTTTTGACATTTGAAGTGGATTTCCGTCTGGTGCCCATGTTTACCCTCTGAGGGAGTATCCGATTTGGTTCAAACTTGATACAGCTATGATATATTTACAACGAGATTTCATCCCAGACACCAGCTTCTTTGCCTTTTTTATGAACAAGAATTTTAAAAATAAAGTTCGTGTCCTAAGTCTTTTGTATTTATAGAAAGTCTGATATATTTCCGAAATTGAGTAAATAATGTAAGAATTAGCCGATTAAGACATTTAAAATTCTTAAGAGGCATATATTTTTTTAGGAAGAAAATGGTCAATATGGGTCCACGTTTTTATGGTCCCTTATATGAAGATATCTTTCGATATTCTGTATTCAAATGGATTTTCGCTTCATTTGGTAAAAATTTAGCTGAAAATGTAAACTTATCTGTGAAAAGAAATGTAAAGGTCCAGCTTTTTATATCCTCAAGAGAAACATATATCTCGATTGTCAGAATTTTTATGATTTCGGTAAAATTTTTTCAAAGTTGACATGTTTTCGAATTTGATTAAAAATTAAAGAATTGTCGTATTGGAACATTTGAAATTCTTAAAAGCCTCATATTTGTCAGGAAAAAAACGGTCAATATAGGTCCACGTTTTTATGGTTCCTTATATAACGATAGCTTCCGATATTCTGTATTTTAATGAGTTTTCATCCTTTTATGTGGACATTTAAAGTCTGTTCATTATTCAGATAATCCTCTGAGGGCTAGCCGATTTAATATTTATAACGAAATATCGCCCCAGATACCAATATTGTCTTATTATTTTTTGTAAAGAAACTAGGATTTTGGGATTAAAGTTCCTGTATTTATTGAAAAGATTTTCGAGATTAAATCGAACGAAGAATTTTTATATTTTTTAAATCTTTAATTGCTGACAAAAATATTTTTCCTTAATTTACTTTTAAAGAAATTATTCAGAATTAAATATTTATTTTTATGTTTTTCACAAGTACCAATTTCCTCTTCATCAAAAAAATCACCGCCATTAACATATAACGATATTTAAATTTTTTCAATAAATAGCCTATTGGCAAATTACATTTACACACATTATTAATCTCAAATGTCCGAATTCAATTAGCCATTAATGATTTTAAGTACAAAACTTAAAGTCTCACACCAATAAAAAAATCAAAAAAAAAAAAAACGAAAAACAAGAACTCTGAAATATTTGCCACATTTGCGCATGCGCAACTTAAAACTTAGTGTGATTAGCCACATTTCATTTGTAGGCAAAACTCGCAAGACAGATACATAATTTATCCGGCCATTATCTAAAGACCTATAAATAATTATGTTGTGGGATAATATATGTGTGTGTTTCTTAATTTGGGGGTAGTGAGTGCTTCTATGTTAAGTGGTAAATTATCAGTTGTGGAAATGGTTTTGAAATACTTTGTAAGGAGATAAGAAAATATGAATGGGGGTAAAGTATTGTGAAATATTAGCATACTCGTGGGAGGATTTTCGAAATAAGAAGAGTTTTTTGTACCCTACAGCACACTGTGGAAAACGGTGTTATGTCTTTGTATAATTTTTTTTTTGGTGTAACGTTTGTGTCCTAAGTCTTTTGTATTTGAGAGAAAGCTGACATACAGGATGAGATAAAATAACTGCAACCAACTTCAGACTGCTGTCATTTCTAAGCCACTCATCCGACAACTGTTAAAATTATTCCAGTCATAGCTCATTATATTGTTTACAAGCGTACAACAGCATTCCTGTGAGAATTTCCCAGAAAAAAAAAATAATAATCGTGATGGAATTCAAGCGCGATAGTGTGATTTCTTTATATTTGGCTGGAAACGCACAAGTGGCTATCGTTAGAACACTCCAGCTTTTAAATGTGAATAAAACTTTTGTATCTCGTACCATCCCTCGTTACCGTGATACTGGTAGCTTAGCCCGACGTCAAGTAAGTGGACGGAAGAAAACTACAAGATCAGCAGAATTGGTTCGAAAAGTAAAGTTGCGACATTATAGAAACACACGTCGCAGTGGCCGAAAAATGGCTGGTGAGCTGAACACATCGCAATTCCATTCCATTCGGCAAATATTGAAAAATGAGCTCGGGGTAAAGCCATTGAAATTCCAAAAAGTTCAAGAACTTACACCGCAACAGAAAGAAAATAGACTCAAAAGAGCTTAAGAGTTGCTTCACTTGGCGGAAAGTGAATTGCCGAATTTGGTTTTCTCCGATGAGAAAATATTCCTTGTCCAGCAGTTTGTAAACAAACAAAATTATCGTGTTTACTTGCCAAAGAGGTCAGCTGAAAATGTGCACCCTCGATTGGCCACCAGAACTCATGCGCCGGCCATGGTGATGGTATGGGCCGTGGTGATGGTATGGGCCGATGGTCGCTTTCCGCTCGTATTAATCGACCGTGGCATCAGAATAAATGCCGAATATTAACGCTAAAATATTCTGGAGGGTGTATTTAAGCCTTGGGCACACAAACATTTTGGCCGCAGTCCTTGGACATTCCAACAGGACTCAGCACCATCGCACTCAGCACGCGCCATCCAAGAATGGTTACAAAATGAGGTTCCTCGCTTCATTTCCAACGCAAAATGACCACCAGAATCTCCGGATTCCAATCCGTTGGACTATTGTGTCTGAAGTATTTTGGAAAGCAAGGTTGGCACTAAACTAATAACAAAGTTTCGATCACTTCAAAGAAGCGCTTCGCCGGGAATGGGCCACACTACGGCAGAGCAGGGAGTTATAGCTATATCTGAACCGATCTTTACTAAATTTGGCATACTAGCTTCTAGACTCAATTCGGTCGTATGTGCCAAATTCCATCCCAGTTGGACAAATATTAGACGTTTGGTGCACAATAAAAGCTAAATCGGACGAAGTTTTATATGGGAGCTTTATCCAAATCTGAACCGATCTCGATAAAATTTGGCAAAGGTATTTCTGAGCTGCATTTGATATATTTCCCTGAATATCGTTATTACAGAGTGCATATTACGGCTGCGGAGGACAAAAATAACAAATCGGATGAACAATATATATGGGAGCTATAGCTATATCTGAACCGATCTTTACTAAATTTGGCATACTAGCTTCTAGGCTCAATTCGGTCGTATATGCCAAATTCCATCCTAGTTGGGCAAATATTACACGTTTGGTGCACAATAAAAGGCAAATCGGACGAAGATATATATGGGAGCTATATCTAAATTTTGACCGATTATCTCCAATTCAATAAGGTTCAAACAAATGCACAAAGACATAATACCCTGACCATCTTGTGGTGTAGGGTATAAAAATGTAAAAATTGTGGCGTTTGACTTTTTTGCAGATTTTTTTATCTCACCCTGTTTTTTTTTTTTTTTTTTGAAATTAAAACAAATCAAATATTTTTCGGTTTTCTTTCCGTCTTCTAACTCTCAGAAGCTATCTCCTCATCGGAATAGAATAAGTCTTGATATTCATGGAGAAATCTTCGGTATGTAACTAATTCCAGCACTTTCTAATTAAAGCGTTCTTTATTGCCCCATTTCCTCATTTAAAGGGATATAAATTCATAAATGTCCAAACATATATATACACTCATTTAAATTTAATTACCTATGAAATATTATTACCAAAGATTTTTTATGCAAATTACATTAATAACTACTCGGGTTAATGCTGCTGAAAGTCATAAACAATTGTAAGAACAAATGAATGAATGAATTAATGGCTTAGAAACGGCTAAAGATTTTCTAGAACAAAAGCTAGGCAAAAATAAAAAAGCACAAATTCCTATGGAATAAAGTGATTGTTTTACTTTGGGCTCAAGAGCTAGGGTGGGGTACCACTGGAAATATTTCGTATTAACTGAAATTCTGTTAACATATCTATTTCTGGTCGCTTTACCAAATAATGACCCAGTTTCCGTTCTAACATACCAAACAAACATTTATTAGTATTTTAAGCCATTTAAGGAAATACATTCAAATTTGTCCATAAACAATGGCCCTGCGGAATTAACTTCGTTAGAACAATGAAACAATTTATAGTTGCTTTTTTAGCAATTTTAAGATTTTTTTTATCTGTTTTAGAATTTTAGCGGTTTCAAACGGAAGTACGGCCAAGTGAGTAATAAATGGACCATATGTTTTTTAATTGCCCAGCATAGGAACACCGGGTCATTGGCATGCCTTAGAGGTTGGGGGAGTGTTAAAGGTCATACGTTTTTTAATTGAAAACGGTAAATTTTGTGAAATTGTTTAGATTCCAGGAAACAGGTTTTGCAAATGAGGGAAGTTTGTGTCTTAAGTCTTTTGTTTGGGTACATTAAACAATGATATACAATGTGGAAATGTGATATGAAAAGTTGTCATAAAAATGTGAAATAACAAATATTTAATGTTTCCTAAAGATTCGTAAAAGTAGTTTTTTGAAAATATCAGAACAAAAAAAAAAATGGAAATATTCAAACGACTATCAGAGCCAGAAACATGAAATATTTAAAAATAATTTCAAAGGGCGTATCACAGGAAAAAAAAAAGAAATTTTTAAAAATATTTTTTCCGACAAAACAGAGCCTTAAAGTCGACTTTTAAAAATCAGGAGCATCGATGCTAACTTTTACAAATAATTTTTTGAAATACTATCACAGCCAAAATCTTAAGTTTTAAGGAATAATTTAAATATCAGACGAAAAATACTTAAAAGGGCTATCGGAGCAAAGAACCTGAAATTAAAAAAAAAACACACATTTCCAATGGCGTATCAGAAGAAAACATGAACTTTTATAAAATATTTTTTCGACAAAACAGAGCCTCATTACAGACATTTAAAAATGATTTTGAGCAGCATCAATGTTAACTCTTAATAAAATATTTAGAAAGGCTATTCCAGCCAAAATCGTAAATTTTAAGGAATAATTTTAGACAACGTTAGATCTTTAAGTGTGAATTTTTTAACCATTTGTTTATAGATCGTCAGAGCTATATTTACATATACAGGCGAACTGAAGACAGGGAGGAAGTTAATATCGGCGAGCAAAAATTGTGTTTTAATAGAAGAGCAAAACGTAGAGCTCTCAAGATCAGCGGGAGTGAGTCTTTACAGAGGAGCGAAAGGAAATCCCTCTCTATGGACCAGCGAAGGAAGTCTTTCTACTTAAACGAGACAACAAAGGCTATCCCCCATGCAAGTTTGCCCCACTGACAAGCTAAAAACAGTTTCGATAGACAAGCAGAAGGCTGCCGGCCTTAAGACGACCTTAGAATATTCTCTATCGACGAACTAAAGGCAATTTTTGTAGATAGGGAGTAATAGGGACATAGAGTCTCTATGACGAGCAGGAGAGAGAGTCTTTCTAGACGAACAGGAGAGAAAGTCTCTATGGACGAGAGGGAGAGAGTCTCTATAGACGAGCGAAGTCTATGGACCACCGAAAGGAAATCTTTCTCCCCATGAAGGCTTTCTCCACTGAAGGACTGAAAACAGTCTCGACAGACGAGTTGAATACTGCCTTTAAAAACCACCTGACAGTATTCTGTACTAAAGAACTAAAGGACTTTTGTAGAGTGCAAGGGAGCCCCTATGGACGAGCGAGAAAGAGATATAGAGAGGGTCTATAGACGAGCGAGAGAGAGAGAGAGTCTCTACAGGCTAGAGAAATAGAGTCTCTACCAACGAGCGGGGAGAGAGTCTCTAAGACAATCTGAAGCCAGGAAGTCTCTCTCCATAGAGGAGCTGAAGGCCAGGGAGTCTCTCTCCATAGAGGAGCTGAAGGCCAGGGAGTCTCTCTCCATAGACGAGCTGAAGGCCAGGGAGTCTCTCTCCATAGACGAGCTGAAGGCCAGGGAGTCTCTCTCCATAGACGAGCTGAAGGCCAGGGAGTCTCTCTCCATAGACGAGCTGAAGGCCAGGGAGTCTCTCTCCATAGACGAGCTGAAGGCCAGGGAGTCTCTCTCCATAGACGAGCTGAAGGCCAGGGAGTCTCTCTCCATAGACGAGCTGAAGGCCAGGGAGTCTCTGTCCGTAAACGAGCTGAAGGCCAGGGAGTCTCTCTGAATAGACGAGATGAAAACAAGAGACGAGCTGAAGGCAGTGAGTCTCTCTCCATAAACGAGCGGACGTCAGGGAGTCTCTGTCCACAGACGAGCTGAAGTCAAGGGGTCTTTCTCCATAGATGAGTTGAAATTAGGGAGTCTCTTTGCAGACGAGTCCTGATCAGGCCGTCTATATAAATGATACCTGTGATCAGGACGTCTATATCGGTTCATTTTTTGCTGAAGATCTCTAGACTTTCTCATAGATTTATAAATCATAGAGATCTGTAAATCGTTCCTGCCAATCTTTCCATGGCAGATCTTTGCATTTCCCCATATAATTTTAACAGAATAACAACATCTTTAGATCTCTTTATGGAAGATCACTAAGTCTTCTTTTAAAAGATCTTCGGACTTGCCACAGGAAGATCTTTAGACCTTTTAAAAAAATCTATAGACCTTCTCACAGAAGATATTTAGATTTCTTATGGAACACATTTTTCTAAAGAAAATTTGTCGATCTTTGTTGGAGGAACTGAAGATCTGCAGTTATACGGAAATCGATAGGTCATCTCCAACAAGATTTGTAGAGTCTTTCCTAAAAAAATCTTCTCATAGAAAATCTTAATAAATTATTTTACATTTTATGTAGATCTTCAGCTTTAGCCGGTCAGTCATCTCATGGAAGATCTTTATATATCCTCATAGCCAGAAGATTTATAGGGTCTTTTTGTTAAAAAAATCTTCTCAAAGGAAACCTTAATCAATTCTTTTAATTTTAGGTAGATATTTAGCTTTAGCCGGTCAATCATCCCATGGAATATCTTTATATATCCTTATAGCATTTTTCCAGAATTTTCCAGATTCCAAAAAAAAAAAATCTGAAGATATTCAAATGTAAGATAACTAGGCCTTTTTATATCTCTGGACCTACTAAAGTTAAATCTTTAGACCTTCCTTTAAAAAAATATGTAGACTTTCCAAAGGAGATTTTTATATTTCTTATGGAATACCTGCACATTTTTGTAGAGAAAACCTGTCGATCTTTGTTAGAAGACCTGTAAATCTGCAATTGTTCTGGAAAGCCATCGGTCTTTTCAAGAAAGATTTGTAGACGCTTTCCTAAAGAATACGTGTAGATTTTCTTATAGTATTTCTGTTGCCCTTCTCAGAGAAAACCTGAATATATTCTTATGTAGATTTTTTTTATAGGAGATCCGCAAGCTTTATGTAGAATATCTGGTTTTTCTGCAATAATGGCTACTGCACTTTTTAAATGTTTTATTCTCAAGGGTAGTTCTCTCTTGAGAGTAAAAAAATTTAATAGAGCAGTAGTCATTATTGCAGAAAAGAAGATGTTCTACATAAAGCTTGCAGATACTTGCTCGAAGAAGATGTTGTATATCGAACAGTGTTGGCTTGTTTGTTCGGGATACCATAGTATTTTGTTGTTACAAAGTGGTCAGGCTTAATCCCTTTATTGTTGTTTTTATAAAAACAACGTTTGTTTATTAGCGGAGAACGATGGTATTGTTTACCAGGGGGTAAGGCAGGGAATACCTAGGTTTCGGAAAGAGTCACCAATCCTCATCAGTTCCCGTGTTTTTTGTCTGGGATATTCTCTTTCCGAAACCTAGGTATTCCCTGCCTTACCCCTGGTAAACATTACCATCGTTCTCCACTAATAAACAAACGTTGTTTTTATAAAAACAACAATAAAGGGATTCAGCCCGATGTTGTATATCTTTTAATAGAAGATCCACAGACCTGTATAAAGGTGAGCAGCAGTAGGAGTTTTTATAAAGACAAATTGCAAGAGGAATTCTTGTACAAATAAGCCGGAGTAGCTCAATGTAATTTTTCACTGAAGAGGCTTTTATCTTCCTTTAGCAATTCTATATATATTCAAAAGGAGAGTCTCTTCATGTATGCGATCTGCGCCAGAAAAACTTATACATATTGCAAAAATCTCCGTTGAAAATTTATATTAATCAAATTTCAACTCTGAGAATACTTCCCATCATTTCAAAGCATATTTCCAATGCTTCGCAATATGATTTATGACCATTTAGGCTTACCACTCCAAAATCATTATCGGTGATTGGCAATAAAACGAAATGAATTTAAGACATGATATCGAAATTCTTCCTCACGTTGTGAATTGATAATTAGACGGCTATGAAAAACGGATTTATGGCAAATATCGTTCATTATGTTATTGGGTTTATTATGGCATTCTCGCGAACAATAAAAAAAGAAATATAAATCACATTTTTGTAAGATTCAATGAACTTTTGAGGAAAACAGAGGACAAGAAGAAATAAAAATTTCATGTGGAGATTTTTCAATTGTGAGTCATGGGGTAATGGTTACAAGACTTTTTTACAAAGAAATTGATTTGTCGATGTCGAAATGTAATAAAATTCTTCATACTGCATGTACTTCACGTAATTCTTGCGAAAAAGAATTTCCAAAAGGACTTGGGATATGTAAATTCATTGTAACCACCAAATTTCCATATTCCACCCAAAAAAAATCGACATTGTTACAAAATACCAAACCTTCTTTGTCATATGATGGCCTCCCCCTCCCCTATGCTCCCTTATGCATAATAGTTGTGATTTTTCTTGATTTGCATAATAAAACCATTTGGTAACCAACCATGATTTACGAAGATTAATATTCTTTGATTCGATTCATTCGAATTGCCATTCTCAGCAACTGAGTGACAGTCTATTGTCGATTGCAACGATTTGTGATGATGACAAATTGTTTTGGTTTTTTCTCAATTTTTGATTAATTTTTGTGAGCAACTATTTTGTCAAAATGTTGCAAGAGGTTAGATAGATTTGGAATCTAACATTGATTGGTAATTGGATATTGGAACCAAATATTTATGGTGGGCTTACCCACAACTTAATTGTAGTGGGAGATCAAATATCTCCTCGAAAATGACTCAAGTTAAAACTGGAAATGGTCAGAGGATGATGCAACTAGTTCGGAACGTAAATTCTGCTCAAACTTTTTTTTGTGGGAAATTATGAGAATCATACTAACTATAACCGCTAAAGCAGGATGAGATGAAAAAACTGCAACCAACTTCAGACTGCTGTCATTTCTAAGCCACTCATCCGACATCTTTTAAAATTATTCCAGTGACAGCTCATTATATTGTTTACAGGCGTACAAAAGCATTTTTGGTGAGAATTTTCCAGAAAAAATCATTCGTTACAGAATTCAAGCGTGATAGTGTGATCTCTTTATATTTGGCCGAAAAACCACAAGTGGCTATCGTTAGAGCACTCCAGCATTTAAATATGAAGATATTTAAATTTCTTACCGAATACATTTTCATAAAGAAAATCTGTCGATATTTGTTGGAAGACCTATAGATCTGCTATTGTTCAGGAAATCTATAGGACTTCTCCAAGAAGATTTGTAGAGTGTCTCCTAAAAAAATCTCTTCTCAGAGAAAACCTTAATAAACTATTTTAGATTTTATGTAGATATTTAGCTTTCGTTCCGGTCAATCATCCCATGGAAAATCTTTATATACCCTTATAGCATTTTTACAGATTTACCACAAAAAAAACGGAAGATATTCTAATGGAAGATAACTAGACCTACTAAAGCAAAATCTTTAGACCTTCCTTTAAAAAAGACTTTCCACAGGAGATTTTTACATTTCTTATGGAATACCTGCAGATTTTCGTGACATGTCGCTCTTTGTTAGAAGTCCTGTAGATATGTAGTTTTTCCAGAAAGCCATAGGTATTTTCAAGAAAGATTTGTAGACGCTTTCCTAAAGTATTTTTGTTGACCTTCTCAGAGAAAACCTGAATATATTATACCCTCAGCCATATGGCTACAGAGGGTATATATCATTTGATACGGTCAAAACGTGACTAGTCGAAATAACGGTTTTAGACCCTAGGTCTCTTTGGACCAAATCCGTTTCAGAACATTTGGAGTCGATCTAGAGATGTCCGTCCGTCCGTCCGTCCGTCCGTCTGTCTGTCTGTCTGTCTGTCTGGCTGGTGCGCACGATAACTCTCCAAGGGAGGATCCGATTTGGTCCAAACTTGGTACATCGTAATATCTTTGTCATACTTAGATCGAGTTCGGAGATGGGCAATATCGGTCCACTCCTTCTGGTACCTCCCCCACAAAAAGTTGGAATTTGCAAAAAAATTATTCTTTGCACAGAAAGAGAAAGGATAATCCGATTTTGCTCCAACTTTGCAAATCCTAATATTTGCGGCAGTACTCGATCAGGTGTGAAAATGGACAATATCGGTCCACTACATCAAGTACCTCCCCCACAAATGGTCAAAATTTTGAATAATTACAACTCTCATAAAATGTGATGTACGAGTCCGATTGTCTTCAAATTTCACACATCCCAATATTTATATTAAACCAAGGTCTGGTGTTAAGATGGAATATATCCGTCCACTCCTTTTGGTACCTCCCCCACAAATGGTCGAAATTTTCAAAAATTACATATTTTTTGCACAGAAAGAGAAACGATGATCCGATTTTGCTCCAAATTTGCAAGTCGTGATATTTGCATCAGTGCTAGGTCTGGTACGAAAATGGACGACATTGGTTCACTCCTTCAAGTACCTCCCCCACAAATGGTCGAAATTTTAAAAATATATATTTTCTGCACAGAAAGGTAAGCAATAATATAATTTAAGACATAACGCTCAAAGAAAGCGAAATAAGGATCCAACTCTCTTCAAATTTCACACATACAAGCATTTTTGCTAACACCAGATCTGTTGTGAAGATGCTATATATCTGCGAACACATGCTGGTACCTCACCCACAAAGGGACACAATTTTCAATATTTTTATCTGCCATAAATTGCGAAACAACTCAGCGATTCTTTACAGTTGATTTATCCATCTGCTATTATAATATTTATATCGTATTTATTTAGGTCCGATACGAAATGAACAATATTGACCCATTCTTTCAAAACCCACTCCATAGAGGGTGAAGAGGGCTGAGGGTATACATCTGTCGGCAAAACCGACCGATACTTTTTTACTTGTTTTTATATCGTTTTTTTATAGGAGATCTGCAAGCTTTATATATTCTACATCTGCTTTTTCTGCAATAATGACTTCTGCTCTTTTTAAATTCTTTACTCTCAAGAGAGAACTACATACTTGCTAGAAGAAAATGTTGTGTATCTTTCAATAGCAGATCCACAGATCTGTATATAGGCGAACAGCAGTAGGAGTTTTTATAAAGTCATATTGCCATAGAATTCTTGTACAAATACTCCAAGAAGATTTGTAGAGTCTTTCCTAAAAAAATCTTCTCAGAGAAAACCTTAATAAATTTATTTTAGATTTTATGTAGATATTTAGCTTTTTTTCCCGGTCAAACATCCCATAAATGTTTTGTGTCTCGTAACATCGCTCGTTACCGTGATACTGGTAGTGTAGCCCCTCGACGTTAAGTAAGTGGACGGAAGAAAACAGCAACATCTGCAGAAATGGTTCGAAAAGTAAAGATGCGACTCGGTTGAAACCCGCGTCGCAGTGGCCGAAAAATGGCTCGTGAGCTGAACATATCGCAATATTCCATTCGGCAAATATTGAAAAATGAGCTGGGGATAAAGCCATTGAAATTCCAAAAAATGCAAGAACTTACACCGCAACAGAAAGAAAATAGCCTAAAAAGAGCTAAAGAGTTGCTTCGCTTGGCCGAAAGTGGTGAACTGCCGAATTTGGTTTTCTCCAATGAGAAAACATTCAGCAGTGGTCCAGCAGTTTGTAAACCAACAAAATGATCGTGTTTACTTGCCAAAGGGGTCAGCTGAAACCTGGCGGCAACTTCGGTTGGTCACCAGAACTCAAGTGCCGGCCATGGTGATGGTGTTGGCCGCCATAACAGCCGATGGTCGCTCTCCGCTCGTAATAATCGAACGTGGCATCAAAATAAATGCGGATTATTATCGCGGTAATATTGTGGAGGGTGTATTAAAGCCTTAGGCACGCCAACATTTTGGCCTCAGACCTTGGACATTCCAACAGAACTTACACCGCAACAGAAAGAAAATAGCCTCAAAAGAGCTAAATAGTTGCTTCGCATGGCCGAAAGTGTTGAACTGCCGAATTTAGTTCTCTCCGAAGAGAAAACATTCGCTGTCCAGCAGTCTGTAAACAAACAAAATGATCGTGTTTACTTGCCAAAGAGGTCAGCTGAAATGTACACCTTCGGTTGGCCACCAGAACTCAAGCGCCGGACATGGTGATGGTGTGGGCCGCCATAACAACCGATGGCTCTCGCTCGCTCTCAGCTCGTACTAATCGAACGTGGCATCAAAATAAATGCCAAATATTATCGCGAAAATATTCTGCAGGATGTATTAAAGCCTTGCAAACACTTTGGCCGCAGACCTTTGATATTCCAACAGGTCTCAGTACGCGCCAAGAATGGTTACAAAATGAGGTTCCTCGCTTCATTTCCAGCTCAAAATGGCCATCAAAATCTCCGGATACCAATCCGATGGACTATTGTGTCTGGAGTATTTTGGAAAGCAAGGTTAGCAGTAAAAAATACCAAAGTGTCGATGACCTCAAACAAGCGTTTCGCCGGGAATGGGCCAAAATGCCACAGAGCAACATTCCGGCAGCCTGTGACGGTTTCATTGGCCGTTTAAAGGCTATAATTCGTGCCAAAGGTGACCAATTCGAACAAATCTAAACTTATTCTAAAATTTGATGCTATTTTCGACATTTTTTGCCCGTGGCATCAGAATAAATGCCGAAGATTATCGCGAAAATATTATTGAGGTTGTATTAAAGCCTTGGGCACGCAAACATTTTGGCCGCAGACCTTGGACATTCCAACAGGTCTTAGCACGCGCCAAGAATGGTTACAAAATGAGGATCCTCATTTCATTTCCAGCGCAAAATGGCCACCAAAATCTCCGGATACCGGATACCGTTGGACTATTGTGTCGGGAATATTTTGGAAAGCAAGGTTGGCTCTAAAAAATACCAAAGTGTCGATCACCTCAAGCAAGCGCTTTGCCGGGAATGGCCAAAATACCGCAGAGCAACATTTGGGCAGCGTGTGACGGTTTCATTGGCCGTTTGAAAGCCATAAAGCCAAAAGTAGCCAATTCTAAGAAATCTAATTTTATTCTAAAATTTGATGTTATTTCCGACATTTTTTGCTTTCATTCAATAAAATTTAAAAAAAAAATGTAAAAATTTTGAAGTCACCCTGTATATGAATAGCTGACTTCTACACCTTCCTGCCAATATTTTATATAAAACCATTTTAAATTCCCATGAGCATCAAGCCCTCTCTACGAAAAAAAGTGAAATCCTCTCTCCCAAGTTTGTGTCTTAAGTCTTTTGTTTTCCACATTGGCGCCTTTTACATTTCACCACTGTAAACATATAAATTACACAATCTAAAACCAATCTATTCGATGGTGAATACATTTACTTCCTAACAACCACATAACAGTGTCCTTACACCACACACATACACATGCTAACATATATACACACACATCCTGTCTCTCTATTAAAACATAATTTACACTTTCATATGCAAATTTTTTTCTGCATGTTCGTGACTTAAGTCTTTCACATTTATTTCACATTTTTCGTAGTTGTTGTTGCTTTTGCACTGCATAATCACCCAGAAACAAATTGAGCAATTAATTGAAATTTGAATATTTAACCCAGTGTTGATCACTGGTGATAGTGCAGTTTTTGGGCCGTCAAAGAAAGCAGTGATGGTCATAAATTAAATGGCTAACGATGCTATGCTATGTGATTCCGTTTTCTGTTTTTTTGCAAATTCATGGCGCAGAGGAACTTACGCGGAAGTTTTATTTGATTGAAATCGCCAAACGCAAAATTTTATATGAAAACATTGTAATAACAGTGGCCAGTGGCCGTCCTCAACGTCGTCATCACCTCTTTAGCGAGCAGTTATATGTGCTTAACATACGCCACACAGCGTTAAGTAAGCAAACATTTAAAGAAAAGGAAAGTAGTTGAGCAAGAAATTTAAATTAAACCATTACTCTGGGGCAAACATATGTGAGTGATCACAAAAAAAACAATAACAAAAAAAAAAAAAAAGAAAAACAAACTCAACATAGCCACCGCAGAATATTATATACTTGAGGAGGAAGCTTTCATATACAAATGAGAGGGAAAGAGGTCCTATAAATAAGCGAGAGAGAGACTCTATATACAAATGGGAGGGAGGGAGTCTCTGTAGACGAGGGGGAGGGAGTCTCTATAGACGCGGGTGAGGGAGTCTCTATAGACGCGGGGGAGGGAGTCTCTATAGACGCGGGGGAGGGAGTCTCCATAGACGAGCTGTGGAGAGAGTCTCCATAGACGAGGGAGTCTCCATAGACGAGCTGGAGGGATTCTCTATTGACGAGAGGGAGGAAACCTCTATAGACGAAAAGGAGGGAATCTCTATAGACAAGCTGGAGGGAGTCTCCATAGACGAGCTGCTAGGAATCTCTATAGACGAGCTGGAGGGAGTCTCCACAGACGAGCTGGAGGGTGTCTCCACAGACGAGCTGGAGGGTGTCTCCATAGACGAGCGGTAGGGAGTCTTTACAGACGAGCGGTAGGGAG
This sequence comes from Musca domestica, assembly GCF_030504385.1. Lineage (NCBI taxonomy): Eukaryota > Metazoa > Arthropoda > Insecta > Diptera > Muscidae > Musca > Musca domestica. The sequence continues at coordinate 6,560,459 of NW_026712336.1, read as the reverse complement.
TCTTTATAGACGAGCTGTGGAGGAAGTCTCCATAGACGAGCTGTGGAGGGAGTCTCCATAGACGAGCTGTGGAGGTAGTCTGCATAGACGAGCTGTGGAGGGAGTCTCCATTGACGAACTGGAGGGAGTCTCCATAGACGAGCTGGAGGGAGTCTCCATAAACGAACTGGAGGGAGTCTCCATAGACGAACTGGTGGGACTCTCCATACGCGAGGGGGAGGTAGTCTCTATATACGACGGGGAGGAAGTGTCTATAGGGGAGGAGTCTCTATAGACGAGGAGGAGGGAGTCTCTATAGGCGAGAGGGAGGGAGGGAGGAGGAAGTGAAGATAGGCATTCTCACTATAGAGTAGTTGTAGGCAGGGAGTCTCACCTTAATCGAGCAGGAGGCAAGGAATATATATAGAAGAGCTGAAGTCAGGGAGTCTCTATAGACAGAGAGTATCTTTATAGACGGGCTAAACGCAATAAGTCACTCAATATACGAGCTAAAGGCAGGGCCTCTTTGTCCATAGACAATCAAAAAAAGGGAGTCTCCATAGACGAGCTGAAGGTAGGGAGTCTCACCATAGACAAGCTGAAGACAGAAAGCATATCCCCAGACGATCCGAAGGCAGGAAGTCTCTATATGCAGAGAGTCTCTATATAAACGGGCTGAAGGCAGGAAGTCTTACGATAGACGAGCCGAAGTCAGGGAGTCCATAGACCTGCAAAAGTTAGGGAGTCTCTCCATAGACCAGCTGAAGGCAGAGAGTATCTCTCCATAGACGAGCTGAAGGCAAAGAGTCTCTCCATAGACGAGATGAAGGCAGGAAGTCTCACCATAGATGAGCTAAAGGCAAGGAGGAGCAGAAGGGAGAGAGGCTCTCTCCATAGACGAGCTGAAGGCAGCGAGTCTCCCTCCATAGACGAGCTGAAGGCAGTGAGTGTCTCTCCATAGACGAGCTGAAGGCAGAGAGTCACTCTTCACAGACAAGCTGAAGTTAGGTAGTCCGCCCATAGAAGGAAGTCAAAGAGTCTCATCCACAGACGAGCTGAAGTTAGGGAGTCTCACCCATAGACGAACTGAAGTCAGGGAGTGTCTTCATAGATGAGCTAAAGCCAGGGAGTCTCTTCGTAGACGTGCTGAAACCAGGGGGTCTCTCTATAGACGAGCTGAAGCCAGGGTGTCTCTCCATAGACGAGAAGAGTGTCTCGCGATGAACTGAAGTCCCTCTGCATAGACGATCTGTTAATACTGGTCAGCACAATGACTTTTCCATTGAAGAGCTTTAGGGATGAGCTCCATTGATGGGCAATTCGGACGGCAAGAAGTATCTTCATAGTGTATGAAGGGTATCTGTAGACAAGCGGAAACGATTTTCTTTTTCAGACGAGCTTAAGGCCGTCTCCTTAGACGAATTGTTCCTTCTGACCTGCACAATGGATTTCCTATTGGAGGGCTGCAGGGAGACACCATTGATGAGCGAGTTGAACGAGTAGAAAATGGAGAGGAAACGGTCTCTCTGTAGAAAAGCGGACGACGAGCAGACGACATGACGGAAGTCTGCCTCTCTCTTAAGACGTGTTTATTTGCTCTCTTGAGGCTATAGGAAATGACTCTCTCTTTCTATAGAAGAGCTCAAGGGATTCTCTTTCTATAAAAGAGCCCAAGAGAGTCTCTCTCTATAAAAGGGCTCAAAGGAGTCTCTCTATATGGATGTTTGAAAGGGAGTCTCCTTTTATACAGACGAGCTAAAGGGAGTCTCTCTAAAGCTGCTGCCTATCTCGATGGTTCCTATAGACATCCTATAGGCTCTTTCTACAGATGAGCTGCTGACTCTGGCATTCTTTAGTCTTTAAGAAAGACCAGATGGAGACTATTGTCATGGTCCAATCACAGTAGTTATGGATGCCCTAAATGTAGTCCACATGGATGTCCTGGGATACATTAAACAAAAAAGGTTCAAGGCAGTGGATATAGTCGAGCTATATGAACAGATTATTTTAGTCTCAAACCTAGTTTACAGCGGCGAGCAAAAGCTTTCAAAAGGGATACTTGGTAATTTTTGGATTATTTACAGAAGAGCTTTCCCGCTCCTCAAGAAGTTTTTGTTTTTTGTCTGTTTCCATATCTGTCTTCCCGAACTATTGTATTTCCACATTGCATGTTGTAGGGTATGTCAAATCACCCGAAAAATTACACAAAACCAGCAGCAAAACATTTAACAACTTTGCAAACAACTGGTAGTGAATAGATGAAGTAATTGATGGATTTGACAGATGAACAGACAGGCAGACACAATAATTTACACGACGAGAGGGGGGAACAGGGGACTAAATACTCAAAACACAAAGATGGAATCCATAAATCACAGTTTATTTTATGGTCATGAATGGCAATAAACATCTTCGTATTTTTTTCAAAACTTACCTCATCTTCAATCTTTTCCAAATTCACGCCATGCGTTGCATTCGCATCCTCGTTCATATACCACATTGGCAGCTTGTGCAGTTCACCTTTCTTGTACAGTCCTTGGGTCTTCTTCAGTGTTAAATTGAGCTTTTCGCCAAAAGCTGCCAGCTGTACTTTATGTTCGTGTATATCCTTAACATGTTTACGCTTGGAGCCATCGTGTAGGCTATTGGCCTTCTTCGATGACATTTTCACCTCACTAAAATATGGTGTCTTACTGAGATCTTTCTTCACGTGATGGGCATCGGAAGTGTCGTTCGGTGACAACTCATCCAGACTGCGTTTTCGACGGCGATAATTACTGTATTGCGGTTGCGCCGACGACGATGCATCGGCACTGTGTTCGTGGAGCAGTTGGACAATTTCATATTGTGGCACTGCATCGTGAGAGTCGACATGGAATATCGATTGCAGCTGTTGCGGGGACATTTGTTTGTGAATCTGGAAGAAGAAAAGAATAATTAATAAAAACAAAAATACTAATTAATTTATAATAAACAAATAATTATGTAAATAAAATAATAAATTAAATAAATAAAAAATCTGTACATTTAAAAAGTGAAAGCAGTGAGTCTTCCTAACAGAGAACTTGTCCTAGGGTTAATAAGAGAAGTCTTAATTGTTGTACCCCAGTGAGATCATTTACCAATTAATTTTAACTTATAATCTGTCCAAACCATAATCCATAACCCATTATCTTGTGCCAGGTCACCTTGGCCTATTTTCGAACATATTTACTTATACATTCAGGTGTTATCTAAATACTAATCGAATTAATTTTACAAAAAAAAACAGATCACTCGAAAAAGTCAAAACATAATCAGAAGATAATTAAAAAAAAAAAAACAACAACAACAACAACCCTCCAGATTACGATAGGCAAAGTGCCTACCACTCCAAATTGAATTATGTGGTCATGTAATTGAATCTGAAACATAAATGGGATCGTGTAAATATTATGAACTGCAGATGAATATCAACATGGGAAGGGATTTTCTTTACGCGAGCTGAAAAAAAAAAAAATACATAGGCGAGCGGCAAAAATTCCACTCAGGCGAGATAAAGAGAGTCTCTACAACTACCAAAAGCTAGGCTCTATAGACGAGCGAATGGTAGTCTCCATAAGCGAGCTTGGGGAAGTCTCCACAGACGTGCTGAAGGAAGTCACCAAAGACTAGCTAGCGAGAGTATCCATAGATGAGTTGCTAGGGAATCCCTATGGAAGAGAGTATCTCGGTATAACAGAGACGAGCTGAAGAGAGTCTATTTCTATGGACAAGCCTTAGACGAGCTAAAGGGAGTCGACACATAAAAGATATGGAGGGAGCCTCAATAGATGCGGTGTAGGGAGTCTCCATTGATGAGAGGGTGACATCCTCCATGGACAAGCTGAAGATTGCATAGAGCAGCGGGAGGGGGTCTCTTTATAGACGAGCTGAAATCAGGAAGTCCATAGACGGGCTGAAGTCAGGGAGTCTAGGACAAGCCTTAGACGAGCTAGAGGGAGTCTCCACAGAAAAGATATGGAGGGAGCCTCAATAGATGCGGTGTAGGGAGTCTCCATTGATGAGAGGGTGACATCCTCCATGGACAAGCTGAAGATTGCATAGAGCAGCGGAAGGGGGTCTCTTCATAGACGAGCTGAAATCAGGAAGTCCATAGACGGGCTGAAGTCAGGGAGTCTCTCCATAAGCAAACTGGAGGCAGGGAGTCTCTTCATAGACGAGATAATGGACTTCCTGCCTTCAGCTCGCTTATGAAGAGACTCCCTACCTTCAGCTAGCCTATGAAGAAACTACCTGTCTACAGTTCGTCTGTAGAAAATCCTTAGCTTATGAAGGGACCTCTTTCTGCTAGTTCATACAATCTTCAGCTTGTCTATGGAGGGAGTCTCCCTGACTTCAACTCGTCTATGAAGTTAGACTCCCACTTCATAGACGAGTTGAAGTCAGGGAGACTCCCTCCATAGACAAGCTGAAGATTGTATGAACTAGCAGAAAGAGGTCCCTTCATAAGCTAAGGATTTTCTACAGACGAACTGTAGACAGGTAGTTTCTTCATAGGCTAGCTGAAGGTAGGGAGTCTCTTCATAAGCGAGCTGAAGGCAGGAAGTCTCTCTCCATAGAAGACTTGAAACAAGGGTGTCTCTCTTCATAGACGAGCTGAAGGCAGGGAGTCTCTACAAAAACGAAATGAAGGCAGAGAGTCTCTACATAGACTAATTGAAGGAAGGGAGTCTCTCCATGGGTGAGCTGAAATCAGGAATCTCTCCATAGCCGAGCTAAAGCCAGTGAGTCTTCCATAGATGAGCTGAAAGCATGGAATCTCTTCTTAGGCGAGCTGAAGCTAGGGAGTTCTTTCATAAACGAGAGCTGAAGTCTGGGAGTCTCTCCCGATAGATGAGCTGAAGACAGGGAGTCCTCTCTCTTCAAAGACGAGCTGATGGCAGGGAGTCTTTCTCCATAGACGAGCTTAAGGCAGAAAGTCTATCTCCATAGACGAGCTGAAGGCAGGAAGTCTTTCTCCATTGACGAACTGAAGGCAGAAAGTCTCTCCCCATAGACGAGCTGAAGGCAGAAAGACTCTCTCCATAGACTAGCTAAAGGCAAGAAGATCTCTCAATAGACGAGCTGAAGGCAAGAAGACTCTCTTCTTAGATGAATTGAAGGGAGTCTCTCCAAGGGCGAGCTGAAGTCAGGAATCTCTCCATAGGCGAGCTAAAGCCAGGGAGTATATCTCCATAGACGAGCTAAAAGCAGGGAGTCTACCATAGGCGAGCTAAAGGCAGGGAATATCTCCTTAGGCGAGCTGAAGCAAGGGAGTTCCTTCATAGACGAGAGCTGAAGCCAGGGAGTCTCTCTCTATAAACGAGGTGGAGGCCGGTAGTCTCTCTCCATAGACGAGCTGAAGTCAGGGAATCTCCACAAGCAAGCTGAAGGCAGGTAGTCTCTCTCGATAGAAGGGCTGAAACCAGGGAGTCTCTCTCTCCATAGACGAGCTGGAGACAGGGAGTATCTCTCCTCATAGATGAGGTGAATCCAGAGAAAAAGTGTCTCTTTCGATAGACGGGCTGAAGCCAAGGAGTCACTCTCCCTCTCCATAGATGATATGAATCCAGGGAGTCTCTCCATAGACGAGATGAATCCAGAGAATTTCTTCATAGATGAGCTAAAGACAGCGTATCTCCACAAACGATTTGAAAGTAGAAAGGCTTTATAGACAGCCTGTGTAGAGGCTTTATAGTCAAATAAAGAGGAGTCCTAAATGAGTTAAATGAAGTCTCGACGAGACTGAAGGGACCTCTCTGGATAAACTCTAAGGTCTCTCTCTCTCTTTCTTAGTTGTCTCTCTCTCTCTCTCTCTGGACATATTTTAGAGAGTTTCTCTCTCTTTCTCTGGATGACATGTAACGAAACCCTCTCTAAACGAGTTGTGGAAAGTCTTTCTCTGGACGAGATGTAGGGAGTCTCTTGAGATGAGCTGAAGATAGTCTATGTGAGGAGCTGAGACCGGTATCTATTGACGAATTGAATACAGTCCCTACAGGCAAGCTAAAGGGGATAAAGACCCAATGTTGATGCTAGCCTTTTGCCATTAATTTTTCCCACTCTTCACATATCTCCCTTCCCTTCAAAGCTATTACCTGTAAAAGCTACTCCAGAATGATTTCCTTTTAAAATAAATTATTTTAAACACCAATTTCGTTTTTTTTTTTTTTTTTTTTTTGTTCATAAATCCCAAGTTAACCTTCAAATCCTGTCACATATGTTTAATGGGAATGGTGTGTTACTTTTCAAAAAAAAAGTTTGTTATAAAAATAGACTGGAACAGCAACTCCACTTTACAACTTTTTTTGTTTTGTGTTCCAATTATAGCAGCAAAAGACAAGACAGTTTCCTTTCCTTTTTTCCGCTGACCAACAGCAAACACACCTATATATTGAGGAGTTCATTGATTGCTTCCTACAGAAACCTGTTGCAAAAAAGGGCTCAAACCTCCGCTATACATATGTTCTTACCCTACTCAGATGCATGCACACACACATCGACAAAATTCAATTATCCATAAGTCAACAAAAGATCATCGTACAGTTATTTAAAAACTGACCGTTATTATGGGTTTTCTGATTTTTTGCACCTTTTTTTGTAGTTGTAAAAAAGCTGTACAGCATCCGGAGCCAATACCCAGCAAGAAAACCGGCTTCATGGCACCCTTTTTGCAGAATCTGCAAAATGCAGGCAATAAACGTAAAGACAATGTAAAATTACAGTTAAAAGATATTAACGATAGCAACGAATACAACAACAGCAACAATAAAAAATGTTGAGAATAAGAAACTCAACAACAACAACAAAAACAATAAGAATATTACAGCTGAATTTCGTTTTCTGTGTTTGGAGAAAAAAAAGCAAAAGTCTCAACCAAGCCGTTCGGCAAACATTGGCATCAGTTTTAGCATTAATAACTTCAGTTATTATACCTGGCCCAAGCTGGCTATGAAGCCAAGCACAACTGCGGTACTCGAATGAAGCTAAATCTTGTGGTAGCAGTTGATATCGTCGATGTTGTTGTTGTTGTTGGTCCAAAGCAACAAATGTGGTTTACCTTGTCGTCATCATAAACACGGCAACTTTTTTTCTAAAACAAAAACAGAAAACTGAAACTCTGGCTGATAGCATTGTCTTGTAGTATTCTTACAGATGCATGGTTTGTAGAGGGGGGGAAGAGAGGCTAGAAGAGATTTTGTTTTGTGTTTTCTATAAAGTTGGATTTCACACGCTTCGGCTGCTGCTGCTGCTTTTCACCGCTGGCAAAGAATGATTGATTTTTTAGAAGAGATTTATGTCCATCACCGGGAGAAGATTTCTATAATCCAAAGGTTCCATTACAGAGCCATTTAAGTATTGAAAGTCTATTTGCTAAGTTGAGAGATTACTTTCAATTTTTTTTTTTTTGGTTTTTATTATGGCTCAATGTCTTGCCAGCCTCAATAGATAGAATCATTCTTCAATGGAAACTGGTTAAAGATTTGAAATTGATATGCCACTTCAGAATGGCAAGGTATTGAGAGGGAAATGCTCAGGTTTAGTTTAAGTGGGGTTATACTTTGTGGGCTTTGAGAAGGCTTGGTGGAAGAGAGGAGGGAGTTTCCTTAGACGAGAAAGAGGGAGTATCTGTAGGTGAGCTGGAAGGGGTTGCTTTAGGCGACAAAAATGGAGTAGCTAGAAGGCGCCTCTATAGGCGAGACAAAGGAAGCAGCAGGGAGTTTTTATAGATGAGCCAGAGGCAGTCTTTGTAGCGAGCTATAGAGAACCTCCTATAGGCGAGCTAGAGAGAGAGCCTCCTATAGGCGAGCTAGAGAGAGAGCCTCTTATAGGAGAGCTAGATAGAGAGCCTCCTATAGGCGACCTAGAGAGAGAGCCTCTTATAGGCAAGCTAGAGAGAGCCTCCTATAGGCGAGCTAGAGAGAGAGCCTCTTATAGGAGAGCTAGATAGAGAGCCTCCTATAGGCGAGCTAGAGAGAGAGCCTTCTATAGGCGAGCTATAGAGAGAGTCTTCTATAGGCGAGCTAGAGAGAGAGCCTTCTATAGGCGAGCTAGAGAGAGAGCCTTCTATAGGCGAGCTTGAGAGACAGCCTCCTATAGGCGAGCTAGAGAGACAGCCTCCTATAGGCGAGCTAGAGAGACAGCCTCCTATAGGCGAGCTAGAGAGACAGCCTCCTATAGGCGAGCTTGAGAGACAGCCTCCTATAGGCGAGCTTGAGAGACAGCCTCCTATAGGCGAGCTTGAGAGACAGCCTCCTATAGGCGAGCTTGAGAGACAGCCTCCTATAGGCGAGCTTGAGAGACAGCCTCCTATAGGCGAGCTAGAGAGAGAGCCTCCTATAGGCGCGCTAGAGAGAGAGAAATCTTCCTATATGAAAGAGAGCCCTATAGTCGAGCCTCTATAGGGGAGCTAGAGAGAGCCTTCTATAGGCCAGGTAGCGTGAGCTGGCGGAGCTGTATAGACGAGCTGGAGAGGGAGTCATTATAAACAAGCTGGAGAGAGTCTTTATAGACGAGCTGTGAAGGGAGTCTTTATAGACGAGCTGTGGAAGCAGTCTTTATAGAAGAGCTGTAGAGGTAGTCTTTGTAGACGAGCTGTGGAGGGTTTCTTTATAGGGGAGATATTGAGGGAGTCTTTATAGACGGGCTGGAGGGAGTCTTTATAGACGAGCTGTGGAGGGAGTCTTTATAGACGAACTGTGGAGGGAGTCTTTATAGAGGAGATGTGGAGGGAGTCTATATAGACCAGCTGTGGAGGGACTCTTTATAGACGAGCTGTGGAGGGAGTCTATATAGACAAGCTGGAGTGAGTCTTTTTAGACGAGCTGGAGGGAGTCTTTCTGGACGAGCTGGAGGGAATCTTTCTGGACGAGCTGGAGGGAGTCTTTCTAGACGAGCTGAAGGGAAGTCTTTATGGACCAGCCGTGGAGGGAGTCCTTAGCGAGCTGCGGAGGAAGTCTTTATAGACGAGCTAGAGGGAGTCTTTATTGACGAAGCGGAGGGAGCCTCTTTAGGCTCTATAGAAGAGCTAGGGAGGGAGTCGTTGAAAATAAACCCGGAAAAATTCCTTTTAGAAGATCTGTAGATGGAGTCCTTATAGACGAGCTGAAGGGAGTTTTTATAGACAAGCTGGATGGGTTCTTTATAAACGATCTGGAGTAAGTCTTTATAGATGAGCGGAGGAGTCTTTATCAACGAGCTGGATATAGTCTATAAACGACCAGGAGAATTTCTTTAAAGATGAGCTGGAAGGAGTCTTAATAAAAGAGCCGGAGGGAGTCTTTAAAGACGAGATGTAGAGGGAGTCTTAATAGATGTGCCGGAGTAAGTTTTTCATAGCCGGTCTGAACGGACGCTTTAATAGGCGAGATGGAGGATGTTTTTATAAACGGGGTGGAGGAAGATGTTAAAGACTTGCTGTGGATGAAGTCTTTATAAACGAGGGGAGGTTGTTTTTGTGGGCGAGATATGCGAGCTAAAGGAAGTCTTTATAGACGAGCTGTAGAGGGAGTATTAAGGGAGGAACTAGTTGGACCTTTAATAACCTTCTAAAAAGGGACTATTGACGAGTTGGATGAAGACTTCACAGAAATATTGAAGGGGGTCTAAAAACTGGGAATAAAAACGGCAGGGAAATTTTTTTAGCCTAGCTGGGCGGAATTTTTTTAGATTAGCTGGATGGAGACTTTAGACGAATAGAAAGAAGCTTATATAAAAAATTGTGGTCACATTTTCTGATGAACAAGCAGAAGAACAGGTGTCTTATATAAAAACCAGAATCTCGACCCCTCAAGCGATTGGAGCATGGATTCCTAGGAAGGCAGATTTTAGGTTGCCAAAAATCCGGAAAATTCCCCACGTTTTTTGGTTGATCGTTTTTTTTTTTTTTTTTTTTTTTTTTGATTTTGCTTTGAATATTCGCATCATAAATATTTAAATGCCAGAAATGAAGACACTGAAAACCCACCCAATAAAACTGGTCGATTATCAAATGGATATTTTTAGAGCAGGTTAATAAACGCTCAACAATTGCCAATGTTTGCTACCTATTCCGATGGCGAACATAACGAAAGCGAAATGCGTGTAAGCTGAGATAGCAGATGATTTCGCAGTGACAACGGCGGCTACTGATGTTGGCGTTGGCAAAAGAAAAAACAAAAAGAGTAGCTGTTTGGAGATGTTGTCTTCACCGATGATGACGATGATGATGACGTTATTAGTTGTTTGCCAGACAGTGGCGCGCTTTAATGTCTATAACATCAATGTCATTGATTTTTTGCAAACACCAAAACCCCCCTCCACCTCCCCCTTCACACTTGACGCATCTTTTGATTATTACCAACAAACTCTCTTCTCATGTCTCCACATTTATTCGCCATGCATTCATTGATGCCTCAACCCAAAAAAAAACCTGTCTAGTTTTCCAGCCATCGCTGTATTGGTTAGCTCACATTAGATTGATTAGACATTTTTTGTGTTTCTGGCCATATCAAAGTATTATAAAATGGTTTTAGATTACGTTAGCGTTCGAACAATGTTACGTTTCGGATTTTCTTTTGTTGTTTTATGCGGCGGTTACGTTTTTTTGCTGCCATTTTTTCGTCTTCTGCTTCTTTTCCAAAAGCCAGCGGTTACTCACATTACCAATGAAATTGTGAGTATCGAATGAAGAGAAGAATTTGCTGGAGTGGGGTTTTGCAGCGGAGCACCACCACCACAGTAGTAGTGTGTCAGCAAATAGCTAAGACAGTGGAGGTAACCATAGCTGAGCTAAAGACAAGACAACAAAAAAAAAAAAAAACTAACAAATCCAACAGCGACGACAGTTTTTACTTTCATTTGAAACGTGTTTTCAACAGCCAACACGTAGGGGCTGTAATAAAAAGCAAAGACAGACTGGCAGGCCGACCGAACGACAAAAGCGGCAGCAATAGCTATTGGAGAGACAATATGACAATAGTTGAAGACAACAATATCAACAACAACAGATAGCAGTGCAATTTCAATTCACCAGCGTGTAACATGGCAGCCACTTGAAACTATCCCAGAAATACATGGATAAGCTCTGCACACACACACAAATACATGCTCAGATTTTTGTGTGTCTGTTTTTTCAAAGCTTCCGCACGTTTTTCTTGCTGCTGACCAGTTAACAATATTTTTTCTTACAAAAAATGATTTTTGCAAAACACACACACATATACATGTATTCTGTGGAGAGCTGCTGCTGGAGATTGGGTGGTCCAGGTCATAGGTGTTTCCAACTGTGTTAGTTTTTTTTTCATCTCCGCTTTAAAGGAAATTTGCAATGCTTTTATTTCAGGTGGGTTGGAAAACGTGTTGCCTGGGTGGGAGTGGCTGCAATGCTACAGCTTGTTTGAGATGTTTCTTCAGAGGAAAAATGAAAGTTAAATGATTATGGGGAGAGAAGATAAACCAGGGGGTTATTGTAGGAGGGAGTCCTTATAGACGGGAGAGGAAATATGAGGGGAGTCTCCACAGACAAGCTGTCTATGTCTTTATAGACGAGCTGGAGGGAATCTTGATAGACGAGCTGCAGGGAGTCTTTATAGACGAAATATGAGGGGAGTCTTTATAGACAAGCTGTGGAGGGAGTCTCCACAGGCGTACTGTAAAGGGAGTCTTTGTAGACAAGCTTGAAGGGTTGGATGGAGTCTTTATAGACGAGCTGGAGGAAGTCTTTATAGACGAGCTGGAGGGAGTCTTTATGGACGAGCTCTAGGGAGTCTTTAAAGATCAACTGGAGGGGCCTTTCTGAGGAGAGCTGGAGGGAGTCTTTAGAGAAAGCTGTTCGGAGTCTTTATAGATGAGCTAGAGGGAGTCCTTAGAGACGACCTGAAGGGAGTCTTCAGAGACGAGCTGGAGGAAATCTTTTTAGACCAGCTGGAGGGAGTCTTTAGAGACCAGCTGGAGAGAGTCTTTATAGAAGAGCTGGAGAGAGTCTTTATAGAAGAGCTGGAGAGAGTCTTTATAGACGAGCTGTGGAGGGTATCTTTATAGACGAGCTGGAGGGAGTCTTTAGAGACGAGCTCTGGAGGGAGTCTTTAGATACCACCTCTGGTGGGAGTCTTTAGAGACGATCTCTGGAGGGAGTCTTTAGAGACAAGCTCTGGAGGGAGTCTTTAGAGACAAGCTGCAGGGAGTCTTTAGAGACGATCTCTGGAGGGAGTCTTTAGAGACAAGCTCTGGAGGGAGTCTTTAGAGACAAACTGCAGGGAGTCTTTAGAGACGAGCTGGAGGGAGTCTTTATAGATGAGCTTGAGGGGGTTTGTAGACAAGTCGGAGGGACGAACTGAAAGCAGTATCTACAGACGAGCAGAGAGGAGTATTTCTAGACGAGCGAACGGGAGTCTTTCTAGACTAATGGAGGGACTTTCTACATATGAACTGTGAATGCAGCCTTCATAGACGAGTGAGTCTCCTCAGACAATCTGAGGGAAATATCCTTAGACGAGCAGAATGAAGCCCCCGTAGACGAGCTGAAGAAAGCTTTCATAGACGAGCTGGAGGGAGTCGCCGCAGACGAGCTGTGTAGAGGGTCCCTACAGAAGAGCTGTGAAGGGGGTCTTCATCTCCAAAGACAACCAGAAGGAGGCTCATAGACGACCAGAAGAGAGTCCCATAGACGAGTTTCAATAGGTGACGAGAAGGGAGACTCCATTGACGACAAAAGTCTCTATAGGCGACCAGTAGGCGCAGTAGACGATGTCCAAAAGCAAGTCTCCAAATGTGACAAGAATAAAGTCTCAACAGAGGATAAGAAGGAAGTCTCCAGATACGAGAGAAAGGGGACTCTACAGACGATCTGTAAAGGGTGAAGAAAGTCTTCGCAGATGAGCTATGAAAGGCGTCTAGAAGAGAGTATCTATAGTCGACTGGAATAGAGTCACCACACGACAACCAGAAGAAGTTCCATGGACGTCCCAAAAAGGGTTTCCACAAACGACCAGACGGGAGTCTCTATAGACGGCCAGAAGGGAGTCTACATCGACCTGGAGGGAGTCACCATCGATGACTAGAATGGAATCTCCATCGACGAAGAAGAAGGTAGATTCCATACACGAGAAGGAAGTTCCCATAGCGACCGAAGTGATGGAATATCAATAGACGAGCTGCAGCGATGGGAGTCTCCAAATATTAGCAGAAGGGAGTCTCCAAAGGCTAGCAGGAGGAAGTCTCCATAGACGATCACAATAGAATTTCCATAGACGACTAGAATGGAGTCTCCATAATTGACTCGAAGGTAGATTCCATAGACGAACAGAAGGAAGTCACCATATCGACCGAAGGAATGGAATGTTAATGGACGTGCGACAAACTACAGACATGGGTGTCTCCACAGACGAGCTGCAGCCATGGGAAATATTAGCTCATCTATTGGGATGGACTCCCTGCCTCCAGCTCTTCTCTCGAGAGATATACCCTTTCTTCAACTCTTCACCCGAGAGAGACTCTCTGCCTTCAGCTATTCTCTCTAGAGAAACTCCCTGCCATCAGCTCATCTATGGAGAGGACCCCGTGCCGTCAGCTCGTCTATGGATAGGACTCCCTGCCTTCAGCTCTTCTCCCGAGAGAGACTCGCTGCCTTCAGCTCTTCTCCCGAGAGAGACTCGCTGCCTTCAGCTCTTCTCCCGGGAGAGACTCGCTGCCTTCAGCTCGTCTATGGAGAGAGGTTTCCTGTCGTCAGCTCGTCTATGGAGAGAGACTCCCTGTCGACAGCTCGTCTATCGAAAAGACTCCCTGTCATCAGCTCGTCAATGGAGGGAGACTACCTGCCATCAGCTCGTCTATGGAGAGAGACTCGCTAACTTCAACTCGTCTATGGAGAATATCTCCCTAACTTTAGATCTTCTATCGAGAGAGACTCGCTGCCTTCAACTATAAATATTGCCCTTTCCAGCTCCTCTCCCAGGATTTCTTACTTCAATTCGTGTCTAAGAAAAACTTCCTGCTCCTTTTTGCTTCTGTAAATCAAAAGACTTAAGACACAATCGTTAATTCAATTTGACTTCGAGGATTCATTCTTGTTTCACTTTAATTTTAAATTTTATAATTCTCCCCACTCAAAGCTTGTCAATTTAATTGTGAGTTTTCATGTATTTTGTTGTAGCTATGTGAATTTATTATTCCCCTCCTCTCCCTCTCCGGCTTGCTTTGTTATAAAATTAGGTAATTGTTTGCGGTTTAATGCCATTATTTTTCTATTGTAAATGCCATTCAATCTGGTCAAATGGTAACATGGCATAGTTGCAACGCCGTATTTTTTGTCTTTGTTTGTGGTTTTATTTGAAATCGTCTAAGGTTCGATACCAAATTTAAAAAAAAAAAAAGTTGAAACACAAAGCCCCCTCTCCATACCACAATTATTTAGCAAAGAAAAAAATACCCTGAGGGGGAAATTTTGCCAAAAGATCTTATGTTTCAAATGACAATTGATTTTCAATTGCAAGCCCATGTAGCAAAGATGGAAAGGGGGGGGGGGGGGGGGGGTTGTAACAAAAAAAGAAACAAAAATATTGGTCACTCAACGATTGTATTGAGTTTTCTCTCTTTGCTTTAGATTTCAATTTAAAGATTTGGAACAAACGATTGGTTGTTTGTGTGTGTTTTTTTTTTCTTTTTCCTAACAAAAAACAAATGAAATTCATGTAGTATTGACACATTTATTTAATTGTTACACTTAGACGCCAAAGAGATAACAAAAAAGACATAGAAAAAATCAACACTTTGTCTCGGCTTTTTTTTTGCACAAATACGGAAATTGTCTTAAGGCAATGAATGAATGAATGATGGAGTGAATAAATGCTTGGTTGGCTGGCTGCCTGGTTGGTTGGTGGACTGTCTTGTTGGTTGACTGTTGAAAAACATTATTTATTTAATTGTAAGTACTAAAATAAACAAAACTAAAGCAACAACAACAACAGCAAATGGTATTTGGTACACTTGGCAATTTACTCCATTGACACAAAAACTCATGAACAAATTTTGGCTGTAAAGGAAATTGTTGAAGGCAAAAAAATACGTTTCTTTTCTACGCCGCAACCAAAAAGAGGCGTCGATAGAGAAAAAGGGGGTTGAAATGTTTTCGGAATATCGAAAAATTGACTTTTAAAAAAAAAAATACAAATGTGCCAGGAGATTACTACAATATAAGTAATAACAAGTTTAAAAGCAGTAAGTTCAGCCGGGCCAAACTTTGAATACCCTCCACCATTTGGAACGAATTTGGAAATTTAAAAAAAATGAAATCCTTAAAAAATTCTGTTAAATTTTAAAAATACCGAATATTGCCGTTATATTGGGGTCTATACGACGTGAACCTACATAGGCATTGTTTGTCATTAGCCATTACCATATTCAAATTCGAAACTTGAAATAAAGGGTGAATAATGTAGCTAAAATCATCAAAATATCGTATATAAGGAGGTGCCGTTAAATTGGAGCTGTGCGAAGACCTGGACCAGCATAGACAATTTTCTGTCACAGGCTGTAGCATCCATTACGAACTTCAAATACCACATCTCAAACAATTTCGGTGGGTATTGTACCTAAACTCTTCAAAATACCGAATATAGGGAGGTACTGATATATGGGGCCTATACGAAGACCTGGACCAGCATAGACATTTTTCTGTCACAGACTGTAGTTCCCATCACGAACTCTAAATACGTAATTTGAAACAATTCCGGTGAATAATGGCGCTAAAATCATCAAAATACCGAATATCGGGAGGTAATGTTATATGGGGGCCATACGAAGACGTGGACCTGCGCAGACAATTTTCTGTCATAGGCTCTAGCATCCATTACGAATCTCAAATACCAAATTTTAAACAGTTCCGGTGAATAATGTCGCTAATATCATCAAAATACCGAATATAGGGAGGTACCGTTATATGGGGGCTATACGAAGACGTGGACCTGCCCAGATAATTTTCTGTCATAGGCTGTAGTATCCATTTCGAATTTCAAATACGAAAGTTGAAACAATTCAGGTGAATAATGTCGCTAAAATCATCAAAATACCGAATATCGGGAGGTACCGTTATATGGGGGCTATATGACCTATATAGCCCATTTACGAACTTAACCTGCCTACTGAAAAAATAAACACGTGTGCAAAATTTTAGCCTTCTATCTCAATTCGTTCGAAAGATAGGGTGATTACAACAGACAGATGGACAGACAGACAGACAGACGGACATGGCTAAATCGACTTAGAATTTTATATAATTTGTTGGGTCTGACATGAGTATTTCGAGGAGTTACAAACGGAATGACAAAATTAATATACCCTCCATAGTATGGTGGAGGGTATAAAAAGAACATGAGCCTCAAGGGCTTCAAATGAAGGTGTATATCCAATTTTTATTATACCCTCAGCCATATGGCTACAGAGGGTACACATAATTTGATACGCTCAAAACGTGCCTAGTCGAAATAAAGGTTTTAGACCCTAGGACTCTTTGGACCAAATCCGTTTCAGAACATTTAGAGTCGATCTAGCGATGTCCGTCCGTTCGTCGGTTTGTCTGTCTGGCTGGCTGGTGCGCACGATAACTCTCGAAGGGAGTATCCGATTTGGTCTAAACTTGGTACATCGTAATATTTTTGTCAAACTTAGATCGAGTTCGGATATGGGCAATATAGGTACACTCCTTCTCGTACCTCCCGCACAAAAGGTCGAAATTTTCAAAAAATATATTTTTTTGCACAGGAAGTGAAAGGATAATCCGATTTTGCTCCAACTTTGCACATCGTAATATTTGCGTGAGTGCTAGGTCAGGTGTGAAAATGGACAATATTGGTCCACTCCTTCAAGTACCTCTCCCACAAATGTTCGAAATTTTGAATAATTGCAACTCTCATAAAATGTGATGTAAGAGTCCGATTGTCGTCAAATTTCACACATCCCAATCAATTTAGTAACCCAAAGTCTGGTGTTAAGATGGAATATCTCGGTCCCTTCTTCCTGGTACCTCCCCCACAAATGGTCGAAATTTTCAAAAAATATATATTTTTTTTTTTGCACAGGAAGAGAAACCATTATCCGATTTAGCTCCAACTTTGCAAATTCTTATATTTGCATCAATGGTTGGTCTGGTGCAAAAGTGGACAATATCGGTCCATTCCTTCATGTACCTCTCCCACAAAGGGATAAAATTTTAAATAATTTCAACTTTCATAAAATTTTATGTATGAGTCCGATTGCCTTCAAATTTCACACATCCCAATATTTATATTAACCCAAGGTCTGGTGTTAAAATGGAATATCTCGGTCCACTCTTTCTGGTACCTCAACCACAAATGGTCGAAATTTTAAAAAAAAAAAATTTTTTTGCACAGAAAAAGGAGCAATATTCCGGTTTTGCTTTAACTTTGAAAATTAGGTGTGAAAATGGACAATATCGGTCCACTCCCAAGTGAAGGAAGTAGTCGATATAGTCCGCAATATTTATATCATATTTATTTAGGTCCGGTACGAAATGGCCAATATAGGCCCTTTCCTTCGGAATCTACTCTATAAGGGGTTAAACATTTGAATTATTATAACAGAAGTCAAAATATTTTGAAATAATCGGACATTGGCTGAAGGTATACATCTATCGGCAAAACCGACCGATACTATTTTACTTGTTGATTATAAAGAAAATTCAATTGTATGTAAATTTATTATTGAAAAATTCTTCTGTACCGGAAAATACCAATCATTACCTTGTCTTCAGTAAACATTTAACTACGCCCTAGTCTTTTTCAAATGTCCAAAATTAATTTTTTTCTCAAATCAAACACAAAATTGTTATCACCAACAATTTTCCCAAAATCAAAAACATTTCAACAACATAGTTTATTTAATCGAAAATCACCAGGTAAACCAATTTTCAAGAAACCTCCCCTCCCTCTCTCTCACTCTATCTCTCCCCGCAATGCATTTGATTAACAAGCCAATTTCGATAATCGCCAGCAAATAACATTGGCAGTAATTCGACCGCCATCGCCATGGCACAATTAACTATAAACGTTTAACGTCTGACCCTGTGATACGTTTTATATTTGTGTTTAGATTGGAAATTGAAAATCGTAATAAGAAATCGTTGCATTTTAAACTATTTTACAAAAATGTTTAAATACTATTTGAAAATTATAAGAGATATCTTCTAATTATTTTAATATTAATTGGAGAATTCCAAAACTTGATCCTGCAGGTCAACATATATTTACTATTTTAAAAATCAAACCTAGTAAAAGTGATATTCCATATTTGTGGGAACTTTTTGGAGGTTTTTGTCTTAAGAAGACCTTCGAAAAATCTTCTATATCTAGAAGACTAGCTGTAGGTATTTTAACATTAATTTAATTTATTTTAATTATTTATTTATTATTATTATTTATTTTTTTTAATTTTTTTTGTAGGACACCATCTGAAAATTTTCTACAAATACAAAATCATCTGAAGGTCTTTTTTCTGCAAGAGCCATATTTGAGAAATCATTTCATATATAAAATACCTATAAAATAACTTTTAGAAGTTTTAATAAAAGTAAGACTTCCATTTAAAGGACACTTCCATAAATATAATACCTTCCATCCCATAAAGACGTTCTCTAACTCCCCAAGATTTATATAAGTCCTTCTTCTATCAATATAAAGCCTTTAGATACTTTCATTTATAAAAGATTTTCTGGTGAAAAAAAAAACTTCGGGGAAACTTCTTTCCAAAAAAAGGTGTGAAGTCCTTCATTTAAACATCGTCTGGCGATTTTTCCTCTATGAAGGTATGCATCTATATAAGACCTTTCATTTTATAAGACATTTATATACACTTCCGTGTTTTATATATTGTTGAACTTTTGTAGACTTTTTTTCCATTAAAGACCTTCTAATCTGCTTTCTGGGGCCGTTTGGAGTTATTATATTTATAAAAGACATACCATAGGTCCATCATTTATACAAGACTTTCTGAAGATATTTCATCTATTAAAAGCATTCTGGAGGTCTTACATTAATACAACACCTTTCGATAGGCCTCTATGCATAGAAGACCATCTTGAGGTCTACTGACTACCGAAATATTTCTGGAATTAATTTTTTTTTAACAGAAGACCTTCTGGACGTCTTCCGTCTATAAGAGTACTTTCAGATATAGTCCATTATGAGCAGAATCCTGTAGGTCATCCATCAGACTTTCTGGAGGTACTCCATCTAGAGTAAAAATTTGGACCTTGTGTAGCTTCTGCTTCAAAAAAGTCTTCGGCTTGATCGAAACCCGCGTCGCAGTGACCGAAAAATGGCTCGTGAGCAGGACATATCGCAATGTTCCATTCGCCAAATATTGAAAAATGAGCTCGGGGTAAAGACATTGAAATTCCAAAAAGTGCAAGAACTTATACCGCAATAGAAAGCAAATAGACTCAAAAGAGCTAAAAAGTTGTTTCGCTTAGCCGAAAGCGGTGAACTGCCGAATTTGGTTTTCTCCGATGAGAAAACATTCGTTGTCTAGCAGTTTGTAAAAAAATAAAATTATCGTCTTTGCTTGCCAAAGATGTTAGCTGAAAATGGCCACTACATCACCATGGCCTTCGGTCGGCCACCAGAACTCAAGCGCTGGCCATGGCGATGGTGTGGACCGCCATAACAGGCGATGGTCGCTCTCCGCTCGCATTAATCGACAGTGGCATTAGAATAAATGCCGAATATTGTCGCGAAAATATTCTGGAGGATGTATTAATACCTAGGCACGCAAACATTTTGGCCGCAGACCTTTGACATTCCAACAGGACTCAGCACCATTGCACTCAGGACGCGCCACCCAAGAATGGTTACAAAATTTCCAGCGCACAATGGTCACCAAAATCTCCGAATACCAATCCATTGGACTATTGTGTCTGGAGTATTTTGGAAAGCAAGATTGGCACTAAAAAATACCAAAGTGTCGATTACCCCAAACAAGCTCTTCGCCGGGAATGGACCAAAATACCGCAGAGCAAAACATTCGGGCAGCGTGTGACGGTTTCATTGGCCGTTTGAAGGCCATAATTCATGCCAAAGGTGACCAATTCGAACAAATCTAAATTTATTCTAAAATTTGATGCTATTTCCGACATTTTTTGCTTTCATTCAATAAAATTAAAAAAAAAATGTAAAGATTATGGCCTCTGACTTTGTTACAGTTTTTTTATCTCACCCTGTGTAGGAAAGATTTCTTACAGGATTTCTTTGGAATGCATCTCCCCAGATTGAATGGCCTTCTATTTCTAGAAAATATTTTTTCTTTGTTAAATCTGCCCATATAAAAATAAAAAATTTATTTAACTATAAATTCCATTACTAACATTTTTTTTCAGGAAAAAAAGGAATACCACTCCCAAGAATTTCAACAACAAAGTAATTTGAAGTCCCCAACATGGAAGTCATTGGAATTTCTTTCAATAGTAAAAAAAATATATATTAACATTAAAATTAACAAAAGAAACAAAACAAAGTACTATTTATTTTCCGGATTTGTACAAAGGTATGCCACAACAAAGATGTTTTTTTATTATTGATTGATCTTCATCCATTTCTGGTAATGGAAATGGCATACAAATGACACTTTGTTGTTGTTAACAAAACGAAATATGAATTATTTGCCATTGTCAGGCAAATGACACAGAGGAGCATTGTACTTTACTTTTTTTCTTAGCTGCTTCTTCTTACATTTGCTATTAAACTGAGTGTTCGTCACTTTTTGTTCTCTTTTGTTAATGTCATATTTTTTTGTTGTGAATAAAATGCCATAACATTGAAAAAAAGTAGACAAAAGTCCATCGATTTATTTGACGACATAGAGTCAAAGTCAGACTGTCCCATATGTAAATCGAAAAAACACACATATAAACAAACGAAAGAAAAAAAATAAATACCTTAAGCTCATTAACAAAAACAAAAAAAAACGCAAATCCAAACTCAGAGTCACACAACAGTAAGCAACATCAAAGTCAAAACAAATTTAAATTATTCAAATTGTAAAGAAACGTAGAAATAGCAAAAACAGAAGAAGAAAAAGAAGAAGACAACAAAGTAGCATAGCCAACAACAGCAACAACAATTGGTTACAAATTATTATGGTCAAGGTTAATAAAAAAAATAGCAGCAACAGCAAATTAAGCCATAAATCGTAATTTGCATAGCCACACAAAATTAATTCAAAGAAAATAATGTTCTATCTCTTTCGCGCTTTTTGCAAAATATAAATATAATCAAATAAATTATTAAAAGAAGAACAAGAAGCAACAGTCGATAAATTTGGATTTGTCGAATTTTATGTAAACAAACGAATACTTTAGTTAATTATTTGAATATTTAGTATTTTGGGTGGTATTTTTGAACTGGACTTAATGTCAAATGGTAAGGGGGAAAGGAAGAGTATTTCTTTCATCCAAAAAAAACTATCATCAGCTATCATTATTTAAAAGTGCAGGTCAATAAGAAAGCAGTTTCGAAAGAAAAATTTTCAAAAATAGGCATATCTCAAAGTAATAATCATCAATTTAAATACATATAGTCCAGGGGTTTTCTAATTTTCGATCGCCCTCGAAAAAATACGAAAAGTATCAAAAGGTACTAAATATTGTTTCATTGGTATCAACAAACATTGTTGATATTTCCAAGTTTTTCAAATGTTTTGTCGAAAGAAGTTTATGTATTTTCTTGTATGAAGAATTTTCAAATTTCAATAATTTTTAATTGAAAATTTTCAATTCCAAAATTGTATTCTTCTACCATGTATGATGTGGAATGGCTAGAACTAGACCATTTAATATTCAAATGTGCAAAATAGTAGCTGTTGATGTGAGAAATGTCACAGCCGCATTACTATAGATTTCACTGAACATACCCTACACAAACACTGTTACCTGTTATTCTTCACACTTTGTCACTCTCTTCCTCTTCTTAAGACAATTTTAGAAAACCCGGCATTGGTTAGCATTATAGTTGTCACATAAATATGATTAGAGCAAGAATAACAACAATCCCGCAATAGAGAGGGAGAGAGAGAGAGTAGTGAACTTTAAAAGAACTAAAATTTGAGAACAAGTGTTGTAATTAGAATTATAAATTTATTTATTCCATTTTTGAAAGAAAAGAGACAAGTTCATTGCATCAATAAATATAAATCGATGTTTTATTTCGAGAAATATACATGAGCAAGTGGAGGATAAGTAAAAAAACTAATACTGCTGATCGTTGGATTATTGCTCGTGTGGAAGTTGGGTTATTGCTCGACTAAGAAGTGGAGCCAATATATGAAGTTCGTGTAAAATACTGCCCTTGGATCAACGTTATTAACATTTGATGGACGGCAGTGTCATTGAGAAAATTGTTTGTGGAGCAAGTATGAATAACAAATGGAAAAAAAATCATTAAAGAAATGCAGTGTTCGAGAAAGAAGCCTGCTATAGCCAGAGACGGCATGTTTAAATCGTTACAAAAGAAATTCAAAGGGAAACTGTGGAATTAATTGATTTGTACTAAAATAGACACCTCCTACCCTTTTTGAATCGTATTGTCGTATTGATTTTCTTTGAATGTGTCGACGACAACGAAAGTCATTTTAAAACATAAAACATTCCAATCAATGAAATTAACGGTTTAATTAAAGTTTTCGGTGTCTAAGTCCACATAAAGGGCGAAGTTTGAAGAAGATTGGGATGGATGTTCTGGAAGGAGTCGGTTCATTTTTGCATATCTGACCTAAATTTGATACAAATATTTGATAGTAAGTAGTCCAGGATTAATTAAATACCTTCTTCGCTTTTTATGAAATATTTGATGTCTTTTAAACATCTGACCGTTTGTGGTGAAGGAGGCAAAGGGAGTGGACCGATATATCACATTATTGTGTAAGTTGGAATTAACGAGTATTGAAGAAAATCGGGCATTGATTTCAAAACGGAATTAGAAGGACTTTTTAAATCTTTAACTGTACGGCTACAGCGTAACTTTAAGCGTAAAATTTATAAATTTAGTCAAGTCCGTCTGGCCTTTTTGGGAATAGCAAACCTTCTATCGGTCTATATGGACGGAATACGGTGAATTTATTGCAATTTCTTTACAGGAAAAGTTCTTCTATAGTTGAATTTTTGGATATTCTGTAGTTAGAAGGGCTCTAACATGTGTTCTTTATCTGGACTTTTGAACGAGTTCTTTCGTTATAATCCCTTTAAAAGATCTTTTGTGGACCCTCATATTGTTTACATACTGTGGACTTTCCGTAGCTCTTCTATATGTTATATCCCTCTTGAACTAGAAGATTTTTAACAAAGCTTCTTCTTCTAACATGCCTTTTGCAAGTCTTATATGGCAGGTTGAAATTCAACAGTCTTCAGTAACTAGGAGATCTCTCACAGTACTACCATAGACAGACGACCTTAAACAGGCCCTCTATAACTAAAACCCCATTTGAGCGTCAAATAAATAGTTATTTTCGGTACTACAGAATTTACTAATTATTTAGAAACACATACATCCCGATAGCAATCAATTTCTCGAAGAGTCGAAAGACTTTTACAAAAGTTCGGCAGTCAAAAGACCCTAAACACATGGCTTATAAACTCAGTAACCGGGTTTTGACCTTTAAAAGTATATCCCTGTGTTCGAAACCACTTTTCATTACCGAAATAAAACTAAATGCAGACACTACCACTTATTTAAACACCGAAATACCTACAGTTCCAAATTTAACTAAGAGCCGCCAAATTTATATAACCCAAAATTATGGTGTCCCGATATCTTTTTTTACAAAAAATAAAAAAAAAAACGGTGAAAGAAATCTGAATAACTCCCTAAAAATCTCAATTTTTTAGATGAAAAATGAAAATAAAATTTTGAAATTATCTTTTCTGTGTGGGAGATTCTATCTGGAATGATTTTATTGGACTTCTCTCTACATAGACTTGAAATAATCGCAATTCTTTACAGGATCTGTTATTAGTCCCAGCAGAAAATCTCATCATCAAATAAAGGGTTCTTATGGATATTAGGCACCAGTAACTACTTTGAAAACGTAAGCCTTACCCAATTTATTGTAATTTCCCAGTAGCTCCCAAATTTCAGCTAAGCTCCTATATCCGTATCTAGCTGATTATTTTATTCTGTTAACTGGGTACCTTGGAAACAAAAAATTTTGAGTACTCGGCTGAAATTTAGAATATTTTGTGAATTAACTTCTTTCTCAAATCAAGCCAAGAAAAATTCAAACATGCCTATGACTCATATTGCCAGCTATAGAATTGGTTATGGGATAATATTTTTATACTTGTCATGGACAATGGCAAGCATTCATTGATTCATATTCAAGTTTGGATTTCATTTTTTTTCGAGTTACTTAATATTTACGGTTATGGAGAATATTTTCCTCTCATGACTGCCTTTCCTCTCTCTTTCCATCTACTACAGACATGATCACAAAAAGAATGATTTCTGGGAGTGTATAATTTTGTATGCCAAAAAACAACAACAGAATAATATTGTTAATATAGAGGGAATGAACAGTTCAGGGGAACAAACAGTTCAGGGCAACTGTTTCGTGTGAGGCCACCAAATATTGGGTTTCTTTGTCTGCCAAAAAACTGAAATGTTTATAACAGTTGTCATTGTATTTGTGTTTGTCTGTGTGTGTATCCAACTAGACCTATATAAAAACGATAACATAAAACCATAACCATGTGGCGGTGGTAACAAATGGCTGGGTAAAATAATCCAATGCTTTGTTGCAGATCATAAAACAATAAACTATATTGAAGAGGCATATTATGTAAGGTTTCAAGGTGTTCAAGGATGAAATTGTGCTGAGCTTTCATATTTTATGAGCGTTTCTGTTAAATATGAGAAAAAATAAAATTTAATTTTAATGAGTAAGAAATTTTCGGTATTTGGAACTAATCTTCTTTAGTAATTAAATTTTGTCTCATAAAAATCCATTCCTTACGTAGAATTTTTTTTGAAAATTCTCTTTCCATAAAATATCAAGAAAGTCTCTAAAAATAACAACAATATAATAATTTATTTTCCAACTTTTCCTAATTTTTTATTAAAATGTTTTTTTGAGCTTAAGGTCAATATTGTTTTTATGACCTCCACCTTGAAAAGGAGGGTATACTAACTTTCTCATTCCGTTTGTAACTTTTCGAAACATTCATGATAGACCCTACGAAGTATATATATTCATGATCACCATAAAATGCTAAGTGGATTTAACAATGTCCGTCTGTCTGTCGGTCTGTCTGTTGAAATCACGATACAGCTCACATTATTCGACGTAGAGCTTCAAAATTTGGCAGAAAAATATGTATCCTAGACACAGGATGGTTGGTATTGAAAATAAGATATATCGGTCCACGTTTTGGTATAGCCGTCATATAACAGTACCTCCCGATATTCAGTATTTTGAGGATTTTCGCAACATTTTTCCACGCATTTGCCTAAAAATTGGTATATGTAGGTCATAATGGGTTCTAGTTTCACTGGCGGAACATTGCATGTATAGGTCCACGTATTCGTATGGCCCCCATATAACGTTACGTCCAGATATTCGGTATTTTTGTGATTCTTGCCATTTTTTACGGATTTGTCTTAAAATTGATGTGTGTAGGTCATAATAGGTGTAAGCTCCAGTGGCGGAATATTGTATGTATAGGCCCACGTTTTCGTGTTGCCTCATACAACGGTACCTCCCGATATTCGGTATTTTGCTGATTTTCCAACATTTTTAAACGGATTTGTCTAAAAATTGGTATATATAGATCATAATAGGTTCTAGTTCCGGTGGCGGAACATTGTGTGTATAGGTCCACGTTTTCCTGTTGCCCCCATACAACGGTACCTCCCGATATTCGGTATTTTCATGATTTTTGCCACATTTTCCCACGAATTTGTCTAAAAATTGGTAAATGTAAGTCATAATAGGTTCTACTTCCGATGGCAGAACCTTGTATGTATATATGGGAGCTATAGTTATATCTGAACCGATTTTCATTAAATTTTATGTACTTGTTTTTAGGATGAACTCAATCGGAATTGCCAAATTTCAGTCTATTTGGGCTGATATTAGTCATTTGGTGCACAATAAACCTGATATCGGATAAAGGTAAAGATATGGGAGCTATATCCTAAGCTGATCCGATCTCGATAAAATTTTACAGATGTGTTTCTAGGCTCCATAAGTTATGCGGTATCAAATATCATTCTTGTGGAGTGCATATTACGGATGTGAGGAACTTGAAACCCTAAATCGGGTGAAACTTATATATGGGAACTATAGCAATATCTTAACCGATTTTCTCCAAATTTGATGCACTTGCTTCTAGACTGAATTCAGTCGGATATGCCAAAATTCAGATCATTTGGGCTGATATTGGCCATCTGGTGCACAATTAACGTGAAATCGGTCGAAGATATATATGGGAGCTATATCCAGATCTGAACCGATTTTCACCAAATTTGATGTACTTGCTTCTACACTGAAATCGTTCGGATGTGGAAAATTTCATCTCAATCGGATGATAAATGCGACCTGCTTTTTGTTCATAAAAACACATGGACAGGCTGACGGACGGACGCACAGACGGCAGACATGCATAAATCGACTCAAAAAGTGATTCTGTGGAGATCCTTAAAAGTAAATATGGGTCTATCTCGCTTCCTTCTCCATGTTACGAAAAAAATGCACAAAGACATAATACCCTTACCCTGTAGGGTATAAACAATAATAACCTCAATTTCCAAGAAAATTTAATTTAAAATATTACATCTTCTGACATTAGAAATAAATTCTATTCAAAATTCTCCAACAACAACTCTCCAAGTTTACATATCTGCAACACACTTACAACTTCCTTTAAATCCACTCAAAAAAAAAAAACATGTCGAACCTTTCCCTTTTTTTCTGCATTAATCCACTCTAATTAAGTAGTAAACGTCATTATATGATCACGAACGGAATTGTGTTTGAATAAGAATCTTGTATGCGCACAAAATTACAACGACCAGACAACAGCTAAACAAGAAACCCCAGCTTGGCAAGAAATCAGCTCGTCAGCCAACCAGCCAGCCGGCAAAGCGTAGCTCCAGCCACTTTTTTGTGATTAAGGCCTTTTGTTGCAGCAATACCAACCAAATCGAACATTTCACAACAACATCCGTCATCTGAGCTGTTGTTGCTGTAGCTGGATAATTATTGATGTTGATGTTGTTGTCGTTGTTTCTTAGTTGACGTTTTTCTTGCTGCTAGACTTTATTGTTGTCTCAAGCCGTTTCTTGCCAAGCAATTTTGTTCTTTACAAATGATGTAGTGGACAAATCACGCGTTTTTGAAACCATTAAAATTTTTGGTTTTTTATTATTTTTCTTTAAAACTAAAGCAAAAGCTCATTTTGTTCTTTGTTGACAAAATGCAATTGTTGTTGTTTGTATTCGTAGAGAACTTCAAAAAATGTGTGCAATTATGAGCTGGAGGAAAAACATCACGTTGACAAAAAAAAAAAAAAAAAAAAAAAAAAACGTGCAAAATCTAACCTTTGCTCTAAATGTTAACGTTTTTGTTGGGGTTTTGAAAGTTGAGGGTATATAAAGGGGTATAAAATAGAGTATTAAGAGTTTTCTGAAAAGGAAGATAAAATCAATAAAACCTTGGGAAGCAAAGGGGGATCCTAGAGGATAATGAATGTAAAAGGTTTTCTGGCTCAATGATACCTCTCGAGGACATGTAAAATATGTTATAATATATAAAGGTATGTAAAATGCATTTCAGCTTTGGAAGTCCTATAAATTACCTTTCAGCAATAGAAGTCTCGCAAAACATCGTCTGACAAACCTTTGAAAGGTATCATATGGCAATACAAGATATATAAAATTTATTCTAGCTTAAAATCCATTCAAGGAATTCTCTAATTATAGAGTGGGTCTAAAAGATCAAGCTTTAGAATACTTGAAATAATTTTCCTTTAGAACACCTGTGAAAGGTGAAATATGTATAGAAGACTTGTATAAGTTCTTCTTGCTATGGAAGACTTCTATATGACATTAATGCTATAGAAGACAAACAAAATAAATCTGTACAAGGGGTTTTTGCTATAGGACTGGAAGGGTCCTGGAAGAGATTGTTTAGAAGAAGTCTTGCATATATAGATCGAGGCTTTTATACCCTCTACCAAACAATGGAGTGTGTATTATATTTGTCATTCCGTTTTTAATATGTCGAAATATTCGTTGCAGACCCGAGTTACAGTTTTTTCATCTCACCCTGTACCGTGATACTGGTAGCGTAGCCCAAATTCAAGGAACAGGACGGAAGAAAACTGCAACATTAGTAGAAATGGTCGAGAACTAAAAAAGCGCGTCGCACTGGCCGAAAAATGGCGCGTGAGCTGAACATATCGCAGTAGCCCATTCGGCAAATATTGAAAAATGAGCTCGGGGTAAAGCCATTGAAATTCAAAGACAAAAACTGAAAGAACTTACACCGCAACAGAAAGAAAATAGACTGAAAAGAGCTAAAGAGTTGCTTCGCTTGGCCGAAAGTGGTGAATTGCCGAATTTGGTTTTCTCCGATGAGAAAACATTCGTTGTCCAGCAGTTTGTAAACAAATAAAATTATCGCGTTTGTTTGCCAAAGAGGTCAACTGAAAATGTGCGTCTTCGGTTGGCCACCAGAACTCAAGCGCCGGCCATGGTGATGGTGTTGGCCGCCATAACAGCCGATGGTCGCTCTCCGCTCGTATCAATCGATAGTGGCATAAGAATAAATGCTGAATATTATCGCGAAAATATTCTGGAGGGTGTATTAAAGCCTTGGGCACGCAAACATTTTGGGCGCAGACATTCGACATTCCAACAGGACTTAGCACCATCGCACTCAGCACGCGCCACCCAAGAATGGTTACAAAATGAGCTTCCTCGCTTCATTTGCAGCGCACAATAGCCACAAAAATCTTCGGATACCAATCCCATTGGGTCTGGAGTATTTTGGAAAGCAAGTTTGGCACTAAAAAATACCAAAGTGTCGATCACCTCAAACAAGCACTTCGCCGGGAATGGGCCAAAATACCGCAGAGCAACATTCGGGCAGCGTGTGACCGTTTCATTGGCCGTTTGAAAGTCATAATTTGTGCCAAAGGTGACCAATTCGAACAAATCAAAACATGTTCTAAAATTTTTTGCTATTTCCGACATTTTTTGCTTTCATTCAATAAAATTAAAAAAAAAAATGTAAAAATTATGGCGTTTAACTTTATTGCAGTTTTTTTTTAATCTCATCCTGTAGTTATTAGTGGCAACAAGTAGCAATGAGGTTTTTTTGCTGGATAGTCGATCTGACATACAATTGTTGGTATATTGGATCGCCTGTAGAATTATGAGCCCAAGCTCCTTTGCCAAATCTCCTGTGCAAATAATGAACTGAACCCTCTGTGGAATGATGAACCGAATTCCCAGCCCAACAATGGACAGAATCTTCCTGGTCAATGGAAAACGAAGACTCAGTCTGATATGACCCCAATTTGTTTTGGAAAGAACAAGTCGAAGCTCCTGTGGAACTAGGAAGCGAAGCTCTTTTGTCGAAGCACCTTTGTCGAAGCAACTTTGCCGAATCTGAACGAGACTGATCCTCTGACAAACAATGAACCGTAGCCGTTGTGAACTAATCGTATTAATTCTCAGAGGAACAACATATCGAAGTCCCTGTGAAATAACGAACCGAAGCTCATGTGTCACAATGAACCTAACTTATCTGGAGATAAACGAATCGCTTATGTGTGGAGCAATGAAGCTGCTTTGCCAATACGTTGCAATTGACTTGCAAAAAATTATTTTTATAACCCTTTCCGCATTTGTTTTTAACAGACATCGTAGTTCAATATGTTACCGACATATGTACACACATGTACATATGTATGTATGTGCGTTGAAGCGTATGTATGTCTCTATATCCGCCGGTAATTATAGTGTTTTCTTAATTTTAGCTTTTTTCCCCTCCACTACAATGTTGCTCAATTTTCTAGTATTTCAAAATTGATAACAACAATTTAGTTTTTGTTTTTTTTTTTTTTTTTTTTTTTTTTTTTTGTAAGATATTGAAATAAAAAATGCAATTTAGAAACAATTCTTGAATATTTTCGCGGAAAAGTATTCAAAAGCACATTTCTGATGTATGCGAAAATATTACTCATGCAATCGGAATGCACCATTGAACTACCTTGTCATAAAAATAATTGTGTCGTAAATTCCCCAAATTGTAATTTATTTTTGTTTTTAAATTTGATTCATTTTTTATGTTATTTTTTATTTTCAATTTCAATACTTACATCTGGCAGTGCTCGACATGTTGTGACCGCTATTGACACTATGGCCAATGCTATAACAATTAACTGTGACATGTTTTTTGTTATTTTTTGTGTGTGATTAAATGGTGAATTATAATCCTAATGCTGGTACCGAAAATAAATGGAGAACTGAAAAGAAAATGAAAAAAATAATAAAAAATAATAAATTAAAAAAAAAAATTAAAAATACTCAAAAATATAAAAAATATTTATATGAAAAATTGGGTTTTGACTTAAAAAATTTTCCAGTCTGTCCAAATTAAAAATTGAATCTTAAGTTCTAAAAGGCCTAGCTCAAATATGCACCAGAAATATATCATACAGTTTTTGGTGAGGCCAATAGATAAAATTTAATTTATTTAAAAATAAGTAGAAAAGAAGTTCGGACAGGGCCGAACTTTGAATAACCTCCACCATTTGAAACGAATATGGACATTTTCAAACCAAGAAATAAAAATAAATAAAAAAAAGAAAATCCCTTAAAAATTCTGTTAAAATCTTAAAAATACCGAATGTAGGGAGTTACCCTTGAATAGGGTTCTATACGAAGACGTGGACCTGCATAGGGAATATTTGTCATCGGCCATTATAATAATCAAATACGAAATATGAAACGATTCCGGTAAACACCGAATATAGGGAGGTACCGTTATCTGTGGACTTTACGAAGACATGGATCTGCATAGGCTATTTTATGAAATAGGGCTTAGTACCAATTACGAAGTGCATTTATGAAATGGGGCTTAGTACCCATTACGAAGTGCAAATAGGAAATTTGAAACAATTTCGGTGAATAATGTCGTTAAAATCAACAAATTACCCAATATAGAGAGCTACCGATATTTAGGTGCTATGCGAAGATCTGGACTTGCATAGAAATTTTTCTGTCACAGGCTGTAGTACCCATTAAGAACTTCAAATACGAAAGTTGCAACAATTCCGGTGAATGATGTCGCTGAAATCAGCAAAATACCGAATATTGGAAGGTTCTGTTATATGGGAGCTATACGAAGACCTGGACTTGCATAGACAATTTTCTGTCACAGGCTGCAGTACCCATTGGGAACTCTAAATATGGAACTTGCAACAATTTCGGTAAATGATGTCACTGAAATCAGCAAAATACCGAATATAGAAATGTAAAGCTATAGGGGGGGCTATGCCTAAACGAAAACCTACAGGGTGAGATGAAAAAAACTGCAACCAAATTCAGACTGCTGTCATTTCAAAGCCACTCGTCCGACACCTGTTAAAATTATTCCAGTGACAGCTCATTATATTGCGTACAAGCATACAAAAGCATTTTGGTGAGAATTTTCCAGAAAAAAAGTTCTTTCTGATCGAATTCAAGCGTGATAGTGTGATTTCTTTATATCTGGCTGGAAAACCACAAGTGGCTATCGTTAGAGCACTCCAGCATTTAAATCTGAATAAATCTTTTGTGTCTCGTACCATCGCTCGTTACCGTGATACTGATAGCGTAGCTCGATGTCAATGAAGTGGACGGAAGAAAACAGCAACATCAACAGAAATGGTTCGCAGTGACCGAAATATGGCTCGTGAGCTGAACATATCGCAATATTCCATTCGGCAAATATTGAAAAATGAGCTCGGGGTAAAGCCATTGAAATTCCAAAAAGTTCAAGAACTTACACCGCTACAGAGAAATAACAGATTCAAAAGAGCTACATAGTTGCTTCGCTTGGCCAAAAGTGGTAAACTGCCGAATTTGGTTTTCTCCGATCTCCGATGAGAAAACATTCGTTGCCCAGCAGTTTGTAAACAAACAAAATGATCGTGTTTACTTCTCAAAGAGGTTAGCTGAAAATGTGCACCTTCGGTTGGCCACCAGAACTCAAGCACCTGCCCAGGGTAATGGTGTGGGCCGCCATAACAGCCGATGGGCGCTCTCCTCTCGTATAAATCGACCGTGGCATCAGAATAAATGCCGAATATTATCGTGAAAATATTCTGGAGAATGTATTAAAACCTTTT
This sequence comes from Musca domestica, assembly GCF_030504385.1. Taxonomy (NCBI): domain Eukaryota; kingdom Metazoa; phylum Arthropoda; class Insecta; order Diptera; family Muscidae; genus Musca; species Musca domestica. The sequence continues at coordinate 6,528,085 of NW_026712336.1, read as the reverse complement.
GGCCGCAGACCTCGGATATTCAACAGGACTCAGCACCATCGCACTCAGCACGCGCCACCAAGATTGGTTATAAAATGAGGTTCCTCGCTTCATTTCCAGCGCACAATGGTCACCAAAATCTCCGGATACCAATCCGTTGGACTATTGTGTCTGGAGTATTTTGGAAGGTAAGGTTGGCACTAGAAAATACCAAAGTGTCGATTACCTCAAGCAAGCGCTTCCCCGGGATTGGGCCAAAATACCGCAGAGCAACATTCGGGCAGCGTGTGACGGTTTCATTTGCCGTTTGAAGGTCATAATTCGTGCCAAATATGACCAATTCTAAACTTATTTTAAAATTTGATGTTATTTCCGATATTTTTTGCTTTCATTTGATAAAATTTTCAAAAAAAAAATGTAAAAATTATGGCGTTTGTCTTTGTTGCAGTTTTTTTATCTCACCCTGTACATACATGGTTCTATATGAAGACATGGACTTGCATAGGGAATTTTTGTTATAGACCATTATAATATTCAAATACGAAACTTGAGACAATTCCGGTGAACACCTATTATAGGCAGGTGACGTTATATGGTGGCTATACGAAGACCTAGACGTGCACCTGGACCAGCAGTTTTCTGTCACAGAGTATAGTACCAAGTACAAAATGCAAATAGGAAATTTGAAAAAATTCCGGTGAATAATTTAGCTAAAATCACCAAATATAGGATATTTAATATAGATATTTAGGGGCTGTACGAAGACCTGGGCCTGCATAGACAATTTTCCGTCACATGCTGTAGTACCCGTTACCAATTATAATTACGAAATTTTTAAACAATTCCGGTGAACAATGTGGCTAAAGTCATCAAAATACCGAATATAGAGAGGTACAGTTATATGTGGTCTATACCTAACGAGGACCTATATAGCCCATTTTCAATTTCAAAATTACTGCAGACCAAACTGAGTAAAATTTTATCAACCTACTTCAAATCGTTTGGAAGCTACAGTGATTTCCACAGACGGACGGACATCGCTAAATCGACATAGAATTGTATGCTGATCAAGAATATATATACTTTGTAGGGTCGAAAATTCATATACTCTAAAATTCGATTTCGAATTAAAATGTTTCGAATTAAAATGCTTCGAATTACATCGGAAAAAGGTGTAGTTGGATCCTTCTTCGAAATTTTTTTGCAATGGATTGCTGGGTTCCTCGCTTCTTCTGTGGCAGGGGAGCAAAAGGCCTCCATCTGACTACATTTGTGACCCAGTCATTTAAATAAATGATCCCACAATCCAAAACAAACAAAAATAACATTAAACCCATAAAAAAAACTAAACTTATGCCTCCCCTGCTTATTAAGGCCAATAAAGTCAGTTGCACTTTTGCATATGGGTCAGATGTCACATTACCACCTCGGAGTTCAAGAGTAAAACAAGAGACTGGTGATACTCTTTGCAAAAGCAAAAATTAAAAAAAAAATAAACCACAACCCGAAATTCGCCATGGCTTTAGAGTTGCAAACAATGCCAAGCAAAAGAAAAGTATACGATTTTTTTAAAAAATGACCCTTCACACATAAAAGATTTAAGTAAAAGGTCTTTTTTGTTTTTTAGTGGGCGCCTATTAAGTGGAAACATAAAATATAACAAATGAAAGACATTAAAAATTATGCTACCACAAGATATGATACAAAAACGAATTTCAAACATAACTTTTAAAAACAAAAAAAAAAAAAAATGAAATGAAATAAAAAATCAAAAAAATATATAAAAAATATGCCATTAAATAAACAACAAAAATCAATTTCGCAAAAATAGCAGCAGTAGCAACAACAACTCACCCCATCAAATGCATTCGAATATTGCAAAGCAAAACGAATAACAAAAAAACCTAATCATATCAATTGGCTACCTTTTAATTCATTTCAAAGACCAACATCGGCGGCCAAACAAAAAATGCATTTGTAAAGGAGTCTAAAAATCGTTTAAAAAATCATTTTCGCCATTCATTGGTTGGCCGGATTTATATAACTTCCGTTTAAATTTTTTATGATTTGAAATGATGGCGTAAGGTTTTTATGAACTTTTTTTAATTAAAATTGTGTGAATTAAAATTGAAAGCTTAAATTAAGCGAAATGGTATTAAAAAAATTAAAAAAAAATATGATATAATACGGAAATTCAATTAAATGTTTTTAAAACGTGAATTTTCAAGATCGAGTTTTAGGCAAGCTTACATTTTTTAATTCTAATAATTGTAATAAATAAAATATAGGACAGCTTATAGGCCAAAGTAATTTTATAACACCTCAAATAATCGCAGTAATTTATTAGAATTCAATGCCGGTTTACTCAAAATTATATTTCCTTAATAACTAGTATTTAAGATCACTCTCGAGCTTAGGGTGCATAGGAATGAAATTAAAAGACAAAAATTGGACGAATAAACTGTAAAATCGAGAGAGAATGCGTGTACTGTACAAACACAGTACAAAGCAATTACAAAACCAGTAAAGAAAGGTCAAAAGTCGGGCAGGACCCCTATGCGCATTTAGTACGGCTCCCGTAACAAAAATATTAATATTGAAAATTTATGTGAAGTAAATCATACCAACTATGAACCAATAACATTGCAATAGACATACCGGACCGAGTTTCACCAAATGTTAAAAATCGGTTGAATATAAAAAAATCTATTCAATTTGGGCAGATATTACATATATGATGAGCAATAACCTGTAAAATCGGATGAAGATATGTATCGAAGCTGAATCAAAATCTGAGCCGATCGCGATAAAATTTGGCGGAGCTGTATCTGATGCCCGGCATCAAATATCATTGTTGTTGAGTGTATATTACGAATGTGAGGGACTTTAACAACATATCGGATAAGACATACATATATATGGGAGCTATAGATATATCTGAAACGATTTTCACCAAAGTACATCAACTTGCTTCTAGACTGAATTCAGTCGGATGTGCCAAAATGCAGGTCATTTGGCCTGATATTTGCCATTTGGTGCACAAACTATAACTAAATTTGACCCGATTCTCACCAATTTCGTTCGTTCTTGGGCTAAGCAAATATTGTCTGGAAAATTTCATCTCATACGGATAGTAAATGCGACCTGTATTTTGTTTACAAAAATACATGGACAGACAGACAGACGGACGGACATGCATAAATCGACTCAGAAAGTGATTCTATGAAGATCCTCAAAAGTAACTATGGGTCTATCTCGCTTCCTTCTCCGTGTTACAAACAAATGCACAAAGACCTAATAGCCTTACTACTACTGTGGTGTAGGGTATAAAAATGCTCACAGTTACTTCTCAGCTTTAGATAAGAGAAATATTTATCGAGGGAGAATAAGATAGAGAATTGGAGAGAGAGAGAGAGAGAGAGAGAGAGAGAGAGAGAGAGATAGAGAGCTCTCACAATGTTTTTTCTTTGAGAGAATTGTAAACAAGGTTGCCAGAACTTCGATTTCCGTTGAATCTATACCTCCATGACAGTAGTACACTGTATTATATGTCAAACCACCAACCATAAAGTCGGATGTTCAATCCCATCATCGACAAATAAAAAATGTGATGTGAGATAAAAGGCAAAACAAATATAATGCTAGTTTCCCAAAGATTAAGTAGTTACTGTTGCCAACAAGTACTTATTTAACCCATTATTTGGTAATGGGATAAATTGTTGTTTAAAATCAATCGAAAGTATGACAAAAATATGAGCTTAAATTTTTCAAATAAAGAATATGTTCTGGAACTGATTTAGCTATCGCAAGACAAAGAAAAAAACTCTCCACAAAGGCGAACGAAATTCTGCCTCCCAGTAAAAATAGCCATTACAAATCTGCTTACTAGATCTAAGTGCTTATGGGCTCAACTGCTCTTTTCCTCGATATTTGTTCAATAATTTATTTTTTCAATTTTTTATACCCTCCACCATATATATTATGGAGGGTATATTAAGCTCGTAATTCCATCGAAATAATAATACGATTTGCTGTAACCACGCTAGAGTCAAAACGAATTAAGATAGGAAGCTAACATTTTGCATAGACCAATATTTTGTTTGTAGGCAGGTCAAGTTCGAAAATGGGCTATAACTCCCAATTTTCTGTATTTTGATGATTATGGGGACAATATTCAGCGGGTTGTTTAAAACTTCGTATTTGAAACTCGTAATGGGTACTACAACCTATGACGGAAAATTGTCTATGCAGGTCCACTTCTTCGTATAGACCACATATAGCGGCACCTCCCTGTAATTGGTATTTTGATGATATTAGTGGCATTATTCACCGGAATTGTCTCTAGTTTGATGATATGACGATAATTTTTTACCGGAATTTTTTCAAATTTCGTATTTAAAGGTGGTAATGGGTTACAGCCTACGATAAAAAATTTATGTGCAAGACTACTTCTTTGTATAGCCCCCATATTTCCTTCAAGTTTCTTCAAAATGGTGGAGAGTATTAAAAGTTTATTAAAATTTTATTAAAATTTTACAATAATTCTCGCGTATAAATTTGAAATATGGCTGAGGGATAGCAAACTTTTGTGAAATAGAACGTTTCAAATCCTATTTCACAGTTGACCATTTTTAATATTTTGAACATTAATGTTCGCATTTAATTATTTTAGGGTTCTTTTTTCTAACACCTTGTTATTGTAGATTTATAGATTTTGGAAGTACTTTTAGCTAAATCATTTTCTAGATTTTTTTAAATATTTTTTAATTTTTGTTTTCGGTATTATATTACAATTGATTGCAAAAATTACGTTTTTTTTTTTTCATTAAATATGTTTTTTGCAAATTCAGAATGGTATTCGTTAAAAACAAATGTGACTAACATTTGCCCATTCCATCCGTGGCATGTAATAATTTTGGAAAAATAGATAAAAATTAAATTTTCATTTCAACATTTTCGAAAATTTCTTTAAATTCAAGAGACCCCTTAATCTACGAAATTTAGTTTTTGACCCCTAAGGTCAATCCATTTCCCACTGGTATAGGGCACACAAGATTCTACAAGTAAAAAATTGAAAAGTTCCAACACCCACATATTCAAATTCTCTTCCATATTCATAACTCATGTGAATCACTTCAATTGTGCCAACAGTTGACCAAGTCCCAGATTTCCGATGTCAGCTGAAAATATTATTCTTTTTTGCTTTTATTAAAAAAAAAAAACTAACTTTTGAACGTCAAGCCCAATTCAATGTCAAAGCAGTGCTTATTTCAATGTCCCCAAGTTCAGTTAATACATTCGGCACTTTATAATCGCATTACATTACCTGCTGCTCATCATTTGCTCAAAGTGCTTATGTTTACAGTTTTTTTTTTTTTTTTTGGTGTAATTGGAGCAAAAATGACAAACAATAACAAAAATACTGTGAATATCAATGTTATGACATTTTAGAACGGAAAGTGGGAAAGAGAATGATTTCAAAAAGGGGGAAATGAATTAGCAAGATTTTAAAATTGTGATTTTGCTTACTTTGGCTAGTCTCAAGTAAATGGGAAATAATTAAAAATGAGATTCAATTATAAATATTTCTTAATAATTGGGACAATTTTCCCCATCCTTGCTTTTATATAAACAAAATCATTGCCATATTAATTAAAAAAGTAAAGGAAGTCTAAATGTTGGGCGGGCCGACTTTATGATACCCTACACCCCTTTGCATACTTAGTAGAGAGAAAAAATAGAAAATATAACAAATCGGATAAACAATATAGCTATATCTGAACAGATTCACCAAATTTGGCATACTTGTTTCTGGGCTCAATTTTGGTAGTAAATACCAAATTCCATCCCATTTAGACTAATATTACACGTTTGGTGCAGAATAAATGGCAAATCGGACGAAGATATAGATGAGAGCTGTACTTTGGGCTGATACTACATGTTTGGTGCACAATTAAAGGCAAATCGGACGAAGATATATATGGGAGCTATATCTAAATTTTGACACATTATCTCCAATTTCAATAAGGTTCGTCCTTGGACCAAACAAATGACTTACATGTGCAAAATTTCATTTGGAGCGGGCAATTTACTTTGTTTAAAAAAATACATGGAGAGACGGACGGACAGACATGCATAATTCGAGTCAGAATGTGATTCTATGCAGGTCATTAAAAGGAACAATGGGTCTATCTCGTTTTCTTTTGCCTGTTGCAATTAAATTCACAAAGACATAATACCTCTACCACCCTATAATGTAGGGTATTAAAATTAATCCAAATTCTATGTTTTAATTTATTTTTTATGCCCTACACCACATTTTTGTCAGGATATTATGTCTTTGTGCATTTGTTTGTAACATGGAGAAGGAAGCGAGATAGACCCATTGTTATTTTCGAGGATCTTCATAGAATCCCTTTTTGAGTCGATTTATGCATGTCAGTACATCTATCCGTCTGTAAATCCGCCTGACCACGCATTTTTGTGAACAAAATGAAGGTCGCATTTATTATCCGATTGAGATGAAATTTTCCAAACAATATTTGTTTTGCTCAAGGACGAACCCTATTGAAATTGCTGAAAATTGGTTCAAATAAATATATATCTTCAACCGATTTCGGGTTAATTGTACACTAAAAGACCAATATCAATCCAACGAATTTGGTACACCCAACCGAATTCGGTCTAGAAGCAAGTATATCAAATTTGGAGAGAATCGGTTTAGATATAGCTAAGCACTCCAAAAGAATGATATTTGGTACAAGATAACTTATTGAGCTCATAAATACCTCTGTCAAATTTTATCGAGTTCGGATCAGATTAGGATATATCTTCCGTATATATATCTTTATCCGATATCAGATTTATTGTGGGCTAAATTTTGGCACTTCCGATTGAATTCATACCAGAAACAAGTACTTCAAATTTAGTGAAATTCTGTTCAGAGATAGCTATATCTCCCATATGTATGTTTCATCCGATTTGGGGTTTCAACTCCCTCACATGCGTAATATACACTCCACTAGAATGACCTTTGGTATCAGATACAGCTTAGAAATACGTGTCTGTAATTTTGTCAAGATTACGATATGCCTCCCAATATATCGTCAACCGATTGTGTACCAAGTACATGACATTCTGGGAGAATCGGTTCAGATATAGCTATAGCTGTCATAGAATGATACAAGAATGATATTTGAAAATAACTCCAATATATAACTTTATCCGATTTCAGGATTGTTGACTACCAACTGGCTAATATCAGTCCAAATGACCTGAATTTCGGCATAGCCGACGAATTCAGTCTACAAGCAAGTACTTCAAATTTGATGAAAATCGGTTCACATATAGCTATAGCTCCCACATATATGTTTCATCCGATTTATGGTTTTAAGTGCCTCACATGCGTAATATGCACTATACAACAATAAAATTTAATGTCGGGCATCGGATACTGCTCGAAAATACCTCTGGCAATTTTTTTTTGAGATCGGTTCAGATTTTTATTAATATATATCTTTACCCGATTGTACGGTTATTTTCATATTCAAACAAATTTTAGCATTTTGTGAAACTTGGTCCGGTATATCTATTACTCCAATAAATATTTTTTAATATAATCCTTATCGAAGTCACATCATACAGCAATTTTATTTGGTACTTGAGGTACAAAATCCTCAGTAAAATTTGTTGAAAATCGATTCAGAGCTGGATATAGTTCCCAAATTGTGACTACTCTAAAAACCATGATACACATTCAAAAAAGGTTCACAGTTGGAATTTTCTATTTCACATAAATTCCCAATATAAAATTATTTGTTACGGGGGCTCTACTTAATTTGCATAGTGGTGTGGGGTATCATATGGTCGGCCCCGCCCGACCCTTTATCTTTCCTTGCTGGTTTTGTTTAATTTAGAAAAATTAAGTCAAGTATCTTTATTTTCTTTTTATTTTTCAATTTTCTTTCACATTGTCATCTAGAAAAATGAATAATGACATTTCACAGTATGTAATCTTTAATTTACCTCTAATCCCCCCCATACCAGTATTTAAGAGAAAACTTGAATTTTATTTCCAGTTTTTTTTTCATTAATGATGCATATCAAGGTTAATTCACATCAAGAAATAGAAAAACCTTAAAAACCCCGAGTAAATTAAAAATCTCATGTCATACATATTTTCAAAATTTAATCTAAATCTTAAAATTCCACAAAACGAGCATCACTGATATGCAGAGATGGCTTCAAAATGTAAAAAACACCCAAAATAGCGGGCTAATCAAATTTCTGATATGCATTTTGATTGATGTTCCTTTTATTCAAAACAAAATTATTAATTTAATCTTTTACGAAATGGTGGAAGATTAATAAATAAAATAAATTATTACAAAATTTATAAAACACGTTGCGAAGAAGCTACCCCTATGGGCTTGGTTGAAAAGCGAAAAACAAGAAGCTGGGTTTTGGTAATGAAATTCATTTTATTTGGAAAAATAAGCTTCTGTAAAGGGAGGAAATAAAATGTCGAATCTTGAATATATGCATATAGCCATCTAAAATAAATTTTAATCGTTTACACAAATTTTTGAACTCATATCGGTTTTTATTTTGCATAGAGAAGCAGGTGGTCATTTCGATCGATAAATCCAAAAATCTAACTTTTTCCCCCTCATAGGGCCCAGATGTCCCAAATTTCATAGAATAGGGACAATAAATACAAAACACCTTAAGCTCTTCTTCATTTTAGAGGAGTACTCACCACCACTTCAAAAATTCACAATTCTTGCCCCTTTTGCTTCAACGATTCAATGAAACGTCACAGAAACATGATCAATTATGCCACTACCTTGATGTCGATGTTGAGGTCAATTTGCATAATTGGAATTTTGATTTCCGTGCAATTATGAAACCGGTAGCAAAAATGCAAACCGAAGAAAAAAAGAAAATAATTAAAAAATATTTTTTGATTATTTTCTTGTCTCCAAAAAGTTCTTCTTTGCCAAAAAATTATACAACGACATACTTACAAACATATGCGTTTATTTCATTGATTCTTTTTGCCAGATTTTCTTAAATTACTGCTCATTCTATTAATTTCATGGTAATTGATGCATCGGTAACACAAAAATGTATTAACAAAATCAAAACCAAACTAATAAAATAAAATGAATATCCAAATTTATTTCAAATGTCATTGAAATTTAAATGGATGTTTTTCGAATAAAATCCAAGCTACTTATTTTTCATTGTTTTTTTATTTCAATTTTGCTTTCTTTAGTAAAAGGTGGTTGGTTATATAACTGAAATTATGATCACCATAAAAATAAAGGGAGCATACTGTTCATGATCGTCATTTAGATAATGATGATGGTATTTGAAATGAGATGAAGATAGTGCCATTAAAAAAAACGTTATATATATTATGGCTTCCGTTTAGGAAATATTCCCAAAAAGTTAGATAATGTAAAGGGGAATGATGGAGTTTAAGGAAATCTTCCTTCCACCTATAAGGGAAATGCAAATAAATATATAAATTAAGTTTAAAATCAAACAAGGGAAAAAGCGGTAAGTTTGGCCAGGCCGAACTTTGAATACCCACCTCCATTTGGAACTAATTTTGAAATTTTCCAAAAAATAAATAACTCGTTAAAAATTATATTAAAATTTGAAAAATACCGAATATAATAATGGGGTCTATACGAAGACGTGGACCTGCATAGAGAACTTCAGTAATAGGCATGTTTCTCTTCCAGAGTGTAAAATACACAGAAGGAATGAATGACGACGAACTTATTACAGGTTGAGATGAAAAACTGCAACCAACCTCAGACTGCTGTCATTTCTAAGCCACTCGTCCGACATCTGTTAAAATTATTTCAGTGACAGCTCGATATATTGTTTACAAGAGTACAAAAGCATTTTGGTGAGAATTTTCCAGAAAAAAATATTATTCGTGATGGAATTCAGCGTGATAGTGTGATTTCTTTATATTTGGCTGGAAACCCGCAAGTGGCTATCGTTAGAGCACTTCAGCGTTTAAATCTGAATAAATCTCTTGTGTCTCGTACCATCGCTCGTTACCGTGATGCTGGTAGCGTAGCCCGACGTCAACGAAGTGGACGGAAGAAAACAGCAACATCAGCGGAAATGGTTCGAAAAGTAAAGTAGCGACTTGATCGAAACCCGCGTCGCAGTGGCCAAAAAATGGCTCGTGAGCTGTACATATCAAAATATTCCATTCGGCAAGTATTAAAAAATGAGCTCGGGGTAAACCCATTGAAATTAAATTCCAAAAAGTGCAAGAACTTACACCGCAACGGAAAGAAAGAAAGAAAAAAGAGCTAAAGAGTTGCTTCGCTTGGCCGAAAGTGATGAACTGCCGAATTTAGTTTTCTCTCTCTCTCTCTCCGATGAGAAAACATTCGTTGTCCAGCAGTTTATAAACAAACAAAATGATCGTTTTTACTTGCCAAAGAGGTCAGCTGAAAATGTGCACCTTCGGTTGGCCACCAGAACTCAAGCGCCGGCCATGGTGATGGTGTGGGCCGCCATAACAGCCGATGGTCGCTCTCCGCTCTTATTAATCGACCGTGGCATCAGACTAAATGCCGAATATTATCGCGAAAATATTCTCGAGGGTATATTAAAGTCTTGGGCACGCAAACATTTTGTCCGCAGACCTTGGACATTCCAACAGGACTTAGAATCATCGCACTCTACACGCGCCACCCAAGAATGGTTACAAAATGAGATTCCTCGCTTCATCTACAGTTCACAATGGCCACCAAAATCTTCGGATACCAATCCGTTGTTCTATTGTCTCTGGAGTGCTTTGGCACTAAAAAATACCAAAGTGTCGATCCCTCAAGTATGCGCTTCACCGGGAATGGGCCAAAATACCGCAGAGCAACATTCGGGCAGCGTGTGACGGTTTCATTGGCCGTTTGAAAGCCATAATTCGTCCAAAAGGTGACCAATTCGAACAAATCTAAACTTATTCTAAAATTTATTGCTATTTCCGACTTTTTTGCTTTCATTCAATAAAATTTAAAAAAATGAATAAAGTATTGCGTTTGACTTTGTTGCAGTTTTTTATCTCACCCTGTACTAAACAGATTGTGCTGGAAACCTGAAATTGGGTATTAGGGTCAATGTTCATATGTCGTCTGTACATATGAAGGTGGTTTCTTAAATGTCTACTCTAATTGTACGAAGAGTACTGAATGGTACTATACTTGGTATTGGGTGAAGGAATGGAAATAAAATTGAGTTGGAATTTTCCAATTTGATATTGAGGTCTGTGTTGCTATCTGGGATTGTGACATGACGTTGGTTTTGAAAATGTGTACTAAAATTGTCCGGAAAATACTAAGTTGAGTATTGGGTGAAGGGATAGATCAGGAATCCGAAACTAAATTTGGGTGAAGGAAAAGAGCTGAAATCCTGACATGTTATATAGATGTCACAGTTGTTGTCTGGAGTTAAGATATGGAGGTGGTTTTGAAAATGTGTCCCATATTTGTACGAAAAGTACTAAATTGTACTAAATTTGGTATTAGGATAAGAAATAGGGCTAGAACTCTCAAATTTGATACTAAGATCTCTGTTGGTATGTGGAATTGAGGTGGTTATGGAAATGTGTACTAAAATTGTACGACAATTACTACATGGTACTAAATTTGGTATTGGGTGAAGGAATAGGACTGGAATCCTCAAATTTGATATTGAGGTCTCTCTTGGTGTATGAAATTAAGATATGGAGGTGATTTTGGAAATGTGTACTATAATTGTACAAAAAGTACCAAATTTGTTGTTGGGGTGAGGGGATAGAGCTGAAACCGTGGAATTTTATATCTCTTGGGAGATTTTGGAAATGGGTTCTATCTTTGTACAAAAAGTACTAAATGGTACTAAATTGTGGTACTGTGTGAAGGAATAGGGCTGGAAACCTTAAATATATAAATCCTTAAATAAAATATAAATCTTTGAAAGTCCTAAAATTTTGGCTCCATGCATGGTACAATAAGGAGGTAGAACAGCTTAGTATAACTACAGAAATAAAGCCCTGAGTCTATGCCCGCTTCCGAATTTTTCAAAATTATAGGCAACAAGTTGTTTGCATTTATTTGATATTTTTTGTCCATTTTTAAAATGAGTCGAGAAGTGCGAAAGATGTATGAAATACCCGGATGTTCTCTCAAAAATTTGATCCTAAGTGTTCAGTCTTTCAATTCAATGTCTAATTTGGTTAATTAATTAATACGCGCCCCGCAATTTAAGTTTCTTCCAATCATTGATTTTGAAAATATTTTGTTTTTATTTTTCAAAACAACAAATACATAAAGAAGATTGGCAGAAGTTGGGCACACTTAGAAGAAATTGTAATCAGCTGATAGCTCTACTTTACCTTTTTATTGTACCATGGTTCGATCTATAAAGTTTTGATTAACATTTTTTGTCTAACTGAACAATTTGCACATTTTGAGTACCAAAAAGGCCTAACACGAACTGTTGGAACGAATCTGAAATTTTAAGGTGAACTTTACGCTGACGAGGTAGCGGGCGCTTGCTAGTATAATTATAATTGCCATTTCAGTTCAGCCGATAGAACGTAGAGGCTTTGACAATCGAGAGGATAAACCGTACCATAATTAATATGTTTAAATGCCAGGAAAGAAGAACGTACCAAATGTCAAATCGTATTTTTTACAGGAGACTAATTTGTTTTTTATTTCCCATAGAAGATCCAATGGTCTTCGGAAGACCCAATGGTCTCTTCGATTCAGAAAAATAAATGGTTTCTTTTTTCTTGAAAAAAAAAAAACTAAGGGGTCTTCATTTTTACAGAAGGCAAAATGACCTTCAATTTCAAATCCTAAGGTAAGATAGGATACCTATTGCAGATTCTTTATATTATTTTTCTAATATTTCCATCTTGTAAATAACTGAACAAATAAAATTTACCACATTGCCTTCACCAAGATTTTCCCAATTCCAAAATAAAAATGTCAAAAGATGACACTACCTGCCAGACACAATTCCACATTTGGCCAAAGGGAATTTCCAAACTTCTATGAAATTAGTTTCGATTTTTTTTTTTTGCCTTAATGCATATTCATATCGGACAAAAGTTCAGAGGTTCATTAAAGATGCTATACACTGCAGTGTAAACCCTATAAGATGCACATCACTGAAGACTGCATTCAAATGCCGTTGCAAACAATTTTAAATGTCATCCGGTACTATGTTTTTATTGCAGCAGCCTTGTAATTCGAGACAACAACAGTTAAGAATACACCAATCAATGAGAGGGACAAAAAAAAATGCTAAAAGAAGAGGATGATATTTCTTGAGAGAAACGAAAAAAAAAAACATCAAATACAACAATGCAGGCCGTAATACAAAACTTTTGCGAAAACAACAACAAACAACTTCCAAGAAGTGCAGAAATCCCCAACAACAATAGATAAATTGCAATGCAGAATTGGTGTTTTGTTTGTTGTAGTTTTTTTTCTATAGCCTTTGGCTATGCAAAACCAAAAATATGTGTTGTTGCTATCAAATGTATACAACTAATCAAAGCATAACTCATGCATAACCTATTCCACTTCTTGGAGTTGCTATTTCAATGGTGTTTGTTTTTGGTGTATTTTTTTTTCTTTTCATACGAAATCATCATTTTTCATTTTGCATGCATGCAAAAAAATAGAGAAGAATAAAAAATATTGTTAATTAATGTTTCAAGCTTCTTCGCCTTCGTCTGCTTGGCTAATTGTTAAAGGCCCGCATACGCCTTTTTGGGTTTTGGTCATTAGCCATTAATTAGCCGACACCATCGTATGGACAGCGCATTTGTTTGCCAATGCAAATGCAATAATCTTCAAATAAAACATATTCAAGCAAATTATTACTATTTTTATTTCTTGAATTTAAATTAAAAACTCCAACACCTAATGTATAAAACAACAACAAAAAATTGTGTAAATTTAAAGCGTGTGGTTGTAACGAATTATGAAAGACAAATTATAATGAATTCTCTTCATTATGTTTTTGAGATTGTAAAGTTTTTTTTTGTATGCTTAATGAAAAGGTCAAACAGTGCTTGAACAAAACATTTTCCAGGAAATGGGTCATTATTTTGGTGGGACATTTCAATGAACTCGGTCTGGAAGTTTGCTTTAATTCATAGTTGTCTTGTCTGTTTTGTACGTTATTTAATTTGGAGCTTGTATGTAATGACTTTTTTAAACGACTTTCAAGGTTATACAAATATTTCAGGGAACTAGGGTCAGAGTTGGAAAACTTTACAATGTAAAAAAAAACTACAAAAAATCCAGAAGCGATTCTGTTAAAAAATATGCCCATGATTGCTCTATTTCATTTGCTTTGATGGCGCCATCTTTATTTATTTATTTATTTATTTATTTATTTATTTATTTATTTATTTATTTATTTATTTAATTATTTATCTAGTGTGTTGCTTATTTATTGGTGCATTTACTTCTAATTTCCTTTATTCGATATTAGGATACACCATAAAAGAGGGCAAATTTGTAAGAGATATGCTCTCAATTTCATTGTGCAGCTACATTTTAGAAACACCACCAATTTCCTAGAAATTGGAATATTGCTAGCGCCATCTACACTTTAATTATGCAAACTCTTTTGACCTTTTGAAAAGAACATAAAAACTCGGAAACTAATTCTCTTTATTTTATTTATTCTAGGGAGCAAGGTATTGAAAAGATATGTTTGCAATTCATGCCTGTGCATGAATTACTTAATAATAATAATTTTAATAATTAATTTAAACGCCATCTATTTCTAAAAATTAAAAATCTTCTCAGCGCAATCTAGACGTAATTAAAAATTATTAATTTTATTCTGGCATGTACTTGAGAAAAATGTTGAAGACATGCCTTCTTAGGCAAATAAATTTCAGAGTTATCTATTTCTACAAAATTGGAAAGTTCGAAGCGCCATCTTTTAGTTTATTTATTATTTTATTTATTTCTAATTTACTTTATTCTAGACTAGAATGCACCATAAAAAAGGGAAATTTGGAAGCGAAGTGTCTTTAATTTTAGTGTGCAGCTACATTTCCGGACCACCAAAAATTTCCTAAAATTTGAAATATTGCTAGCGCCATCTACACTTCAATGATGCAATATCGGTAACTCGTGTGCCTATGGGGCAACATTTGTTTACAATTTGAAAACTCTGAACCTATCCAAATTTAATCGAATCTATGATTTGCTTTTAAGGTAATTTGGAAGAGATAGTATCTCCCTGTAAAATTAGAGGGTTCTAAGCGCCATCTTTTAATGGTTTATTTTCGATCTTAGGATGCACCATAAAATAGGGAAACTTGAAATAGGAGTGCCCTTAATTTTATTGTGCAGCTACATTTCCGAACCACCAATAATTTCCTAAAAATTGTGATATTTCTAGCGTCATCTACACCTCAATGATGCAATATTGGTAACTCATGTGCCCTTAAGACTATTTTTTCGGATTTAACAATGTGTAGGCTATAAACCGACCTAAATTTATTCGCTTCTATGATTTGCTTTTAAGGTAAAAAAATTGGAAGAGATAATATTATTCTACTAAATTTGAATGTTCTAAGCGCCATCTTTTAGTCGTTTATTTATTATTTTATTTGTTTCTAATTCTTTGTATTAGATTTTAGGATAAACCATAAAAGAGGGACATTTGCAAGAGAAGTGTGCTTAATTTTAGTGTGCAACTACATTTCCGAACCACCAACAATTTCCTAAAATTTGAAATATTACCAGCGCCATCTACACAGCAATTATGCAATATTGGTAACTCGTGTGCCCTTAAGGCAATATTTTTTTATTTTACAATGTTTAGACTCTTAACCGAACTAAATTTATCCGATTCTATGATTTTAAGATAAAAAATTTGAAGAGATAATATTTTTCTACTAAATTGGAACGTTCTAAGCGCCATCTTTTAGTCGTTTAATTATTATCTTACTTATTTCTAATTTCCTTTCATCTAGATTAGGATAAACATAAAATAGGGAAATTTGGAAAAGAAGCGCCCTTAATTTTATTGAGCACCTATATTCAAGGGAAACCATTAATTTCCCAACATTTAGGATATTGCAAGCGCCATCTACACTTTATTTTTTTTTTTAATTTTATATCTTGAAAACTCTGAACCTAATAAAATTTATTCGATTCTATGATTTCCTTTTAAGGTAAAACATTTGGAAGAGATAATATCTTTCTACTAAATTGTAATGTTCAAAGCGCCATTTTTTATTCGTTTAATTATTATTTTATTAATTCCTAACTCTCTTATTTCGATTTTAGGATCGAGAAAATTTTGGAAATGAGGGAAATTTAGAAGGTGTATACCTTCAAGTCCATTGTTTAATTGTAGAGCCACCGACTTCCAAAATGTGGGATATTGCTACCGCCATCTACACTTCAATGATACAATATTGGTAACTCGTTTGCCCTCAAGGTAATATTTTTTTGTATTTTGCAATGTGCGGACTCTGAACCGAATTTAAATTTATTAGATTCTATGATTTACCTCTACAGTGGGAAATTTGAAAGATATATTATCTTAGGCACCAATATTGCAGAAATATCTACTTCTACAACATTCTAGTTGTTTATTTATTGTTTTATTTTTTTCTAATTCTCTTCAATCGATGTACCTTAAATGAGTGGAAAGTTTGGAGGAGATATACCTTATACAGGCAAATTTCAGAGCCACTTTTTTCCTACAATTCGGGATATTGCTAGAGCCACCTTCACTTCACTTGTGCAATATTGGTAAATGCAATATTTTGGTGTATTTTGTAATTCGCAAACTCTGCACCTTTATTGCATTCTAGGATATATCTATAAAGAGGAGGTATTGAAGAGATAGGTTTACAACTTCTTTGCAATCTATTTCTCATGAAATGTATTCTAAGAAAAATTGGATATGTTATTAGCACCATCTATACATCAGTGGTACGATATTGCTATCAATGTACAAACTCTAAACCTGTTTTACTTTATTCGAATCTAGGATTTGATTGAGGGAAATTTTGAAGAAATGATTTCTAGGACTACGATAATTCAAAGCTATCTATTTTCTAAAAAATGGGATGTTCTTAGCGCCATCTTTTAGTTATTTATTATTTTGTTTATTTCTTTCACCTTAAATGAGGGGGAAATTTGGAAGAAATATACCTTCAATTTCATTGCCCAGCTACATTTTAGAGCTAGCCATTGTGATGCTAACTTTCTAAAAATTGAATATGTTCTTAACGCCACACGTCAGTAGTACAATATTGCTATATTGAGTGCTTTTTAAAAAATAATTTTATGGCAATTTGCAAACTGTGAACCGATTTCACTTTATTTCATTGTAGGATGTGCTTAAGACAAATAAGGAAGAGATAATTTCTTGGACAATATAATTGGGATTTTCTAAGCGCCATCTTTTAGCCACACATTTATTTATTGTTTTATTTATTTCCAAATCGTATTTTTCGATTTAGGATATATTTCAAAAGAGGGTAATATCGAATAGATATTGGGCAGAAAAAATTCAGCTATCTATTTCTGAATATTTGCTGCATTCCTAGCGCCATTTACACGTCAATGGTACAATATTTTTTAACTCTCTTAAAAAATAATTTTACGGCAAACCGCAAACTCGTAATCGATTTCACTTTATTTGCTTCTACGAAGTCCTTGATGGAAAAGATAATTGTAGTAATATTTTTATTTTATTTAGTAAACCTCAGGGCTATCTAGTTTTAAAAGATTAAGATGTTATCAGCGCCATCTTTTAGATGTTTATTTTTATATTTTATCAGTTCTATAAGACCATTATTATTCCTTTTATTTGATTGTAGGTTGCACCTCAAAGGAGGGAAATACTAAGGAGAAATGCGCCCAATATTATTATTGTGCAGCCGAATTTCAAAAAAAAAAATCTTAAGATTGAAGATGCTTTTAGTGCCACCTACACTTCAATGGTACGAAATTGTTAAATCTGAGTTTGGGGCAATAATATGGGAGATTTTGCAATGTGTAGACACTGAACATAATTCACTTATTCACCTAATTCTAGAATTTGCTAATGACAAGCAACTTTCTGAAAAAGTGAGACGTTCTTAACGCCATCTTTTAATAATTTATGTATTTATATCCTCATTTATAACTCCTTAAATATAGGAAAATGCAGAAGAGGTATGATTAATTTCGGAGTCATATATTTCTACAAAAAGGAGGTGTTCTTAGCGCCACCTACACTTCAATGGTAGACAATTATTAACTCATTTGCTTGGAGCTTTTCTGCAGAAATTTAAGTGTAGTATTTCCACAACCCTTCGAATTTGAACATCGAAATCGAGCTGTATCAATCCCTCAATACTATCAATATAAGATATTTCATATTGTAAATTTTGGACCTGATGAAACGAAAACAGGGAGTATATCTCATCTTCAATATCCTATTAGCGCAAAAATTATGCCAAAAATACAAAAGAGTAAATATCTCAGCTTCGGCATAAAGGACAAATTTTTATTTGAATTATAGATGGCGTTCCTTGATTGTATTGTATAGATGGATCTCTTAAGCTTCAATATAGATATATGAAAAAAAAAAAAAGAAATGTTTTTTATTTGAATTATAGATGTCGTTCTTTTTGATTTTTTTTTTTATTAATGATAATGTTTAAGTTGAAATATAGATGGCGGAATGTGGGTGTAATTTAGGATTTTCAGTTTATCTTCTTTAAATAGTTCAAATGTTCACGCTCTTAAGTAGATCTTTCAGAAAATATAAAGTCGGAACCCATAGAACAATGGATCTAATATAAATGGTTGGAAATGATTGAGTGGCGCACAGTTCGAAAGGGATGCGATGAGCTTTCAGCAAATAAACATTTCAACATGAAATTTCTTCAGGGTCCTAAACTAGGCGCCCTACTGGCTCAAAACATTTTGAGAAATTAAATTCGTTTGAAGCTAACAGTGATTTTGATTTACAAGAATTAATAGCCGACGGTTTAAAAGTTATGGTCACTTTAAAATACTTTAAGACAATATTGACCGGTGAATACAGGATAATGGTTTAAATTAAAGTATAGATGGCGTAACATCCAGATTCTGTTCGCAATATCGGGCCTTTATAGGGAAGACTATAAAGAACTACAACTTATATCGCAATTTTTTCTGTAATAGTGAATTTCAATAACCTCTACAAATTTTCCTCTGCGTGTTGCAAGGCTGCATAAATATTCATAATTCCCATCGTCGTAATATCCGTAACTCAAAATTATGTGTGATAATTGTCAGCATTAGCATCCTTATACAGCAACATTATTAAATCATAAATTAAACTTACCAAACTCAATATTTTCATTGACATATCGCAACCATAAGAAAAAAATTAAAATAAAATCCCACATACATTTTACACAAGTGTGTAGGAAAATGTTGCAAAATATTCAAAGAAATATTTTGCAGCAACAGCTTCCATATGAAAAACGATCCATGCCAACACGGATTTACCTACCACGCCAACATCTCGACTATATTTGTATGTTGGATGTTGTCGGACGGCAAACAACTTCTTCCTCTTTTTTATTTATTTATTTATTTTTTTTTTTTGTTTCGTACGATCAACACTTGTTTGTTTGCTTTGCAGTTGTTGAAGAAAATTTTCACTTTCGTTTTCATTTAGGCATAAAGCAAACAGGTAAGACAAAAAAGAGATAAAAATTAGCAAAGCCAAGAAAAGATGCTCGCAAAAAATATTATGCAAAAAGAAAAAAACAGCATATATTTCCTCTCACAAAGTCTCCAAAGGAGAAGCCGCTAAAACAAATACTAAAACGATATTCAACTCAAAATCACATGAATACTCATATTCATGGAGCCTCTGTGGAGAGTAGCAGATAACACCATCAACTGTATGTTTATTGTTAAATCTCTTGCTGCTACTTGCTACGAATGAAAAAAAAAACGTGCAAAATATTTCCATTTTCACAATTTTTCATTTTTGTTGTTGTTACGATTTGTGCAAAATTTTCTTTACAACAAAACGCCATAATACCAGTCATAACTGGCAAAAATTACATCTAACATTAAAATGTGTAATAAATATATTTTTTTCCTCAGCGATTTTTCAATTTTATTATGTCTGAAAATATGGTTTTCGCTTGGCGTAATTGATAAACGGAAATGGACTATTTGAAATTGATAACAGGTTAATAATTTAGCACACCATGGCATGGTCGAATGTAATATTTGTAAAAGGATGTGGTTTTTTCGTTTTAATTTAATTTAATATGCAATGGATAGCATTTAAATAAAAATGAGAATTTTATGGGAAATTATTAAAAATTCTGTAGGAAAGACCGAGGGAAGGACAGACTCCTACCGGGTGAAAATTGAAAAGTGAAACCGAAAGCTGGCGATTCATGAAGTATCTCTAAACCACATCACGCCTTCTTTGGAAGAAGCAGTGCAAATCAGACCTTCTGCTAAGCAGAACAATACAGATCCTCCAAAGGAAAAAAACAACCTCTGGTAGAGGACGAAAAAGTAAATTCATCCATGAAAAATGTGGGCTACTGAGTTGGATTTTCTGCAATGCCTAAAAATTCCAGATTTTAAAGAGCGTTGGCTGGAAAGGAGACGTCATCTTATGCCAAAGACGAACTCCGCTACAGGGTTAAAGTCGGCTATATAGTAACCGGCAAAAAAATAAGGACTATCAAAAGACCTATGAGTACTTAGTCAAGAGGGAAATAGTGAGTTGTCCGACAATCCTTTACCAGAGAGTGACAAAGTAAGTTCGAGCATGAAACAGATGTATTTTTTTCGTAGAATTCTCTGCAAAGCTTGATGATTCGCCTTTAATTTCCTCGACTGTACAAAGGGGAAACAAGTTTGCTGGGGATTCAGGAATAGAGCGACCATCGTATTTCCAAGAAGTCTCAATCATTAATATCTAGTAGTGGGAGGAAGTTCCATACCTCCTTGAGAATGTGTCAACCTAAAGCTGATGTGGAAAATCATCTAATAGTGGCGCAACAAGTTCTGGATGGAACTCATGCTGAATGTCTTTGGGACTCGTCTTGCTTAATATTTAACAAAATCTTATGTTGTCTCTTCTCCACAAATTTGTTAACGTTGGGTCCACTCTTTTGAAACAATGGAATTGCATCGTTATTTGAATATTTTACAAGAATTTCAAGGCTTAGGTTATATTCAAGTAGAGGAGGCTCCCAAGAAAATATATAGTAGTGAAAGGTTAAACATCTACATTGGAATGAGTCAAGTTAAACCTTGTGTGGAAAAAAGTCATAGAATGGTGCAACAAGTTCCAATTCCATGTTGCTTAATATGCCACAAAAACTTATAATATCCTTTCAGTACAAAGTTGTTAACGTTGGGCGCCACTGCGCTGGAGCTGGGGAATCATTAATAGAATATTTTATAAGAATGTTAATTTTATATAGAAGAATATATTTTTATAGAAGAAAGTATATCTGATTAAGGTGTAGCTTATATTTAGGTCGAGGAGGTTCTCAGGGAGATGGTTAGTGCTGGGAGGTCAAATATATTAATAAATCTAGTTGAAGATTCCAGCCGGAGCTTCTGCTGGAAAACTTTGGAGATCGTCTTACTTAATATGTAACAGAAACCCAAGTTATCCTTTCTCCACAAAGTTCTTCACGTTGGGCGCCACGTTGCTGAAGCAAAGGAATTACGTCGTTACTAGAATATTTCATGAGAATGTTAATTTTTCTAAATGTTATGAAAGAAATCATTTCAGACCAAGGTGTAGCTTATATTTAAGCAGAGGGGTGGGGAGGGAGGTTCTATACCTCCACTCTTCTAAAGCAAGTAATTTTTAAAATTTTATAGAAGAAAGTATATCAGATCTATGGGTAGTTAATATTCAAGTACCATAGCTTAAATTAAAAGTTACTCCTTGAGGTCATCTTGGTCAATACTTTCTTCACCATAGAATAATCTTTAAATTACAACAAAACCTATAGACCAAAGCTTTCAAAAAATCTGAATATTTTGCCACAAAATTAATATGCCACAAAAACTTATAATATCCTTTCAGTACAAAGTTGTTAACGTTGGGCGTCACTGCGCTGAAGCTAGGGAATCATTAATAGAATATTTTATAGGAATGTTAATTTTCATATTTTTGTAGAAGAATGTATATCACTCAACGTGTAGCTTATATTTAGGTCGAGGAGGTTCTCAGGGAGATGGTTAGTGCTGGGAGGTTAAATATATGAATAAATCAAGTTGAAGCTTCTAAACATCTAATTACGGAACAATAAATTCTAGACGGAGCTTCTGCTCGAAAACTTTGGAATCGTCTTACTTAATATGTAACAGAAACCTAAGTTATCCTTTTTTCACAAAGTTGTTCACGTTGGGCGCCACGTTGCTGAAGCAAAGGAATTATGTTGTTACTAGAATATTTTATTAGAATGTTAATTTCCAAACTTTTATGAAAGAAATCATTTCAGATCAAGGTGTAGTTTATATTTAAGCAGAGGGGCTTTCATGAAAGTGGCTGTGGTGGGAGGTTCTATACCTCCACTCTTTTGGAAGAAGTAATTTTCAAAATTTTATAGAAGAAAGTATATCAGATCTATGGGTAGTTAATATTCAAGTACCATAGCTTAAATTAAAAGTTACTCCCAGAGGTCAATACTTTGGATTTAAAGCTTTCAAAAAATCTGAATATTTTTGAAAAAAATTGTTAAAATGTAGTTTAAAAGGTAGCTAAAATCTATAAAGTCACAATTACTTGAAAGTGGTGTCATATGAATACTATTCCAAAAAACTGGACCTACATTGAACATTTTTGGGAGAAAAAGCATTAAAATCGGAAGGTGTTTCTATAGGGCTTGTGTCAAATAGAAGACTCCTATGAAGAACCCCTAATTACAGCCATGTTTGGTTAAATATGAAATCAAAACATACGTTATTCCTTCTACGCATAGTTATAAACGTTGGGCGCCACTATTCTGAAGCACGAAGAATTGGTGAGCCAGCGTCATATAGAGGCTATTAAAATAAAAAAAATGGATCTACATTGAAAATTTTTAAGAGAAAAAGTACAGTTATTCTTCCACTATGTAGTTGATAACGTTGGGCGCCACTGTACTTAGATTAAAAGATCTTCCCTGAAGTCATCCTATGCCACAGAATAAACTCAAATTATAACCACATATTTTGTCCGCACTAAGACACTAAAATTTCGGGTATAAAGCTTTCGAAAATACTGAACCCAAATATATCCGAACCCATAATTGTAAATTGTTATTGAAAAGGTGACTATGACCTTTCAAAAAAAACAATTATCGCCAAAATGGAGACAATTTAAAAAACGTGGCAACATTTTTAAAACACCAGCAACCAATAACTGTTTCAGTTCTATTTTTCAGTCGCAGTTCTATTTCCAGTATATATGTTTCCTAGCACATGTGCCATCACGACCACCTTACAATTTCAAAACCGACACTTTTGAGGCCACACCCTTTTTATAAACAATTGAATTCCCTTTGAATGCAATATTTCAAAATTCCACAATGGAAACAACAATAGATAATAACAGCAATGTATGGCGGGCGATAACAATTCAAGGTACAAGTTCCAACAAGCCCTTCGAAAATCTGCCAAAAGGGAAATCTGAAAAAACTCAAACACACAGACACAGCCACTGCCAGCGTCAGCAACAATTGTATGTTAAATAATAGGAAAAACTTTGCACTTTAACATCCAATGGATTTTCGCAGCAGCAGGTACATGGCGATGCTGGAGAAAAACTGAAATTTTTGGATTGTTGTTGGTTTTCGTCATCATCATCATCATCGTTACCATAAGGGTATTGACGGGGGTTTTGTCGTATTATAGGGTTCATGACAATACAAAAAAGACATAAAATCTTTGCCGGTGTTGGAAGTCAAGCCATAGACATTTTTTTGACTATTTCTCTTGGCTGACAGAAGTTGTTGGCAGATTTGGGATTTTGTTTTTGGTTCGTTGGCTGGCTGGCGGGTTGGCTGGTTGGTTAACTTCAAGTTATGCCACCACACAAAAGTCACACTCAGCGTAGACAACATCAACACCAAACAGTCGAAAAAATACACACACACAAACACATCTAAATCTCTACGAAAATGCAAAAGAGCCTTACGTAATGTGAGTTTTTATGATGTCTTTTTTTCCAAGCCCCAACAACAGCAGCAGTGGCTTCGCTGGCTGGCTGGCTGGAAATGAAAAACTTGTTGCAGACTCTCAAGTCTATTGCAGACTCCAAATCTGTTTTTTTATTTTGTGCCTAGTCTGCTGTCTGCCCATCCAAACGTATATCTCTCTGTCTGTCTGTCCGAGCTTTTTGGCCATTAATGCGTTTCGGTTTTGTAGGTTGTGTTACAGATTTTGACGTTTGCCAGTTTCGAGTTTGGCAGTTTTATTTCTTGAGGAAAACGTTTCTGAAATATTTATTAAATTAATAGGAGAAAAAAAAAAATAAGTGGAAACTAACGAACAAATTTGTTTTTCAAGGATTTTTTGGTAATTTGTTTTTCCGCGTAGCTCAAGAAAAAAATCGAAAAACTAAAACAACAAATTGTTGCTGGTTTTCATGACGGAAATTTAAGTTTCATATGTGTTTTGCTTGGCCGTCATGCACAGCTGGAAGTGTGAAATTAATCATATCTAAATTTATTATGAAATTTGTTGACAGTTCTTTGTTTGGCCGGGAGGAGAGGGGGAGGTGCTAATTTAGATGGAATTTTTTTTAGATGATTATTGCTTTATTTCAAAGAAAAAATTGTTTTGGAGATATTTAAAAGAAGTAATGTTTATAAACAAAAGAGAGGTAACGAACCTTAAGATTTCGATCCACTGGATGATTAATCCTGATTTTTATATATCGTTTTATTATAAACAAGTTAAAAAGCAGTAAGTTCGGCCGGGCCGAACTTTTAATACCCTCCACCATTTGCAACGAATTTGGAAATTTTCAAAAAATAAAATCCTTAAAAAATTCTGTTAAAATTTTAAAAATACCGAATATAGCCGTTATTTTGGGGTCTATACGACGTGGACATACATAGGCATTGTTTGTCATAAGCCACTACCATATTCAAATTCGAAACTTGAAATAAACTGTGAATAATGTAGCTAAAATCATCAAAATGCCGAATATAGGGACGTACCGTTGTATGGGGGCTATACGAAAACCTGGACCCGCACAGACAATTTTCTGCCACAGACTGTAGTTCCCATAACGAACTTCAAATACCAATTTCAAAACAATTCCGGTGAATAATGTCGCTAAAATCATCAAAATACCGAATATCGGGAGGTACCGTTATATGGGGGCTATACCAAGACGTGGACCTGCACGGATAATTTTCCGTCTTAGGGTGTAGTATCCATTTTGAACTTCAAATACCAAATTTGAAACAATTCCCGTGAATAATGTCGTTAAAATCATCAAAATACCGAATATAGGGAGGTACCGTTATATGGGGGCTATATGAAAACGTGGACCTTCATGGCCCATTTACGAACTTAACCTGCCTACTGGAAAAATAAACATGTGTGCAAAATTTTAGCCACCTATCTCAATTCATTCGAAAGATAGCGTGATTACAACAGACAGACAGACGGACAGACAGACGGACAGACATACAGACAGACAGACAGACAGACGGACAGACAGACAGACAGACGGACATCGCTAAATCGACTTAGAATTTTACGCTGATCAAGAATATATATACTTTGTTGGGTCTGATATGAGTATTTCGAGGAGTTACAAACGGAATGACAAAGTTAATATACCCTCCATAGTATGGTGGAGGGTATAAAAAGGATAGACAGTAAAAGATTAAGGGAACTTCATTGACTAGACTCTTATAAAATATTGTGAAGTTTTCATGGCCAAAAATCACTTTATTTTAAAAAATATTAAAAAAATCCACATTGATGGAAAATATCAAAAAAAAAGAGAAAAATATATTGCAACCCGAGTGCTGTGGATTCTGGAATCCATTATCATATTTCCAATAACTCAGAATCAATAATTACAAATTTGTCTTTGCAGACAGACAACGAGGCTCTGCGGAAGATGGCGAGTAGGGGAAGATTCTATACCCCCTGGGGAATGTGTAAAATTAAATCCGCTGTAATCTAAAAGTTCGGGTCGGAACTGATGCTCGAAGTCTTTGGGACTCGTCTTGCTTAATATGTCACAAAAACCTATATATTTTCTTTTCTCCACAATGATGATAACGTTGGGCGCCACTTTGCTAAAGCATGAAAATTGCATCGTTATAAGAAAATCTTAATTTTTAATTTTCAAAATTTTACAGAGGAAAGTATATCAGATGAAGGAGTAGCTTATATTTAAGTAGAGGAGGCTTTCGAGGAGATGATTTTTACAAATTTGCCTTTGCAGACAGAAAAAAGGCTCTCCGGAAGATGGCGAGTTGTGGAAGGTTCTATACCCCCTGGGGAATGTGTAAAATTAAAGCTGCTGTGATCTAAAAGTTCGGGTCGGAACTGATACTCGAAGTCTTTGGGACTGGTCTTGCATAATATGCAACAAAAATCTATATATATTGTCTTTTCTCCACAAAGGTGATAACGTTGGGCGCCACTTTGCTAAAGCATAGAAATGGCATCGTTATAAGAAAATCTTAATTTTTAATTTTCAAAATTTTATAAAGGAAAGTGTATCAGATGAAGGAGTAGCTTATATTTAAGTAGAGGAGGCTATCGAGGAGATGATTTGTAGTGGGAGATTAAATATCTCCTCGAGAATGAGTCAAGTTAAAGCTGGAAATGGCCAAAAGATGGTGCAACTAGTTCGGAACGGAAATTATGTTCAAGCTTTTTTTTTTTGTGGGATATTATGAGAATCACATCATACCAACTATAACCGCTAAAGCAGGGTAAGATGAAAAGACTGTAACCAATTTCAGACTGGTGTCAATTCTAAGCCACTCGTCCGACAGCTGTTAAAATTAGTCCAGTGACAGCTCATTATATTGTTTAGAAGCGTATAGAAGCATTTTTGTGAGAATTTTCCAGAAAAAAGTTAATCGTTATGGGATTTAAGCATAAAAGTGTGATTTCTTTATATTTGGCTGGAAAACCACAAGTGGCTATCGTTAGAGCACTCCAGCCTTTAAATGTGAATAAATCTTTTGTGTCTCGTACCATCGCTCGTTACCGTGTTACTGATAGCGTAGCCCTCCGACGTCAAGGAAGTGGACGGAAGAAAACAGCCACATCAGCAGAAATGGTTCGAAAAGTAAAGAAGCGACTTGATCGAAACCCGCGTTGCAGTGGACGAAAAATGGCTCGTGAGCTGAACATATCGCAATATTCTATTCGGCAAATATTGAAAAATAAGCTCGGGGTAAAGCCATTGAAATTCCAATAAGTGCAAGAACTTACACCGCCACAGAAAGAAAATAGCCTCAAAAGAGCTAAAGAGTTGCTTCGCTTGGACGAAAGTGGTGAACTGCCGATTTTGGTTTTCTCCGATGAAAAAAACATTCGTTGTCCGGTAGTTTGTAAACAAATAAAAATATCGTATTTACTTGCCAAAAATGTCAGCTGAAAATGTGCACCTTCGGTTGGGCACCAGAACTCAAGCGCCGGCCATGGTGATGGTGTGGGCCGCGATAACAGCCGATGATCGCTCTCAGCTCGTATTAATCGACTGTGGCATCAGAATAAATGCCGAATATTGTTGCGAAAATATTCTGGAGGGTGTATTAAAGCCTTGGGCACACGAACATTTTGGTCGCAGATCTTGGACATTCCAACAGGGCTCAGCAGGCGCCACCCAAGAATGATAACAAAATGAGGTTCCTCTCTTCATTTCCAGCGCACAATGGCCACCAAAATCTCCAGATACCAATCCGTTGGACTATTGTGTATGGAGTATTTTGGAAATCGAGTTTGGAATTAAAAAAACACAAAGTGTCGATCACCTCAAGCCAGCGCTTCTCCGGGAATGGGCAAAATACCGCAGAGCAACATTCGGGCAGCGTGTGAAGGTTTCTTTGGCCGTTTGAAGGCCATAATTCGTGCCAAAGGTGACCAATTCGTACAAATCTAGACTTATTCTGAAATTTGATGCTATTTCCGACATTTTTTTGCTTTCACTCAATAAAATTAAAAAAAATGTAAAAATTATGGCGTTTGACTTTGTTGCAGTTTTTTTAACTTTTTCATCTCACCCTGCAATATCTTAAATGGGGAAGTAATTTTATATAGGCTCTATACAAAAATGTAGACCCATAATGTGTTTTTGCAGCACTTCCTAATAAAAAAATTACAGCTCACTTTTTTTAAAAATTGTAGCTAAATCTTCATAGTACTGGATATTGGGAGTGGAGGATTTGTCTAAACGTGGGCTGGCATATTTTCATTACAAATCATCCCCAAAATAATATCAATATCAACACGACGTTCCATAGCTCTATCTCAGACATTGGAATAGACGTACAGACACACAGACGGCCATGCATAAATCGGTATGGAATTTTACTCCATTTATAAATATATACACCAACACAAATGCATTTTCAAATATTTGGGTTTGTTGCTTAAGTCTTTTGTTTTACAAAGAAAACTCTTCTGAGAACATTACTACCAAATAAATGATATTGTTTCCACACTTCTTCTATTACATATTTGACTTTTTATTTGTCATTTCCCCTCTTTTTCTCTTCCTCCCTTCATTTTTCTTTTACAACACCTACATTCTTTTCTCCCACTTTTTAACAGTGATTTTGTAAACAAATGGAATGGAAAAATGGATATCAAAACTCAATAAAAGCTCAGTTGGAAATCACATTGTATTGTTGTTGTTGTGAATTAATGGTGTTGCTTTGGTGTTACAACAAAAATACTGGATAGGCAGACAGACAACCCAACAGGCTGTGTGTAATGTGTAAAGCTCTTGGTTTTTTTGATATCAAGAAACCACACAAAGGAGAGTAAAATAGAAACAAAATCGCTGATAATCATGAAATATAACAACAACAAAACCAAAAACACCAACAAGATGTAAGATATTACAAAATCCTCATAGACTCACACACACACCAATGGAGTGCATGAAATATCGTGGAAGAAACAACAACAACAACTGAGAGAAGTTGTAGGCCTGGGTAGACAGTTGCTTAGTTGAAATACCAATACCAAACAAAACATGGTTGCAAAAAATAAAGATAAATAAAATAAGTAAATGATTGAATGAAACCCCGAAACAACACCACATTGAAAACAATAACAACGACAACTCTTTTTGGCGAAAATAATTTTCCCTATTTTTTTGGTAACTTGTAGTGACTTCACATTCATTGAGGCTAAACGTAAAACCCGAAAATTTGTTTTGGGTGAGGAAAGTGTTTGAAGTAAAAACAAGTTGGAAAATGCAAGAAACGGAGGAGACAACATTGAATGGGGTATTAGTGCAATGAAGAATATAATGCAAAAAACAGAAATTTTGGAAATTAAATAATACTTTTTCGATGGTTATAAAAACGCCTATAAGAAAATTTAAATAATGGCAATTAAAGATGAATTTTAGTAGAAAAAAAATACAGAACTGAACTTCAAATCTGAAAAAAATCAAATCAAACGAAAAAAACCAAAAAAAAAATAGTTTACACCTCTTTCACATGTCCTCGGAAAAATTGATAAAAAAAACAAGTGAAATAGCAGCTAAGTTCGGCCAAGCGAAACTTTTTATACCCTCCACAATTCGGAAGGAACTTGAAAAATTAAAAAAAAAAAAATCGTCGAAAAATACCGCTCAAAGGAAAACCATTATATGGGGGCTATCAGAAGACGTAATTTTTTGTCATGAGCTGCATTAACGATTCCGAACTTCAAATACGAAATTTTAGACAATTCCGATGAATAATGTCGCTAATATCATCAAAATACCGGATAAAGGGAAGCACCGTTATATGGGAGCTATACAAAGACGTAGACCTGCATAGACATAAAATTCGATAAAAATGTTGCTAAAATCATCAAAATACTGAATATCAGGGATACCGTTATATGGGGGCTAAACGATATCGTGGACCATATAGCCCATCTTCGAACTTGACCTACCTACAGACTAAAGGCAGATCAGTGCAACATTTTAGCTTCCTATCTTTATTTGTTTTGACTCTAGCGTGATTACAACAGACGGACGGACGGACAGGGCTAAATCGTCTTAGAATTTTACGCTGATGATGTGTGGTGGAGGGCAACATTGATGCGAATATTTTCTTGATATATAATGAAAATAGAGATTTATTTTCTATGGCGACTTATAATGAAATTTTATTAAAAATATTCTTGTCTTTGACGTTATCCACCTAAAATGTTGCTTTGTAGGAAGATTTTGCATAAACTCACACAAAGTATTGACGGTTAAGCCCTTAAAATGTATTTTTAATATATTTCTTTTCCTGGCCTTTGGGTAAGATTTAGACTCTTGACATCTTCTAGGGCCTATAGTAGAATAACAAATAATTTTGTTGAATATTTTGACTTGCTACGACCTCGTTTAAAGAGTTTTTGACCATATTTTCAAAAAAAGACCAAAAAGACCCCTTTGATGACTTGCTTGATTCTTAAAAACTCCCATCAAAATAATTTTCGTATTTTTATCTTCAAAATTGGCGAAGGTACTATTTACCTACAATCGCCTAGATTTCAAGAAACCTTTAACCGAAATTTTCAAATAAATGTAGAAAGGGGGTGGGGTATTCTTCCTTCTCTTTAAGTTAATTTGCAATGTAACCTTATCAAAACGCCGATACATGTGCCACCTATCTTCAGGTCTACTTTCAAAATTTTTTGATAAAAAAAATTGCCGCACAGTGTAATTGAAGAATCACAAAAATTTTAAAAAATTCTGTTTCTTGAAAAAAAATTGTTGCACGGTGTAATTGAATTATATTTTTCAAATGTTTTTGAATGAATTATTCAAATGTTCTTGATAAATTTTTATATCATTCAAAAAAAATGTAAAATTATTCTAAACATGGATAAGTCCACACAAATCGGATATTCAAATATTCATATAGAGTGTGCAAATACTTGGCATAAATTATAAATATTTTGTATTTTATAAAAATACTTTTTTAAACAAATTATCCAAATATTTAAAATAAATTGCACCAATCTATAAAAGAGTATTGAAATAATTGAAACGAAACGTGGTCAGTCTTAGATAAGGTTGCGATTTGGGAAAATTGAACTAAAAAGGTACGAAAAGTACTAAAATGTATCTAAAGTTTAAAATTTTGACAAACGGAACGCACTAGAATTCTGAAATTTGGAAAGAGGGTCACAGATGATGTGCAGGGTATATGTACCAAAGGGTTTTTGAAAATCGAACTTTAAGGAAACGAAAAGTTCTAAAATGGTATGGCAATGGCAATTTGGTTTAGGGTGACGCTGGAATTTTGAAATTTTATATTGGGGTCCCTGTTGGTGGTAGATTTGTGATAATGCGGTGGTTTTGGAAATGTGTTCTACAAATGCACGAAAAGTGCTGAGGTACAATTTGATATTGGGTGAACAGATAGTGCTTGAAATCTGAAATTTGGTATTAGGGTTGCTGTTTATGTGTTTCCTGGACATATAGTTAGAGGTGTTTATCATAATTGTACGAATGGTACTAAGTTTGATATTGGATGGAAGCATAAAGCTGAAATCCCAAAATTTCATATTTAGATAATTGATGGTATCTGTGCTTGAGATTTGGAGTTGGAATTGGAAATGCGTTCCACATTTCCACAGAAATCATGACATTTTGCATATATATCACTGTTTGCAGTTGGAATTAAGATTTGGAGTTTGGGTTTGGATATGTGTACAATAATTGTTCGAAATACTAAATTGGATATTGGGTGAAGAAATAGAGCTGGAATCCTCAAATTTAATTTTGAAGTCTCTGTTGGTATCAGGAATTGAGATATAGAGGTAGTATTGGAAATGCGCTCTATATTTGTATTAGAATTACTAAATAGTACGAAATTTGGTATTAGGTGTAGGAATAGAGCTGGAATCCTCAAATTTGATATTAAGGTCTCTGTTGGTACCTGGAATTGAGATTTGGAGGTGGTTTGACAATTTTGTACTATAATTGTTCGAAAAGTACTCTATGCTACAACATTTGGTATTGGGTGGGGTGATAGGACTGGAATCCCAAAATTTGATATTGAAGTCTCAATTGGTATCTGGAATTAAAATCTAGAGCTGGTTACGGCCGAATACGAAAAATACTAAGCAGTACTAAATTGGATATTGGGCGAAGGAGCAGAGCTGGAATACTTAAAATTTAATTTTGAGGTCTCTGTTGCTATCAGGAACTGAGATATGGAGGTAGTATTGGAAATGCGCCCTATATTTGCACTAGAATTACTAAATAGTACTTTGGGTGAAGGAATAAAGCTGAAATCCTGAAATCCTAAAATTTGATATAGATGTGGATGTTGGTATCTGACGTTATAGAATATGGAATGAATATTAAATATATTTGTTTATTTGAAATTTTTAATTTTTGGAACCGACTAAAATATTTTATGGCACAGAGAGCCAGGGCTAGCATCTATATGAATATGCCCACTGTATTTGTATAATTCTTGACAACTAAAAAAATTCTTTTAATTCCCGTAAAAGTTCTCTTCGTCAATGGTCAACAAAATTAAAAATTCTCAAATTTTCAACACAATTGTCGTTTATTTTCAAAAAAAATTAAAAAATAAAAAAAATATTTTAGATACTAAAAATTTTTTTGAACAAAATATTTATTTTTTATTTTTATATATTTTTAACACAAAACTAATTATTAAATTATCATCTTCTATCGAAACACATTTCGAATATCATTCCATTTTTGAGGGAACATCAAAATTCCCACCCCTCAAAAATATTAAAACTCTATTGCCATAATAAAAGAAATGGGAAAAACAAAAAACCTACAACCAATTAAGGTGTTGAAAAATAAATTTTCAAAATTTTTGAGGTGGGCTATTTTTAACCCAAAAAAAACAAAATTCGTTACGGTTTGTTAGCTGGTGTTCATAAGAAGAAAGGTGTAAAGAAATGGATTTTCGTCACTTGAAACTCCAAACCCCCCAACTCTTTGGAGTAAAACGTTTAAAATGAAAATGGAAAGTTTAACTGTTAAAACAAAATTATGCAATAGTTGATAAAAAAGATAATTAACGTAAATTGTTGTTTAAAATATAATATTAAAAAAATAATAATTACTTTTTTTCAGAAGAGGAAATGCTGGAAAATAAATATCCACAAAATAATGATGGGCAGTTCAGGTTGTTTAATGGAGACAGGAAAAATTGAATTTTCCCAATTTATGTTGATGGAGTTTTGAGTATTTTTTCACAATTTTTGAAGACACTTGACACTTTCCAATTTTTGTTTTGAAATTTTTAACACATTTTTTTCCAATTTCTTTTCTATGTATTTTTTAGATTTTTGTTTTAAATACACCACTTTTTTATAATTTTTATTAAATTTTTTTATTTTAGGGGTTTATTGGAATTTTCCCCTTTTAGAGTCAGGGGTAAAGTTTTTTTTTTGGAAAAAAATATATTTTCCCGATTTTTTTTTTCAATTTCAATTTTTTTCCGATCAAATTTATTCCCGATATTGTTTTATAAAAATTCTTTATTTTTCCCGAATATTTATTTATTTTCAACCGCAGAGCGGATTAACTTCAGTCCAAGTTAAGAACACTCGAGCGATTAAGCGTGTTCCCTTTACAGAATGCGGTTATATAAAAAGCGTTTACAGAAGAATGGAAATAAAAATCACTTATTTTGCGTTGTTTTCTTCTTTCTTTATATTTTTTATTTTAATTTTTTTTTTTATTTTTTGTTAATGATTTTTCTGCCACATTATTGTTGTTGTTGCTGTCGAATATTCCCAAATACAAAAAAAGTACAACATCAGCCAGCCAGAGTGAATGCCGCTCGATGTGCTGGTATTGGTTTTTAAGTGCGACAGTCAGTTTTTTCTGATTGTCTTTACAAGATCATCGACAGAAGAAAATAATAATGATACCAAAAAACTCCGGCTGACAACCCGCAAAAAAATGCAAACGACAACAACACAAACGAAATAAAAATTTATTAAATTTTTATATATACACATATGCAGTAGGTACGTATGACAGTTTATTGCCTGCCCAGAAGACGGCAGTAACCAAAAATCAAGACAACGAACGTAACGTCAACACCAACACTCCACACTACCTTTAATATTTTTACACTCGAGAAAAAATTCACAAATGTGTTGTTTTGATATTCAGGTATTTTTTTTTTTTTGTTTTTCTTCTTCTCTTTGTTGTTATTTGTTGAAAAACACACACACACACAATGGAATTTTGTTTTATTGCAGCATCAGCTGCAATTTTTTGTTTCGTTTGGTCTCCAACACGTTACAACATCGCCAGCATTTCAAAGCAACACTCGCTACACAAGACGAACAAAATTTAAACTCAAAATAAAATTCTCTGACAATTTTCAAATTTTCTCAATTTTTTCTCTCAAGGCCCAGGGTCAAAATAGGCCAATTTTTCAGCACTTGAGTCATAACTCGCCTAAAATTTGAAAATATATTTTTTTTAATTTTCAAAAAATATTCCTTTCACACCGTTTCAACGTTGCTTGCAATTGTGTTTGCTGGTCAACATTATAAATAACAACAAATACTTTTTTTTCTCTCTTTATGCCAATGCAAACAAAGAACCGCACAATCCAAACTCGCTGAGATTTCTTAATACATTTTTTTTTTCAATATAAATTTTATATTTATTTTCTCAAAAATCGCACCGACGTTCTTCTAGCCAATTTTTGCTATTTTTTTTTTTCTTTACGACAAATCAACGCTATTTTTTGTGGCCGTCTAGCTGGCTTAAGTTATCGGCTCACACTAAAGTTACTTTTGATTTTGTCATAGCCAACAACCTCTACGACACTCACTTGCTACGCTCACAAGCTAAAAACTCTACTCGACTCTACTCCGAAGGCTTAACTCTAGCTGGGTGCAGACACAGCGAGATGAAGACAACAACAACAACGACGACGATGATGTTGGCTAAAAGAGTCGGGCAGTTAGTCTATGTGTTAGCCAAGCCAAGCTGACTGACTGACAAGACAACCACAGACCATAGTACATTTCTTTGCGTCTCTTGGTTGGTTGGTAGGTTTTTGTTGTTGTTGTTGCGTGGAGTGGAGCTTTGTTGTTATTTTGTGAAATACCCTACAGAAGGCAAACCCCACACCATATAACTCCAGGAAAACTTGAAGTACATAACAACTCGAAAAAATTTGGATAACGACTTTCTACCGATACTTGAATAAAACGCAGTAGGCAGGTACCTTATCGAAAGGGTATTCCAACTGGTCTATCAGTCTATATTAATACAAGTAAAAAAGTAGTAAGTTCTACCGCGCTGAACTTTTGATACCCTCCACCATTTGGAACAAATTCAGAAATTTTCAAAAAAAAAGTTAAAAAGCAATAAGTAAGTTAAAAAGCGGGCTGAACTTTGAATACCCTTCGCCATTTGGAACGAATTTGGAAATTTTCAAAAATAAAATTCGTTACAATTTCTGTTAAGATCTTAAAAATAGCGAATACAGACGTTATATAAAGGACTATAAGAAGACGTGGATATGTATAGGCCACTTTTTTCATAGGCCATAAAATATTCAAATACGAAACTTGAAAAAATCCGGTTAATAATGTCGCTAAAGTCATCAAAATACCTGCAATATAAGGAGGTACCGTTATATTTGGCTAAACGAAGACCTGCACCTGTATAGATAATTTTTCGTCATAGACTTTAGCACCCATGAGGAACTTCAATTGCGAAATTTCAGGTACAATTTCAGTGGATATTGTAACTAAAATCGTCTAAATATCGAATATAGAAGGTACTGATATATGGAGGCATAGACAATTTTCTGTCATAGACTGTAGTTCCCACTACGAACTCTAAATACGAAATTTGAAAAAACTCCGGTGAATAATGTAGCTAAAATCATCAAAATACCGAATATAGGGAGGTACTGATATATGGAGGCTATACGAAGACCTGGACATGCCCGGACAATTTTCTGTCATAGACTACACTTCCCATTATGAACTCTGCATGCGAAATTTGAAACAACACCGGTGAATAATGTCCCTAAAATCGTCAAAATACCGAATATTGGGAGGTACTGATATATGGGGCCTATACGAAGACCTGGACCTGAATAGACAATTTTTTGTCACGGGCTGTAGTAGCTGTTAGGAACTGCAAGTACGAAATTGCAAACATTTTTAATGAATATTGTATCTAAAATCATCAAAATATTGAATACAGGGAGGTACTGATATATGGGGGCTATGCGCAAACCTGGACCAGCATAAACAATTTTCTGTCACAGGCAGTAGTTGCTATTAAGAACTTCAAATACGAAATTTCAAACAATTTCGGTGGATATTGTAACTAAAATCATAAAAAAAAAAACGAATATGTGGAAGGTTCTGATATATGGGACCTACAAGGTCATATAAAAAAATGCAACGAAGTCAAACACCATAATTTTTACATTTTTTTAAATTTTATTGAATAAAAGCAAAAAATTTCGGAAATAGCATCAAATTTAAGAATAGGTTCAGATTTGTTCGAATTCAAACGGCGAATGAAACCGTCACACGCTGCTCGAATGTTGCTCTGCGGTATTTTGGCCCATTCCCGGCGAAGCGCTTGCTTAAGGTGATCGACACTTTTGTATTTTATAGTGCCAACCTTGCTTTCCAAAATACTCTAGACCAATAGTCCACCGGATTGGTATGCGGAGATTTTGGTGGCCATTGTGAGCTGGAAATGAAGCGAAGAACCTCATTTTGTAACCATTCTTGGGTGGAGCGTGCTGACTGTGATGGTGCTGAGCCCTGT
This sequence comes from Musca domestica, assembly GCF_030504385.1. Classification (NCBI taxonomy): domain Eukaryota; kingdom Metazoa; phylum Arthropoda; class Insecta; order Diptera; family Muscidae; genus Musca; species Musca domestica. The sequence goes on along the minus strand of NW_026712336.1, from coordinate 6,491,065 downwards.
TGGAATGTCCAAGGTCTGCGTCCAAAATTCTTGGGTGACGCGTGCTGACTGTGATGGTACTGAGCCCTGTTGGCATGTCCAATACACCCTCCAGAATATTTTCGCTACAATATTCGGCATTTATTCTGATGCCACGGTCGATTAAAACGAGCGGAGAGCGACTATCGAGTGTTATGGCGGTCCACACCATCACCATGGCCGGCGCTTGAGTTCTGGTAGAACGAAGCTGCACATTTTCAGCTGACCTCTTTGGCAAGTAAAACGACCAATGTGTCCTAAATTTGTACGAAAAGTACTAAATGTTACTAAATTTCGTATTTAGTGAAATGATAGGGATGGAATTCTCAAATTTGATATTGAGGTTTCTCTTGGTGTATGGAATTGACATATGGAGTTGGTTTTGGAAATTTGTACAACAATTATACGAAAAGTAATAAATTGTACGAAATTTGTTCTTGGTTGATGGGATTAATGAAGTCCTAAAAAATATATTATATATGTCACTTTTGGTGTCTATGGAAGTAGTTTTAAAACTTTGTACTATATTTGTTCGAAATATACTAAATGGTACTTAATTGGTAGGAGTCGAAGGGATAGGGACAGATTCTCAAATTTGATGTTGAGGTCTCTGTTGGTATCTGGAATTGAGTTATGGAGGTGATGTCGGAAATGTGTACCATAAATGTAGGACAAGTACTACATGGTACTAAATGTGGTCTTAGTTGAAGGGATAGAGACACAATTCTAAAATTTGTTATAGATGTCACTTTTGGAGTCTGTCGTAAATATACAGAGGTTGTTTCGGAAATGTGTTCTAAATTACTAATGGTACTTATTTGGTATTGAGTGAAGGGATAGAGCTTGAATTCTGAGTTTGAAATTGAGATCTCTGTTGGCATCTGGAATTGAGATATGGGTATGGTTTGGATAATGTGTACTATAATTGTTCGGAAAGTACTAAGTGGTTCTAAATTGGGTATTGGGTGAAGGGATAAACATAAAACTCCGAAATTTGAAATTTAGATTACCAAAGTTATGTGTGTTTGAGATTTTAAGGTGGTTTCGGAAATGCGTTCTATATTTGTATGAAAATTACAATTGGTCTGGATCTCTATTGGTATTGTTCTCTGTTGGTATCTGATATCGAACGCAGATTAAAGCAAAAGCATATTTTCTAGAACGCGGATAAACCATATGTATGGTTTTTAGAACGCGGATATAGCATATACGTGATTTTTAGAATGCGTATAAAAGATATGATTGTGCCTGAACTATAGGTGTGGTTTCGAATACGCGGATAAATCATTTGCATATTTTTTAGAACGCGGTTAAAGCATATACATGGGTTTTAGAACGCATATGGAACAAATGCGTCGTTTTTAGAGTGCGGATAAAATATTTACGTGATTTTTGGAAAGCAGATAAGACCGGATTTATCACATGCACATAACGTAGAAAATGTCATCAGCGTGGATAAATTTATAATATTTACGTTATTAAAATAACGTGGATAACTTATTTACGTTCTAAAATAAATATGAATACATTATTTATGTTATTAAATAATTCGGACAAATTATTTACGTTATGTAAATGACATCAAAAATTAATGGAGTTTTGACAACAACGTGGATAAATAATTTATGTTATTAAAAACATGTCTATAAATTCTTTAAGTTATAATATTAACATGAATAAATTCTTTACGTTATTAAAATAATTCGGATAAATAATTTAATTATTTAAAAACGTTCCCTGTTTTAACCACATATAGTGGATAAAGATTTTTCTTTATCCACGTAAGGTGGATACGATTTGGATCTTATCCACATAGGGTATTTTGTCTACCTTCACCTGAACAACCCCAAAAACGGCGCACATTGGTCGCCTTAACCCAACTACATTTCAACTCTAAGTTTTATATATTTCAATATTCCAATCGTCAGCAAACTTTGCTACGTACAGCTTTACCTTGCCTGGAGTCCCCTCCAAATCTCGGTAACAACAGCTGCTGCAATCGACAGCAACAACAACACAACAAAACAGCCGTCACTACTTGAACGTTGTCTCACCATGCGTCGAACAGTTGTTAAATGCAAAGAAGTGGCTCTACAACTCGGGTGCCTTTAAACCCACTTTTAGAGCTCTCAATTTCTACCATTAATAAAAATAGAGTCTCTCACACGCAAGCTAAACCTTTAAAGCTAAAGTTCACAATTGAAGCTTTTCTCGGGTGTGTGTGTGTGTGTTCGAGTGTTTTGCCCCAAACACCAGCAAACCCAAGATGTTGTAAAGGCCGCCACAATTATTCACCTTTTTGTTGCTACCAGTTTTATTTTAGATTTTCTTATATTCTCTTCGCCTTCTTATTCTTCGTAGTTGTTGTTGTCTTGTCTAGTACCAAATTCGCTTTGTTGGCTAAAAACTGAATAAAGCTTTTTTCAATAGGTTTATAAAAAAAATTAAAATGCAATTTGCAATCAATTTTGTTGTGTTTGCTGTTACGTTGAGAGTAAAAGGTTCTCTCTCCCTCTCTCCCTCTCTCGGTCAGTTTCTCAAAATATCAACTTCAAGCTTGACTTGCAATGAAAGCGAAATTACTTGCAGTTTTGTTTTGTGTAGCGCTGTTTTCAACAGCTGTGTTTTGTTTGTGTGAGAGAGTCTCTGCTCTTTACTGGTTTCTTTTGAATTTGGATTGTGGGAGAGAATGGTTGAGTAAAGCTTTTATGAGAAAAAGAGAATATTCTCCAGGTTGTTGGATGAGAAATATTAGATCCCTAGATACACTAGACAACAAAAATGGATTTCCAAACAAAAGATTTAAGAAGGAAACTCTTTCAATGAAGAGGTTTCTTGAAATAAAAGACTTAAGACACAAACTCCATAAAGGCGAATATAACATTTGATTGTGGCAATGTAATGGTATGGAGGAGATATATAGATCTCGAGCTCCATGAGAATGTTTTTTTTAATTGGAAATTCTTCGTAACAAATAAGTTCTTTAATCTTTTACATTTTAAATTGCATTTACGTTAAAATTGTTCTCAATTCGATCATATATTAAGTTAAGAGACTTTTTATACCCTACAACACTATGTGTTGGGGGTATTATAAGTTTGATTGGGCCAAAAATTATGTAACACCCCGAAATATTGGTTTCCCACATAGGAAAGTATATATGGATCTTCCTAGCTCGCCGAGCTGAGTCGATCTAGCTATGTATGTCCGTCCGTCCGTCTGTCCGTCTGTCCATGTTAATTTGTAATCACTCTACAGGTCGCAATTATGGCCCGATCTTCACGAAATTTAGAATGTAGGTGGGGCTTGGACCAGAATAGAACCCTATTGCTTTTGGAGATGATCGCCAAATGTTTAGGGGTTGAAATGGACCAAATACTGAAAAAATTCCTGATTTTGCACTTGCTCTACAGGTCGCAATTATAGACCAATCGACGCGAAATTTCGCATGTAGATAGAGTTTAGGGCGGGGAAGAAGCCTACTAATTTGGGTGGTCATCGGATAATATTTAGCGGGTAAAATATACCATATCTTTTGTGTTGAAAAAAATCAAAATTTTTCATTAAACCGTGAATATTTTAAATCCCGGCGAAATCACAAAGCTATCAAAAGGTTACTTCTGACCTTTACATTGATGTTATTATCCAACAAATCGGATATATAGCAAAATATGTGCGATATATATGTCTATCAAATGAGATATGCTTGAAAAATCTCTTATATGTCGAGAACGGCAGTTCTCATTAATTCAGAATGGCCTCTTGGCTGGAAAGAAAAAACGTCTAAAAAAATCGCATAAAAATATCTCTCTAAAGATGAAAATATTGATTTTTTAAAATTTTCTCATATTTTTTCAATTTTGTCATATTTTTTGGCATATTTTCATTTTGAATTAAACATTTGGTAATATTTCTACAGCTAACAAAACTAAGTAGTTAGGATATCAGGATATCATATACAGATCACATTTATGGCCCGATCCTTATGAAATTTTGCATGGGGATAAGATGAGGGTCAGAACAGAAGCCTACTCTTTTTGGAGATAATCGCCATATATTTAGGGGTTGAAATGGACAAAAAAACTGCAAAATTGTCAGCAAGTCGTGATTATCGCTCGATCCTCACGCACATTTATTGCAAAAGCCAAATAGTTTTGGATGGCCATCCAAAAATATTCAATGTGTGAAATAGTTTGCCAACTTTTGTAGACAAAATACGAAAATATCCATTCCAGTGACTTTTTGGAGAATTCACAAATACAGGAAAGACGCACTTCTAACTATTTCGTTAAGGCTGATTTCGTTGAAGAATATAGTCAAATGTCTGTATCTCATATAGATGCGTTTTAGTCAAAAACCAATAATAAATGTTAATCATTTGCCACTTCTGAGAGATTATAGGTCTTTGGAAATATTGGTTCCAGATCTAGAAAGACCATTTACGTGCAATATCTACCAATAAATTGGAAATGAGCAAATTAGTTTAAGTTGCTATTATTCGAAAATTAGAGAACGAAACCTGATGGTTTTCTTTTATTATTTGTCACAATATCTTGTGCAATTCTTTCGAGTATCTCGCCTATATAAACTGTATTTTTTATTGTAGTGTTGTAGGTTATTCAACGGTCGGCCCTGCTTGACTGTAGCCTTTGCTTACTTGTTTTAATTTTCAGTTCTGATTTTTAATCACCACAAAGAAAATAGAGTTTTAGTGCTTTAAAAATAAGAAGACTTTAGAAAAAATGTATTTTTTTTTTTTTGAATTTTCCATATTCTACGTAAGCAGCGAGATTTTCAGAAAATCGGATATTATCTTCGCATTTTTTGTGTAGTATATTATAAAAAAAAAACTTTCTATATTCGATCGGGATGTTTATTATTATTATTATTTATTTTTCCAAACTTTTTTTAGAGGAGGTACCAGAAGAAGGAGAGCGACATATACAATTTTCCCTCCAGATATTGATTGAAAATTGTGAGAAGTTTAAAAACCCATGACACAAAATTCCCAGTTTTTGAGAGTTATTACCATTCAAAATTTCGATCTTTTATGAGAGATCTTTGATGTATTCCATATTCACTGTGACCATAGCACTTAATATGATTAATGAGTATTCAAAATCCGAACCAAATCGTGATTCCTAAATGATTGGCCTAATCTTCCCTATTTATGCACCTGTCCTACGCTTCATAATTCTGCGAAATATTTGATATATTTTAAAAATCATTTTTTTTAATCAAATAAAATATTGATCTCCTGTGTACGATGTACCAGAAGTGAGCTGATATTTCTATTTCGCACTAAGCCTTGCCCAGGTCTGCTACAATATTTTGGATGAGAAAATGTTCACTTAAATCTAATATTCTTTTCGATTATTTATAATTTTTTCAGGTACAAACCAGTAAAGAAAGTCTTAAAGTCGGGCGGGGCCGACTTTATGATACCCTACACCACTTTGCTAATTTAGTAGAGCTCCACATAACAATTGAAAGTTTTAATGGGAGAATTCAATCATACACGCTATGATTATAATTATAATTTAAAGTTCAAAGGATTAAATATGCCGAAGCATTTGTATCTCTTAAATTCGGAATTATATTGCCCATTTGGTTCAAAATTAATTTGAAATTGGATAAAGATATATATGGGAGCTATATCCCAATCTGAACCGACCTCGATAAAATTTGGCAAAGATATTTCTGAGCTGTATTTGATATATTTCCCTGAATATCGTTGTTACAGAGTTCATATTATGGTTTTGGGTAACAAATATAACAAATCAGACGAATAATATATAAGGAAGCTATAGCTATATCAGAAGCGATCTTCATACTAGCTTCTAGACTCAATTCGGTCGTAAGTGCCAAATTCCATCCCATTTGGACAAATATTAGACGTTTGGTGCACAATAAAACGTAAATCGGTCGAAGTTATATATGGTAGCTATATCCAAATCTGAACCGATCTCGATAAAATTTAGCAAATATATATTTCCCCAAATATTGTTGTTGCAGAGTGCATATTACGGCGGCGGTGGACAAAAATAACAAATCGGATGAACAATATATATGTGAGCTATAGCTATATCTGAACCGATTTCGATCAAATTTGGCATACATATTTTCAGGCCTAATTTGGTTGTATGTGCAAAATTCCATACAATTCGGACTGATATTACACGTTTGGTGCACAATAAAAGCAAAATCGGACGAAGATATATATGGAAGCTATATCTAAATTTTGACCGATTATCTCCAATTTCAATAGGGTTCGTCCTTGGGCCAAACAAATGATCTGTGCAAAATTTCATCTGGATCGGGCAATAAATGCGACCAGTACCTTGTTTACAAAAATACATGGACAGACGGACGGACGGACATGCATAAATCGACTCAGAATGTGATTCTATGCAGATCATCAAAAAGAACTATGGGTATATCTCGTTTCCTTCTGCCTGTTACAAACAAATGCACAAAGACATAATACCCTGACCACCTTGTGGTGTAGGGTATAAAAAGTGGATTGATGTATCCTACCCTTACTCTAGATCTAGTGGAGCTTGTGGTGATCCGATATGAACCATCTTCGAATTTGATTTAAGTAAAAAATTCTGATCATGAATATAAATACTACAAATATTTAGAGATGTTACAAACAGAATAGAAAATTCAATATATCCTCCTTTTCATGGTGGTGGGTATGAAAATTCGATTGAAAAATTCTGTTAAAATTAATAAAATACATAATATCGGATGAACAGATATATGGAAGTTATGCGAAAAAGAGAACATGTACTCCAAACTGAAATCTCCAAACCACAACTTTCCGATCATCAAAATACCGATATAAGGACTATATGAAAATTTGGATCTGTTAAGAGAAATATTTTCTAGAGAAGGGAGTGGGTATTCGAACTCCAAATTTATAATTTTTGTGATGATTCCGTTAAAACAGTGTGGCTTAAATCATCCAAATACCGTATATGGGGATGTGCCGTGGGACTACACAATAACTTGGTGCTATACTAGCAAGTAGTTTCAAAATTTTTGGTTCGTTCTAACAGTTCATGTTAGGCCTTCTTAGTACTCAAACTACAATTTGTTCAGTTTGACAAAATTTTTAAATCAAAACTTCATATATCGTACTAAACTCTTAGACTTTCAAGGTTTACATATATTATTCAAGATGTTTTCTTTTTTCGGACAGAATGATAGAAAAATGTTGAACATTTTCACAAAAAATGACTTCAAAATCTTTAATTTAGAAATTTGTCGAGAAGAAAATTAGAGAAAATTATTGCACAAAGAACCCACATCGAATTTTTCTGCCCAAAATTATATCTCCATATGTAAACCGTAGAAACCGATAGCGACCTCAATGTAAAAATTTTATAATTTCAGCTACACTCCCTCATCCAATACCAAATTCAATAAGATTTAGTACGCATATCCAAAAAAATCTACATCTCTCCATTCTAGACACCATCAGTGATGCAAAATTATTACCATTTAGTGCTTTTCGTACAATTATAGTACGCATTTGCAAATCACCATCAGATTTAAACACGAGATACCAACAGAGACCTCAATATTGAATTTCCAGCTCAACTGACTCACTCAGAACCTCAGACAGCAACAGTGACATTTAAATCAAATTTTTAGGATTTCAGCTCTCTTCGTTCACTTAATACCAAAATTTAGTATCATTAAGTACTTTTCGTACAATTATGATACACCCTTCCAAAACCACCTATACATCTCAACACACAGATACCAATAGATACCTTAATATCAAATTTCGGAATTCCAGCCCCATTCCTTCACCCAATACCAAATTTAGTACTATTTTCCGTACAATGATGATACAAACTGCCAAAACCACGTACATATCTCAATTACTAAAAAATTAAGTAAAGTTCGCACACTAAGTACACATTTTTAAAACCACCTTTAAACCATCTTCATATATCAAATTTTCCTTCCAACCGTGATTCTCATACCAAATTTCAATATTACCACTATTTGGTACCATTTGATAGTACCATTTTAGAATTTTAGTACAAACCTAGAACATTTCATAACCTTAAAGTCCAAATTTCCAAATTTCAGAATTGTGACTCATTCCGTTTGTTCAATAAAAATTGAATACTTTTTGTTATACATTTAAGTACATTTCGTAACCTTTTAGTGCGAATTTACAAACACCCAGCCTTATCACACACCTCCGCACTAAGACTGATCCTCGTGCAATTTCAAGATTCTAGCTGCAACTGTTTTGTCTGGGCGTTGATTTTTGGTCAGTCAGTTCTTCACAACTCCTTTAGAATTGGATATTTTTTCTAACCAATTTTTGGATTTTAACACCATTTAAAAAAAAAAAAACGAGCTCATTTGAGATATTTGTACAAATGGAACTCCACAATCCTCACGGAATCCACTAAAAAACATACCAACAAAGACCAGTATTTTGTAAATTCCTACAATTTACTCTAATTCCAACTTCAAATAAATCCATCAATTTATGACTCCTACATTCCACAACTCATGGAGACTCATTGCATCAAATAATCGCTAAACTCCAAGCTAATGATTGTAAACCGTTACAAAAATTTTTAGGAGACATTAACATACATTTCTTCCAAAAATAAAAGTAAAACTAAAAACAAAATAAAAATTGAAAATAAAAAGAAATGTAAAAAAACAGACGACTAGATCCATGAATTTGTTACTGTTTCGTTTCCAAGATTATAGACAAGCCTCGGAGTCTTACATAAGTGTTAAACCAATTACACAGCGTTTTGAGATGCCAACATCGATACAAATCTAAATTTCTATTACCAACGGCGTGTGTAGCCGAATGCAAGTTGGAGAGGAGTTTGAAATGCCAGTGGGACGTTGGGATGTTGTGAGAGCACGGTCTCAGGCGGTGGAAGTGAATATGTGCATAGGCCAGCCAGCCTGCCTGCTTGCCAGCCAATTGAGGTGAAATGTAAAATAATTTCTTGCTACACATTTTTCACGTGGACGATATCGGCAGAGATGATGCTGGTTGGTCTGATGTTGAATTTTGTGATGTTGTGGCCTGTCAATGATGTTAATGTATTTTTTTTTTTCTAAAGAGGAGAATAAATATTTATTTCAAATTGGTAACAAATGATTTATGAGTTTTTAAAACAGGCAACGAAACATTTTTACAAATCGTTGTTTTTATTTTTTGTTGAAGATTTGAATTTTGTAAGAAAATTAATTCACCCCCTCAAAAAAAACTCACTAATGAATAATTCAAAAAAAAATATAATTTTTCAGTCAACAACTTGGCAAATGTTTCTGTTTTTTATTCCTCCCTCTCCCTCAGATTTTGAGTGTGACTCAAAAATATGCAAAAAATAAATTGCATTTCAAATGACCCAAATACAAATGCATAACTCTCTGTTTTTTTGGCTTTAATTGAAAATTTGTCATTTTTTAATTTAAAGTGCCTTTATTTGACAAAAAAATGCAACAACAAATATTGAATGAATGAAAATGAAATGTATTTGCCAACACTTAAAGTTGAAGCACCGGCTTATGGTTCGACTTTCTTTACCTACAAAAAACCTACATGTGCCTTCGATATTTGAATTTTGAAAACAAATATGACCGTTTTTTTTTTTTTTTTTTTGAAAACCAAAAATAAAGGTTAATCACATTGACTGCCTGCCTGCTCGGTTTCCGTTTGATTGAAACATCAACTTGATTTGTTTTAACTTTAATTTGTAACATTGGTTCAATGGTCGGCCCAGCCCAACAAAAGCCATGTCTAAAAATCAATTAATCAATAATTTATTTTCACATTACATTTGTTTTTGTTTTTTACAAAAATGTTACATTTGCCTTTTGTCCGAAGTAGAATTACGCCGAAATGTATGTGACTAATCGATGAAAGTGTAATGACACGTATTATTACTGTTGTTGAATTCTACGAATAATTTTGACCCTTGGGGGGTAAATTTCGACACAACAGCCATATGCCGGAAGCGAACTTCTTCGGTTAGACAAAAAAAATTGCAAAATGATGAATGATGTTGCAAATGAATATTGCGTTTCAAAGAGGGGTCAAAGCCTCTACAGGGCTTTTGTTTGTCCAATGGATTTGACCACGGCACAAGTGGAGTCTGCGGATATGTAACTAAACTTTTTCAGAGTGATTCGAAATATTATAAATGTAATTCGTAACATTTCATTTGAAATTGGAGATTTTCATTATTATACCCTACAACACTATGTGTTGGGGGTATTATAAGTTTTATTGGGCCAAAAATTATGTAACACCACGAAATATTGATTTCCCACATAGGAAAGTATATATGGATCTTCCTATCTCGCCGAGCTGAGTCGATCTAGCTATGTATGTCCGTCTGTCCGTCTGCCCGTCTGTCCATGTTAATTTGTAATCACTCTACAGGTCGCAATTATGATCCGATCTTCACGAAATTTAAAATGGAGGTGGGGCTAGGGTCAGAATAGAACCCTATTTCTTTTGGTGATGATCGCATAATATTTAGGGGTTGAAATGGACCAAAAACTGAAAAAATTCCTGATTTTGCACTTGCTCTACAGGTCGTAATTATAGACCAATCGACGCGGAATTTCGCATGTAGCTAGAGTTTAGGGCTGGCAAGAAGCCTACCCATTTGGGTGGTCATCGGATAATATTTAGCGGGTAAAATAGACCATATCTTTTTTGTTGAAAAAAAAAAACAAAATTTTTCATTAAACCGCGAATGTTTAATTTTTCATTAAACCCGGCGAAATCACAAAGCCATGACAAGGTTACTTCTGATCTTTACATTGATGTTAACATCCAACAAAACGGATATATAGCAAAATATGTGCGATATATATGTTTATCAAAGAAGATATGCTTGAAAAATCTCTTATATGTCGAGAACGGCTGAACTGATTTCGACAGTTCTCATTAATTCAGAATGGCCTCTTGATAGGAAAGAAAAAACATCTAAAAAATCGCATAAAAATATCTCTCTAAAGATGAAAATATTGACTTGTAACATTTTCTCATATTTTTTCAAGTTTGTCATATTTTGGCATATTTTCATTTTGAATTAATCATTTGTTAATATTTCTACAGCTAACAAAACTAAGTAGTTAGGATATCAGGATATCATATGCAGATCGCATTTATGGCCCGATCCTTACGAAATTTAGCATGGAGATAAGATGAGGGTCAGAATAGAAGCCTACTCTTTTTGGAGATGATCGCCATATATTTAGGGGTTGGAATGGACCACAAAACTACAAAATGGTCAGGAGGTCGTAATTATCGCCCGATCCTCACGCACATTTGAATGGGTGTTACCGGACATTGCAAAAGCCAAGCAGTTTTGGATGGCCATCCAAAAATATTCAATATGTGAAGGAGTTTGCCAACTTTTGTAGACATAATACGAAAATGTCCATTCCAGAGACTTTTTGGAGAATTCACAAATACAGGAAAGACGCACTTCTGACTATTTCGTTAATTAAATTGGAAATATATATAAACTGTATCATTTATTATAGTGTTGTAGGGTATTCAACGGTCGGCCCCGCTCGTCTGTGGCCTTTGCTTACTTGTTTTTTTTTAATTTTATTGAAGCAAAAATGTCGGAAATAGCAGCAAATTTTAGAATAAGTTAAGATTTGTTCGAATTGGCCACCTTTGGCACGAATTAAGGCCTTCAAACCGCCAATGAGGTGATCTTGAGATGATCGACACTTTGGTATTTTTTAGGGCCAACCTTGCTTTCCAAAATAATCTAGACACAATAGTCCAAAGGATTGGTATCCGCAGATTATGGTGGCCATTATGCGCTGGAAATTAAGCGAGGAACCTCATTTTGCAACCATTCTTGGATGGCGCGTGCTGAGTGCGATGGTGCTGAGTCCTGTCGGAATGTCCAAGGTCTGCGTCCAAAATGTTTGCGTGCCCAGAATATTTTCGCGATAATATTGGTCATTGGTCGATTAATACGAGCGGAGAGCGACCATCGGCAGTTATGGTAGCCCACACCATCACCATTGCCGTCGCTTGAGTTCTGGTGGCCAACCGAAGGTTCAAATTTTCAGCTGACCTCTTTGGCAAGTAAACACGACCTGAACAACAAATGTTTTCTCATCGGAGAAAACCAAATTCGGCAGTTCACCACTTATGGCCAAACGAAGCAACTCTTTAGCTCTTTTGAGTCTATTTTCTTTCTATTGCGGTGTAAGCTTTTGCACTTTTTGGAATTTCAATGGCTTTACCCCGAGCTTATTTTTCAATATTTGCCGAATGGAAAATTGCGATATGTTCAGCTCGCGAGCCACTTTTCACGGGTTTTGATCTAGTCGCTTCTTTACTTTTCGAACCATTTCTGCTGATGTTGCTGTTTTCTTCCGTCCACTTCCTTGACGTCGGGCTACGCTACCAGTATCACAGTGACGAGCGATGGTACGAGACACAAAAGATTTATTCACATTTAAATGCTGGAGTGCTCTAACGATAGCCACTTGTGGTTTTCCAGCCAAATATAAAGAAATCAGACTATCACGCTTGAATTCCATCACGAATAACTTTTTTTCTGGAAAGCTCTCACTAAAATGTTTTGTACTCTTGTAAACAATATAATGAGCTGTCACTAGAATAATTTTAACAGCTGTCGGACGAGTGGCTTAGTAATGACAGCAGTCTGAAGTTGGTCGCAGTTTTTTTATTTCACCCCCACTAGGGGGTATTAAATATCATGGTCGTGGAGTGCATATTACGCATTTAAGGCATGTACTTTAACAGCAAATCGGATGAAACACATATATGGGAGCTATAGCTATGTGTGAACCGATTTTCACCAAAATTTGAAGTACTTGCTTCTGGGCTGAATTCCGTCAGAAGTGCCAAAATTCAGATCATTTGGACTGATATTGGTCATTTGGTGCACAATTAACCTGAAATCGGTTAAAGATATATATGGGAGCTAAGAAAAATGGACGGGCATTGAATATTTTGTGTCAGGGGTACCCGAAAATGTTAATAAACTTTTAATGTCATTTACCTTAGAGTAAAGGAAACATTAGAACCCATTGTGACCCACAAATGCCAATTTTTAGACATATTCGTGGGAAAATGTCGCAAAAATCATCAAAATATCGAATATCGGGAGGTACCGTTATATGGGGCTATACTAAAACGTGAACCTATACATACAATGTATAGGCCTATACATACAATGTTTAGAACCCATTAGGACACACAAATACCAATTCTTAGACAAATCCGCGAAGAATTGTGGCAAAAATCATGAAAATAATCTGGAGGTACCGATATATGGGAGCTATACCAAAACGTTGACCTATACATACAATGTTTGGCCACCGCAGCCAGAACCCATTATGACCAACACATATCAATTTTTAGACAAATCCGTGAATATCGGGAGTTACCATTATATGCGAACTATACCAGAACGTGGACCGATATATCTCATTTTCAATACCAACCATCCTAGACACAATACAAATTATTCTGCTAAATTTTGACGCTCTACGTCAAATAATGTGGCCTGTATCGTGATTTCAACAGACAGACAGACGGACAACGTAAAATTGACTTAGAATTTTATGCTGATTATGAATATATATACTTTATGGGGTCTGCGACGAATATTTAGACATGTTACAAACGGATAAAGTTAATATATCCTCCTTTCCAAGGTGGAGGGTATAAAAATATCGAAAAATCATAACTCTCATGAAATGAGAAATGATTCTTTCTTCGCTGAAAACTCCTCCACAGAGAGTATACATACATAAAATTCCTATTCTTAGGGTATAGATCTGTCGGCAAACCGACACTTGCTACTTTTTTTTTTGCATAATTGGATTTATTACGAAAGTCTTTATAAAGAAATTAAAAGTATTCTATTCCCCGACGTAACGAAGGACTTAAGACACAAAATTCAATAATTGTTATTAACCTTCGAGCAATGCATTGTAAATTATACTTATATCTGTATTAATTATGTGAACATATATTAGTTTACGGCAATATATCTAATTTAATTACACATTACGATCCATCGTGGTTCCATGTCATTTTTGCATCAGATATGTTTTGTGCAAAGCGCAATTAATTCAAGGTGTTATTCTTTGCAAGAAAAAAAACAAATTATATACATTTGTCAAATTAGAGCTTATGTTCGGTATTATCTAAGGAGAGATATGAACATTATTTCACTGAAGCTTGCAATTTTCATAAATTAATTATGCTATTTGTTTCCCGTAGGGTGAGATTAAAGTTGTTGATATGGATGTGATTTCAAATAGTTGATCTTTATACCTTCCACCTTGGAAAGGAGGGTATATTAACTTTGTCCTTACGTTTGTATTTCGTCGTAGACCCCATAAAGTATATATATTCACAATCAGCATAAAATTCTGAGCCGTCTGTCTGTATGTCCGTCTGCCCGTCTGTCTGCCCGTCTGTCTGTATGTCCGTCTGTCTGTCCGTTTGTCTGTCCGTCTGTCTGTTGAAATCACGATACAGCCCACATTATTTGACGTAGAGCGCCAAAATTCAGCAGAGTAATTTGTATTCCACGGTATAACCGTCCACGTTCTGGTATAGTCCCCATATAACGGTACCACCCGATATTCGGTATTTTGATGATTTATGCCACATTTTTTCACGGATTTGTATAAAAATTGGTATTTGTTGGTCATAATGGGTTTCAGCTCCGGTGGTGAAACATTGCATGTATGGGTCCACGATTTGGTATAGCCCGTATATAAAGGTACCTCCCGATATTCGGCATTTTAATGGTTTTTGCCACATTTCTTCATGGATATGTCTAAAAATTGGTAGTTGTAGATCATTATGGGTCTCAGTTCGTGTGGCGAGTCATTGTAATTATAGGTCCACGTTTTTGTTTAGCCCCCATATAACGGTACCTCCCAATATTCGGTAATTTGATGATTTTTGCCACATTTTTTCACGGATTTGTCTGAAAATTGGTATTTGTGGGACATAATGGGTCCCAGTTCGTGTGGCGAAACATTGCATGTGTAGGTCCACGATTTGGTATAGCCCCCATATAACGGTATCTCCCGATATTCGGCATTTTAATGGTTTTTGCCACATTTCTTCTAATGTTTGCTTTACCCTAAGGTGGAGGGTATTAAAAGTTTGGCCCGACCTAACTTAATGTTTTTTTACTTGTTTTAGAGTAATTATTCGTCTGTCAGTCTGGCTGGTGCGCACGATAGCTCTCGAAGGGAGTATCCGATTTGGTCGAAACTTGGTACATCGTAATATTATTATCAAACTTAGATTGAGTTCGGAGATGGGCAATATCATCGGTCCACTTCTTCTGGAACTTCCGCAAAAGAAATTCGGAATAATACCGCTCACAATAATCAACATTTAAGAATTCAAATTCTAAGCCTTAAAAATAAATAATAAAGACTATTTTTTAGCTCACATTCTTAAAAGAAATAATAACTCAATAATATCAATATTGCCATAATCTTATTAGACACAAACTTCAATCAAATTCTGCGCACCTCCCACAAAATTTGAAGTAGCTATTATGAACATAACCAAATCTAACGTAAGACCACAAAAGTTGGAAGCTCCGTTGAAAATTTATCAAAAAACAAACAAAAAAAAAGAAATAATAATGGCAGTGTTGTAATCATATTTTACGCTTAATGATTTTACAGAATTTGAGAATTGGTAATTCACGCTATTGAAAAATGCATGTGTAGACGAGTGTGTGTTGATGAAGGCAAATATAGATAAAACAATACCAAAATAAACAAACTTTTTAATACCATCAAATTTATTTATTTGGCAGATCAATGAACGGGGCGAGCGAAGAAAGCTAATATATTGAAATTTTGGGTACTGGACACTACTGATCAGAATATGCGAAATATGAGTTACTTCCTCGTCTACCGTACCGTCTGTCTGTCTGTTGAAATCACGATACAGCCCACATTATTTGACGTAGAGCGCCAAAATTTAGCAGAGCACTTTGTATTGTGTCTAGGCTAGTTGGTATTGAGAATGAGATATATCGGTCCACGTTCTGGTATAGTCCCCTTATAACGGTACCTCCCGATATTTGGTATTTTGATGATTTATGCCACATTTTTTCACGGATATGTCTGAAAAATGGTATTTGTAGGTCATAACAGGTCCCTGTGCGTGTGGCATAACATTGCATGTATAGGTCCACGTTTTGGTATAGCCCCCATATAAAGGTACCTCCCGATATTCGGTATTTTAATTTTTTTCCACATTTTTTCACGGATTTGTCTAAAAATTGGTATTTGTTGGTCATAATGGGTTCCAGCTCCGGTGGCCAAACATTGCATGTATAGGTCCACGATTTGGTATAGCCCCCATATAACGGTACCTCCCGATATTTGGCATTTTAATGGTTTTTGCCACATTTTTTTCACTGATTTGTCAAAAAATTGGTATTTGTGGGTCATAATGGGTCCTAGTTCGTGTGGCGAAACATTGTATGTACAGGTCCACGTTTTGATATAGTCCCCATATAACGGTACATCCCAATATTCGGTATTTTGATGATTTTTGAGACAGTTTTTCAAGATTTTCTCTGAAAATTGGTAGTTGTCGATCATAATGGGTCCCAGTTTGTGTGGCGAGTCATTGTAATTATAGGTCCACGTTCTGGTATAGTCCCCTTATAACGGTACCTCCCGATATTCGGTATTTTGATGATTTATGTCACATTTTTTCACGGATATGTCTGAAAATTGGTATTTGTAGGTCATAGCAGGTCCCTGTGCATGTGGCATAACATTGCATGTATAGGTCCACGTTTTGGTATAGCCCCCATATTTGTTGGTCATAATGGGTTCCAGCTCCGGTGGCGAAACATTGCATGTATAGGTCCACGATTTGGTATAGCCCCCATATAACGGTACCTCCCGATATTCGGTATTTTATTGGTTTTTGCCATATTTCTTCTAATGTTTCCTTTACCCTAAGGTGGAGGGTATTAAAAGTATGGCCCGACCGAACTTAATGTTTTTTTTACTTGTTTTATATTTGGCTGGAAAACCACAAGTGGCTATCGTTAGAGCACTCCATTATTTAAATGTAAATAAATAAATTTGTGTCTCGTACCATCGCTCGTTACCGTCGTGATACTGGTAGCGTAGCCCGACGTCGAAAAGTAAAGAAGCGACTTGATCGAAACCCGCGTCGCAGTGGCCGAAAAATGGCTCGGGAGCTGAACATATCACAATTCCATTCCATTCGGCAAATATTGAAAAGTGAGCTTGGGATAATGCCATTAAAATTCCAAAAAGTTCAAGAACTTACACCGCAACAGAAAGAAAATAGACTCAAAAGAGCTAAAGAGTTGCTTCGCTTGGCCGAAATTGGTGAACTTCCGAACATTCATTGTCCAGCAGTTTGTAAACAAACAAAATGAAATTATCGTATTTACTTGCCAAAGAGGTCAGCTGAAAATGTGTACCTTCGGTTGGCCACCAGAACTCAAGCGCCGTGGCATCAGAATAACTGCCGCATATTATCGCGAAAATATTCTGGAGGATGTATTAAAGCCTTGGGCACGCAAACATTTTGGCCGCAGACCTTGGACATTCCAACAGGTCTTAGCACCATCGCACTCAGCACGTGCCACCCAAGAATGGTTACAAAATGAGGTTCCTCGCTTCATTTCCAGCGCACAATGGCCACCAAAATCACCGGATACCAATCCGTTGGACTATTGTGTCTGGAGTATTTTGGAAAGCAAGGTTGGCACTAAACTAATACCAAAGTGTCGATCACCTCAAACAAACGCTTCGCCTGGAATGGGCCAAAATACCGCTGAGCAACATTCGGGTAGCGTGTGACGGTTTCATTGGTCGTTTGAAGGCCATAATTTGTGCCAAAGGTGACGCTGAAAATACGCTTTAGTCATTAAAACAAAACATTATAGTTTTAAGCATTTCTTTCTTCACTTCAAAATTGTAAATTTTCGTGTTAAAAAAAACAAAGACTCAATAAATTTGAATTGAATTGAAAAAAATTGCTTTCATTCAAGAAAAATTAAAAAAAAATGTAAAAAATATGGCGTTTGACTTTGTTGCAGTTTTTTTTTTATCTCATCCTGTATATGTAATATTAGACCAAATTGGATAGATTTTTTCATATTCAACTCGAGAAATTCGGTCCGGTATATCTATTGTTTTTATATAAAACTGACCGGTTTCCAGTTCACCTCCATTTATTTTCACTAATTCTTTCTCCTCTCCAGTACACCACATCTCTCTCTATCAACCATTCATCCCATGCCCCCACCTTTCATTGTGGTTTCGTTGGCCTATAAAATTTCGATTAAATCAATTTTTCTTTTCAATATATAAAATAAAATTACGTTAAAACTTCACGACATAAAACAATAATCAAACGAGAAAAAAAATATATATTACATCATAATTTGCATATTTGATGACAGTTTGGCTGACAGTCAGTCTGGCTGTTAGTCAGTCGGTAGTCGTTTGTTTTATTTCATCTAAAGCTAATGCCGTTCGGTTTTTTTTTGCATTTTCTATTGTCTTATCGCTTGATTAGTGGTTTCTTATTTGAATGAGTTGGTTGGTTGGTAGATTGGGGTTTTTGTTGTTGTCGTCGTCAGCAAATTAAGTTAAATAATCACTCATCGATGATGAAGTTTTGAAATAACGAAAATGTAAAACAAAACTCAAATTGAAAAAAAAAAATGAAGTCCATTCGTGCCAGAGAGTGTGTCATACAAGTTTGCATTTATGCATCTATGTAAATATTTGTTGAAATTGCGATCGTTGGCGGATTTAAACATAAATCAATGATAATTAGTGTTAATTGGTGCAAGACTTTAGTTTGGCCAACATTAGTGGAAGCGAGGAGCGTTGCCACCAACAGAAGGCCAAAGTGAAAATTATGCAATTGTAAATGGGATTTTATGCAAATTGGGTATTGTGACCCAGCAAAAAAATGAGAGGCTTATTAACTACTTTTAGCATTACTAGTAATGACAATAACATGGCCTTTGCATTACCAGTAAGCTATATAATAATGAGTTATTGCCATAACATTTGCGAGGCAAAATAACTTTTTTTTTCAGAACAAATAATGAGTAAGGGCGGCACAGATTGAATACGCCCCACTCAAAACCTAAGGTCGTGATTTCCAGCTTCTGGCGCACAGATTTGATCCCAATAACAGATAAACCAAAAGTAAAGAAAGTCCTAAAGTCGGGCGGGGCCGATTTTATGATACCCTACACCACTTTGCTAATTTAGTTGAGCTCCATACAACAACTAAAAGTTTTTATGGGAGAATTCAATCATACACGCTATGATTATACCCTACAACAGTATGTGTTGGGGGTATTATAAGTTTGATTGGGCCAAAAATTATGTAACACCACGAAATATTGATTTCCCACATAGGAAAGTATATATGGATCTTCCTAGCTCGACGAGCTGAGTCGATCTAGCTATGTATGTCCGTCCGTCCGTCTGTCCATGTTAATTTGTAATCACTCTACAGGTCGCAATTATGGTCCGATCTTCACGAAATTTAAAATGGAGGTGGGGCTAGGGTCAGAATAGAACCCTATTTCTTTTGGTGATGATCGCATAATATTTAGAGGTTGAAATGGACCAAAAACTGAAAAAATTCCTGATTTTGCACTTGCTCTACAGGTCGCAATTATAGACCAATCGACGCGGAATTTCGCATGTAGCTAGAGTTTAGGGCTGGCAAGAAGCCTACCCATTTGGGTGGTCATCGGATAATATTTAGCGGGTAAAATAGACCATATCTTTTTTGTTGAAAAAAAAACAAAATTTTTCATTAAACCGCGAATGTTTAATTTTTCATTAAACCCGGCGAAATCACAAAGCCATGACAAGGTTACTTCTGATCTTTACATTGATGTTAACATCCAACAAAACGGATATATAGAAAATATGTGCGATATATATGTTTATAAAAGAAGATATGCTTGAAAAATCTCTTATATGTCGAGAACGGCTGAACTGATTTCGACAGTTCTCATTAATTCAGAATGGCCTCTTGGCAGGAAAGAAAAAACGTCTAAAAAAATCGCATAAAAATATCTCTCTAAAGATGAAAATATTGATTTTGTAAAATTTTCTCACATTTTTTCAATTTTGTCATATTTTTGGCATATTTTCATTTTGAATTAAACATTTGGTAATATTTCTACAGCTAACAAAACTAAGTAGTTAGGATATCAGTATATCATATACAGATCGCATTTATGGCCCGATCCTTACGAAATTTTGCATGGAGATAAGATGAGGGTCAGAATAAAAGCCTATTCTTTTTGGAGATGATAGCCATATATTTAGGGGTTGAAATGAACCAAAAAACTGCAAAATTGTCAACAGGTCGTAATTATGGGGGTTGCCGGACATTGCAAAAGCCAAGCAGTTTTGGATGGCCATCCAAAAATATTCAATGTGTGAAGGTGTTTGCCAACTTTTATAGACAAAATACGAAAATTTCCATTCCACTGACTATTTGGAGAGTTCACAAATACAGGAAAGACGCACTTCTGACTATTTCGTTAAGGCTGATTTCGTTGAAGAATATAGTCAAATGTCTGTATCTCATATAGATGCGTTTCAGTCAAAAACCAATAATAAATGTTAATCTTTTGCCACTTCTGAGAGATTATAGGTCTTTGGGAAATATTAGTTCCAGATCTAGGATGACCATTTACGTGCAACATCTACAAATAAATTGGAAATGAGCAAATTAGTTTAAGTTGCTATTATTCGAAAATTAGAGAACGGAACCTGATGGTTTTCTTTTATTATTTGTCACAATATCTTGTGGAATTCTTTCGAGTATCTCGCCTATATAAACTGTATCGTTTATTATAGTGTTGTAGGGTATTCAACGGTCTGCCCCGCTCGACTGTAGCCTTTGCTTACTTGTTATAATTATAATTGAAAGTTCAAAGGACTAAATATGCCGAAGCATTTATACCTTTTAAATTCGGAATTGTATTGCCCATTTGGTGCACAATTAATTTGAAATCGGATAAAGATATATATGGTAGCTATATCCAAATCTGAACCGATCTCGATAAAATTTGGCAAAGACATTTCTGAGCTGTATTTGATATATTTCCCTGAATATTGTTGTTACGGAGTGCATATTACGGCTGTGGGTAACAAATACAAAAAATCGGATGAACAATATATATGGGAGCTATAGCTATATCTGAACCGATCTTCACCAAATTTGGCATACTACCTTCTAGACTCAATTCGGTCGTAAGTGTCAAATTTCATCTAATTTGGGCAAATATTAGACGTTTGGTGCACAATCAAATATAAACCGGACGAAGTTATATATGGGAGTTATATCCAAATCTGAATCGATCTCGATAAAATTTTGCGAAGGTATTTCTGAGCTGCATTTGATATATTTCCCCAAATATTGGTGTTACAGAGTGCATATTACGTCTGCGGAGGACTAAAATAACAAATCGGATGAACAATATATATGGGAGCTATAGCTATATCTGAACCGATTTCTATCAAATTTGGCATACTTATTTTCAGGCCTAATTTGGTTGTATGTGCAAAATTCCATTCGGGCTGATATTACACGTTTGGTGCACAATAAAAAGCAAATCGGACAAAGATATATATGGGAGCTATATCTAAATTTTTACCGATTATCTCCAATTTCAATAGGGTTCGTCCTTGGGTCAAACAAATGTTGTTTGGAAAATTTCATCTCAATCGAATAATAAATGCGGCCTGCATTTTGTTCACAAGAATACATGGACAGACGGACGGACGGACAGACGGACTGACATGCATAAATCAACTCACAAAGTGATTCTATGCAGATCATCAAAAGGAACTATGGGTCTATCTCGTTTCCTTTTGCCTGTTACAAACAAATGCACAAAGTCATAATACCCTGACCACCTTGTGGTGTAGGGTATAAAAACATACAAAGCCGCTTAGCAATAAATAATGTTCGTAACAGTGGCTACAGCTGGTGGCCACCTATCGATCAGGAAAATTCAAGTTTAAGTATCTAAAAAAATTATCAGACAATAGAGAAAAAATTTACACTTCTTTTACAAAGACTACAACAATTTCACCCATTAAAATAAACAGCCGTCTGTAATTTCTTATCTATTGTCTAGGTCATTGTCTGGAGGAAATGCGTTAACCCAAAAATAAAAACAATATGTGAAAACAAGTAAAAAAGCAACAAGTTCGGTCGGGCCGAACTTTGAATACCCTCCACCAATTGGAACGAATTTGGAAATTTTCAAAAAAAAAATATAATAATAAAGAAATAAATAAGAATCCGTTTAAAATTCTACTAAAATCTTAAAAATACCGATTATAGCCGTTATAATAGGGTTTATACGAAGATGTGGACCTGCATAGGCAAATTTTGTCATAGACCATTAAAATATTCAAATACGAAAGTTGTAAAACAATGCGGTGAATAACGTAGCTAAAATCGTTAAAATACCGAATATAGGGAGGTACCTATATATGGGGCCTATACGAAGACTTGAACCCGTATAAACAGTTTTCTGTCGTAGACTGTAGGTAGTTCCCATTACGAACTCTAAATACGAAATTTGAAACAATTCCGGTGAATATTGTACGTAAAATCGTCAAAATACCGAATATCGGGTACCGATATATGGGACCTATACGAAGACCTGAACCCTCATAGACAATTTTCTGTCGCAAGCTGGAGTACCCATTAGGAACTTCAAATACGAAATTTGGAGTAACACCGGTGAATACTGTCCCTTAAATCAACAGAATACTTAATATAGGGAGTTACCGATATATGGGACCTATACGAAGACCTGAACCCTCATAGACAATTTTCTGTCACAGGCTGTAGTACCCATTAGGAACTTCAAATACGAAATTTGGAACAATATACCGAATATAGGGAGGCTATCGTTATATGGAGGCTATACGAGGACGTGGGCCTGCATAAACAGTTTTATGTTATAGGCTGTAGTACCCATTACGAACTCTAAAAATGAAATTAAAAACAACTCCCGAGAATAATGTCGCTAGAATCATCAAAATACCGAATATCGGGGGTACCGTTGTATGGGGCTATTCGATATCGTGGACCTGCATAGACAATACTAATCCAGGGGATAAAGTACTCAGAAGAAACTCCCTATGTAGAGTGTAAATAAATCATTTGTGTCTCGTACCATCGCTCATTACCGTGATACTGGTAGCATAGCCCGACGTCAAGGAAGTGGATGGAAGAAAACAGCAATATCAGCAGAAATGATTCAAAAAGTAAAGAAGCGACTTGATCGAAACCCGCGTCGCAGTGGCCGAAAAATGCCTTGTGAGCTGAACATATAGCAATATTCCATTCGGCAAATATTGACAAATGAGCTCGGGGTAAAGGCATCGAAATTGCAAAAAGTGCAAGAACTTACACCGCAACAGAAAGAAAATAGACTCAAAATAGCTAAAGAGTTGCTTCGCTTTTCCGAATTTGGTTTTCTCCGATGAGAAAACATTCGTCGTCCAGCAGTTTGTAAACAAACAAAAATTATCGTGTTTACTTGCCAGTGAGGTCAGCTGAAAATGTCCAGCTTCGGTTGACCACCAGAGCTCAAGCGACAGTCATGGTGATGGTGTGGGCCGCCATAACAGCCGATGGTCGCTCTCCGCTCGTATTAATCGACCGTGACATTAGAATAAATGCCGAATATTATCGCGAAAATATTCTGGAGGGTGTATTAAAGCCTTGGGCACGCAAATATTTTGGCCGCGGACCTTGAACATTCCAACAGCAGTCAGCACGGGCCACCCAAGAATGGTTACAAAATGAGGTTCCTCGCTTCATTTCCAGCGCACAATGGCCACCAAATTCTCCGAATATCAATTCGTTGGACAATTGTGTCTGGAGTATTTTGGAAAGCAAGGTTGGCACTAAAAAATGCCAAAGTGTCGATCATCTAAAGCAAGCGCTTCGCCGGGAATGGACCAAAATACCGCATAGCAACATTCGGGCAGCGTGAGACGGCTTCATTTGCCGTTTGAAGGCTATAATTCATGTCAAAGGTCACCAATTCGAACAAATCTGCACTTATTCTAAATTTTATGCTATTTTCGAGATTTTTTCCTTTCATGCAATAACATTTAAAAAATTTAAAACTTATGGCATTTGACTTTGTTGCAGTTTTTTTATCTCACACTGTATAGCCCATCTTCGAACTTCATCTGCATGTAGAGAAAAGACTGATCTGTGCAAAATTTTAGCTTCCTATCATTATACGTTTTGACTCTAGCCTGATTACAACAGACGGATAGGGCTGAATCGTCTTAGAATTTTACGCTGTTCAAGAATCCATATTTTTTGCTAGGTCT
The DNA here is from genome assembly GCF_030504385.1 of Musca domestica. Taxonomy (NCBI): domain Eukaryota; kingdom Metazoa; phylum Arthropoda; class Insecta; order Diptera; family Muscidae; genus Musca; species Musca domestica. The sequence continues at coordinate 6,466,582 of NW_026712336.1, read as the reverse complement.
AAATATATTATTTCGATGAGTTACAAACGGAATGACGAACTTAGTATACCCTCCATACAATGTATGGTCGAGGGTATAAAACAACCACCCCAAGTGATTATTACAAAATTATTACAACTTGATTATAGCCGATTATAAATTCATTATGATTTTTGCTTACATTATTGAAATACAAAATTCAACGGCGATGACGTCTATTTAAATAGCACAAAATCGTTTGGAGGAGGGAGAAAAAGTGAGTAACTTGTGTTTCTCCATTATAGCACATGTTGCATACATATTCATAATTTCTTGTTGTTGTCATATTGAGAAAGATCTACTCTTTAACAAATTTATAAAATATCAGGTTTTTCATTTACATCTGTCTTGTTAAAAAAAACCGTTACATTTTTAGAAGAAATTAACATAGTTTTATGGGCGATGGGAGTAAAAAGAAACGTGTCGTTCATCGTTGGGTGGCTACTTCGATTATTAGGTGTTCATTATTCAAAACAAAAAAACGATATTATTTGTTGCAACATATTTGTGAGATTTTTATGATTTTTTTATCATTTTGGCAGGGGAATCTTTTTTTTTTTTGGTAGCCTAAAAATGTAAATTGCGTGAGTTGATGCTGATGGGGGCATTTTAACGTCTAAAAATCATTATAAATTATGTTATTTAACAGTTTCATTTTTATGGGAGCGTGTGGACCTATTACATGCCGGTTTTTTGAATCTGTTTTCCAAAAAGAAACTGATGGGAATTTGTTTCAGAATACATAAATAGAAATCTAATTTAATGAAAAACAGGCAATCTTTATATATTTTTAGAATTTCCTATAAAAAAGGACGTTTATATCGGGCATTTGTACAGGCTCCGATATATAACATTTCCTTTACAAACTAGTTTTATAGGGTGAGTTAAAAAACTGCAACAAAGTAATAATAATATATAATTTTTACTTTTTTTAAAATTTATTGAATGAAAGCAAAAAATGTCGGAAATAGCATCAAATTTTAGAATACGTTTAAATTTGTTCGAATTGGTCACCTTTGGCATGAATTATGGCCTTCAAACAGCCAATGTGTTTACTTCATTCAATAAAATTTAATAATTATGGTGTTTGAATTTGTTGCAGTCTTTTTTATCTCACCCTGTATGTTTCATCCGATTTGGTGTTAAAGTCCATCACATATGCTCTCCACAACCATAATCGTAGGTACCAGATATCAGATACAGCTCAGAAAAAGTGTTTAAAATATTGTCAAGATCGGTTCAGATTTGGATATAGGATATATTCTTTTCCGATATTAGGTTCATTGTGCACCAAATGGCTAATATTAGCTCAAATGGACTACCTCAGTCAAATTTTATGGAAATCGGTGCAGATTTTTTATAAAGCTTCGATATATATCTTCATTCGATTTAACGGTATTGCTCACCATATATGTAATAACAGCCCAAATTGAATAGATTTCTTTATATTCAACCGAATTTTACCATTACACGGTCCAATATATCTATTGATCCAATGAATATTTCTATACCCTCCACCATACATACTATGGAGGGAATATTATGTTATGATATTATGAAATAATAATTTTAGACCCACCAAAGTATCTTGGTCACCGTAAAATTCTAAGACGAAGGGCAGGGCTACCCTTCGATCCGTCCGTCTGTTTGTCCATCTGTTGTGATCACGCTAGAGTCAAAACGAATTAATATATGAAGCTAAAATTTTGCACAGATCTGTCTTTTGTTTAAAGATGGGTTCGAAGATGGCCTATATCGGTCCACGATATCATATAGCCCCCATATAACGGTAACCCCGATCTTCGTTATTTTGATGATTTTTGCCACATTTTTCAATGGAATTGTCTGAAAATCCACACAATGATAACTTGTGAGCACTTTATTTCTTGGAAGAGAATTATCTATATAGGTCCACGATATCGTATAAGAGTACCCCCCGACATTCGATATTTCGATGACTTCTGCCAAATTTTTAAATGGAATTGTCTTAAAATCCACAAAAGGAGGTCCATGTCAGTATATTACCCCCTGAAAGAGAAATAGCTATAAAGATCCACGAGATCATACATAACGGGAGGAACCGTTATGCTCCCGATGTTCGGTATTTTGATGATTTTAGCCACATTTTTCAATAGAATTATCTGAAAATACACACAAGGGATACCTTCTGAGTACTTTATCCCCTAGAAGAGAATTGTCTACATAGGTCCACATTTTATTATAGTGCCCATGTAACGGTAGCCCCAGATATTCGATATTTTTCATGATTTTTGCGACATTATTCACCGGAATTGTTTCAAATTTCTTATTTGAATTTTGGAACCGTTACTACTGCCTATGACAAAAAAATACTTATGCAGGACCACGTCTTTGTATAGCCCCCCATATAACGGTTTTCATATGAGTGGAATTTTTCAACAGTTTTTTTTTTTTTTTTTTTGAAAATTTTCAATTTTCTTCCATATGGTGGAGGGTATAAAAATTTCTGCCCCGCCAAACTAAGCTGTTTTTTTTACTTGTTTAATAAAATTCTTATCGAAGTCATATCATGTACAGCAATGTTATTTGGTTCATATTTGGTATGACCTACTTAACATAAATTCCCCATAAGATTTTTTTTGTTACGGGAGCTCTATTAAATACGCATGGTGGTGTAGGGTATCATATAATGTGCCCCGACCGACTTTTGACCTTTCCTTACTGGACCCCTCTTGGGAGCTTTAACCTGCTATAATAAACTGATCTATGCTTCAGTTATGTTTCCAAGGAACATCGATGGAATAGCTACCCTTCTTGTACAAAAACTATTTGAAATCATACAATACTGACCTTCTCAAATAATGTTAATTTCTTCAGAAATTGTCACACATTTGTTGTCAAGGGTGTTAATTACCCGGCTGCCCTAGACTGAGAAAATCCCAAAACAAAATTTGTCAAAATTAGTTTTTGGTTGAATGAGTTGCGAGGTTGCTTCGGTCGGTCGTTGGTGGTTGGTTAGTTGGTGTGAATTTCATTCTAGCCTGAATTGTTTGTTACATTTGTGTATATTTGTTTTTTTTTTTATTTTATTGTTGTCTTACATTTATCTCGTGTCATTGGCAACTCCATAGAGAAAACAACAGCAACAACAACACGAAACAAAAAAATAATAATTAAAAAGTCACAGCAATTGTTGGGGCCAAGTGTTGGCTTTTTGTTGCTGTTGTTGTCTTTGTTGTTCTTTGTAAAACATTAGAGGCTTTGTGCAAATAATTGTGGCGATGTCAAGGTTTGATAATTTAAACAGAGCTGTTGCCGTTGTTGTCGTTACATTTTATTTGTCCAGACTTCTTGAAAAACCTCCAAACACTTGAGTGCAAAAACCAAAAAGGTACATTTTTATTGGAACGGAAACGAAACATTTGAAGTTGGCAAAAACAGAGAATGCCTTAGGTGGAAAGGGGAGGGTGGGGTGCCAGTTTTTAAACTCAACGTAAAAAATGTCACAGTCTTACAATCATCATCATCATCATGATGGCTATGACGCATAATTGCAACAAAAAAAAAAAAAAACAATAACCAGCGCAACAAGGTGAACTAGAATTCGTAGAAATTAAGCCAAACATACCAACAAGTTCTGCCGGCAGCTAGGCCGCCAGCCGGTTGCCTAGTTCAGCAATGCGTGTAGCCGGCCAAGTATGTGTCTTAAGTCTTTTGTTATGGTGATTGCATTCATTCCATTTGCGGTGCTGCAATAATAATTGGCCAAAACATAGGAAATACAATATATTAATATATTTTTTGTTTTTTGTTAATTTTTTTAAACCACAAATTATCTCCTCTTTGCAGCCAGGAGTAGCATGTTAGTGTATTTTGAACATGCAACATTGTTAATTCGATAATTTTTGTATTAATTATTTGTTTGAAGTATATTTATTATGAAAGGTGTATACACAGATTCTTGGGAAGGGTTTTAGATTTAATTTAATATTTACGCTACACACAGGGTGAGATGAAAAAACTGTAATAAAGTCAAATGCCATAATTTTTACATTTTTTTAAATTTGAATTGAATGAAAGCAAAAAATAACGAAAATAGCATCAAATTTTAGAATAAGTTTAGATTTGTTCGAATTGATCACCTTTGGCACGTATTATGGTCTTCAAACGCCCAATGAAACCGTCACACACTGCCCCAATGTTGCTCTGTGGTATTTTGGCCCTTTCCCGGCGAAGCGCTTGCTTGAGGTGATCGACACTTTGGTATTTTTTAGTGCCAACCTTGCTTTCTAAAATACTCCAGACACAATAGTCCCACGGATTGGTAACCGGAGATTTTGGTGGCCATTGTGTGCTGGAAATGAAGCGAGGAACCTCATTTTGTAAACATTCTTGGGTGGCACGTGCGAGTGCGATGGAGCTGAGTCCTGTTGGAATGTCCAAGGTCTGCGGCCAAAATTTTTGCGTACCCAAGGCTTTAAAACACCCTCCAGAATATTAATATTCGGCATTTATTCTGATACCAAGGTCGATTAATGCGAGCGGAGAGTGACCTTCGGCTGTTATGGCGGCCCACCCCATCACCATGGCTGGCGCTTGAGCTCTGGTGGCCAACCGAAGGTGCTACCCTACCAGTACGGTAAAGAGCGATGGTACGAGATACAAAAGATTTTTTTACATTTAAATGCTGGAATGCTCTAACGATAACCACTTGGGGTTTTCCAGACAAATATAAAGAAATAACACTATCACGCTTGAATCACGAATATCTTTTTTCTGAAAAATTCTCACCAAAATGCCAGCAGTCTGAAGTTGGTTATAGTTTTTTCATCTAACCCTGTATATGGGTGCTATATCCAAATCTTAGCCGTTCCCGATAGTGTTAAAAATCTGGTACCAAATATCATTGCTGTCGAATGCATATTACGCATGTGAGGGAACACTAAATAGGATGAAACAAAAATATATGGGAGTTAAAGCTATATCTGAACCTATTTTCACCAAATTTGATGTACTTGCTTCTAGATTGAATTCGGTCGGATGTGCCAAAATTTTGCCGATTTTCACTTTCTTCTAGACTGAATTCGGTCGGATGTGCCAAAATTCAGGCCCATTGGACTTATATTGGCCATTTGGTGCGCAATTAACCCGAAATCGGTTGAAGATGTATGGGATCTGATCCGATTCTCACCAATTTCAATAGGGCTCGTCCTTGGGCCAAACAAATTTTGTTTGGAAATTTTCATCGCAATCGGATAATAAATGCGATCTGAATTTTGTTCACAAGAATACATGGACAGACGGACGGACAGAGGGACAGGCATGCATAAATCGACTTAGAAAGAGATTCTATGAAGATCCTCGAAAGTAACGATGGATATATCTCGCTTCCTTCTCCATGTTACAAAGAAATGCACAAAGACATAATACCGTTACCACTATGTGGTGTAGGGTATAAATATTTCGTACCTGACCTAGTACTGATACAAATATTGGGATTTGCAAAGTCGGAGCAAAATCGGATTATCCTTTCTCTTTCCGTGCAGTTAAATATTCCTTTTTTAAATTTCGACCTTTTTGTGGCGATCTAAGTTTGATAATAATATTATGATGTACCAAGTTTGGACCAAATCGAATACTCCGACAGTTTTCGTGCTCCAAATGTTCTGAAACGGATTTGGTCCAGAGAGACGTGGGATCTAAAACCGTTTTTATTGATGAGGCAAGTTTTGACCGTATTAAATGATATATACCCTCTCTAGCCATATGATAAAACGTCATACGTGGACTATACAGGAACCATGGTACAATAAGGAGGTAGAACAGCTTCTTAAATCTACAGAAATACAGCCCTGAAGTTATGCCCGCTTCCTGTCAAATTTGTATGCAACAAATTGTTTTCATTTACTTAGTATTTTTCCTCATTTTTAAAATCTCGTAAAACAGCGGGAAAATGAGTGAAATGTCTGGATTTTCTTTCAAAAACATGATCTAAACATTTCTACCTTTCAATTCCATGGCAAAATTGGCGAATAGCTTTAATGCGCGCCTCGCAATTTACGCGTCTCCCAATCATTGATTTTGAAAATATTCTGTTTTTATTTTTCAAAGCAATCAATACATACACAAAATTGGCAGAAGTCGGGCACACTTAGAAAAAAATTGTGATCAGCTGGTAGCTCTACCTTACCTTTTTATTGTACCATGACAGGAACTATCAGCACCGATAATTTTTCTTTAAGATGAAGAGTTTAAAATCTCTATCTTTATATATTTAAACTTCAGACAAAGAATGCGTCTTCCTAAGATATGGAATACATAACTATGCCAAGAAGCGCCGAAAATAATAGATTATGTATTACTTTTGTAAAATATGCCACTCGTCATACATAAACATTTTAGATAAGAAAAAAATTTGCTTTTGAAAAATGACAAGGTCAAGTTCGTCAGAAAAGGGTTGCCATATTCGATTTAGCAAATGAGTATTCCTCTATTGTTTTGCCATGTACCATGGTAGAAGAATATAGGTAGACGCGTCGATACAGCTGCTGGGACAATGAACTGTCAAACCAATTTTGGAATTGAAAATGTTGAATGAAAAAATATTTCAATTTGTAGAAATTGTTGAAAAACGCGAATTATAATAGCCTCCGAATGACATATTTTAAGAAAACATATAAAAAATCTTCTTATATTTGAAAAAAACATTTAAATTTTTTTTGACATATCAATGCTCCTAAGCGTTGATGCATCTACCTGTATTTTTCTGCCATGCCATGTACTATACAAGAACTAACAGAACAGAGATTGTTTCCTTTTGATAAAGAGTTAAACATCTCTATTTTTATATGCCTTAGATTAAGACATGACTAATAAAATTCTCTTCCTAAGATATGGGAGATGTAACTGTTTTTATGTGCCAAGGAACATCGAAAATAATAGATTATTTATTATTTTTTTGTAACATTTGTCACTAGTCATACGTAAATATTTGAGGTATGAAAACAAATTTTGTTTAAAAAATTACAAGGTCAAGTATTTCAGAAAAGGGTTGCCATATCCGATTTAGCATATGAGTGATTCGAAACAAATTGTCCTGTGTAAACAACAGTATAGAAATACATTTAAAATAAAAATTTTCCGCAATATGGGGTTCTTTCTTAACTCTTTTCGTACTTGTTTTATTTTAAGAGAACACTCCAGTATAAAGTTTTTGGGCCATTGGGAACAGTAGATTACCCAAAACGGATAGTCATTCGACCCTGATATCCTTTAGAGGATAGAAAGAAACTTCTTCACTGCAGCAGCCTGATAACACCTGCGTGAATTGCATCTTATTTAAATGCATCTTCCATTTTATCAATTCTTTTGAATAATGAATCCATTTAAAATGTCAATCAATTTTGACAGATCTCTTTCTTTTATTTCAACAAAAACACAACAACTCATAGCTGCATATGTATGGACTTTATTTTTATTTCAATAGAAACATTTCCATCTATTTTTGAAAACAAATCTCCAAACATCAACAAAACAATGGAATAATCGCAGTCATTAAAATGTTTACAATTGCACCCTCTTTTTAATAAACAAAACAAACATTTAAATACACAGACGCAAAAGAAATTTGCCAAATGTCGTAATAATTTTAATACAAAATAACCCCAAAAACTTTCGATAGCATCAATGTTTATAGCTTGTTTTGTTTTCTCATCTCCATTCTTAAATTCCTAGTAATTAAAGTTTATCATCGTCATCACCATTGCTTTTAATTGTTACATTAAGTGAATCTTGCGTCTGCTATCTGAATCACGCAGTTCGCTTGTCCTTTTGCACGTCATGCTACTTAACAGAACAATAACAAAACAAACAACACTCTCGCCTGCTTAAAAAATCTTCCGTCAATTTCGCCAAAAAAAAATGTCACAGGCTTGTCGCTTGCCCTAAGCGTTATTAATGGCCGGCTAATGAGTGTCGAAAATAAAGTCCCATTTGTTGACATTTTTGATGGATATTTCCTCATAAATTTTTCGGAAGCGTTAATGTATGCGAGGAGTTATTGAAAAAATGCCGCTGCCCCTTTTTACTCCATCGTATTGGGGTATTCGTAGTACAAAAGCGCAATAACCTTTCTGCTGCTGGGGACAAGTGTATGCGCTACTTTAGAGGAAAACAATTTCTGATGAATTAATTTTAAATGATTTTTTGAGAATAAGAATTGCATCAATTTGTCACATCGAAAATTTTATAACTCTTTAAAAAAATTGAAAAGTTAAAGGGAATTCGTATTCTTTTTATGGGTAAACAATGGAGGTAGAATAATTTGCTGAATCGAATATGGCAACCCTTTTCTGAAGTACTCGACCTTGTTAATTATTAGATTCTTCTGGAACAAAGGAATCATTTATTAACTTTGTAAAATCTGCCACTCGTCATACGTAAATATTTTAGATATGAAAATAGATTATATTTGAAAAAATTACAAGGTCGAGTTCATGAGAAAAGTGTTGCCATATTCAATTTATCAAATGAGCTTACCTCTATTGTTTTGCCATGCCAGTGCTAATAGTTCATGTGTAGTTTTCGAATGACATTGTATTTTAAGTCAGTCTTTAAAGATCAAATAATAATCAAATGACCGGCTGAATGTTTGCAAAAACTTCACAATACCTGCTATATGGATTTTCTATACAATGAATTCCAACGCTGATAATTTACTGCAACGAAATTAAGGTCAATTCGACTGAAAATTCGGGATGACAATCTTCTACCAGTATTATAGCAAAACAAGCTGATATTTATACTTGTCTTAGCCTTACATGAGGATGATATTTTACTTTTTATACCCTCCACCATACATTGTATGGAGGGTATATTAAGTTCGACATTCCGTTTGTAACTCATCGAAATAATATTATTATAATAATATTATTTACCGGAATTGCGTCAAATTTCATATTTGAAGTTCGTAATGGGTACTGCAATTTATGACGGAAACTTGTCTTTGTATAGCTACCATACAACGGTACCTCCCTCCACCGGAATTGATTCAAATTTCGTATTTGAAGTTCGGAATCGTTACTACAGCCTATGACAAACAATTACATATCCAGCACCATGGCTCAATACGGAAGGTTGCTCAGCTTCAAAGAAACTAGAAAAATATAACTCTGTGCTGGAGTCTTATAGTATCAAATAGACTTTAAAATATGCAACAGTTGTTTTTGTTTATTTTTTAACAAAATTCTTATTTTGGGGAAATCCCGCAAAACAATAATGGAATTTTGTGGTTCTTCCACAATATTAAATATAAAATAGTAGGACACTTTTACACCAAAATTTTTAAATTAACGTCGAAAATATGTACTTATTTTGCAACCGAATTTAAAATAATTGCAAATTATTGTATTTTTATTATTATTTATTCAAAACATTACACAGATATGCACAAAATGTGTATATGTTTTGACAAAATAAGCTCACAAAAGAAAAGAATTGTATCTAGGGGGTAGCTTTGTTGTACCTTCTGTAGTTGTGCCATGTCCAGCATCGCGTCTTAGTATAGCCCCCATATAAAGTTTTTTTTTTTTTTTTGTTTTGAAAGGTATTTTCCGATTTTCCGAATGGTGGAGGGTATAAAAAGTTGTAATATCCTTCCTTGATTTTTTATACGGATATATTTAAGGAATAACTACAAAATTTAAATTTGACAATTTATTGACATCAAATAAAAACATTTTAATCGTATGATTGCATGAGATTCCCTTGGAAATGGTGTCATGTATTCTTCTACAAAAGATTTCTCTCGGTGGAAGTAAATTTATTACTTAAATATCCAGTAATTGTCTTCAACTTAAACTTCTGCCCAGTGAAATAGCATTCCATTCAAAACAATGATCTGCAGATTCATTCAATTCATTTCAATTACAAATCAACTGTCAAAATTCTATCTGAATCATGCCAAACAAATATTATACCCTACACCACAAAGTGGTCAGGGTATTATGTCTTTGTGCATTTGTTTGTAACAGGCAGAAGGAAACGAGATAGATCCATAGTTCCTTTTGATGATTTGCATAGAATCACATTCTGAAACGATTTATGCATGTCCGTCCGTCTGTCTGTCCGTCCGTCTGTCTGTCTTTCCGTCCGTCCGTCCGTCTGTCCGTCTGTCCATGTATTTTTGTAAACAAAGTACAGGTCGCATTTATTGCCCGATCCAGTTGAAATTTTGTACAGATCTTTTGTTTGACCCAAGGACGAACCCTATTGAAATTGGAGATAATCGGTCAAAATTTAGATATAGTTCCCATATATATAAATTCATCCGATTTGCTTTTTATTGTGCACCAAACGTGTAATATCAGCCCGAATTGTATGGAATTTTGCACATACACCCAAATTAGGCCTGAAAATATGTATGCCAAATTTGATCGAAATCGGTTCAGATATAGCTATAGCTATATTGTTCATCCGATTTGTTATTTTTGTTCACCGCCGCCGTAATATGCACTCTACAACAACAATATTTGGGGAAATATATCAAATACAGCTCAGAAATACATTTGCTAAATTTTATCGAGATCGGTTCAGATTTGGATATAGCTCCCATATATATAACTTCGTCCGATTTACCTTTTATTGTGTACCAAACGTCTAATATATGTCCAAATGGGATGGAATTTGGCACTTACGAACGAATTGAGTCTAGAAGCTAGTATGTCAAATTTGGTGAAGATCGGTTCAGATATAGCTATAGCTTTCATATATATTATTCATCCGATTTGTTATATTTGTTACCCACAACCGTAATATGCACTCCGTAACAACGATATTCAGGGAAATATATCAAATACAGCTCAGGAGTATCTTTGCCAAATTTTATCGAGATCGGTTCAGATTTGGATATAGCTCCCATATATATCTTTATCCGATTTCAAATTAATTGTGCACCAAATGGGCAATACAATTCCGAATTTAAAAGATACAAATGCTTCGGCATATTTAGTCCTTTAAACTTTAAATTATAATTCTAATCATAGAGTGTATGAGTAAATTCTCCGATAAAAACTTTTAATTGTTATGTGGAGCTCTACTTAATTAGCAAAGTGGTGTAAGGTGTCATAAAGTCGGCCCGCCCGACTTTAAGACTTTCTTTACTGGTTTTTAATATTGTTTTCTATTTTATTTCAAACATGATATTGCACTTTCCTTGTGTTCTATTATTATAAAAACAATTTATTCAAATTGCATTAAATTTATTACAAAAAAGAATAATAATAATAAATGTCATTAAAAAAAGTTTAATATCTTCATTTCAAATCTGCTGATTCCATTCGAAATTGACTTGTCAATAATTCAAATGAAATGTTAGAAAGGTGGGTAGGTGTCTGTCAATTGGGCATCAACAACACCTTGTTTTGTGCATAAATCTTTAACAATAACAGCGAAACAATGTTTTCTCTTTTTTTGCATTACAATTCAAATGTCATAAACAATAATTACAGTTCATGAACTGTACATTTCTTTTTTAAAAATATTTTTAATAATAACAATTTTCGGTTTCACTTCTTAAGCACACAGTTTTATATTCCAAACAATAGATTAATCCCCTAATTACTTAATTGAAATTTCAGAATTAAAACAAATTTCTTTTGTTGTGGTTAAAACAAATAATTACTCATTGTTCTTAAATGATTAAATTCATACTATTTACATTCATTTCATTGACAGTTTTATTTCAATGTAACAAATGAAAACCGCATCATTTTCCAAAATTTTGCAAAAGTTAATAACCTTTTTATGCATTCGCTTTTTATAGCGAAAGTTCATGTAGGTGTAATTGAACTTTGCAGCAGCGTTTAATTTAGTTCATTCGATTACCTTTTAATTGAAATCTGAATCAGAATTTTTTGTAATTTACAACATGACAGTTGTGACAGAGCGAGAGTGAAAACCATCAGTTAAATGAAATTCAGAGTCTTATTGTGAGTCAACACATACGAAGGTGTTGGGGACCCATTTGGAGTATTTTGCGTAATAGAGTATTTGAAAAAAAATCAAAAAAATAGATATTTTGAAGAAAAAATCATTAAATTTATTCAATATGAAACAAGTAAAAATGTAGTAAGTTCGGCCCTCCACCATTTGGAATGAATTTAGAAATTTTCAAAAATAATAAAATTCGTTAAAAATTCTTTTAAAATCTTAAAATTACCGAATATAACCGTTATATTGGGGTCTACACGGAGACGTGGACCTGCATAGGCAACTTTCGTCATGAGCCATTACAATATGCAAATACGAAACTTGAAAAAAATCCGGTGAATAATGTAACTGAAATCATCAAAATACCTAATATGGGGAGATACTATTATATGGAGACTATACAAAGACGTGGGCCTGCATTCGCAATTTTTTGTCATAGGCTGTAGTCCCCATTACGAATTCTTAATATGAAATTTGAAACAACTCCGGTAAATAATGTTCCTAAAATCGTCAAAATATCGAATATGGGGGGGGCTATACGATATCGTGGAACTATATAGACATTTCTCTTTCAGGGGGTAAAGTGCTTAGAAAGAATTTCTAGTATGCATTTTTACAACAATTCCATTGAAAAATGTAGCAAACATCATCAAATTACCGAATATGGACCTAGAATAGACAATACTCTTCCAGGGGTAAAGTAATCAGAAGGAACTCCTTTTGTGGATTTTCAGACAATTTCATTGAAAAATTTGGCTACAATCGTCGAAATACCGAATATTGGGGGCTCTACGATATCGTGGACCGATATCGCCCATCTTCGAACTTGACGTGCCTGCAGACAAAAGACTGATCTGTGCAAAATTTTAGTTTCTTTGGCTTCTTTATGGCTTCTTTATTGATTCTAGCCTGATTACAATAGACGGACGGACACACAGGGCTTAGTCGTCTTAGAACTTTACGCTGATTCAGAATATATTTACTTTGTTATGTCTAAAATTATTATTTAAATGAGTTACAAACGGAATGACGAACTTAATGTACCCTCCATACTATGTATGGTGGAGGATATAAAAATGAGGGCTTTGTTCCCACTTAAAAAGATTGCCAAATTTGACCCTAGATATAAACCATTCAGGAAATAGCTTGAAATTCCTTAAAAAAAAATCAAGCCAATGGACCTTTGAGGGTCCTCTTGAAATTCCTTAAAAAATCCAAGTCCGTGGACCTTTGAGAGTTCACTTGAAATTACTTAAAAAACCCACGCTAAAAGACCTTTGAGAGTTCACTTGAAATTTCTTTGAAAATCCAGACTTATAAGCTTTGGAGAGTCCTCCAACAATTCTCTAATAAATCATGCCTAAAACCTTTTAAAATCCTCTTGAAATTCCTTAAAAAATACAGACCCATATATTTTTTAAATCCTCTTAAAATTACTTAAAAAAATCAGGTCTGTACAACTTTGATAGTCCTTTTAAATTTCCTCAAAAAATCCACGCCGAAACCATTTGAAAGTCCTCAAGAAATTTCTTAACAAATTCAGGCCTGTAGGACTTTGAGAGTCCTCTTGAAATTCCTTAAAAAATCCACGCCTTTAGACTTTTGAAATTTTGGAATCCCTTCAAAAATCCACGTTTCTTGACCTTTTAGAATCCTTTGAAATTCCTTTAAAAATCAACGCCTGTAGACTTTGGGAGTTATCTTCAAATTACTTAAAACGTGGGAGTCCAATTGAACTTCCTTAAAAAATCCACACCTATAGACCTACCTTTTTCACTATACTGGGGTGGGAATGGGACTTCCAGAATTTCAAGTGTGGGAATACATAAAGCACATATTTAGGTGGCTTAAGTCATCGGCTGGCTTCTTCGTGGAGGAACAAAGGAGTTTTAGGTTGACTTAGTTCGATTTTGGCCCTAGGTGCCTTTATTCATTTTCGAAGAAACCAGTCGATGACTTGAGCCAGCCAAATAAGCGCTTTATGTATTCCCACCTTTACGTTGAAAAATGTGATACAAATTATCAAAATATCGAATATCGAGAGGCATCGTTATATGGGGGCTATACCAAGACAAGGACATGCACAGTCAATTTTCTGCTACAGACTGTATCACCTATTAGTAACTTCAAATACGAAATTTGAAACCATTCCGGTGAATTATGTCTCTAAAATCATCAGAATACCGAATACAGGGAGGTGCAGTTATATGGGGGCTGTACCTAAACGTGGACCTATATATAGCCCATTTTCAATAACAAAAGTCCTGCATACCAAAGACACACCTTAATAAAATTTTATCAACCTTCTTCAATTCCTTTGGAAGCTGTGATTCCAACGGATGGACAGACAGACGGACGAACATTGCTAAATCGAAATCGAATTTGATGCCGAATATGTATATATTGTAAGGTCTAAAATTCGATGAGTTACAAACAGAATGACAAACTTAACAAACCCTCCATACTATGGAGACTTTTAAAATCATATTTCGCAATATCACCGATAAATAACACAATATTCGAAATTTCAGAATTGTAGCTCTAACAGTACAAATGTAAGTACCAGTATACATGTAGTAGCATTTTTGAATGAAAAATAATTAAAATTTGTATAAATTGTTAAAAAATATATTTCCTAACAACCTCTGATTGGCTTCGTATAGGAAAACATATGCATGCCAACTTATTTTTGAGGAAACATTAAAACGTGGTCCCAAGCGTTGATGCATCTACCTGTATTCTTCTACCATGGTACAGAGCAATATACAAGAAACAGGATTCATCGCCCACATGCCAAATTTCAAGATTCTAGGCCTTACCGTTTCTCCTGACATTAAAGAGAAAATCAGACAATCATGCTTCCAACTATTGACATATTTTCAATAACAATTTACCTCTTACAAAAACAACAATGTTCTTTTTGCTAAACTGTAAATTGTTGTATTTAAAGTCTACACCTTATTCATTGCACCATGCTACCTTGTTATAATTCTACCATGACCTTTCCTTTCAAAATGATTAATGTAATATAATAAAAACATTTTAGATCATAAATTCAAATTCAATTATTAAAATGTGTTAAATTCTAAAATAAAATCGATTCCCATAAAAAACCTCAAATAAAATAATGATATAAAACAATTTATAATTGTGCTGTAATGCTGTGGAATATATTAAGTGTGGTTGTCGCGTTGATATCAATTAAAATGGAATTTCACAATTTTGAAAGGTATTAAAACCAGGGAGAGGTCAATAATCTGCACCGTATAAAGTTTATACCGGTAAAACGAAATGTTTTCATTTGTCGGTAATATGCTCTCTTGTTACACTGCCCCCAAATGTATAAATTATGGATATATTGATCCCGTCTTTAATTTCATACATGTGAGTATCACCATCAGCATCGTATCTGATCTGATCTTGAATTTTGATTTTATTTCGATGTGAAATTCATATCAAGGGGTGAATGAACAAAAAAACACAAAAATATATTAAAAAGTATGGGAAAAGCAAAGGTTTTGAGGCAAAGATCTGTTTTGCTAATTCCAAAGGGAAAACATTCCAATACATTTTTTTTTAATTAAAATACGAATTTTATTTTATAAATCAATAGCTACAAAATACTCTGCAAATGTATAGTTTGCGGTGCCAAGTTCTCTCTGACATGCTTTTTTACTTCGGACATCTTGGCCCAATTTTTATCTACTATTCTCACTTTTCAAGTCAAAAATGTAAAGGAACAAATCTTTCCTTATCTTCCTTCAGAGTTCCTTTTTCTTTAAAACATGCCTTTTTATTCATAAACCAATAAACATAAAACATTTTGAAAATATGTTTTCTATAGATGTTATAATTCTCTGGCATTTTCCCTTAACTTCGATCATCTTGGCCCAAGTTTTTCTCTGAAAACAAAAATATTCCTGTATATATTTTTATATGTACATTACAATTTTATTAATTTATCATGGAATTCTTTTTGTTTTATTTTGTGAACTACAAAAAAAGATATGGATGTTAAAGGAAAAATTAAACAAAATTTTCACCAATAAAAATAGAAAAATGCATGGTGGGAGAAGCAAGTGAAACATTTAACATGGAAATGTTGGGGTTACAGTAGGTAAACATAAAGAATATAACATGTTTGGGGTTGGTTGTTTTTGTGTTTTGCTCTACAACTAAACTATGAATATTGGTAAAAGTATGGGGATGTTTGTTTTGCATTGAAAAATTACTAAAGGATCTAATCACTTTCATCACCGCCTTCTTCAGATTCTTCTTCTTCCTCTTCGGATGCAGAGGCTTCTTCTTCCTCCTCTTCTTCTTCACTTTCGGCTTTCTTTTTGGAATCTTTTGATTTTTTGTCCTTATCACCTTTGCCCTTGTCCTTGTCACCCTTGAAGATACATAAAAATTATTATAAAAGGAATATGTTTAAATTTGCAATTTAAGTTGCATTATTTTACCTTTTTACTCTTTTTATTTTCTGGCTCTGAATCGGATTTTTTCTTACCACCCTCATCCGATGAGCTATCATCCTCTGATATATATTCCTTGGACTTAAATGAACCTGAGGTATTTGCCGATTTTTTGGGTGAAGCACTTTCCTTCTTGCGTTTCTTGGTCGCTTTGCTTTTTGAGGCAGCACCACCTTCATCATCACTGTCTTCGGCTGCTGGTTTATAGTCTTTCATTTCATCAATATAACGTTGTTTATCCTTGGCTGCCAACTCTTCCCATTTTGACTTATCTTTAAGTTCCTTCCACAGTTCGCCAGCCTTTTTGGCAATTTCGGTGACCTTAATGCCGGGGTTGTCGTTTTTGATTTGCTCACGAGTATCATTAAGCCATAGCATAAACGCAGTAGTGGCACGTTTGGGTTTGTTGGCATCTTTCTTTTTGGAGGCTTTTTTCTAAAAGACAAAAATTTTGTTGGAGTTAAAAACTCAAAATTGGAGGATAAAATAATTTGTTTTAGCAAAAAGGGGAAATATACTAGGTAAAAAGGAAGTGTTTCTAATGAAATGTAGGATGTGTCGAGAGGAGTTGTGCGGCTTGGATTCTTTGCTCTTCCATTAGTTAAGTCTTGATCTCCCATTAGTCAAGTCTTGGGATAGTAAATGTTATAATTCTCTTTATATTGTGGATTATAGATGTCCTAGATAGAATGTAACATTCAATGTGGAATTAGCTCCCAAATCTTGGATCCTTTGGCCTCCCATCAGTCAATTCTTGGAGCTATTGAGGTGACAAAGTTTGGGTTCGCTTATATATATCATAGATCGTGTTTATATATCAATATAGGATTTGCTTCTAAGTCTTGCTGTTAGATTTCATAAAATATCCTTTTTTTATACCACCGTTATTGGTTCTGATCTGCGAGAACACAGCAAATTTATGCCTAGACCTGCAAACTCGTTTATTACCAGACTCCTCAGTAGAGGAGACTGGTACTTCTCCTTGTGACATGTTTCTATTAACCAAAAAGGAAAGCCTATCCAATGCTGATTTTATGCTTGATTCTAACATTTTGGTATTTCATTATTTTAAACCATTTCCAAATTATCACCAAAGAACCCTCTAAGACAGACCTCTCATAAATATTAAATAAACGATAAAAATTTATAAATCTTTCTATGTTGGATAATGAATTATTCAAACTCACCGTCTTCTCTTTCTTTTCCGTCTTCTCCTTTTTCTCTTTCTTTTCCTTTTTGGGTTTTTTCTTCTCCTTCTTTTCGGCACCACCCTCATCACCGCTACCGCCGCCACCACCTCCACCACTGGCATCTGAATCTTCCGAGTCACTGGCCACATTCGAGTCATATTCTTCGGCAACATCTGATTCATTTTCATTGGGTTTGAAATCTTCATCTGTCGATTCTTCTTCAGAGCCGTCTTCATCATCTGAATCCTTTTCCCTGGCTTCAGCCTTAACACGGGCCAAATAAGCATCCGGCTCATTTTCATTATCCGAATCGCCGAAATCAACATCTTTATAGCCACCCTTATCTTTGCCCACATTACTTATATTCAATTTCTTCTGGTTGATGAAGTCAAATAATTTGGAATATTCCTCCTTTTCGATGGAAGAGAATGTGTGAACTGTGCCATTTTTGAGGGTCACCTCAAAATCAAAACTACGTGTTGAGCCACCGCTACGGGCAAAGTTAACAGAGGCTATTTCTTCGAAACGTATGTGCACTGGGGGTTTGTGTATGTATATAAAGCCACGTTCCAAAGGATAAAGATAACCTGCGGCAGCTTTGAAAGAACAACCCACAGCAGCTGTACCGGAATGACTAAAACATAAATGACAGATTACTAAAGTTTCTAAGTTTTCTCAACCCTCTAAACTTACCCCACAAAGTTTCCAGGTCCAGTGATCTTGCGGCCAATTAATACCTTCATTACCTTACCCATTACCTCATACAACGGTCCAGAAATTTCCTTTTCCAGCTTGCCTTCATATTTCTCTTTCAATTCCTCCTCGGTGAATGGCAACTCAATAGAGGTTTCCTCTTCAGGACTAAACAACAACACCAAATAATGATAACGTGTCTGACCTTGTTTGATCGGAGGATCCAGGGATAAGACAAAGAACATCTGCCGATTATCTTTGTGTGGCAACAGGAACAGCCTCAGCACAGAATCCATGGGAATTTTGTAATCAAATGTTTTGCCATGAAGTTGAAAGAATGTGGAGAAAACTTTGATATCATAACGACCTCTGGGTGTAAGACAATGGATTTCCCTGAAGATGGCAACGGCATCACCAGACGCTGAAATAACCGAAGCTTTGCTCATAACATTTGTCTGGAACGTCTCAACAGGGTCTTCTTCGGCCGATTCCACAGCCGGTATATGAAAACGCATTTCCATTAGACCCACAGGGGCATCATCGTTTTGATGAAATTCAATGGTCACCTCGTTCTTGCCCGTTGTACATTGCGATACATGAGACAGCGGTATTTCGAAGATCATTTTACTTTCTTTGTCAAAACTTAGCACAGATCCTTTAAAATTGGCTGTACCCCAATTCCAACCCTTAACACACATTTCCTTTTCCACCATATCCTGATGATAAGCCTTCTTAATAAATTTGCCCAATTTCTCATTTTCACTGTCTTTGAAGCCAACAAATCGATAGAGATTTCCAGATTTGGTGAACACCCGTATGCCCCAATTACCCACGAATTTCTGGGAGTTAATTAAATCTATATCATCGGCTGATATAGTGTCCACTTTGCCTGTTTTACTATTTTTATAGACAATATTCTGTTCGGACAGTTTCAAACGGCCGGGCGTCTGCAAAAATATTTAAAAAATAATTAAATGCTTTTACTTCCTTGTTGCACGAAGAATTAAGGCATTCAACTTACCATTACACCTCGTACTTCTGCTGAGATATCATATTCCAGTGCATCAGTCATGTTTTTGCAAAGATAGTTTTGATAGTTTAAGGACAAGGAATTGATGAATTTTTATGAAATTTTGCGTATTTAATTTCGCAATTTTTTGAGTGCCGGCACGCTTTTCGATTGATTCTCTCGAACAAAACAATGCAGACACAAGCTTGCTTTGCGCCTTCTGCAAAATGATGGAATGAAAGAATGTCAGTTAAGAATCGCAATGAAGCAAAAAATAATTCACTGTGAATTGATAACTTTGGTATAAAGAATTGCCATATTAAATCAATGTCGGTGTTGCCATACTAAAAATATATTTTCTGCTAGAAGTTTAGACTATGGATCATGGTAGAAGAATATAGGTAGACGTATCGAATGTCAAACCAATTTTGGAATTGAAAATGTTGAATGAAATTTTTTTTAAATTTGTAAAAATTGTTGAAAAAGGCATTTTATAATAACCTCCGAATGACGTCGTATAAGAAAACATATAAAAAGCTACTTATATTTGAAAATAAATTAAAAAAATTTTGACATATCAATGCTCCCAAGCGTTGATGCATATACCTGTATTTTTCTACCATGCTATGGATGCACAAGAATTCAAGATCAAATTAATGCCAAATAAATGAAAATAGATCAAGTATCAGTTTAAAGGTTTAAAAGCAGCCTGAGCCTATCTTTAAATTATAAAGTGTTCAGACAACGAAAAAGTCGTTTTACCTGTGTAAATGGTATGTTTACACACACACAGCTTATACTTTTTTAAAAGTAAAAAACAATTCAGTCCATGTATAAAATATTTTTGGTAGACCCATTGTAGAAGAATATAGGTAGTTGCATCGACACAGCTGCTGGGACAATGAACTGTCAAACCTATTTTTAAATTGAAATTTTTGAATGAAAAAAATTATTAAAATTTGTTAAAATTATTAAAAAAAAATGCATATCATAACAAACTCCGATTTGTGTTGTATAGGAAAACATATATAAATATACTTATTTTTGAAAAAAATAAAAAATAAAACATTTAAACATTTTTGACATATCAACGGGTAGACAATACCATGAGTAGACTCATGGTAGAAGAATATAGATAGACGCATCGACACAGCTGCTGGGACAATAAACTGTCAAAACCAATTTGAAATTAAATATTTTGAATGAAAAATTATTAAATTTGTAAAGATTCTCCGAATGACGTCGTATAAGAAAACATATAAAAATCTACTTATATTTGAAAAGACATTTAAAAATTTTTGACATATCAATGTTGATGCGTTGATTGATCTACAAGTATTCTTCTACCATGGGTAGAGCATAGAAAACATCTGAATACAATTTTTTCTTTTTTCTTACGAGATTTTCAAACACAGCTGACAACTATACATTCAGAACAATGGCGCAATAAGAAAGGTTATTCAACTTCTAAGCATTATTGTGTCAAATAGACTTTCAAATATGCAATAGTAGGTTTTGTTTATTTTTATTTTTTTAACTAAATTCTTATTCTGAGAAAATCCCGCGAAACAAGAAATGAATTTCGGGGTTATTCCACAAGATTGAATCTAAAAGAATAGGACTGTACAGTTTTATCACAAAATTGTATAATTTGTTATCCATTTTGTCGAAAATTCGCGTTTATTTTGCAACCAAATTTGTAATAATTTAAATTATTGTAATTTTTATTCAAACAATACACACACAAAAAGAAAAAATCGCATATAGGGGGTAGCTTTGTTCTACCTAATTTATAAATTAAATTTATATAAAATTATTCATTTTTACCTTTTGTGGGGGTTTAAAGCTAGTCATTATCATAATTTGATTCAATGTAAACACATTATAAGCATTAATGAACTAATTTCCTAATATGGCAAGGCTACATAGTTGTTTTATACATGGCAATGCCATTAGTTTGTTTATAATTGCCGGTAGTTTACTGGCAACGCCATATAACATGTTGAAGTAGAAATTGACTATTGCACAAAATTATTAAATTTGTTAAGGAAATTGAACAAAAATGGATGCTGTAAGTAACATATGATAGTAATAATTAAATAAAATCAAATAACTACAGTGTATTATTTATTTTCAACAGGAATTGAAACAAAAAATTGAAAGTTGTGTCCGTACGGCCGAGGATTTCACAAAATTATACTACCAGTCGTTTGATAAAAGAAGACATGTAAGTGGCTGTCTTCTAAGAGTATTTTAAAAAGAATTTAAAAATGTATTTATCTTGCAGCAAATTAGCCGTTTATATTTGGAAAATGGTCTGTTTGTATGGAATGGCAATGGTGCCTCTGGCAAAGATAACATTCAC
Source organism: Musca domestica (assembly GCF_030504385.1). Taxonomy (NCBI): domain Eukaryota; kingdom Metazoa; phylum Arthropoda; class Insecta; order Diptera; family Muscidae; genus Musca; species Musca domestica. Next base: position 6,444,865 of record NW_026712336.1, on the reverse strand, counting down.
AAATATTTCATAGAGCTACCCTCGTCGGAGCACACAATCTCCACACTGGACGCTCAACCCATAGTTGATGATGCTGTAGCAGGCCAGCTAACATATTTGATACAATCTGGTGGTACTGTCAAATATACAGATCAACCTGTGAAGCCATTTCAGCAAACTTTCATCATAACCGCCCAAGATGACAAGTGGAGAATAGCCAGCGATTGTTATCGTCTGCAGGATGCTTTGGTAACACAAAACAAATAAATGGTGGGGTGGGAGAAGCAATTTTCATCAGTAGTTCTAAGATAAAATTTTGTACTGACTTTGTAAAGAAAATAATAAAAAGTAAATGTAATAGTTTCTAAATTAAAATATATAGAAATGGAATATAATTTTTTAGGCTAAGATGGAAACATTTTTGTCGAGAAGCAGACGAACCAGCTACCATCATGGGAACCATTCTTCTGTGATGTCAAGCAAAAGCTAAAACCTTACCAGATTTTTTAACTTACAATTGTCGAGTGGCTAGGGTGATTTGATCATATTTTACAGTATCGAAACTCCCACATACTCTATCAACGCCCTAGATTTTCCCTTCCTGGAATAAATTCAATGGACGTCTAGGTCCCAGTGAGGAATAGTTAACATAATGTAAGCTAATATACTCTCGACTATATAGATGGTAACTTCTGAATAAAGATAAGAATGATGGATAGATTCTTTTCCAAGCTTCTGAATAAAACCAATTTGTTACCAACATTTTCAATTGGGAATACATCCAAACTATTTTAACACAATATAACCCAACCCCTTTAAAACAAAATAAAACAATTATATTTCATATTTTATTCTTTTCATAAACGCATTGAATACAAGTGTCATCATGCTTTAAAATTAATGTCTTAATCCATTTTACTTAAACATCTAATTGGCTCCTGTAGTTAGCATTCAAACCACATCAGTTTCTTAACTTTCCGATCTTAAATACTATACATAACCTCACATAAATATATATATGGACCTACAAATCAAACAGGCATATACATGTGTATACTTAAATATATACATTTATTCCTTCTTAGCTTTCTTATTGCCAGGTTCGTCGTCACCATCATCATCACCATCTGCACCACCTTCTGTGCCGGATGAAAACACTGGTTTCGGTTGTGTTTGTTTATAGGCCGGTGCAATCCAATATGGATTTTCTTCAGCTTCTTTGGCGTATTTCAAAATGGCTTCGCGGGGATCTTGATCATCATCGACACGCTTACTCAGACCCAAATTACGTATAACATATGAACTGAGAGTGCCACCGGAACTAGCAACACGACCACCCTGACCACTTGTGATGGGCAAATCTGGTCGCCTGGATTTAACTGGATCCAAACGATCTTTTTCCATTTTCTTGCGCGACGATCCCGATTTCTCTTGGCGGAACATAGGCAGGGCATGGGGAGTTATGATTTGCGAAACACCAACAACTTCCACTTGTCGCTTCTTGCGATATTTCTTGACGGCACACAATTTGGCTCCCCTCAACGATCTCTGCTCGTCGTAGTAACATTTTATGACACCATTACCACAGCCCACAAACAATTGATTTAGCTTGGGATGCCATAATGTTTTTATGATATGCGAATCGGTGACTGCAATTCTCTTGATTTCTTCAAATGTTTGAGTATTATAGAAATGTAAATTGGCTTCTTTCTCCCCCTTGGCTAGGGATTCTCCGGTTACCAATATCTTATCATCCGGACTAAAACAACAGTCGGTGGTGTCATAACGTGAATATAGATTTGACCAAACATGCAAGGGCTGTTTGAAACTTCTGATATCCCACAGCTTCATGGTTTCATCATTACATCGGGTGGCCAATTGCTGGCCCAAATATGAAAACATAATTGAGGTTATTTCGGAACCCTTTTGATGAGCACCCCTCAAGCAATGGGTTGTGTTGACGAACATTTTTCGTGTATCCCACATTTGTATGGAACCATCGATACAACCAGCCGCAATAAGAGTGGCATCCCGATTATAGGCACACGATGAGGCATTGGTCTTTAGACCACCCTGTGCCCTAATCTTTATGACCGTGTGCTGTTCCTTATTCTTTATGCCTTTCCAAATACGCAAAGTGCCATCCATGGCTGCAGTTAGAAATTCTTCTTTAGTATATGGATGCCAGCAGCCGGAAGTCAATTGTGCCGTATGTCCCTTTGTCTTGGACATATCGGTAATATAAAGATCACCCTTGACACATTCCATTTTCTCGAAACCATCTCTATCTAATATCTTTGCCTGGGAATTGCCGGAAATGACTAAAATCATATCTCCCGTTATCGAATAGTGCAGATCACGTATGGGATAATTTTCGCATGGTTGTATGGTACGGAAACTACGCATAGACGAATCCATACCAGCAAAATCCCAAAAGGATACTTCATAATCTATGGAACCAGATACCAAACGGGCACCAGCAGGATCTCCAGCTAAGGCCAAAATGGCTTTGGAGCCATGCTGCATTTTAACTTCATGACTATCGGGGATTTTCTTTTCCAAATCTTCATCTTCGTCGTCGTCATCATCATCGTCGTCTTCGTCATCGTCACTATTTTTTGATGGCTTTTTAGATGGTTCTTTGGTTTCGCCACCATTATCCCCAGAGGCCATGGAGGGCAGAGGTCCAATAATGTCCTCATCGTCGTCATCATCTTCATCACTGGCGGGTGGTGGTGCTGGAGCAACTTCCTTGGCTTTGGCAATTTGTTCCTATGAAAAAAAAAACTATTATAATTCATTCGGTTTGGGATTAAATATAAATCGAGAATTACGTTGATATCAAAAACTTTGGCCGTCTTCCTACCGAATCCGGTCAGACCCATGACTTCTTTTAGCCGCTGGGCCTCCAAGTCTTCAGTAACATCTTCAATTTGTTTGATCATCTGATTTTTATCGATTTTTTTGAAACCACCGCCATCACTTGGCCCGGCTTGCGGTTGGCTTTCATTTCCCGCAGCCGCAGGCGGCTTACTGAGATTCAAATTGATTTTTCCAAATGATATTTTACCCCTTTGCATGGTTGTTTAAAAATTCTTTATTTATTTGAGAAAAATCTTGTTATTTTCCAAAATTTACATTAGGCGCAAGTAAGAGAAATGGTAGGTACTGGCAATATCACGTTCCAAATGAAACAAACACGATGGCAAAACATAATGCCCGATAAAAAATAAAAGTAAAAGGGGGCTCTGTTGTTTACGAATGAGTATAAAGCATAACAACTCTATTGCTTACGAATGAGACGTGAGGACAACGCAAACAGCTGTATTATCGTCCATTAAAATCATTCACTTGATATGATCAAGTGAATTGATAACAGGGAACTTTGAGGCGAAGAAGAAGAACGAGAAACCATGGAGATTTACCTAAATAAAGGCGTTGGCGATTCCGATGATACTAAAGGTGATGATGCTTGACATCATAATATGGTATATAAATGACAAATTATAAAGGAAATGGACTAAAGGATTTGAGGTTCTTTGTTCCAAATGGCATCAACTTGATTGAATGGAGTATTCAGAGCAAACCAACAATTGGCTTATAGAATTAATGACTGGCTGCTTGAATATTCGAATTTTAGATAGATAAAATTTTTGATAGAAACAACTAGGGTTTATCTCCAACATTCCATCTTTAATATAATTTTATAGAATAACGCTGACATTCCATTCATGTCTTGGAATTTTCCTGAATTTTAAACTTCTTCTAGGGTTCTTTGAGATTAAACCAGCCACCAACCGTTGAAATCAAGATTTTATATATTGTTTACAACGGTGTCTGAGATTTGAACATAGTTAAATTTGATTTTAGTTAATGGAGGAGAGTATATTTATTTGGATTTTTTTGGACATTAATTACCTAGTCGATATAAAAATTTTCGGCCCAATAAATTATCTACATTCTTGATCAGGATGCCAGTCCATCCATAAATATGTTGTATAAAGTTCGTACGAGTTCCACCAGATATTTGATTTTTTTTGTAGACATCGCACCGCATATTATGCCTCAATTTTTATGTCCTCCACCATGGACGGTAATTAAATTTTGATATTCCGTTTATAAAACCTTTAAATATTCGTCGTATATATTCATGATCAGCATCAAATTCTAAGTCGATTTAACGATGTCCTGTTGAAAACGAGATACAGTCCACATTATAGTGTCCAGGATGGTTGGTATTGAAAAGTGCCACGTTTTCGCATAGCCCCAATACAAAGGTACCTTCCTATCCGAGTATCCGATTTGATCCAAACTTGGTACATCGTAATATAATTGCCAAACGTAGATTGAATTCGGAGATGGGCAATGTCGGTTCACTCCTTCTGGTACCTTCCACACAAAATATCAATATTTTTAAAGAAAATAATTTACTGCACAGAAAGAGAAAGGATAATCATATTTTGCTCCAACTTTGTATATCCTCATAACTGCATAAGTGCTAGGTTAGGGGCGAAAATAGACAATATCGGTCCCCTCAAATAGGTAATTCCCCCACAAAGGGTCAACATTTGGAATAATTATAACACTTATAAAATGTGATGTAAGTCCGATTGTCTTCAAATCACACACATTACAATATTTTTATTAACACAAGATCTGGTGTGAAGATGGGATATATCGGTCCACTTCTTCTGGTACCTCCCACACAAAGGGTCAACATTTTGAATATCCATGAAGCTCATAAAACGTGAAATTAACATCCGATTTCGTTCAGACTTGGTATATCTTAATATTTCCATCAACAAAAGATCTGTTATAGAGGAGGAATCGGATCATTTCTTTTAGTACCTCCCCCACATAGGATTCAAGATTTTGAAAAACCAAATGCTAAAAGCATAATAAGTATCCAACTCTATTCAAATTTCACACATACAAAACATTTTTGGTAACACAAGTTTTGTTGTAAAGATGATGTATATCTTCGAACCACTTCTGGTACCTCACCCACAACAAGGGTCAACATTTTCAATACTTTTGTCTATCATAAGAATCAAGTCAGTGATTCTTTACAAATTGATATGTCTAAATATTTCTCTTAACCAGAAATCTTATATAAATATGTAATTTATCGAAATTTAATTTTAAATTTTGCGCATACCAATATTTTTTATCTGTTTTGGTTTAAGCATGAAAATGGAATACCTCGGTCCGCTATATCTGTTACCTCACGCATATTTCCACTTTTTAGCAAAAAATTGCACATAACTTATATTAAGTACAGGAAACAGTCGATATAGACAAAATCTGTCATGTTGCAAATATTTATATCAGTCTTTGGTCAGGTACGAATTGGTCAATATTGGCCAACTGCTTCGGAACCTCCTCCATAAAGAGTCAACAGTTTGAATAATTATAAGTCATGGCTGGGAGCATATATCTGTCGGCAAAACCAACTGATACTATTTGACTTGTTTTTCTTGTGATTTAACTCGAAAAAGGACAATTAAAAATTTATTTAAAATTCTGTTTATTCGTATTCGTATGCAGAAGTAGACCATATATCCCACTCGAACATCGAATATAGACATATTTTCAAATTTGTATATCCTTTTCTAAAGATGGGCATCAAAAACATAAACCTGATCGAATTAAACAATAGAATTGAAACAACTAATAATTTATTTTTGTTCAATTTTTATTGCAATTATTTTTCTAAACTTTCACAGACTATTAAAATAAACTTAAGCTAATGTAAAAACATGTACATACATATAAAATAAATTGGAATTAAAAATGATCACAATACATTACAATTAAAACTTATATGACACAATGTTTAATATACTTATATACAGTAAAAGTTTGTTACATTAACAAATATATATTTGTGGTAACAGATCATAAAGACGGCTAAAATTTTTTAAAACAACAACCGTTTACACGATTATTAATATAAAGTACTATAACAACACTAAACAAGTTTTGTGATTTAAATGCAAAAATGAATGAGGGAAATATATTTTTTCTCAAATATTTAAAAGGCTCATAAAGAAGAAACACGATGAATCTGCTACTATAGGCGGCTTGTTTGCAAAATGTTATGAAAATCTTGTTCAATAAGATTTTTGGGTGTGTTTTGTACCCCTTTATTGCCCAGAGGGTTAGCTTCATTGTGTTTCAGCTTAAGCAAATGTTAACGACGTTTTCAATTCAATTCTGAAAAATGTAAAAACCTCGTAAGACAGAAACACAACGCTGCTGGCGGTTAAGGGAAACCTTGTTTAAATAAATTTGTGAATGTGTTTTGTTCCCGTATACCGCTTAGAGGATAAGCTTCATTGTGTTACTGCTTAAGGAGGGCTGCCAATGTAAACGATATTCATGACGTTAACATAACATAATTTCGATCTCAACTTAGTTTTGATATTTTCATTATTAACTAGACTCCATTGGGCTATGTTTGAATCGAAACATCAACAAATGTGTGTTTTAATTGCTGATGAGAGAAGAGTTCATTTTGCAGTCATAAATATCACTTGACATTCGACTTCCTCGATTACAATAATGGGACATTTATTCTAATATCCTTTCTATACATAAAAAGTCCTACTAAAATTTACGTAACTAAGTAGTGTTTTGGATTGCACATAATCTTTACGAGATTATTTCGGAAATTTCCCCAAATTTATAAATGGCCTCGGGGTGTGAAAAAGTAGCGAAGTAGGCGAGGTTTTTTATGGTTTATTTACACAAATGGGAATCAGAAGATTTTATTCCCTACTCTTTCAAGCATCTTCTCACGCCTTATTAATTTCTTCCTGATCCTTGGTGGGTACCATTTTATAAGTTTTATCTCTCTTAAACCATAGCCAATTGTTTTCATTGAAATAATCTTCAATTTGTTCCAATGTACGTCCCTTGGTTTCGGGTTGGAATAGGTACATGAATACTGACACCAAAATACTGGCCACGCCGAATATTATGAACACTCCCTTCATGCTAATATTCATATGAATCATTGGGAACATTTTCGTAAAGCCAAAGAGGGCCACATTCATGGCAGCAAAGACAGCTCCCGCAGTACGTCCTCTAATCTTTGCTGGAAACAGCTCACCAATCATAATGCCCGGCATAACCATCAACGAAGTGTTGAAAGCAATGTATGCCATTAAACATACACCGGCCACAATAACATCGGCTCCACCCTTTGGTTGTCCCTCGCGGGCAAACATATAACCACTTAAAACCAAACAGCTTAGACCCGAGCCAATACCCGACAATATCAAAATCAATCTTCTTCTGATAAATAATAAAATAATACAAAATATTAGGGTACAACACATTCTTATGACTGCCGTCCATATGGCGGCCTCTTTGGGATCAAAACCGGCTCCAAATTCCGAAATGATATCAATTGCATAGAAGACCACAATAAAGGTACCCGAAGCAATTTGTAGGAATGAAAATATAATAACAATCACCAATGGTTTGATGGCAACCCGCTGGCAGCATAGCTGGAATATGTTCTCATTGGTCTTGGTGGTGGCCTTCTCCTTTTCCAATCTTTCGGCCATGACATTCATTTCCTTTTGGGCCATTATATCGTTGCCACGTAAAAATGTCAATGCCTTACGGGCTCTCTCCAGCTTTTTATGTCGCAGTAACCAGGCAGGACTTTCGGGTATGAAGAAAATGGCTAAGGCTGCCAGAGCTGGTAATACATTTCCACACCAAGCCACGGCTCTCCAATGCAGCGCCGAACCCAAGGCATAAACGATGAGAATACCCAGGGAATAGGAAACAAAGGGGGCACCAATTAACAGGCCACGAAGATTTGGTTCGGCCGTTTCGGCAATATAGACCTGAAATGAGAAAGAGGAGAAAAATGGTTAATACTGAAGCACTTCAATTCGATACTGACTGGTTGCAGAGGAGGTTTCCATTGGAAAACTTTAATTCAACCCGGCCGAATAAAAACTTAAATTAACTTAATTAATGGGAGTTTCAAAAGAAAGCTGCAATTCACTCGGGAATAATAACCCCATAAAAAACTTTAATTCAGCCAGGCCTGGTCAAAAGAAGGTTGTTATGAAAAAAAATTAAATTCAACCTGGTTGGATGGTATTTTCCAAGGAAACACTTAAATTAAGTCCTGCTGAACGGGGATTTCAATGGCAAGATTATAATTCACAGGGGTTTAATAATACCTTAAGAAAACTTCAATTAATCCAGGCTGAATTCTGCCTGGTTTAACAGAAGGTTGCCATAGAAAAACTACAATTCAACCCCGCTGAATTATGTTTTCCATGGGAAATCAAATTAAGCTCGGCTGAATGGGGATTTCAAAAATCTGCAATTCATCCAGGCTTAATAACTTTATAAAAAACGTCAATTCGACCAGTTTGAATAGGGGGAGAGGAGAAAATGTATTAACTTTGAACCACAGCAATTCAATTCTTCCTGGTTTAATAGAAGGTTGCCATAGGAAAACTACAATTCAACCTCGCTGAATTATGTTTACCATGGGAAATCAAATTAATGGGGATTTCAAAAATCTGTTCAATTTATATTAACTTTATAAAAACATCAATTGAGCCAGGCTGAATAGGAATGAATACCACTTTATTTTTAAAATTAATTTCCTACAGAAATTTGTCAATCCTGTGAGTCTGAAATTGATTTTCCAATAAAAAACTCTACAGAAATTTGTCAATCCTGTAAGTCCGAAATTGAATCTCCAACAGAAAACTTTCCCTTTCCTTTTAAAACAATAAAAACTAATCCATTTTATATTTCAGTGTATCTCCCTGGTCACGTCGTTCCATTTCTAGAAATCAGTTTCAATTGACACGCTCTTCTCTTTTTTTAGAAAAAATGTGGGTCATTCACTTCAACGTAGCATGTACGTATGTTTGTATGTATGTCGTGGGTCGGAAACATGTGTCGGGTGGGGTGAGGTGGCTTGTGTTTGTACTACTGACCTGCTAAACTATTTTGTCCATTTAATTTTTGCTAAATTTAATAGTTATATTATGATGGCCTTGAACTTTTAAGATTCAGGTTCAAGAATATCGCCCAGTTGGCATTTGATTTGCGAAAACAAAATACAAATGACGTTTTCTGTCTTGTTCTCAGCAAGCTAGCTATTCATCATAGATAGACATAATAAGAAAAGGAATCTATGGAACTTCCGACAATAGACCCATCTATCATGTTTTTTCATTGTTATTATTGTGCGTTCAGCCACAGCCACAATAATAGCCGTGGCGGTGGTGGTGTCCGGCTAGGCGGTTCTTATTGTAGAATTAATAGAGCAAATATAAACAAATCCACTTATTTTTCATCGTGGATCACAAAAGTGTTTATCTTCCACTACGGCAAGCTAAAAATCTGATGATGAATATGTCCATGACTTTTCCAGCAAGATGTTTATTTTTTTCTTCTATTTTCTTTCTAATGTGGCTGGCATGCAATTGTGACTGCCTGCCTGCCTGGCTTTTGACATGTGCGCTCTGGCCAGGCAGTGGTGGGAATTTTTTATGCTAATGCACCATCACCAGACATTTTTTCTTAGGGACAATGGAGATTTCCGAGTTGGTGGCATGTAAAGGGGTGGGTGTCTGTGTGTAATTGGTGACAGCTATGCAAAATAGTTCCGCATATGTGTAAGGTTACTAAAAAAATACTATGTGGTGGCGTCTTGATTGTGGGCACACTTAAATGAAATGAAAACTGTATAAAAAAATGAGCAACCAAATCTGGGCTTGGCTTTCATTTAATCTTTTTTAAATCATCATATAACCCTGACTGGACATTTGGCGTAATTATTTTGTTTTCGTTTTCATTTGGCATTAGATTTATAAAGAAAAAGTTCTACACACCTGAGCGGGTCCACCCAAAATACCGGTGGCAAAGCCACACAATAGACGTCCTATCAACAGCATGGGATAGGACTGTGACAAGGCCAAAACACTCCAGCCCACAAATATTGGTATCACCGACACCAATAGCGTGGAACGTCGTCCAATGTAATCGGCCATGGGTCCAGAGATAAATGAACCCACCGGGGTTGCCAAACTGTGTACACTGGCTGTAAGGAAATTAAAAAGGAATTTTTTTTAAATTATTAAAACATTAAATTTGTGGTGTGCCAACTTACCAATCCATGAACCCATTTCAATGTCTATCACAATTTCTGGTGTGGAATTTGTGGTGGCACTTCCTCCCACCGTTAGCTGAGGTAATAATACTGCTGAATAACCAATGGGCATACCGCAAGCGGCTGATAACACCAGTACGGCACATGTGGAAATAATCTGAAAATGAAGAAAAATTAGGTATAAGTTTCGCGGTAAAGAAGTGAATAAAAGAATAAAATGAAGTCCTGGTTACCATTCATGTCATTTTTTAATACAAAAGGGATATTCTTGTTAAAGATATTTGTTGTTACTGTAAATTTGGTGGAGGCTATACAAATGTTGATAGATCGACATTATATACCTAAAACGGATTTCGTCCAAACGCACATTGTTTTAACCCTTGATTGTGGTGCGATATGTCATCCATATGGTTGTACGTATAAAGAAACGTTGAACTAAACTATTAAATTTTTATACCCTCCACCATAGTATGGAGGGTATATCAAGTTTTTCATTCCGTTTATAACACCTCGAAATATACATTTTAGACCCCACAAAGTATATATATTCTTGATCAGCATAAAGTTCTATTTCGATTTAGCGATGTCCTTCCGTCTGTGGAAATCACTCTAGCTTCCGAACGAAATGAAGTAGATTGATTGATTGATTTTACTCAAATGTATATTATGTCTGCAGGACTTTTGATATTGAACATGGGCCATGTAAGTCCACGTCTTCGTGTAGCCCCCATATAACGGTACTTCCCAATATTCGGTATTTTGATGATTTTTGCGACAATATTCATCGAAATTGTTTCAAATTTGGTATTTGAAGTTCGTAATAGATATATACAGCCTATGACAGAAAATTGTTTGTGCAGGTCGACGTCTTCGTGTAGCCCCCATATAACGGTACTTCCCGATATTCGGTATTTTGATGATTTTAGCGATGGTATTCACAGGAATTGTTTCAAATTTGGTACTGGAAGTTCGTAATGGATATTACAGCCTATGACAGAAAATTGTCTGTGCGGGTCCACGTTTTCTTGTAGCCCCCATATAACGCTACCTCCCAATATTTGGTATTTTGATGATTTTAGCGATGTTATTCACCGAATTTGTTTTAAGTGTGGTATTTGAAGTTCGTAATAGATACTACAGTCTAGGACAAAAAATTGTTTGTGCAGGTCCACGTCTTCGTATAGCCCCCATTTAACGGCACCTGCTGATATTCGCTATTTTCATCATTTGAGCGACATTATTCACCGGAATTGTTTCAAATTTGGTATTTGAAGTTCTTAATAGATACTGCAGCCTATGGCAGAAAATTGTTTGTGCAGGTCCACATTTTGCAGGTCGACGTCTTCGTGTAGCCCTCATTTAATGGTACCTCCCGATGTTCGGTATTTTTATGATTTTGGCGACATTATTCACCAGAATTGTTTCAAATTTGGTATTTAAAGTTCATAATGAATACTGCAGCCTAAGACACAAAATTGTCTGCGCAGGTCCACGTCTTCGTATAGCCCTCATATAATGGTACCTCCCTATATTCGGTATTTTGATGCTTTATTCACCGAATTGTTTTTAGGTCTCGCATTTGAATATTGTAAAGGCTTATGGCTTAGAACCTAATATAACGGCTACATTATGTACTTTGCAGATTTTAAAAGAATTTTAATTTTTTTGAAAATTGCCAAATTCGTTCCAAATGGTGAAGGGTATTCAAAGTTTGGCCCGGCCGAACTTACAGTTTTTTACTTGTTTTTTTTTTTTTTTTAATTTCAAGTTTCTTTAAAATGGTACAGGGTATTAAAAATTCGGCCCGGTGAGACACTTTTTGACGGTATGTTATCCGTATGGCTGATGATAATAAAAAACGTTCCACTAAAATATTCAATTGTTGTTCATTCGCACTCCCATTTGTTTGTGCTGTGATTTCATTACTTATAGGCAATTTCACATTATTAATATCATGGCCATAGTACTGATGACCTACTTTTCGTAAATTTCACTATAAAAACATTCTCATAATTAATAATATTGCCCACAAATAAAGAGTACAACCAAAATATGAGGTAAGTTTGCAAAATCTGGAAAATTTATTAGGAATCGCATCCGATTTTATTCGTTTTAACAATATACCTCGTATATTGTCTTTAAGTGTTGATAAAGTTCATTGTGATGCGAAAAAATGATGATTATGATGTTTATTCTCATTATCATCATTATATACTGTTTTATGTCATTTTGTTTGACTATCATTTAAATCTGTCACTTTTGTTGTATATGTAAGTGATATAGAGACAAGTTACATATTATACATTCGTTTGTGTGTTAATACCCTTTTATATACAGTTAAACAGGGTTATAACGAACACTTTATATCTCCTGTTTCCACTTTTTACAAAAATGTTTAGAGTATCTCATCCTCATGGAGAAATTCACAATATAAGCATGGTATGTACTTTAACTGGTCATGCTTCAGAAAAGGAACTATGACAATTTAACAATCAAAGGAAAGTGTGTGTGCATTTCACTAAGAATTCCAATTTACATTCCAAACTGATGTCTACAGCTATCAATGTTCTCCTCCATAGCCATATATGACTGTTCACCACACGATGTACGCTTTGCCAGAATAAATGAATGTATGAACATTTAATTGATTTGTTACTTCATTCGAATTCATTTAAAAATATTTGTGGTTTCACTTTCGATGGGGGGCACGCAATCGATATCGTTACATGGTGGTAAATTAAAATTTCATAAACAAGTCATTAAATCAATTAGAGGCAAGCAATTATGTAGTAATATGAAAACGTATGAACAAAATGAACTGTTTGAGGCTAAATCGAATACATTTGTCATTATGGATTTTCAGTGAAAGACTTTGTATAGACGTTTTTTCTATAGATCTTATGATATTTTATGGACAAAAGAATTTATGTAGGTCTTCAATGGATGTTCTGGAATAGAAGACTTCATGGGGGAATTCTGAAGATCTTCTATTGAGATAAGAAAATATAGATCTATTTGTAGCACTTCCTTACACAAATCCTTTTTAACGGGTTATGTATTCATGGAAAATTGTCTATATCAAGAGGACTTATTTTGTTAAACTGATAGAATATCATTTTATATCAAGGAACCTTTCTTTAAGAAAGTATTATGCCTAATTCGTTTATTCTCAAGCTCAATAAAATTGAACATATTTGACAGGTATATAAAAAGGAACCCGGTGCGCTTCGCTACCCCTTTTGAAAATATATATGGGAACTATAACTAAATCTGAACCGATTTCAAAATAATTTGACAAATTTATTTTCTGATCAAATCCCGTCACACATTCCAAATTTCATTGGAATCAAACATGCATATCGTGTTTGGTGCATCAAATAAACGAAATCGGACGAAAATATATATGGGAGCTATAGAACAGTGTTGGCTTGTTTGTTCGGGATACCATAGTATTTTGTTGTTGCAAAATGGTCAGGCTTAATCCCTTTATTGTTTTTTTAAAGCTATATCCATGTTCATTTTAAAATCCGTTACACATTCCTAATTTCATTGAAATTAGAGATACATAGCGGGTTTGGTGCATCAAATACAAATATATCCAAATCTGTACCGATTTCAATATAATTTAGCAAATTTATTTTTGTTCCGAATTCCGTTACGCATTTCAATTTTGGAGACTGTATCTGTAATCAATCAATAGATATGTGCATATAAAATCTAAATTTTTGGAAGATACCTTCGATTATGATGCTATATCTCCAGTTCCAAGTGGAATTTCAAAAATGTATATAGCCTATGTTACTTTCATGCGATGTTGTAGTATACTTGGAAATTTCCGCTGTGCAGCGGTTTCGAGTCTATAAATTAAAAATAAACAAACATTTTCCTCTTTTATAGATATAGATATGTGATAATTTTATAAAAATCGCTGACTTGTATCGAAAGTTATGACAGATAATAGAATTGAAAATGGTGACCCTTTGTAAGTGAGTTATCAGAAAGGGTTCGCAGTTATATATAAACTTCACAAAAAATGTTTGTATGTTTGAAATTTGAAGAGAGTTGAATGCTTATTTCGCTTTTTTGAGCGATTTGATTATCAAAATTTTGAATCCTATGTGGGGGACGTACAAGATCTTGTGATGACAGAAATATTGAGATGTGCCAACTCCGAATGGAATTGGATGTTAATTTCGCGATTTATGAGCTTAACTGATATTCAAAATTTTGACCCTTTGTGGGGGAGATAGCAGAAGTAGTGGACCGATTTATCCCATTTTTACACCAGATCTTGGGTTAATGAAAATATTGTGATATTTGTAATTTGAATCGGTCTCTTACACTACATTTTAAAAGAGTATAATTATTCTGATTTACTGATATTTTTTATTTTCGCACCTGACCTAGCACTAATGCAAATTTTAGGATTTGCAAAGTTAGAGCAAAATCGGATCATCCTTTCTCTTTATGTGTAGTAAAATATTTTCTCAGAAAATGTCGACCTTTTTGGGGAAGGTACTAGAAGGAGTGGGCCAATATTGTCCATCTCCGAACTCGATCTAAGTTTGACAATAATATTACGATGTCTCAAGTTTGGACCCAAATAGGATACTCCCCTCGAGAGTTATAGTGCGCAGCCACACAGACGGACACGCGTGCGGACACCGCTAGATCGACTCCAAATGCCCTGAAACGGATTTGGTCTAAAGAGACCTAGGATCTAAACCCGTTTTTTCGATGAGACACGTTTTGGCCGTATCAAAGGATGTACACCCTCTCTAGCCATCTGGCTGAGGGTATAAAAATGTAATCAGCTGATAGCTCTGCAATACTAGGTGCGTCTGGTTACCCTAAACTTTGTAACAATCTGTTATCACAAAATATTTGCAAAAGAGTGTGATTTCGGAAAAAATTTCAGTGAGGGTTTGCAAATTCTTGCTGGACAATTTTCTTCTTACAATCACTTGGAACTCTTCTTCTTCTCCTTCCAGTGATTTATATTCGTACAAGCAATTTAAAAACATCTTTATTTTGGAAATCGCAAGCGTAATTGTTTGTAACCAGACACACCTAATTTTTTTGTACATGGATTTAGCTATTATTAAAATATTTCGAAATCGAATATTTTTCATGGTCATCGATTCTGTCATTTTTCAAATAAAAGTTCATTTAAATAAAATTAACTGATTGGCGTTCCATTGTATATAAAACTGTTATTTATTCCATATTTGACGAATAAACATTTTATCAATCTTTTCCAGTCTTTAACATTTAAAAAAACTAGATTTTTATAGAATAAATCATCTTTTCTTAGCGAAATTATACTCAAAGATAACTGACATGATATTAGAAGCTAATATAAATTTATTTTTACATTTAGTTACAAAAATTTATAATTTGAGTATAAATATAAATAATACCGACTACTGGGACATGCCGAACATAGACGTACTTTTAATTTTTATACTTTCTTATTGATTCAGTTCAAATTGTAGATATAAGTAGTAACTGTATTGTCGCAATTATGTCTCTAAGACATGAAGCTATAGCTAAGAAAAAATTTTGTTAATTTTTAATCACAAAGACAAAAGAATTTATGTAGGTCTTCAATGGATGTTCTGGAATAGAAGACTTCATGGGGGAATTCTGAAGATCTTCTATTGAGATAAGAAAATATAGATCTATTTGTAGCACTTCCTTACACAAATCCTTTTTAACGGGTTATGTATTCATGGAAAATTGTCTATATCAAGAGGACTTATTTTGTTAAACTGATAGAATATCATTTTATATCAAGGAACCTTTCTTTAAGAAAGTATTATGCCTAATTCGTTTATTCTCAAGCTCAATAAAATTGAACATATTTGACAGGTATATAAAAAGGAACCCGGTGCGCTTCGCTACCCCTTTTGAAAATATATATGGGAACTATAACTAAATCTGAACCGATTTCAAAATAATTTGACAAATTTATTTTCTGATCAAATCCCGTCACACATTCCAAATTTCATTGGAATCAAACATGCATATCGTGTTTGGTGCATCAAATAAACGAAATCGGACGAAAATATATATGGGAGCTATAGAACAGTGTTGGCTTGTTTGTTCGGGATACCATAGTATTTTGTTGTTGCAAAATGGTCAGGCTTAATCCCTTTATTGTTTTTTTAAAGCTATATCCATGTTCATTTTAAAATCCGTTACACATTCCTAATTTCATTGAAATTAGAGATACATAGCGGGTTTGGTGCATCAAATACAAATATATCCAAATCTGTACCGATTTCAATATAATTTAGCAAATTTATTTTTGTTCCGAATTCCGTTACGCATTTCAATTTTGGAGACTGTATCTGTAATCAATCAATAGATATGTGCATATAAAATCTAAATTTTTGGAAGATACCTTCGATTATGATGCTATATCTCCAGTTCCAAGTGGAATTTCAAAAATGTATATAGCCTATGTTACTTTCATGCGATGTTGTAGTATACTTGGAAATTTCCGCTGTGCAGCGGTTTCGAGTCTATAAATTAAAAATAAACAAACATTTTCCTCTTTTATAGATATAGATATGTGATAATTTTATAAAAATCGCTGACTTGTATCGAAAGTTATGACAGATAATAGAATTGAAAATGGTGACCCTTTGTAAGTGAGTTATCAGAAAGGGTTCGCAGTTATATATAAACTTCACAAAAAATGTTTGTATGTTTGAAATTTGAAGAGAGTTGAATGCTTATTTCGCTTTTTTGAGCGATTTGATTATCAAAATTTTGAATCCTATGTGGGGGACGTACAAGATCTTGTGATGACAGAAATATTGAGATGTGCCAACTCCGAATGGAATTGGATGTTAATTTCGCGATTTATGAGCTTAACTGATATTCAAAATTTTGACCCTTTGTGGGGGAGATAGCAGAAGTAGTGGACCGATTTATCCCATTTTTACACCAGATCTTGGGTTAATGAAAATATTGTGATATTTGTAATTTGAATCGGTCTCTTACACTACATTTTAAAAGAGTATAATTATTCTGATTTACTGATATTTTTTATTTTCGCACCTGACCTAGCACTAATGCAAATTTTAGGATTTGCAAAGTTAGAGCAAAATCGGATCATCCTTTCTCTTTATGTGTAGTAAAATATTTTCTCAGAAAATGTCGACCTTTTTGGGGAAGGTACTAGAAGGAGTGGGCCAATATTGTCCATCTCCGAACTCGATCTAAGTTTGACAATAATATTACGATGTCTCAAGTTTGGACCCAAATAGGATACTCCCCTCGAGAGTTATAGTGCGCAGCCACACAGACGGACACGCGTGCGGACACCGCTAGATCGACTCCAAATGCCCTGAAACGGATTTGGTCTAAAGAGACCTAGGATCTAAACCCGTTTTTTCGATGAGACACGTTTTGGCCGTATCAAAGGATGTACACCCTCTCTAGCCATCTGGCTGAGGGTATAAAAATGTAATCAGCTGATAGCTCTGCAATACTAGGTGCGTCTGGTTACCCTAAACTTTGTAACAATCTGTTATCACAAAATATTTGCAAAAGAGTGTGATTTCGGAAAAAATTTCAGTGAGGGTTTGCAAATTCTTGCTGGACAATTTTCTTCTTACAATCACTTGGAACTCTTCTTCTTCTCCTTCCAGTGATTTATATTCGTACAAGCAATTTAAAAACATCTTTATTTTGGAAATCGCAAGCGTAATTGTTTGTAACCAGACACACCTAATTTTTTTGTACATGGATTTAGCTATTATTAAAATATTTCGAAATCGAATATTTTTCATGGTCATCGATTCTGTCATTTTTCAAATAAAAGTTCATTTAAATAAAATTAACTGATTGGCGTTCCATTGTATATAAAACTGTTATTTATTCCATATTTGACGAATAAACATTTTATCAATCTTTTCCAGTCTTTAACATTTAAAAAAACTAGATTTTTATAGAATAAATCATCTTTTCTTAGCGAAATTATACTCAAAGATAACTGACATGATATTAGAAGCTAATATAAATTTATTTTTACATTTAGTTACAAAAATTTATAATTTGAGTATAAATATAAATAATACCGACTACTGGGACATGCCGAACATAGACGTACTTTTAATTTTTATACTTTCTTATTGATTCAGTTCAAATTGTAGATATAAGTAGTAACTGTATTGTCGCAATTATGTCTCTAAGACATGAAGCTATAGCTAAGAAAAAATTTTGTTAATTTTTAATCAGCCTGTTTTCTTTTTAACTTGGCAAAAATTTGCCGAATTCCCCTACATGTTTATCGTTTGAATGTTTGGCCGGCCGGCATTTGTGAGCATTATTTATATCGAGATTTTACCACTTCAAGTCTACACCAAATAAATATTATTTTTGTAATCATTGGCAACACTGTTGTTAATAGCACATTAAAAGAGAAAATGTCGCTAAAAGAGAATCATAACAAAACGTTTGCTCTTTTGGTTCAATTCTCTCTGTTGTGCTCAAAGAATGGAATAGCAGAAGGGGGAAATACATTTTTAATATCGTTGTATGTGTGTATGCCGTCTCTTGTTATTAATCATTTGGCTTCATTCATCGTATATCCCATATGGTCTAGTGGCTAGGATATCTGGCTTTCACCCAGAAGGCCCGGGTTCGATTCCCGGTATGGGAAATTTTTTTTATAGTTTTTTTTTTCATTAATGATTTTTTTTTAATTTTTAAAGAATGTACTTTTTACGATTTCTACTGCAAACATTTGCTTTTACCCTAACCTATGCTAATTTAACACTTGCACTTGTCCCCTAATTGATATTTTGGTTTTATATTCTTTTGTTTACATTTCACCTTCAGTTTGCCAAATTAGCAAAAATTTGAAATCGTATTAATTTTGGCAATGCCATTGTTAAATCGCTGTTGTTTTGAAATCTAATTTCTTTTAGCGTTTTTTGTTGTTTTTTTTTTTTTTGGTATTACAACAAATAAGCCGTATTGCTCTGCTTTTTTATCTATTATAGGAAACAAGTGTTGTCCAATTTGTACTCTACCCACCTGGTGGTAAATACCCCGTTTAATTGTTTTGTGGTCGTGTTCATTGTCGCACTGCTTTTGCCGATAGATATCCGTTGTCTCGATGCCATTGTTGTTGTTATTGTTGCCGTTTGCTGTCGGTACGATTTGATAATTGAATTTTGTCGTCGGCATTATTTTGCTGTATTCATCTTCCCTATAAAAGAAAAGAAAAAAAAAAACAAGACCAAACAAATGCACAATTAGTTAAGACAGTTCTATTGCGAATTTATAAAGTATGTAAATATTTGATTAGTTAGAAACAATAATTATAGGCACATGTGGGTGAGGAGGTTATGCAATGCGGGTGAGGAGGTTACTACTACCGCATGGGGTGGATCTAAAAATTTGTAGAATATGAGAAACATGAAAGTGCGTTATAAGTTATAACTCCGAGATTTTTCTTTCTTTATTAAGAAGCAATTTGTTTTGCAGGGCAATATCTGTTTCTAATTAGAAAAATAGTATGGAAGTTCACAAATATTAGATCCCTTTTGAAAACTCCTGTTTGATACTATAATATCTCTAACAATCTAACTTAAACTTGAAGGAGGAATGAACTTATGTATTCCAGACCCGATTCCCAGAGATTAGAAAGAAAGTAATTGGCCTATATAATATCTATTGATCTTCCACTAAAAAATCAGAGAGAGTACCTGTTGGTTTTCTAAGAGAAAACCTTGTGTATATAAGGCTAGCTTACACATCATGTCTTTCATATTTAGCATTTTTACAGCATACTTTTAGTCAACTTATAAAATAATTCTTTATAGTTGAAACAAGTTAATAAGTAACAGTCGGTATTACCGGCAGATGTATACCTTCAGCCAATGTTTGATTATTAAAATATATTTTGACTTCTGTTATAATTACTGAAATTGTTGACCCTCTATGGAGTAGGTTTCCTTGGAATGGGCCAATATTGTCCATTTCGTAGCGGATCTAAATAAATATTATATAAATATTGCGACGTGCCAGGTTTGGACTATACTGGTCAATTCGTTGACTTGATATGAGATAATTTTTAGAAAATGTGCGTGACGTGCCAGATATAGTCGACCGAAGTATTCCATTTTCATACTTCATCTAATACACATAAAAATATTGGCATGAGCAGAATTACAAGAAAATCGAACATTTATATCCAATTTTATGCGAAATCGTACATTCAATACTTATCTCAGGTTTCTAGTTGAGAGAAATATTTAGATATAGCAAGTTGAAAATCATTGCTGACTTGTTATGACATATAAAAGTATTAAAAATGTTGACCCTTTTGTAGAAGAGGTACCGGAAGGGGTTCGCAGACATACACCATCTTCATGTGTGAAATTTTAAGAGAGTTGGAAGTTATTTTCGCTTTCTTTGAGCGTTTTTTTTTTTCAAAACCTTGAAACCTGTATCATACCCTGTACCGGAAGTATCATAAGAAATAGTCCGATCTCTACCATATTTAACAGATTTTGTACTAATGGAAATATTGAGATGTGCTATGCCTGAATTGAATTGGATATTATTTTCGCGTTTAGTGGTTTCATAGGTATTGAAAATGTTGGCCCTTTGTGACCCTGTTCTCTACCAACTTCTTAGCAAATCTTGTATTAGTAGAAAAAATGGGATGTGTGAAATATGTAGAGAACCCGATGCTTATTTCGTATTTTATAATCGTTTTGATTCTTCAACATTTTAAACATTTGTGGGGGAGGTACCAGAAGAAATGGTCCGATCTCTACCATCTTTATAAAAGATCTTGTGTTAATAGAAAAATTGAGATGTGCTGAGTCTGAATGGAATAGGATGTTAATTTCGCGTTTTATGGACTTCATGAATAATCAAAATTTTGACCCTTTGTGGGACAGGAACTAGAAGCAGTGGATCGATAAAATCCATCTTCACACCAGACCTTGGGTTAATAAAAATATTGTGATGTGTGTAATTTGAAGACAATTAGACTCACATTGCTTGAGAGTTAAAAATGTTAAAAATTTTGACCTTTTGTCGGGGAGTTACTTGATGAGATGGACCGATATTTTCTATTTTCGCACATAACCTAGCACTGATGCAAATATTAGGATTTGCAAAGTTAGAGAAAAATCAGATTATCCTTTTCTTTCTGTGCAGTATATATATATATATATATATATATATATATATATATATATATATATATATATATATATATATATATATTTAATTCGACTTCTGTGGGAGAAGTACCAGAAGGAGTGGACGTTTATTTCCCTTCTCCGAATTGTTGCCACAAAACATGCAAGTAGTGCTAGGTTGGTGTTCCGTAGGCGAATACAACCTTCAATACTAAAATGCGCAATATATTTCCTAGGATATAAAATATTTTATCTCACCATAATCTTTTTAAGACAGAACTTCTTATAACTTTGTTTTTGTATTGTGTCAGTAGTTATAAATTACGTATATATATTTTTTTGATATTAGACACAGGAGTCAATTAGGTGTCACATCAGATAATATGAGATTTGATAACTATTTTGCATTTAGGTTTTGTTATCATTTTCAGTGAAAAACTATAGGCTTTATTCAGAATAATATAGGCAACAAAATTTCCAAGGAATCTTTAAAGAAAGTTTTAGTATGGGAGATAATAATTTGATTGCTTGTGGGAGAATATTTGATCCCTATAAAAATATCAACAGCCATCTTAACTTGAAAACCGGGAGAGATGTTGTTACATTTCTCCCATGTTGCAAAGTATATAATGTTGGGCGCCACATGAAATTGTGGTTTAATTTGTATGGAAAGGTACGAAAAAAATATTTAATATTTAAACAATGTTGCCAAATATGTATATAGGTATGGTTATGTATAGTATAGGTCCATATATGTACAGAGTGAGATAAAAAAATTCAGCAAAGTCAATCGCCATAATTTTTACTTTTTTCTTTCAATTTTTTTGCATCAATGCAAAAAATGTCGGAAATAGCATAACATTTTAGAATAAGTTTCGATTTGTTCGAATTAGTTAACTTTGGCAGGAATTAAGGCCTTCAAACGGCCAATGAAACCGTCACATGCTGCCCGAATGTTGCTCTGCAGTATATTGGGCCATTCCCGTCGAAGCGCTTTCTTGAGGTGATCGATACTTTGGTATTTTTTAGTACCAACCTTGCTTTCCAAAGTACTCCAGATACAATAGTCCCACGGATTGGTATCCGGAGATTTTGGTGGCCATTGTGCACTGGAAATGAAGCGAGTAACCTCATTTTGTAACCATCCTTGGGTGGCGCGTGCTGAGTGCGATGGTGCTGAGTACTGTTAGAATGTCCAAGGTAATGTTCACGATAATATTCGGCATTTATTCTGATGCCACGGTGGATTAATACGAGCGGAGAGCGACCAACGGGGGTTATGGCGGCCCACACCATCACCATGGCCGGCGCTTGAGTTCTGGTGGCCAATCGAAGGTGTACATTTTCAGTTGACCTCCTTGTCAAGTAAACACGATCATTTTGTTTGTTTACAAACTCTTTAGCTCTTTTGAGACTATTTTCTTTCTATTGCGGCATAAGTTCTTGCACTTTTTTATACCCTCCACCATACTATGGAGGGTATATTAATTTGGTCATTCCGTTTGTAACTCCTCGAAATATTCATGTCAGACCCAACAAAGTATATATATTCTTGATCAGCGTAAAATTCTAAGACGATTTAGCCATGTCCGTCTGTCTGTCTGTGTGTCTGTCTGTCTGTTGTAATCACGCTATCTTTCGAACAAATTGAGATAGAAGGCTAAAATTTTGCACACATGTATATTTTCTCAGTAGGCAGGTTAAGTTCGTAAATGGGCCATGTAGGTCCAAGTTATCATATAGCCCCCATATAACGGTACCTCCCGATATTCGGTATTTTGATGATTTTAGCGACATTATTCACCGGAATTATTTCAAATTTGGTATTTGAAGTTCGTAATGGATACTACAGCCTAAGACAGAAAATTATCTGTGCAGGTCCACGTCTTCATATGGCCCCCATATAACGGTACCTCCCGATATTCGGTATTTTGATGATTTTAGCGACATTGTTTACCGGAATCGTTTCAAATTTGGTATTTGAAGTTCGTAATGGATACTTCATCCAAAGTCAAAAAATGAGCCATGTAGATCCACGTCTTCATATAGCACCCATATAACGGTACCCCCCGATATTCGGTATTTTAACGATTTTAGCGACATTATTTACAGGGATTCTTTCAAATTTCGCATGTGAAGTTCGTAATGGATACTTCAGCCCATACCAGAAAATTGTCTGTGCAGGTCCACGTCTTCGTATAGCCCCCATATAACGGTACCCCCATATTCGGTATTTTGACGATTTTAGCTACATTATAAACAGATTTTTCTTCAAGTTTCGCATTTAAATATTGTAATAATTTATGACAAAAGTTGCCTATGCAGGCCCACGTCGTCGTATAAGCATTCGGTACTTTTAAGATTTTAACAGAATTTTTAACGGTTTTTTTTTTTTGGAAATTGCCAAATTTGTACCAAATGGTGGAGGGTATTAAAAGTTCGGCCCGGCCGAACTTACAGCTTTTTTACTTGTTGAATTTTTGGCTTTACCCCGATCTCATTTTTCAATATTTGCCGAATGGAATATTGCGATATGTTCAGCGATGGTACGAGACATCACGCTTGAATTCAATCACGAATAACTTTTTTTCTGGAAAATTCTCACCAAAATGCTTTTGTACACTTATAAACAATAGAATGAGCTGTCACTGGAATAATTTTAATAGCTGTCGGACGAGTGGCTTAGAAATGACAGCAGTCTGAAGTTGGTTGCAGTTTTTTCATCTCTCCCTGTAAATTAATATAAATACACTAAATACGATACCCTTGTATTTAGTGTATTTATATTAATTTACAGGCAGGGACCTCATATGGCTAAGTATGCAACGTTGGGCGCCACATGGGAAGGGGTTGGCCAGGTATGGAGAATTCTGAAACTTTAGAGGATTTTAAATCGACCACAAGGAGACAGGTTCTTCGATACTGAACGTATCATATGTGATTTCTGTTTTAACGATAATATTTAAATAAGATACAAAAATTAAAAAAAAACCTATCGTATCATCCTTTGGCTGAACTACATATCAAATCTGATATTGACTTCGATTTGAAAAGAAAAAACTGAAAATCGAAGTCGACTTTTTTGGTATAGACAAAAATCGAAAAAACTAAAATTCTATTTTTTTCAATGATTTTTTTTTGGCGCATTTAATTTTGAAACATGAAGTTATTAATCCGCCATCCCACCCTATTAGCTACAGAGTTTTTAATATCTCTCCAAAGACAGTCATTGAACTGAAAAAAAAACTCCACCCTCCTCAATGATTACCTAGTCTAACGGTCATTGCACCTAGAAATAACATTCATGAACTGACAATGCCAATATCCACACACTATGACTTCTCTCAATCTATTGGATGTAGGTAATGATTGACATCAGCAATCACGCGACGGCTGTTTCGAACAATTCTATTATCTGACATCGGAATAACCGTAAAAATAACTGATTATTGCAGTGTCACACAGTGTCGGGGTGTACTTCAAACCCCTTGGCCAATTTCAAGTTCATACGACAAAGATTACGACACACACGAGTGGTAGTGGAAGGGTATTTTGCGAGTATTAATCGATAATCGTATTGTTTACTTGGTCGTCAGTTATATTGGAACCAATAGCAAGTGTCCGTACTATATTTTTTTTTTGGTGATAAGACATTGTTTGGCATTTGCGACATGGAATTTTGCGCTAGTTTTGCCCACAAATGAAAAATGTGTCAACCGCGAGGAGGAAGTGAAAGTGTGAATGTGGCGAGACGAAAATTAGTTGACAAAATTTTGGCCACTCTAAAAATTATAGATTTTTGTTTAGATTTGCGAAATGATAATTTTGTTATAAAATACAGTTCCTGGACATAGAATGGGAATAATTTGGAGGAAAGTTACCAAAACAAGTGGATCACTTAATAAATAATAAGTGTGTCTATTTACTCGATATGTGATAACAAATTTGATTGGATGTTTTTTTTTTCTTAGAAGACCAGAAAGTGAGAGCGGGAGGAGAGATCCATATTGACAATTGAGTTATTGAGAGTTTCGAGGCATCTGCTTTTCGGTATTTGGAAGTTTTTATCGCCAAGTTCCCGCCAAAGTGGTTGTACTTTTACACTGGGATTTTATGGGATGAAAATTTACCTTATAAAAATTTTGTAGTACAGGTCCACGCTTTGATAAATTTTCCGGCCGTAGCGAATGCAATTTGACAAAAAATATATTGAAATCATTAAAAAATGCAAATATTAAAAGTTTTTCTTATCAAATATTCAGATCTAAAGGTTAGGTAGCAAAGAGAGGGCCAAAAATACACATTAAGGTGTTTAAGAAAATACATCCAGTTTATTGTTCTATATGGGTTAAAATCCGTAAAACATATTTATATATACATCAGATAGGAGAAATTCTGTTTTGCGATGAACCTTTCATTAACGTGAATAGCAACAATTGACGATAAGATGATAAGTTCGGTGGTTTATGAAGGTTGAACGATAAGCGTGCTACCAAGTGAGGCCGAGACCAATACAAGATGATCTAAATCAGTTCAATTGAAAAGTTGAGTGGGACTCGGAAGACTTTTACAACCTCTGCCATAAAAAAATAATTAATTCAAAAAATACGAAATCTAAGATAGATATAGAAGGAAAATAGAAGGGCGGGGGTTGGAATTCAAAGACATTGGGTCTGTAAATTTCTTCATCATTGACTGAAAAATATTTTCAGTTTTTTAATAACTTTTATAACTCTTCGAAAAAAATAATAGTCAGGATGACCAAATCTTAATCACTATTAATTTTAACCAGTCTATGTTGTGACGACATCCGTCCGATATATGCAATACAAATACTTATTTTCAATCTTATATAAAGTCTTCATATTGAAGGATAAGAAAGGATAGGAGAATTATACGTAAATACAAGGTGAGATGAAGAATCTTCAACCAACTTCAGACTGCTGTAATTTCTAAGCCACTCGTCCGACAGCTGTTAAAATTATTCCTGTGACAGCCCATTGTTTGCAAGCGTACAAAAGCATTTTGGTGAGAATATTCCACAAAAAAAGTTGTTCCTGATGGAATTCAAGCGTGATAGTGTAATTTCTTTATATTTGGCTGGAAAACCACAAGTGCCTATCGTTAGAGTAAAAATCTAAATTCTAAAAAATCTAAATCTATTGTGTCTCCTACCACCGCTCGTTACCGCGAAGCTGGTGGGGTAGCCTGATGTCAAGGAAGTGGACAAAAGAAAACAGCAACATCAGCAGAAATGATTCGAAAAGTAAAGAAGCGACTTGATCAAAATCTGCGTCGCAGTGGCCGAAAAATGACCCGTGAGCTGAAAAATGAGCTCGGGGTAAAGCCATTACAATTCCAAAAAGTGGAAGAACTTACACCGCAACAGAAAGAAAGTAGACTCAAAAGAGCTAAAGAGTTGCTTTGCTTGGCCGAAATTGGTGAACTGTCGTATTGGGTTTTCTCCGATGAGAAAACATTCGTTGTCCAGCAGTTTGTAAACAAACAAAATGATCGTGTGTACTTGCCAAGAAGTCAGCTGGAAATGTGCACCTTCGGTTGGCCACCAGAACTCAAGCGCCGGCCATGGTGATGGTGTGGGCCGCCATAACAGCCGATGGTCGCTCTCCGCTCGTAGCTCAGAATAAATACCAAATATTATCGCGAAAATATTCTGGAGGGTGTATTAAAGCCTTGGGCAGGCAAACATTTTGGCCGCAGACCTTGGACATTCCAACAGGACTCAGCACGCGCCACCCAAGACTGGTTACAAAATGAGGTTCCTCGCTTCATTTCCAGGGCACAATGGCCACCAAAATTTCCGGATACCAATCCGTTGGACTATTGTGTCTGGAGGATTTTGGAAAGAAAGGTTGGCACTAAAAAATACCAAAGTGTCGTTCAACTCAAGCAAGCGCTTCGCCGGGAATGGACCAAAATACCGCAGAGCAACAAGCGGGCAGCGTGTGACGATTTCATTGGCAGTTTGAAGGCCATAATTCATGCCAAAGGTGACCAATTCGAACAAATCTAAACTTTTTCTAAATTTTGATGCTATTTCCAACATTTTTTGTTTTCATTCAATAAAATTTAAAAAAATGTAAAAATTAGGGCGTTTGACTTTGTTGCAGTTGTAGGAAAAGTACTAAATAGTACAAAATTTGGTATTTGGTGAAGTGATAGAGATAAAATTCTTAATTTTGATATTTAGATTCTTGATGGTACCTGTGTTTGAGATTTGGCTGTGGACGAAAAGTAAAAGTACTAAATGGTACTAAATTTGGTATTGGTGAAGGAATATAATTGGAATCCTAAATTTTGATATTGAGGTCTCTGTTGGTGTCTGGAAATTTGTTATTAGGGTCGCCTGTAGCCTGAACATATGAGGTGTTTTAGGAAAGGTGCACTATAATTATGCAAAAAGTACTGAATGGTACTATATTTGGTATTGGGTAAAGGAATAGAGATAAAATTCTTAATTTTGATACTTAGATTAATGATGATATCTGAGTTTGAGATTTGGTGCTGGTTTGTAAATGCGACCTTTATTTGTACGAAATGTACTAAATGGTACTAAATTTGGTATTGAGTGAAGGATAGAATTGGAATCCTCAATTTTGATATTGAGGTCTTTGTTGGTATCTGGAAATTTGTTATTTGGGTCACTGTTCATGTGTAGTCTGAATATATGGAGGTGTTTTAGTTGAGTTTGAGATTTGGCGCTGTTTTGTAAATGCGACCTATATTTGTACGAAATGTACTAAATGGTACTTAATTTGGTATTGTGTGAGTGAAAAGGGCTGGCATCCTCAAATTTGATATTGAGGCCTCTTTTGGTATGTGGAACAGAGATATGGTGGTGGTGTGAGAAATGTGTACTATAATGGTACGAAAAGTACTATATAGTACTAAATTTGGCATTGAGTGAAGGAACAGAGCTGAAATTTGATATGGATGTCACTGTTGGTGTCTGTGGTTGAGAGAAGGAGATGTTTTTAGATACGAGTACTATAACTGTACTAAATTTGAGGGAAATAAAAGACCTGAATAGACAATTTACTGTCTTTGACTGTAGTTTCCATTACGAACTCTAAGTACGAAATTTGAAATAATTCCGGGGGATAATGTCTCTAAAATCATCAAAATACCGAATATCGGGGGTATCGTTGTATGGGGCTATACGATATCGAGGATCTGTATATACCATTCTCTTTCAGGGAGTAAAGTATCAGAAATAAATTTTATATGCAGAATTTTAAACGATTCCATTTGAAATTGTGGCTTCAATCATCCAAATCGTGGACCGATATAGCCCATCTTCCCTACATGCAGGCCAAAAGACTGATCTGTACAAAATTTGTCGGCTTTATATTTTTCGAAAATGTGCGGATATAAAAGACTTATATAAAAGACTTTAACATTATAACCACAAAAACAGTTAGGTATCAATCCTAATTGCTAGACTAATAAATATTACTTTTTTTGAAATCACATTATGATTTAGGCCCTCAATCAAGTCCGTGGTATTTAAAATGAATCAAAAAAAAAAAAAAAGCAAGAGTTCATTATTCATTCATCATTTGACAGACACCTGTTGTTATCACTGCTCTTTTGCGGTTTAAAGTAGAAATGTTTTTCTTCTCTTCAACAGCAAAACAAAACTGTTAATGAAAAAGTAAAAACAATAACAAATCAGACGACGTACTACTACTACGTTTTTTATGTTATCAATAAATTAGAGATTATTATTTTTTTTTTCGTTAGCAAATACATACATACATGCGTTTTTTTATTGAATAGTGGGAAATTTTTTTGTGGGAGCTTGTGGCTGCTACAAATCAATTACGAAGCTGGAATGTGTAACGAGCGTCAGAGAAATGCCATGAAATTGGCAAATCATTCATTTAATATTGGAGAAATATGTGTGTGTGTACGATTTTTTTTTGTTTTGTTTTGAACATTGAACTTTTGCTTTCAATAATAATAATAATAATAGTTGCAATTGTTTATTTATGTTACTAATGATTGGGGGTTTTTTGAATGGTTGTGTATTTTTTTTATTATTTTCTAAAAATGCTTAAAGGAGAATTGCTGTAGAATTGCGAACCCGCTCATGTGAATTGTCTTTTTTTTGCCTAGACCCATAGAATATCAAATAATGTGTTGTTTTTTGTTATTCCGAAAAAAAATATTCTCACCGAAGGTTAATTAATTTTTGTTAAAAACAATATCTTTTTTTTGTTTTGTTTTAACAACCTTATTTTGTTTTTTCTGCATTAATTATACACACAAATTAGCCGATATCGCAGCAAATGGGATTCCATTGTAAATAGATATTGAAAGAAGAAAAACAAATTGTTTAACGGTTTTAAATGTTTTATTGTATAAACAATTTCATAAGTTAACCGACAATTAACCTGGGATACTGCAAACATATTTGCATAAACTCGTTGAGTGGGGTCGAAATTGTTATAATTTTTAAGAAATTACTTTTTTTTATTGTGATGGTAAATTTAATCTTTGTTTATAAACAGCATATACAATGTATGCCCATCACAGATAATTAAACGTGGACTTGTATGTGTGCGTATAGCGTTTAAGCACGTGTGGGAGAGAGATTGGGGGCAATTTGGGAATATTAAACATGTGATGATATATGTGTGAAATCTTAAACATTTATGGGCAATATTTGAGAAGGTATAAATCAATAGAAGGTATAAATATAGTAGTTAGTATTTTTAAGGAAAAGACTAGGCAACAAAGAAATTAAGATCTGTTGGGATCTGTTTTTATATCCTAAGCCGCATGGCTAGAGGGTATATAGGGTGAGATTAAAAAATTGCACCCAATTTCAGACTGCTTTAATTTCTTAGCCACTCGTCCGACAGCTGTTAAAATTATTCCAGTGACAGCTGATTACATTGTTTACAAGCGTACAAAAGTATTTTGGTGAGAATTTTCCAGAAGAAAAAGTTTTTCGTGATGGAATTCAAGCGTGATAGTGCGATTTCTTTATTTTTGGCTGGAAAACAACAAGTGGCTATCGTTAGAGCACTCCAGCATTTAAATGTCAATAAATCTTTTGTGTCTCGTGCCATTGCTCATTACCGTGATATTGGTAGCATAGCCGAACGTCAGGGAAGTGGACGGAAGAAAACAGCAACTCATCAGCAGAAATGGTTCGAAAAGTAAATACGCGACTTGTTCGAAACCCGTGTCGCAGTGGCTGAAAAATGGCTAGTGAGCTGAACATAAAGTAATATTCCATTCGGCAAATATTGAAAAATGAGCTCGGGGTAAAGCCATTGCAATTCCAAGAACATACACCGCAATAGAAAGAAAATAGACTCAAAAGAGCTTAAGAGTTGCTTCGCTTGGCCGTAAGTGGTGAACTACCGAATTTGGTTTTCTCCGATGAGAAAACATTCGTTGTCGAGCAGTTTGTAAACAAACAAAATGATCGTGTTTACTTGCCAAAGAGATTAGCTGAAAATGTGCACCTTCGGTTGGCCACCAGAACTCAAGCGCCGGCCATGGTGATGGTGTGGGCCGCCATAACAGCCAATGGTCGCTCTCTGCTCGTATTAATCGAACGTGGCATCATAATAAATGCCGAATATTATAGCGAAAATATTCTGGAGGGTGTATTAAAGCCTTGGGCACGCAAACATTTTGGCCGCAGACTTTGGATATTCCAACAGGACTCAGCACCATCGCATTCAGCATGTGCCACCTAGGAATGGTTACTAAACAAGGTTCCTCGCTTCATTTGCAGCGCACAATGGCCACCAAAATCTCCGGATACCAATCGGTTGGTCTATTGTGTCTGGAGTATTTTGGAAAGCAAGGTTGGCACTAAAAAATACCAAAGTGTCGATCACCTCAAGCAAGTGCTTCGCCAGGAATGGGCAAAAATACCGCAGAGCAACATTCAGGCAGCGTGTGATGGTTTAATTGGCCATTGGAAGGCCATAATTCCAATTCGAACAAATCTGAACTTATTCTAAAATTTGGTGCTATTTCCCATATTTTTTGCTTTCATTCAATTAAATTTTAAAAAAATGTCTAAAAATTATGGCGTTTTACTTTGTTGCAGTTTTTCATCCTACCCTCCCCACAAAGGATCAACATTTTGAATAATTATAACTCTTGGAAAATGTGATGTAGGAGTCCGATTTTCTTCAAATCACAATATTTATATTAACACAAGATCTGATGTGAAGATGATTTCAAATCTATATCCATGAAGCTTATACAACGCGAAATGAAAATACGATTCCATTCAGACTTAGTACATCTCAATATTTACATCAACACAAGATTTGTCAGCAAGATGACAGAGATCGGACCATTCCTTCTGTTACCTACCCCTCAAAAATTTGAAGTTTTGAATAATCAAAACTATTATAAAAACCGAAATAAGCATTCGGTTATCCATGAAATACCTCCCCCACAAAGGGTTAACATTTTAAATTTATCTGAAGCTTATGAAACGCGAAATTAACATCCGATTCCATTCAGACTTGGCACATCTCAATATTTCCATCAAGACGTGATCTGATTAAATATAGCTATAACTCCCATATATATGTTTCTATCGATTTGGGGTTTTAAGTCCCTCACGTCCGTAATATGCACTCCACAACAATGATTTTTGGTACCAGATATCAGATACAACTCAGAAATAAGTGCCTAAAATTTGCCTAAACAAGATCGGTTCAGATTTGAATATAACTTCCACATATAACTTTATCCGATTTCAGGTTTCTTGTACACCAAATGGCTAATATCAGCTCAATTGAACTGAAATTTAGCTCTTCCGGCGGAATTCTGCCCAGAAGCAAGTACTTCAAATTTTGGCGAAAATCGGTTCAGATATAGCTTTAGCTCCCATATATATGCTTCATCCGATTTGGCGTTAATGTCCCTCACATGCGTAATATGCACTCCACAACAAGGATATTTGATACCGGACATCAGATACAGCTCGAAAATACATCTGACAAATTTTATCGAGATAGCTTCAGATTTGTATATACCTTCGATACATACCTTCATTCGATTTTACAGTTATTGTGAACCATATATGTAATATCAGCCCAAATTGGATAGATTTTTTCATATTCCACCGAATTTTTACATTTGATGAAACTCGGTCCGGTATAGCTATTGCTCCAATAAATACTTTTTAATATATTTATTATTGAAGTCATAAGGTACAAAAGCCTCTATCAAATTTGTTGAAAATCGATTCAGATTTGGATATAGTTACCCAATTGTGACTACTCTTAAACCTAGATACGCATTCAAATAAGGTTCACAGTTGCTATGATCTACTTCACTTTAATTGCCAATATAAACTTTTTTGTTACGGGAACTCTACTCAATACGCATAGAGGTGTAGGGTATCATATCGTAGGCCCCGCCCGACTTTTTGCCTTTCCTTACAGGTTTTATTTATTTTATACTTTTACTTTATTTATATTAATTTATTCAACTGTGCGTCTAAAAGTATGCAATAAAAATGCAAAAGATAAATGCAGAAAATGTCGCATTACATATGACTTTGACACAATGTGTAATCTGCCCTTAATGTGCAAGGATTCGATGTTTACAATGTATTTTGCATTATTTCATACAGATTGGATTTGAAAAAGTGGCAAAAATTAATGGCTCGGATCAGAAGAAAAACATGTTTTATTAATGCTTTGATGGAGGAAATGGACTTTACGATCGCAATAGTGCTAAGGGAGTTTCTGCCAACCTGGCTTAGCAAAGTTTATAACTGGCATTGATGATAAATCAATTACTAGTTTTAGTACTATACTCATATGAACAATGAGAAAATATGAACATAAACTGAGGAAACATTTAATCTTTTCGTGGAAATGTGTCCATGGTTCTACACTCCTTCAAGCAAACACAAAATATTCGTGCATGCTGCTGTTCTATATATTTAAATGTGCAACTTTCTCATAGCAATTCCATGAAATGTTCCAAAGATGAAATAAAAAGTTATTGTTAGGTAATCTTAAAACAAGATATCCGGAAGGCGACCTCCAAAAGTCGTATTTTTTTCCACAATGTCAACCCAATTTGAAATAATTTTCCATCCATCACAATGATAGTTCCAATAAACATGTTTATGAAAACCAAACTGCACCCAAAAATTCTCTAACACGCAGATAGAGTTTTCCATTTAATTATTTGTCTGGCCTGATTTTTTATTTTCGTCTGCGGATTTGTTTTGAAATGACAAATCGTTTTCAATTCAAACTCAAAGTGATAAGAAGTGTGGCTAATGATTTGCAAAATTTTTGATGGAATTTTGTTGTCGGCATTATTATTTGATTGATTACAATGGAATTTCACAACGAGAGGTGATAGAACTAAATTTGCAGGTTTTATGTAACTGTAATTTGCAACTATTAATAGTTTCCATAGTAACATCTGGGTTGAAAAAAAAAAATATATTTGTGAAATTATGAAATAAATCGCCAGGTTTCGCGTTTTTTATAACCTCAGCCATAGTATGGAGGGTATATTAAGTGTGTCATTCCGTTTGTAACACTTCGAAATATACATTTTAGACCTCAAAAAAAATTTATATTCTCGATCAGCATAGAAATCTATGTCGATTTAGCGATGTTCCTCCGTCTGTGGAAATAACTATCGTTAACTAAGTTAACGATATAACGATGGAAATAACGATATAAAGTAGGTTGATAAAATTTTATTCAAATGTTTATTATATCTGCAAGACTTTTGGTATTGCAAATGGGCTTTATAGGTCCACGTTTAGGTACAGCCCACATATAACTGCACCTAAGCTATGTTTGACATTATTCTCCGGAACTGTTTCAAATTTCGAATTTGAAGATCCTAAAGGGTAATACAGTCTGTGACGGGTTCGTAATGGGTACTACAGTCTGTGACAGAATATTGTCTATGCAGGTCCAGGTCTTCGTATAGCCCTTACATATCTGTACATCCCTATATTCGGTATTTTGATGATTTCAGCGCCATTATCCACCGGAATTGTTTCAAATTTCGTATTTAATGTTCCTTTTCAGGTTCAAGCCTTCGTATATACCCTAAGCGATAACTCCCTGTATTCGGTATTTTTAAGATTTTAACAGAATTTTTAACGGAGTCTTTTTATACCCTACACCACATAGTGGTAAGGGTATTATGTCTTTGTGCATTTGTTTGTAACGTGGAGAAGGAAGCGAGATAGACCCATAGTTACTTTTGAGGATATTCACAAAATCACTTTCTGATTTATGCATGTCGGTCCGTCTGCCCACCCGTCCGTCCATGCATTTTTGTAAACAAAATGAAGGTCGCATTTATAATCCGATTGAGATGAAATTTCCCGAACTACATTTGTTTGGACTAAGGACGAACCCTATTGAAATTGGTGATAATCGGACCAGATTTAGATAGATACAGCTCCCATATATATGCCGATTTCGGGTTAATTGTGCACCAAATGGCCAATATCAGTCCAAATCGCCTGAATTTCGGGACATCCGACCGAATTCAGTAAAGGAGTAAGTACCTAAAATTTGGTGAAAATCGGTTCAGATATAGCTTTAGCACCCATATATATATGTTTCATCCGATTTGGGGTTTTAAGTCCCTCGCAAGCTTAATATGCACTCCACAAGATGTTTGGTATCAGATACAGCCCAGAAATACCTCTGCCAAATTTTATCAAGATCGGTTCGGATTTGTATATAGCTCCCATATATATCTTCAACCGATTTCGTGTTAATTGTTCACCAAATGGCTAATATCAGTCCAAATGACCTGAATTTTGGCACATTCGATCAAATTCAGACTAGAAACAAGTACGTCAAATTTGGTGAAAATCGGTTCAGATATAGCTATAGCTCTCACATATATTTTTTATCCGATTTGGTGTTTTAAGCCCCACACATTCGTAATATGCATTCCACAAGAATGATATTTTGTATCAGATATCAGATACAGCTCAGAAATAAGTGTTTAAAATTTTGACAAGATCGGTTCAGATTTGGATATATCTCCCATATATAAATTTATTCGATTTCAGGTTTTTTGTGCACCAAATAGCCAATATCTGTCCAAATGACCTGCATTTTGGCTCTTCCCACCGAATTCAGTAGAGAACTAAGAACATCAAATTTGATGAAAATCGGTATAGATGTAGCTATAGCTCCCACATATATGCTTAATCCGATTTGGAGTTTTAAGTCCCTCACTTGCGTAACAATGATATTTGACACCGGGCATCAGATACTGCCCGAAAATACCTCTGCCAAATTTTTATCCAAATCGCTTCAGATTTGTATATAGTTTCGATATACATCTACATCCGATTTTACGGTTATTGATCACCATTCATGTAATATCAACCCAAATTGAATAGATGTTTTCATATTCTACTGAATTTTATCATTCCGTGAAATATTTTTTTTTAATAATCCTTATTGAAGTCATATCATGCTCATCAATGTTATTTGGTTCATAGTTGGTATGATCAGCTTCACATAAATTTTCATTAACTTTTTAACTTTAACTTTTTTGTTACGGGAGCTCATAGGGTATCATATAGTCGTTCGCGCACGACTTTTGACCTTTCCTTACTGTTTTTTTTTGGGTATAACGAAAGTGGAATAAAAGTTTATGTTTTTTCTTCATTTCATTTCCATAAAAAAGGATGAGAAACAGAACTGCATTATTACTTTTCGATATTTTCTTTTTGACTTTGCTAGACACCGAAAATTTGTGGCCGTACGCAAACTTTTGGCCGCTACTGTAAGTATTTCCAAAAATAAATTCACCCTAGTTTTTTTTCCCGAAATGTGTAGAACTATAGGAGGAATTTTTAGACATAAATCAATCTCGTGATACCTTACACACGCAATAAGTTCTTGAGAATACCATGAATGAAAAAACGACGACAACAACACAATAAATATTAATTTTTAATTATACTTTCTAAACTAAATATACTAAATAAATTATTTGGGAATTTTTGCCAAAAAGAAAAAGATTATATTTTTTCTTTTAATGTTAAATCTAAATATTTACGATGTGAATGTTAAGATTCAGGGAAGAGCTAATTTGCAAATATCATAATCTCTTCTATAAGACACGATTCTGGAAAGAATGCCATAATTTTTTTCTCGCAAATTATTTGTTTATATTTTTTTGTGAGATATGTACATAATATATGAATATATCTGATATGTAAATAATTTTGTTTAATATTTAGGAAGCCATTTTTTGTGGGATAGAAATTCGCGTGAAGTAGCAAGTAAATAATGAAAACAAAATTGGTGGGAGGGGGCGGTAATTGATAATGAGAAACGGAAAAGAAATGATATTTGGCCTAGGTCGAATTTGAGATACCCTACATTATGGAGTAGGGGACTGTGGTAGGTATTGTTTTTCTGAATTGTTATAAAAGATAAAATAATTCCTTTTGTTGAAATCTTAAATTCCCATATTATAAAAATCAGGGAAAATTCGTAGACTTCTATTATGGAGCCTAACATCATTATTTCCAGACGTTACATGTACTTCGATGAACCCAATATGCCCCTTATCTCCTATACCGATTGCTATCAAAAATACTGATACAAATTATTAACGTTCCATTTATTATGTGCTCTATTTCGTCAATTTTGTTTGGTGTGACTGTTCCTAAGCGCAAATTATTCGTCACTCGCCAAACATTTAGCAAAGTTGTTGGTGTTTTTTTAGTTTGGTTGGCGATCCCAAAAGCACATGTTATGTTGTTGGTTCAAAAGTTTAGCCCAAATAGCGCAAAATTTTTGTTTATTTTGTTTTTTGTTGTTGTTGTTGTTGCTCATTTCAGTTACTGATAATTTATAACGTCATCCGTGTTTAGCCATTGGTATATTAAAATTCAAGTTGTCACTGATAACAGTGACTTGTGCAAATATTGATCTACATGTCTGCATATACCTATACACCTGTATGTGTGTGTGTGTTTTACCAACAATTTCATTATCTCTCTCTACATTTTGTGTGTCTGTGTGAGCTATTAAATTTAAGGTAATTTAATATTCAATATGTTAAAAAAAATAAATAAAAAAATCTGCCAGTCATCCTCGTCCAGCCATTGCCAGAGACTGCTTGTGATTGATGCGCTGACAAAAACCTATCGAGTCCCGAGTGTTTATGGATCACAGGTTGAAAATCATACCACACATTTAATTTTAGAATTTATCAATAATTACAATTGTTTTCCTATGTGAAATTAAATAGAAATTGTCCTCGATCGGTTCCGGTTTGAACCGGTGTGTTTGGAATGGTATGACAACGTTAAGTACAAGAAAAAAAAGCAAAGAGCATTCAAAATTTGGAAATTTTCTCCACTAATTTTGCTATATTTATGGGGAGTTTTAGATTGTGCGAAAATCGAATACTTTAAAATGTTTCCCTCTTTTAATAGAAACTCTTACTCAAACAATGAAACTCTTACTAATTTAAGAGAATGCCAACAAAAATGGTGAGAAAACCCAAAGGTGAGCAAAATAGAAAAAGAGAGCTAATTTAAAAGAGAATTGAAATTTCAGTTTTTTTGATGTTCCATTATTTTTTACCCTGAGCCATATGACTAGAGAGGGTATAGATATATCATCTGATACGGTCAAAATGTGCCTCATCGAAATAACGGTTTTAGACCCTAGATCTCTTTGCACCAAATCCGATTTAGGGCATTTGGAGTCGAAATAGAAAATATAAAGAAAAATATAATTTTTGTTTTCTCTTAAATAATCTCTTTTTATACCCTCCATCATAGTATGGAGGGTATATTATGTTTGTCATTCCGTTTGCATTTTGATGATTTTAGCTACATTATTCACCGTTTGAATATTTGTAATGGCCTATGGCAAAAGTTGCCTATGCAGGTCTGCGACGTCGTTTAGATCCTAATATGACGACTATATTTGGTATTTTTAAGATTTATACAGAATTTTTAACGGATTTTATTTTTTTCAAAATTGCAAAAATTCGGTCGAACTTACAGGTTTTTAACTTGTTTGAATTCATGTGGTAGCACACGGTTTTGAGTAGTACTGGTTTATCAGACATGGGCTTCATCGTACGTTAGCGAATGTGATCTCTTACTATTTTGCTGTGGAGAAAAAATTATATAACAATGGGAAAAGTTCAACCCTCTTCCAATTTTTTTTTTCAATTTTTAGATTAAGATTCATTGGATGCTTTAAATTTTAGGTATATACGAGGAATTTTTGGTCTTTTTTGAAATTATGATAAAAACTTCCTTTAAACGGGATCGTAGCAAATTGAAATATTCTAAAAATTCATTTGGCATAAAATTTTCTACAATAGATTCCAGAATTTAGCCCGATTTAGCCCCTGTTCGTATGTCCGTCTGTTGTAATCACGTTAGAGTCAAAACGAATAAGGATAGGAAGCTAAAATTTTGCACATATCAACCATTTAACTACAGGTAGGTCAAGTTTGAAGATGGGCTACATCGGCCCACGATATCGTATAAACCCCATCCCCCAATATAACGGTATCCCCTGATATTTCGTGTTTTGATGATTGTAGCCAAATTTTTAAATGGAATTGTCTGAAAATGCACACAAGGAGTTCCTACTGAGTACTTTATCCTCTGTCTATATAGTTCCACGATTTCGAATACACCCCCTTACAACGTTACCCTCCGATATTCGGTATTTTGATGATTTTTCCAGCAGTATTAACGGTACCTCCCGATATTCGATATTTTGATGATTGTAGCCAACATTTTCAATAAAATTGTCTGAAAATCCACAAAAGAAGTTCCGTTCTTTACCCCCTGAAGGAGTGTTGTCTATATAGGTCCACGATATCCCCCATATAACGTTACCTCCCACTTATTCGGAATTTTGACGATTTTAAATACATTTTTCAATAGACAGACCTACAAATACATACTAGAAGTTCTTTACATTATTAATCGGAGTTGTTTCAAATTTGGTATTAAGAATCCGTAATGGGCACTTCAGCCTATGACAAAAAGTTGCCCAGGTCTTTGTATAGCCTCCAAATAATGGTACCTCCCAATATTCGGTATATTGATGATTTTAACGACATTATTCACCGGAATTGTTTCAAATTTGCTATTTGAAGTTCGTAATGGATATTACAAGCCTATGACAGAAAATTGTCTGTGCAGGTCCATGTCTTCGAATACCTCCTATATAGCGGTACCTCCCGATATTCGGTATTTTGATGATTTTGGCGATATTATTCACCGGAATTGTTTGAAATTTGCTATTTGAAGTTCGTAATGGATATTACAGCCTATGACATAAAATCGTATAGACCCCAATACAACAGTAACTCCTTATATTAGGCACTTTTTAAGATTTTAACACAATTTTTAACGGCTTTTATTATTTCTGATAATTTTCAAATTCGTTACAATTGGTGGAGGTTATTCAGACTGCGGCCCAGCCCTGCTTTTTACTTGCTTTAATATGTTTTTATAACAACGATTTTCTGTCATTTAGTTTTTGAGCAAGCCCACGACATAGTGATTAAGTCTATTCCAAATCTTAGGTATCTCCTGCAGATTTCCACTTCAGGAAATTTCCTCTTTCAGGGATTGGAACCATATAGCAATTTTCCTACAGTTGTCTATAAACGGACAGCTTGTATTGAAATCAATACCTTCCATTTCATCTCATTTATTTCATTAGAAGTTTATTTCAACCGGTTTCATATCTGAACAACGAAAATGCTAATGAAAAAAATATATGAAAATGACTTGCAAAAAATTGCTGTGAATAAATAAAATGTCTGCTCATCTATCTTTTTCTATTTTTAGGTAAATGTATATTGTCTCTGTTAGAGATCGTGATTGCTAATATGGCAAAATTATTAAGTCTAGACTACCTCGTTTAGATATTTATGGAGTATTTTGTTGTTGCAAAATGGTCATAGAGTATTTAGTTTTCAGTTTCATTTCTAATTCAAGTAGCAGTTATTTAATATTTATACCCTACACCACAAGGTGGTCAGGGTATTATGTCTTTGTGCATTTGTTTGTAACAGGCAAAAGGAAACGAGATAGACCCATAGTTCCTTTTGATGATCTGCATAGAATCACTTTCTGAGTTGATTTATGTATGTCGGTCCGTCTGTCCGTCCGTCCGTCCGTCCGTCCATCCGTCCGTCCGTCTGTCCATGTATACTTGTGAACAAAATGCAGGTCGCATTTATTATCCGATTGAGATGAAATTTTCCAAACAACATTTGTTTGGCCCAAGGACGAACCCTATTGAAATTGGAGATAATCGGTCAAAATTTAGATATAGCTCCCATATATATCTTCGTCCGATTTGCCTTTTATTGTGCACCAAACGTGTAATATCAGCCCGAATAGTATGGAATTTTGCACATACAACCAAATTAGGCCTGAAAATAAGTATGCCAAATTTTGTCGAAATTGGTTCAGATATAGCTATAGCTCCCATATATATTGTTCATCCGATTTGTTATTTTTGTCCTCCGCAGCCGTAATATGCACTCTGTAACAACAATATTTGGGGAAATATATCAAATGCAGCTCAGAAATACCTTTGCTAAATTTTATCCAGGTCGGTTCAGATTTGGATATAGCTCCCATATATAACTTCGTCCGATTTACTATTTATTGTGCACCAAACGTCTAATATTTGTCCAAATGGGATGGAATTTGGCACATACGACCGAATTTAGTCTAGAAGGTAGTATGCCAAATTTGGTGAAGATCGGTTCAGATATAGTTATAGCTCCCATATATATTGTTCATCCGATTTATTGTATTTGTTACCCACAGCCGTAATATGCAATCCGTAACAACGATATTCAGGGAAATATATCAAATACAGCTCAGAAATATCTTTGCCAAATTTTATCGAGATCGGTTCAGATTTTGATATAGTTCTCATATATATTTTTATCCGATTTCAAATTAATTTCGCACCAAATGGGCAATACAAGTCCGAATTTAAATGATACAAATGCTTCGGCATATTTAGTTCTTTGAATTTTAAATTATAATTATAATCATAGCGTGTATGATTGAATTCTCCCATAAAAACTTTTAATTATTAAGTGGAGCTCAACTAAATTGGCAAAGTGGTGTAGGGTATCATAAAATCGGCCCCGCCCGACTTTAGGACTTTCTTTACTGGTTTTATTTATACCTATCGTTTTCCTTACATTTTGTAGTTAATAATAGTTTATAGAAATTTGAATTGTTCACAGGATCATCCGACTTTAAAGTTTTTGGAATTTGACAGAATACAGAAGTTGTTTAATAAGATTAATTATTCGATAAATTTTGTAGATACTGTTAGGTGTGAAGCATATAGTTTTTTATAGCTCGACCCTTTTTCAAATTCTCTAATTTTCCATAAGTGTGGTAATTCAATTCTCTTTTGTATTAAAGTTTCACACTTTGTGGTATTACACTTCGACATTATTTGACATTCAATACTTAGCAATGTTTCAATTGCATACAAACACACAATTGAAATGTATGCCAGCCATGTGTCTGTTGTTGCTGGATATTTGATATATGAAAGGGCTCGTGGCAAAT
Organism: Musca domestica; assembly: GCF_030504385.1. NCBI lineage: Eukaryota > Metazoa > Arthropoda > Insecta > Diptera > Muscidae > Musca > Musca domestica. The sequence continues at coordinate 6,402,933 of NW_026712336.1, read as the reverse complement.
ATTACTCATAGTCCAACTAATTATTCATTTGAATTAAAAGCGAGTAAAACCGAAGTGAAGGTTCCCTAATAAGATATGCTCTGTACCAGAATTTTCATTTTTCCTTCGTAATATCAAAAAACAAATTAAAGAAGATTCTTGCAGGTTCTGGATCAAAGCAGTTGCTTTTTATACCCTACACCACATAGTGCTAAAGGTATTATGTTTTTGTGTCTATCTTCTTTTGAGGATCTTCATGCAATCACTTTCTGATTCGACTTATGCACGACAGTCCGTCTGTCTATGTATTGTTGTGAGCAAAATGCAGGTCCGATTATCCGATTAAGATGAAATTTTCCGAACAAGGATGAAACCTTATTGAAATTGGTGAGAATCGGTTGAAATTTAGATGTAGCTCCCATATATATTTTCAACGGATTTCTGGCCAAATCAGTTCAAATGACCTAAATTTTGGCACTTCCAATGCTACAAGATATCAGATATAGCCCAGAAATACGTCTGCCAAATTTTATCAAGATTGGTTCAGATTTTGATATAGGTCCAATATATATCTTCGACCGATTTCTTGTTAATTGTGCACCAAATGGCTAATATAAGTCCAAATGAAAATCGGTTCAGATATAGCTATAGCTCGCATATATATGTTTTATCAGATAAAGCCCAGAAATACCTGTATTAAATAATATTGAGATTAGATCAGGTTGCACCAAATGACCAATATCAGTCCAAAAGTCCTGAAGCTCTACTAAATACGCATAGTGGTGTAGGATATCCTATAGTCGGCCCCGCCCGACTTTTGACCTTTCCCTACTGGTTTTACTTTCTAACTGCACAGCATTTTCATTGTCGTTTGATATTCACTCTTAGTTTTCCATTTTTTAAATTTATCATCAAACGTTATTGCGAATCCAATATTTGTGCAGTCTTTGTTCTTGATATTGTCCCCATTCGCATGGCTTGGCATTATTTACTGTTTATCAGCTCAACTGATTAAATTCATTACAAGCACTTAAATATGTAACACATACTTCAAATTATTTTACGCTGATTTTCTTGTTATTGTACAAATGAGTGTTTAAATGAATTTCATGGATGGTGGATTTTTGAAATACGTTACAGATCTTACGTTATATTAGGTATACCAGGGATAAAATATTTACCATACCCTCAAATGTATGTAAATAAATAGTTATTGTTGATACGTCGTGAATGCATCTGGTTACTGGAAGTTTTCGCCCTCTCGCCTAAGGTGAATCGTTCGCTTTGACCACTTGTATTCTTAGTCATCATAACACAATTAATTAAATTCGTGTCTAGGTATATTTGTTTTTACACTTGGACGTTGACCCGAGAAAAATTTTTCCTCAGCTGTTCACTGCAGTTTATTGTATTCAAATAGCCTAGCCGTCTGCCTATTTGGTATTCTTCAATTAATTAACTAAAAAAATAGGGCGTGCACTTATAAATTTAGCCCATTTCTAATGTCAAAGATGACAAGTGGAATTTATTTGTTGCGCAAAACAAAAAATTAGCAAACAAATTAGAAATGTGTGATTGTTTCCGATGACTTCGCAAAAACTTTATCAGGGCTTAAAACAATGTATTGTCAACTTACTAAGTGGGGGGCATATTCGAAATATTAGAGCTTGTTGGGAAAAGTTTTTGGGAAATTATAATTTAGTGTCATATATAAGTTGTTCTGAAAAGGCATTTTCTGGCAGAGACATTTTTAAGTTGTATCTGATGGCCGGCATCAAATATCCTTGTTGTACAGTGCATATTACTCATGTGAGGGAGATAAAACCTCAAATCGGACGAAACATGTATATGGGGGCTGTAGCTATATTTGAGCCGATTTTCACGAAATTTGAAGTACTTGTTTTTAAAATGATTTCAGCCGGATGTACCAAATTTCAGGACTTTTGAACTGATATTGGCCATTTGGTGCACAATTGCCAAGAAATCGGTTGAAAATATATCCAATTCTCAACCTATCTTGATTAAATTTGACAGTGGTATTTGTATCCTGATATCTTGTACCAAATGTCATTGTTGTCGAATGCATATTACGAATGTGAGGGACTTAAACACTAGATCGGATGAAACATATAGAGTTATAGCTATATTTGAACCGATTTTCTACAAATTTGAACCGATTCTCACCAATTAGGGTTCATCCTTAACCAAACAAATATTGTTTGAATAAAAATATGTGTCTATCCTTTTTACATTCTTCACCATAGTATGTGGGGTATATTAAATTTGTTATTCCATTTGTAACACCTCGAAATATAAAATAATAAAGTATATATATTCCTGATCAGCATAAAATTCTATGTCAATTTAGCGATGCTCATCCGTCTGTCCGTTCGTCTGTGGAAATCACTCTAGCCTTCGAACAAATTGAAGTAGGTTGATAAAATTTTATTCAAATGTGTGTTTGGTCTGCAGGACTTTTGGTACAAAGACATAGAAGTATAAAGATGGGACAAGGCAGAGTCAAAATATTGTCACCAGGTGTAAATAGCTCTGTTGTTACGATATCGTAACAACATAGTTACCAATGTTAAGTTGTTTTAACAGCAAATGCAATTTTCAATTAATTGAAAACGTCAAAGGAATGCAATTTTGAGACCAATTTTTTGGTTTACAGAAAATGTTATTCGTAAAATTGCTCTGTAACTATGATTTTTATGCTAACTTCTAACTGTTGTGAGGAGCGCCCCTATATATTTTTCACATCAACTATTCTTCCAAAATGCATTTTGTCCAGTCTTTACCATTTTAGGTCTTTGTTTGGTATTGAAATAGGGCTACATAGGTCTACGTTTAGGTAAAACCTCCATATGACTGTACCTCCCCATATACGGTATTTTGATGATTTTAGTTACATTGTTCACCGGAACTGTTTCATATTTAAAGTTCCTAATGGGTACTACAGCCTGTCACTGGAAATTGCTTATACCGGTCCAGGTCTTCGTATAGCCCCCATATAACGATACCTTCCTTTACTTTTTTATACCCTCCACCAAAAAAGGTATGGAGGGTATATTAAGTTCGTCATTCCGTTTGTAACTCATCGAAATAATCATTTTAGACCCAACAAAGTATATATATTCTTGATCAGCGTAAAATTCTAAGACGATTTAGCCCTGTCCGTCCGTCTGTTGTAATCACGCTACAGTCTAAACGAATTAAGATAGGAAGCTAAAATTTTGCACAGATCTCTCTTTTGTCTGCAGGCAGGTCAAGTTCGAAGATGGGCTATATCGGTCCACGATATCGTATAGCCCCCATATAACGGTACCCCCGATATTCGGTATTTTGATGATTTTAGCCACATTTTTCAATGGAATTGTCTGAAAATCCACACAAGTAGTTCCTTGTGGGTACTTTATACCTCGGCAGAGAATTATCTATATAGGTCCACAATATCGTATAGCCCCCATATAACTGTACCCCCACGGTATTCGGTATTTTGATGATTTTAGCCACTTTTTTCAATGGAATTGTCTGATATTCCACAAAAGGAGTCCCTTGTGGACATTTTACCCCTTCAAAAAGAATTGTCTATATAGGTCTACGATATCGTATATCCCCCATATAACTGTACCCCCCGATATTCGGTATTTTGATGATGTTAGCCACATTTTTCAACGGAATTGTCTTAAAATCTACACAAGTAGTTCCTTGTGAGTACTTTAACCCCTGAGAGAGAATTGTCTATACAGGTCCACGATATCGTATATCCCCCATATAACGGTACCCCTGATATTCGGTATTTTGATGATTTTACCCACATTTTTCATCGGAATTGTCTGAAAATCCACACAAGGAGTTCCTTGTGGGTACTTTATACCTCGGCAGAGAATTATCTATATAGGTCCACAATATCGTATAGCCAACATAAAACGGTACCCCCACGGTATTCGGCATTTTGATGATTTTAGCCATATTTTTCAACGGAATGGTCACAAGGGGTTGTTTGTACACAAGGGGTTCTTTGTGAGCACTTTACCCCCGACAGAGAATTCTCTATATAGGTTAAAGATAACGTATGGCTCCCATATAACGATACCTCGCGATATTCGGTATTTTGAAAATCCACACAAGGAGTTCGTTGTGAGTACTTTACACGCAGACATAGATTTGTCTTTATAGGTCCACAATACCGTATATCCCCACATATCGGCACCTTCTTATATTAGATATTTTAAAGATTTTAAAAGAATTTTTAATGGATTTTATTTTTTTTGAAAATTTTCTAATTCGTTCCAAATGGTGGAGGGTATTCAAAGTTCGGCCCGGCCGAACTTACTGCTTTTTTAATTGTTAAATTTCATATTTGAAGATCCTAATTGGTATTTTAGTCTACGAGAGAGAATTGTCTATCCGGGTCAAGGTCTTCGTATAGATCCCATATAATGATACCTCCTCGATATTTTTCTGATTTTACCGGCATTATACACCGGAATTTTTTAAAGATTAGTATTTTAAGTTCGGCCTATTTAAGCCTGTGCCGAAATATTACTTGGGAAGGGCCACGTCTTCGTATAGCCCCATATGAGAGGTATCATTTGAGAGGTATTTTATAGATTTTTTTGAAATTCTATTAAGTTCCTTCAAAATGGTGGATGGTATCAAAAGTTCGGTCCGGCCGAATTTAGCTCCTGGAAATATTGATATGTGCCAAGTCTGAATGGAATCGCATGTTAACTTCGCGTTTTATGAGCTTCATGAATACTCAAAATTTCGACCTTTTGTGGGGGAGGTACCAGAAGGAATGCTTCGATCCCTACCCATTCTTACAGCAGATCTTGTGTTTTCGAAAACATTGAAATGTGCTAAGTTTGAATGGAATCGGATATTAATTTCGTGTTTTATGAGCTTCTTGGATATTCAAAATTTTTTACCTTTGTGAGGAAGGTACCAGAAGGAGTGGACCGATATATTCCATCTTCGCACCAGACCTTGGGTTAATATAAATATTGTAATGAATGTAATTTGAAGACAATCGGACACATTTTATTAGAGTTTTAATTATTCAAAACTTTTACCCTTTGTGTGGGAGGTACTTGATAGAGTGGACCGATATTGTCCGTTTTCGCACCTGACCTAGAACTGATGCAAATATTAGGATTTGCAAAGTTGGAGCAATATCGGATTATCCTTTCTCCTTCTGTGCAGTAAAATATATTTCGATCTAAGTTTGATAATAATATTACGATATACCAAGTTTGGACCAAATCGAATATTCCCTTCGAGATCGTGCCCACCAGCCAGCAGACAGACGGACGGACGGACATCGCTATATCGAATCCAATGTCCTGAAACGGATTTGATCCAAAGAGACCTAGGGTCTAAAATCGTTATTTCGATGAGGCACGATTTGATATATACCCTCTCTAGCCATATGGCTGAGGGTATAATAAATATGCTTTGCTTTTCTCAAATTAGTCATTTTTGGTTGAAACCGGCTTCAATAAAAAAACTGGGTATTCGAGACAATTATTTTGTCAATTGGTGCTAATGGAGCAACCATCATTTTACACTTCCCCATATTGAATGGTAACTCAGAATTTGGTGTCTCAACAAAAGAATTTCAAAACAATGATGATTACAGCATACTTTACAAAACAACCAAAATAATAATAAAAAATATTCTGCAAGCGTAATCCTTCACAAATGCGGAAGAAATTTTATATGTCAGTTTTAATCAAATCAACAAAACAACAACAAAAAATTGGGCAGACACACATAAAGGCCGGCTTTTTTGAATGTTTTTTTCTTTTATTCATTACCTTTCTTTTGTTGCCATTTTTTCGGTGTGGATGGATCACAGATGTTGGGGAGGAGTGAAATTATGTTATTAAATTGGCTTTGGTGGTTTCCCCCAAAAAAAGAAGAATTTATTTATTTCACTTAATCGGACACACGGCTTCACTGCTACGCAAGCACCAAGACCAGTAAAACAAGTTTTGCACTGAGCTTTGATGCAAACAATTTTTATTTTGCAAAACTAAGTTTGTTGTTGTTTTCTTTTTTAATTTGCATACAATTAAAACATTGCAATTTTTAATGAAATTTAATTTTTTCAATATTTGTTTAACAAATATTTTTTTCTTAACTTAGCACTTTGTAAAACACACTCTTTAAATATTTAACCGGTATTTTCTTATATTTTTATTTTGTCTGACGCTTCTCTGACACCCAAGCAGTAGTTGGGGCATTTGCTAAACTCAAACTACCATAAAATTGTCAATTGTTGCGGTATTTATGGCTCTCAATGAATGGCAATTTCGTTGATATCATTCTCTGCCACTCGTGATCGATTTGCTCTCTTTGCAACTCTCTCTTATCACGCCACAAATCACAAATGTGTGGGGCTCTTTCATTTCTTCGGTAAACATTTTCTCTTTGGAACATTGAACTTGAAATTAACAGCCAGCTCTCTGTTATCTGTGGGTTTTTCTGATACGTGTTGTTGTTGTTGACTGTAGTTGGAGCTGGGGAGATATGGAATAGCAATAACGACGAGCAGCTATTCGATTTTTCTTTTCGAATTTTCGAAAAATGTTCACTGTGGTTTGGATATTGGAAAAAAGATTTAGTGAATGCACAAACCAAGCCTTTTACACACACTACAGGGTGCTTCAGGATAAATATTCATGTCTAAAAAAACTGATCACAAATAATAGCTAAAAAGCCAGAAATGTTAATATTTAAGGAGTTATGGCCATTTTAAAGTATTGAATAATTCATGCCTAAAAACTGATCACAAATAATAGCTAAAAAGCCCGAAATGTTATTATTTAAGGAGTTATGGCCATTTTAAAGTATTGAATAATTCATGCCTAAAAAACTGATCACAAATAATAGCTAAAAACGCTGAAATGTTAATCTTTAAGGCGTTGTGACCATTTTAAAGTATTGAATACTTCATGCCTAAGAAACTGATCACAAATAATAGCTAAAAACGCTGAAATGTTAATATTTAAGGAGTTATGGCCATTTTAAAGTATTAAATAATTCTTGCCTAATAAAACTGATCACAAATAATAGCTAAAAAGCCCGAAATGTTAATATTTAAGGAGTTTGGCCATTTTAAAGTATTGAATAATTCATGCCTAAGAAACTGATCACAAATAATAGCTAAAAAGCTCGAAATGTTAATATTTAAGGAGTTATGGCCATTTTAAAGTATTGAATAATTCATGCCTAAAAAACTGATCACAAATAATAGCTAAAAAGCCCGAAATATTAATATTTAAGGAGTTATGGTCATTTTAAAGTATTGAATAATTCATGTCTAAGAGCTGATCACAAATAATTGCTAAAAGCCCGAAATGTTAATATTTAAGGAGTTATGGCCATTTTAAAGTATTGAATTACTCATGCCTAAAAAACTAAACACAAATAATAGATAAAAAGCCCGAAATGTTAATATTTAAGGAGTTATGGCCATTTTAAAGTATTGAATAATTCATGCCTAAGAAATTGATCACAAATAATAGCTAAAAAGCCCGAAATGTTAATATTTAGGGAGTTATGGCCATTTTAAAGTATTGAATAATTCATGCCTAAACAACTGATCACAAATAATAGCTAAAAAGCCCGAAATGTTAATATTTAAGGAGTTATGGCCATTTTAAAGTATTGAATAATTCATGCCTAAAAAACTAAACACAAATAATATATAAAAAGCCCGAAATGTTAGTATTTAAGGAGTTATGGCCATTTTAAAGTATTGAATAATTCATGCCTAAAAAACTAAACACAAATAATAGCTAAAAAGCCCGAAATGTTAATATTTAAGGAGTTATGGCCATTTTAAAGTATTGAATAATTCATGCCTAAACAACTGATCACAAATAATAGCTAAAAAGCCCGAAATGTTAATATTTAAGGAGTTATGGCCATTTTAAAGTATTGAATAATTCATGCCTAAAAAACTAAACACAAATAATATATAAAAAGCCCGAAATGTTAGTATTTAAGGAGTTATGGCCATTTTAAAGTATTGAATAATTCATGCCTAAAAAACTAAACACAAATAATATATAAAAAGCCCGAAATGTTAATATTTAAGGAGTTATGGCCATTTTAAAGTATTGAATAATTCATGCCTAAGAAACTGATCACAAATAATAGCTAAAAAGCCCGAAATGGTAATATTTAGGGAGTTATGGCCATTTTAAAGTATTGAATAATTCATGCCTAAAAACTGATCACAAATAATAGCTCAAAAGCCCGAAATGTTAATATTTAAGGAGTTATGGCCATTTTAAAGTATTGAATAATTCATGCCTAAACAACTGATCACAAATAATAGCTAAAAACGCTGAAATGTTAATATTTAAGGAGTTATGGCCATTTTAAAGTATTGAATAATTCATGCCTAAAAAACTAATCACAAATAATAGCTAAAATCGCTGAAATGTTAATATTTAAGGAGTTATGGCTATTTTAAAGTATTGAATAATTCATGCCTAAAAAACTGATAAAAAATAATAACTAAAAAGCCCGAAATGTTAATATTTAAGGAGTTATGGCCATTTTAAAGTATTGAATAATTCATGCCTAAAAAACTGATCACAAAATAATAGCTAAAAAGCCCGAAATGTTAATATTTAAGGAGTTATGGCCATTTTAAAGTATTGAATAATTCATGCCTAAAAAACTGATCACAAATAATAGCTAAAAACGCTGAAATGTTAATATTTGAGGAGTTATGGCCATTTTAAAGTATTGAATAATTCATGCCTAAAAAACTAATCACAAATAATAGCTAAAAACGCTGAAATGTTAATATTTAAGGAGTTATGGCCATTTTAAAGTATTGAATAATTCATGCCTAAAAAACTGATCACAAATAATAGCTAAAAACGCTGAAATGTTAATATTTAAGGAGTTATGGCCATTTTAAAGTATTGAATAATTCATGCCTAAAAAACTGATCACAAATAATAGCTAAAAAGCCCGAAATGTTAATATTTAAGGAGTTATGGCCATTTTGAAGTATTGAATAATTCATGCCTAAAAAACTGATCACAAATAGTAGCTAAGAAGCCCGAAATGTTAATATTTAAGGAGTTATGGCCATTTTAAAGTATTGAAAAATTATCACAAATAATAGCTAAAAACGCTGAAATGTTAATATTTAAGGAGTTATGGCCATTTTAAAGTATTGAATAATTCATGCCTAAAAAACTGATCACAAATAATAGCTAAAAACGCTGAAATGTTAATATTTAAGGAGTTATGGTCATTTTAAGGTATTGAAAAATGATCACAAATAATAGCTAAAAACGCTGAAATGTTAATATTTAAGGAGTTATGGCCATTTTAAAGTATTGAATAATTCATGCCTAAAAAACTGATCACAAATAATAGCTAAAAACGCTGAAATGTTAATATTTAAGGAGTTATGGCCATTTTAAAGTATTGAATAATTCATGCAAAAAACTGATCACAAATAATATCTAAAAAGCCCGAAATGTTAATATTTAAGGAGTTATGGCCATTTTGAAGTATTGAATAATTCATGCCTAAAAAACTGATCACAAATAGTAGCTAAGAAGCCCGAAATGTTAATATTTAAGGAGTTATGGCCATTTTAAAGTATTGAAAAATGATCACAAATAATAGCTAAAAACTCTGAAATGTTAATATTTAAGGAGTTATGGCCATTTTAAAGTATTGAATAATTCATGCCTAAAAAACTGATCACAAATAATAGCTAAAAAGCCCGAAATGTTAATATTTAAGGAGTTATGGCCATTTTAAAGTATTGAATAATTCATGCCTAAAAAACTAATCGCAAATAGTAGCTAAGAAGCCCGAAATGTTAATATTTAAGGAGTTATGGCCATTTTAAAGTATTGCAAAATGATCACAAATAATAGCTAAAAACGCTGAAATGTTAATATTTAAGGAGTTATGGCCATTTTAAAGTATTGAATAATTCATGCCTAAAAAACTGATCACAAATAATAGCTAAAAACGCTGAAATGTTAATATTTAAGGAGTTATGGCCATTTTAAAGTATTGAATAATTCATGCCTAAAAAACTAAACACAAATAATAGATAAAAAGCCCGAAATGTTAATATTTAAGGAGTTATGGCCATTTTAAAGTATTGAATAATTCATGCCTAAAAAACTTATCACAAATAATAGCTAAAAAGCCCGAAATGTTAATATTTAAGGAGTTATGGCCATTTTGAAGTATTGAATAATTCATGCCTAAAAAACTGATCACAAATAGTAGCTAAGAAGCCCGAAATGTTAATATTTAAGGAGTTATGGCCATTTTAAAGTATTGAAAAATGATCACAAATAATAGCTAAAAACTCTGAAATGTTAATATTTAAGGAGTTATGGCCATTTTAAAGTATTGAATAATTCATGCCTAAAAAACTGATCACAAATAATAGCTAAAAAGCCCGAAATGTTAATATTTAAGGAGTTATGGCCATTTTAAAGTATTGAATAATTCATGCCTAAAAAACTAATCGCAAATAGTAGCTAAGAAGCCCGAAATGTTAATATTTAAGGAGTTATGGCCATTTTAAAGTATTGCAAAATGATCACAAATAATAGCTAAAAACGCTGAAATGTTAATATTTAAGGAGTTATGGCCATTTTAAAGTATTGAATAATTCATGCCTAAAAAACTGATCACAAATAATAGCTAAAAACGCTGAAATGTTAATATTTAAGGAGTTATGGCCATTTTAAAGTATTGAATAATTCATGCCTAAAAAACTAAACACAAATAATAGATAAAAAGCCCGAAATGTTAATATTTAAGGAGTTATGGCCATTTTAAAGTATTGAATAATTCATGCCTAAAAAACTTATCACAAATAATAGCTAAAAAGCCCGAAATGTTAATATTTAAGGAGTTATGGCCATTTTAAAGTATTGAATAATTCATGCCTAAAAAACTGATCACAAATAATAGCTAAAAACGCTGAAATGTTAATATTTAAGGAGTTATGGCAATTTTAAAGTATTGAATAATTCATGCCTAAAAAAACTAATCGCAAATAATAGCTAAAAGCCCGAAATGTTAATATTTAAGGAGTTATGGCCATTTTAAAGTATTGAATAATTCATGCCTAAAAAACTGATCACAAATAATAGCTAAAAACGCTGAAATGTTAATATTTAAGGAGTTATGGCCATTTTAAAGTATTGAATAATTCATGCCTAAAAAACTGATCACAAATAATAGCTAAAAAGCCCGAAATGTTAATATTTAAGGAGTTATGGCCATTTTAAAGTATTGAATAATTCATGCCTAAAAAACTGATCACAAATAATAGCTAAAAACGCTGAAATGTTAATATTTAAGGAGTTGTGGCCATTTTAAAGTATTGAATAATTCATGCCTAAAAAACTAATCACAAATAATAGCTAAAAACGCTGAAATGTTAATATTTAAGGAGTTATGGCCATTTTAAAGTATTGAATAATTCATGCCTAAAAAACTGATCACAAATAATAGCTAAAAACGCTGAAATGTTAATATTTAAGTAGTTATGGCCATTTTAAAGTATTGAATAATTCATGCCTAAAAAACTGATCACAAATAATAGCTAAAAAGCCCGAAATGTTAATATTTAAGGAGTTATGGCCATTTTAAAGTATTGAATAATTCATGCCTAAAAAACTGATCACAAATAGTAGCTAAGAAGCCCGAAATGTTAATATTTAAGGAGTTATGGCCATTTTAAGGTATTGAAAAATGATCACAAATAATAGCTAAAACGCTGAAATGTTAATATTTAAGGAGTTATGGCCATTTTAAAGTATTGAATAATTCATGCCTAAAAAACTGATCACAAATAGTAGCTAAGAAGACCGAAATGTTAATATTTAAGAAGTTATGGCCATTTTAAAGTATTGAAAAATGATCACAAATAATAGCTAAAAACGCTGAAATGTTAATATTTAAGGAGTTATGGCCATTTTAAAGTATTGAATAATTCATGCCTAAAAAACTGATCACAAATAATAGCTAAAAACGCTGAAATGTTAATATTTAAGGAGTTATGGCCATTTTAAAGTATTGAATAATTCATGCCTAAAAAACTGATCACAAATAATAGCTAAAAAGCCCGAAATGTTAATATTTAAAGAGTTATGGCCATTTTAAAGTACTGAATAATTCATGCCTAAAAAACTGATCACAAATAGTAGCTAAGAAGCCCGAAATGTTAATATTTAAGGAGTTATGGCCATTTTAAAGTATTGAATAATTCATGCCTAAAAAACTGATCACAAATAATAGCTAAAAAGCCCGAAATGTTAATATTTAAGGAGTTATGGCCATTTTAAAGTATTGAATAATTCATGCCTAAAAAACTGATCACAAATAATAGCTAAAAACGCTGAAATGTTAATATTTAAGGAGTTATGGCCATTTTAAAGTATTGAATAATTCATGCCTAAAAAACTAATCGCAAATAGTAGCTAAGAAGCCCGATATGTTAATATTTAAGGAGTTATGGCCATTTTAAAGTATTGAAAAATGATCACAAATAATAGCTAAAAACGCTGAAATGTTAATATTTAAGGAGTTATGGCCATTTTAAAGTATTGAATAATTCATGCCTAAAAAACTGATCACAAATAATAGCTAAAAACGCTGAAATGTTAATATTTAAGGAGTTATGGCCATTTTAAAGTATTGAATAATTCATGCCTAAAAAACTGATCACAAATAATAGCTAAAAAGCCCGAAATGTTAATATTTAAGGAGTTATGGCCATTTTGAAGTATTGAATAATTCATGCCTAAAAAACTGATCACAAATAGTAGCTAAGAAGCCCGAAATGTTAATATTTAAGGAGTTATGGCCGTTTTAAAGTATTGAATAATTCATGCCTAAAAAACTAAACACAAATAATAGCTAAAAACGCTGAAATGTTAATATTTAAGGAGTTATGGCCATTTTAAAGTATTGAATAATTCATGCCTAAAAAACTAATCGCAAATAATAGCTAAAAGCCCGAAAAGTTAATATTTAAGGAGTTATGGCCATTTTAAAGTATTGAATAATTCATGCCTAAAAAACTAAACACAAATAATAGATAAAAAGCCCGAAATGTTAATATTTAAGGAGTTATGGCCATTTTAAAGTATTGAATAATTCATGCCTAAAAAACTAATCGCAAATAATAGCTAAAAGCCCGAAATGTTAATATTTAAGGAGTTATGGCCATTTTAAAGTATTGAATAATTCATGCCTAAAAAACTGATCACAAATAATAGCTAAAAACGCTGAAATGTTAATATTTAAGGAGTTATGGTCATTTTAAGGTATTGAAAAATGATCACAAATAATAGCTAAAAACGCTGAAATGTTAATATTTAAGGAGTTATGGCCATTTTAAAGTATTGAATAATTCATGCCTAAAAAACTGATCACAAATAATAGCTAAAAACGCTGAAATGTTAATATTTAAGGAGTTATGGCCATTTTAAAGTATTGAATAATTCCTGCCTAAAAAACTGATCACAAATAATAGCTAAAAAGCCCGAAATGTTAATATTTAAGGAGTTATGGCCATTTTGAAGTATTGAATAATTCATGCCTAAAAAACTGATCACAAATAGTAGCTAAGAAGCCCGAAATGTTAATATTTAAGGAGTTATGGCCATTTTAAAGTATTGAAAAATGATCACAAATAATAGCTAAAAACTCTGAAATGTTAATATTTAAGGAGTTATGGCCATTTTAAAGTATTGAATAATTCATGCCTAAAAAACTGATCACAAATAATAGCTAAAAAGCCCGAAATGTTAATATTTAAGGAGTTATGGCCATTTTAAAGTATTGAATAATTCATGCCTAAAAAACTAATCGCAAATAGTAGCTAAGAAGCCCGAAATGTTAATATTTAAGGAGTTATGGCCATTTTAAAGTATTGCAAAATGATCACAAATAATAGCTAAAAACGCTGAAATGTTAATATTTAAGGAGTTATGGCCATTTTAAAGTATTGAATAATTCATGCCTAAAAAACTGATCACAAATAATAGCTAAAAACGCTGAAATGTTAATATTTAAGGAGTTATGGCCATTTTAAAGTATTGAATAATTCATGCCTAAAAAACTGATCACAAATAATAGCTAAGAAGCCCGAAATGTTAATATTTAAGGAGTTATGGCCATTTTAAAGTATTGAAAAATGATCACAAATAATAGCTAAAAACTCTGAAATGTTAATATTTAAGGAGTTATGGCCATTTTAAAGTATTGAATAATTCATGCCTAAAAAACTGATCACAAATAATAGCTAAAAAGCCCGAAATGTTAATATTTAAGGAGTTATGGCCATTTTAAAGTATTGAATAATTCATGCCTAAAAAACTAATCGCAAATAGTAGCTAAGAAGCCCGAAATGTTAATATTTAAGGAGTTATGGCCATTTTAAAGTATTGCAAAATGATCACAAATAATAGCTAAAAACGCTGAAATGTTAATATTTAAGGAGTTATGGCCATTTTAAAGTATTGAATAATTCATGCCTAAAAAACTGATCACAAATAATAGCTAAAAACGCTGAAATGTTAATATTTAAGGAGTTATGGCCATTTTAAAGTATTGAATAATTCATGCCTAAAAAACTAAACACAAATAATAGATAAAAAGCCCGAAATGTTAATATTTAAGGAGTTATGGCCATTTTAAAGTATTGAATAATTCATGCCTAAAAAACTTATCACAAATAATAGCTAAAAAGCCCGAAATGTTAATATTTAAGGAGTTATGGCCATTTTAAAGTATTGAATAATTCATGCCTAAAAAACTGATCACAAATAATAGCTAAAAACGCTGAAATGTTAATATTTAAGGAGTTGTGGCCATTTTAAAGTATTGAATAATTCATGCCTAAAAAACTAATCACAAATAATAGCTAAAAACGCTGAAATGTTAGTATTTAAGGAGTTATGGCCATTTTAAAGTATTGAATAATTCATGCCTAAAAAACTGATCACAAATAATAGCTAAAAAGCCCGAAATGTTAATATTTAAGGAGTTATGGCCATTTTGAAGTATTGAATAATTCATGCCTAAAAAACTGATCACAAATAGTAGCTAAGAAGCCCGAAATGTTAATATTTAAGGAGTTATGGCCATTTTAAAGTATTGAAAAATGATCACAAATAATAGCTAAAAACTCTGAAATGTTAATATTTAAGGAGTTATGGCCATTTTAAAGTATTGAATAATTCATGCCTAAAAAACTGATCACAAATAATAGCTAAAAAGCCCGAAATGTTAATATTTAAGGAGTTATGGCCATTTTAAAGTATTGCAAAATGATCACAAATAATAGCTAAAAACGCTGAAATGTTAATATTTAAGGAGTTATGGCCATTTTAAAGTATTGAATAATTCATGCCTAAAAAACTGATCACAAATAATAGCTAAAAACGCTGAAATGTTAATATTTAAGGAGTTATGGCCATTTTAAAGTATTGAATAATTCATGCCTAAAAAACTAAACACAAATAATAGATAAAAAGCCCGAAATGTTAATATTTAAGGAGTTATGGCCATTTTAAAGTATTGAATAATTCATGCCTAAAAAACTGATCACAAATAATAGCTAAAAACGCTGAAATGTTAATATTTAAGGAGTTATGGCCATTTTAAAGTATTGAATAATTCATGCCTAAAAAACTGATCACAAATAATAGCTAAAAAGCCCGAAATGTTAATATTTAAGGAGTTATGGCCATTTTAAAGTATTGAATAATTCATGCCTAAAAAACTGATCACAAATAATAGCTAAAAACGCTGAAATGTTAATATTTAAGGAGTTGTGGCCATTTTAAAGTATTGAATAATTCATGCCTAAAAAACTAATCACAAATAATAGCTAAAAACGCTGAAATGTTAATATTTAAGGAGTTATGGCAATTTTAAAGTATTGAATAATTCATGCCTAAAAAAACTAATCGCAAATAATAGCTAAAAGCCCGAAATGTTAATATTTAAGGAGTTATGGCCATTTTAAAGTATTGAATAATTCATGCCTAAAAAACTGATCACAAATAATAGCTAAAAACGCTGAAATGTTAATATTTAAGGAGTTATGGCCATTTTAAAGTATTGAATAATTCATGCCTAAAAAACTGATCACAAATAATAGCTAAAAAGCCCGAAATGTTAATATTTAAGGAGTTATGGCCATTTTAAAGTATTGAATAATTCATGCCTAAAAAACTGATCACAAATAATAGCTAAAAACGCTGAAATGTTAATATTTAAGGAGTTGTGGCCATTTTAAAGTATTGAATAATTCATGCCTAAGAAACTGATCACAAATAATAGCTAAAAAGCCCGAAATGTTAATATTTAAGGAGTTATGGCCATTTTAAAGTATTGAATAATTCATGCCTAAAAAACTGATCACAAATAATAGCTAAAAACGCTGAAATGTTAATATTTAAGGAGTTGTGGCCATTTTAAAGTATTGAATAATTCATGCCTAAAAAACTAATCACAAATAATAGCTAAAAACGCTGAAATGTTAATATTTAAGGAGTTATGGCCATTTTAAAGTATTGAATAATTCATGCCTAAAAAACTGATCACAAATAATAGCTAAAAACGCTGAAATGTTAATATTTAAGTAGTTATGGCCATTTTAAAGTATTGAATAATTCATGCCTAAAAAACTGATCACAAATAATAGCTAAAAAGCCCGAAATGTTAATATTTAAGGAGTTATGGCCATTTTAAAGTATTGAATAATTCATGCCTAAAAAACTGATCACAAATAGTAGCTAAGAAGCCCGAAATGTTAATATTTAAGGAGTTATGGCCATTTTAAGGTATTGAAAAATGATCACAAATAATAGCTAAAAACGCTGAAATGTTAATATTTAAGGAGTTATGGCCATTTTAAAGTATTGAATAATTCATGCCTAAAAAACTGATCACAAATAGTAGCTAAGAAGCCCGAAATGTTAATATTTAAGGAGTTATGGCCATTTTAAAGTATTGAAAAATGATCACAAATAATAGCTAAAAACGCTGAAATGTTAATATTTAAGGAGTTATGGCCATTTTAAAGTATTGAATAATTCATGCCTAAAAAACTGATCACAAATAATAGCTAAAAACGCTGAAATGTTAATATTTAAGGAGTTATGGCCATTTTAAAGTATTGAATAATTCATGCCTAAAAAACTGATCACAAATAGTAGCTAAGAAGCCCGAAATGTTAATATTTAAGGAGTTATGGCCATTTTAAAGTATTGAATAATTCATGCCTAAAAAACTGATCACAAATAATAGCTAAAAAGCCCGAAATGTTAATATTTAAGGAGTTATGGCCATTTTAAAGTATTGAATAATTCATGCCTAAAAAACTGATCACAAATAATAGCTAAAAACGCTGAAATGTTAATATTTAAGGAGTTATGGCCATTTTAAAGTATTGAATAATTCATGCCTAAAAAACTGATCACAAATAATAGCTAAAAACGCTGAAATGTTAATATTTAAGGAGTTATGGCCATTTTAAAGTATTGAATAATTCATGCCTAAAAAACTGATCACAAATAATAGCTAAAAACGCTGAAATGTTAATATTTAAGGAGTTATGGCCATTTTAAAGTATTGAATAATTCATGCCTAAAAAAATGATCACAAATAATAGCTAAAAACGCTGAAATGTTAATATTTAAGGAGTTATGGCCATTTTAAAGTATTGAATAATTCATGCCTAAAAAACTGATCACAAATAATAGCTAAAAACGCTGAAATGTTAATATTTAAGGAGTTATGGCCATTTTAAAGTATTGAATAATTCATGCCTAAAAAACTGATCACAAATAATAGCTAAAAAGCCCGAAATGTTAATATTTAAGGAGTTATGGCCATTTTGAAGTATTGAATAATTCATGCCTAAAAAACTGATCACAAATAGTAGCTAAGAAGCCCGAAATGTTAATATTTAAGGAGTTATGGCCATTTTAAAGTATTGAATAATTCATGCCTAAAAAACTGATCACAAATAATAGCTAAAAAGCCCGAAATGTTAATATTTAAGGAGTTATGGCCAGTTTAAAGTATTGAATAATTCATGTCTAAAAAACTGATCACAAATAATAGCTTAAAACGCTGAAATGTTAATATTTAAGGAGTTATGGCCGTTTTAAAGTATTGAATAATTCATGCCTAAAAAACTAAACACAAATAATAGCTAAAAACGCTGAAATGTTAATATTTAAGGAGTTATGGCCATTTTAAAGTATTGAATAATTCATGCCTAAAAAACTAATCGCAAATAATAGCTAAAAGCCCGAAAAGTTAATATTTAAGGAGTTATGGCCATTTTAAAGTATTGAATAATTCATGCCTAAAAAACTAAACACAAATAATAGATAAAAAGCCCGAAATGTTAATATTTAAGGAGTTATGGCCATTTTAAAGTATTGAATAATTCATGCCTAAAAAACTAATCGCAAATAATAGCTAAAAGCCCGAAATGTTAATATTTAAGGAGTTATGGCCATTTTAAAGTATTGAATAATTCATGCCTAAAAACTAAACACAAATAATAGATAAAAAGCCCGAAATGTTAATATTTAAGGAGTTATGGCCATTTTAAAGTATTGAATAACTCACGCCTAAAAAACTGATCACAAAAAACAGTTAAAAAGTCCGAAATGTTAATATTTAAGGAGTTATGGCCATTTTAAAGTATTGAATAATTCACGCCTAAAAAACTGATCACAAATAATAGCTAAAAACACTGAAATGTTAATATTTAAGGAGCTATGGCCAGTTTAAAGTATTGAATAATTCATGCCTAAAAAACTGATCACAAATAATTGCTAAAAACGCTGAAATGTTAATATTTAAGGAGTTATGGCCATTTTAAAGTATTGAATAATTCATGCCTAAGAAACTGATCACAAATAATAGCTAAAAAGCCCGAAATGTTAATATTTAGGGAGTTATGGCCATTTTAAAGTATTGAATAATTCACACCTAAAAAACTGATCACAAATAATAGCTAAAAACACTGAAATGTTAATATTTAAGGAGTTATGGCCAGTTTAAAGTATTGAATAATTCATGCCTAAAAAACTGATCACAAATAATAGCTAAAAACGCTGAAATGTTAATATTTAAGGAGTTATGGCCATTTTAAAGTATTGAATAATTCATGCCTAAAAAACTGATCACAAATAATAGCTAAAAACGCTGAAATGTTAATATTTAAGGAGTTATGGCCATTTTAAAGTATTGAATAATTCATGCCTAAAAAACTGATCACAAATAATAGCTAAAAACGCTGAAATGTTAATATTTAAGTAGTTATGGCCATTTTAAAGTATTGAATAATTCATGCCTAAGAAACTGATCACTGAAATGTTAATATTTAAGGAGTTATGGCCAGTTTAAAGTATTGAATAATTCATGCCTAAAAAACTGATCACAAATAATAGCTAAAAACGCTGAAATGTTAATATTTAAGGAGTTATGGCCATTTTAAAGTATTGAATAATTCATGCCTAAAAAACTGATCACAAATAATAGCTAAAAACGCTGAAATGTTAATATTTAAGGAGTTATGGCCATTTTAAAGTATTGAATAATTCATGCCTAAAAAACTGATCACAAATAATAGCTAAAAAGCCCGAAATGTTAATATTTAAGGAGTTATGGCCATTTTAAAGTATTGAATAATTCATGCCTAAAAAACTGATCACAAATAATAGCTAAAAACGCTGAAATGTTAATATTTAAGGAGTTATGGCCATTTTAAAGTATTGAATAATTCATGCCTAAAAAACTGATCACAAATAATAGCTAAAAACGCTGAAATGTTAATATTTAAGTAGTTATGGCCATTTTAAAGTATTGAATAATTCATGCCTAAGAAACTGATCACAAATAATAGCTAAAAAGCCCGAAATGTTAATATTTAAGGAGTTATGGCCATTTTAAAGTATTGAATAATTCATGCCTAAAAAACTGATCACAAATAATAGCTAAAAACGCTGAAATGTTAATATTTAAGGAGTTATGGCCATTTTAAAGTATTGAATAATTCATGCCTAAAAAACTAATCGCAAATAATAGCTAAAAGCCCGAAATGTTAATATTTAAGGAGTTATGGCCATTTTAAAGTATTGAATAATTCATGCCTAAAAAACTAATCGCAAATAGTAGCTAAGAATCCCGAAATGTTAATATTTAAGGAGTTATGGCCATTTTAAAGTATTGAAAAATGATCACATATAATAGCTATAAACGCTGAAATGTTAATATTTAAGGAGTTTTGGCCATTTTAAAGTATTGAATAATTCATGCCTAAAAAACTGATCACAAATAATAGCTAAAAACGCTGAAATGTTAATATTTAAGGAGTTATGGCCATTTTAAAGTATTGAATAATTCATGCCTAAAAAACTGATCACAAATAATAGCTAAAAACGCTGAAATGTTAATATTTAAGGAGTTATGGCCATTTTAAAGTATTGAATAATTCATGCCTAAAAAACTGATCACAAATAATAGCTAAAAACGCTGAAATGTTAATATTTAAGTAGTTATGGCCATTTCAAAGTATTGAATAATTCATGCCTAAGAAACTGATCACAAATAATAGCTAAAAAGCCCGAAATGTTAATATTTAAGGAGTTATGGCCATTTTAAAGTATTGAATAATTCATGCCTAAAAAACTAATCGCAAATAGTAGCTAAGAATCCCGAAATGTTAATATTTAAGGAGTTATGGCCATTTTAAAGTATTGAAAAATGATCACATATAATAGCTATAAACGCTGAAATGTTAATATTTAAGGAGTTTTGGCCATTTTAAAGTATTGAATAATTCATGCCTAAAAAACTGATCACAAATAATAGCTAAAAACGCTGAAATGTTAATATTTAAGGAGTTATGGCCATTTTAAAGTATTGAATAATTCATGCCTAAGAAACTGATCACAAATAATAGCTAAAAAGCCCGAAATGTTAATATTTAAGGAGTTATGGCCATTTTAAAGTATTGAATAATTCATGCCTAAAAAACTAATCGCAAATAGTAGCTAAGAATCCCGAAATGTTAATATTTAAGGAGTTATGGCCATTTTAAAGTATTGAAAAATGATCACATATAATAGCTATAAACGCTGAAATGTTAATATTTAAGGAGTTTTGGCCATTTTAAAGTATTGAATAATTCATGCCTAAAAAACTGATCACAAATAATAGCTAAAAACGCTGAAATGTTAATATTTAAGGAGTTATGGCCATTTTAAAGTATTGAATAATTCATGCCTAAGAAACTGATCACAAATAATAGCTAAAAAGCCCGAAATGTTAATATTTAGGGAGTTATGGCCATTTTAAAGTATTGAATAATTCACGCCTAAAAACTGATCACAAATAATAGCTAAAAACACTGAAATGTTAATATTTAAGGAGTTATGGCCAGTTTAAAGTATTGAATAATTCATGCCTAAAAACTGATCACAAATAATAGCTAAAAACGCTGAAATGTTAATATTTAAGGAGTTATGGCCATTTTAAAGTATTGAATAATTCATGCCTAAAAAACTAATCGCAAATAGTAGCTAAGAATCCCGAAATGTTAATATTTAAGGAGTTATGGCCATTTTAAAGTATTGAAAAATGATCACATATAATAGCTATAAACGCTGAAATGTTAATATTTAAGGAGTTTTGGCCATTTTAAAGTATTGAATAATTCATGCCTAAAAAACTGATCACAAATAATAGCTAAAAACGCTGAAATGTTAATATTTAAGGAGTTATGGCCATTTTAAAGTATTGAATAATTCATGCCTAAAAAACTGATCACAAATAATAGCTAAAAACGCTGAAATGTTAATATTTAAGGAGTTATGGCCATTTTAAAGTATTGAATAATTCATGCCTAAAAAACTGATCACAAATAATAGCTAAAAACGCTGAAATGTTAATATTTAAGTAGTTATGGCCATTTTAAAGTATTGAATAATTCATGCCTAAGAAACTGATCACAAATAATAGCTAAAAAGCCCGAAATGTTAATATTTAAGGAGTTATGGCCATTTTAAAGTATTGAATAATTCATGCCTAAAAAACTAATCGCAAATAATAGCTAAAAGCCCGAAATGTTAATATTTAAGGAGTTATGGCCATTTTAAAGTATTGAATAATTCATGCCTAAAAAACTGATCACAAATAATAGCTAAAAACGCTGAAATGTTAATATTTAAGGAGTTATGGCCATTTTAAAGTATTGAATAATTCACGCCTAAAAAACTAATCGCAAATAATAGCTAAAAGCCCGAAATGTTAATATTTAAGGAGTTATGGCCATTTTAAAGTATTGAATAATTCATGCCTAAAAAACTGATCACAAATAATAGCTAAAGACGCTGAAATGTTAATATTTAAGGAGTTATGGCCATTTTAAAGTATTGAATAATTCATGCCTAAAAAACTAATCACAAATAATAGCTAAAATCGCTGAAATGTTAATATTTAAGGAGTTATGGCCATTTTAAAGTATTGAATAATTCATGCCTAAGAAACTGATCACAAATAATAGCTAAAAAGCCCGAAATGTTAATATTTAAGGAGTTATGGCCATTTTAAAGTATTGAATAATTCATGCCTAAAAAACTAATCACAAATAATAGCTAAAAACGCTGAAATGTTAATATTTAAGGAGTTATGGCCATTTTAAAGTATTGAATAATTTATGCCTAAAAAACTGATTACAAATAATAGCTAAAAACGCTTAAATGTTAATATTTAAGTAGTTATGGCCATTTTAAAGTATTGAATAATTCATGCCTAAAAAACTGATCACAAATAATAGCTAAAAAGCCCGAAATGTTAATATTTAAGGAGTTATGGCCATTTTAAAGTATTGAATAATTCATGCCAAAAAAACTGATCACAAATAGTAGCTAAAATCGCTGAAGTGCTAATATTTATGGAGTTATGGCCATTTTAAAGTATTGAATAATTCATGCCTAAAAAACTGATCACAAAATAATAGCTAAAAAGCCCGAAATGGTAATATTTAAGGAGTTATGGCCATTTTAAAGTATTGAATAATTCATGCCTAAAAAACTGATAACAAATAATAGCTAAAAACGCTGAAATGTTAATATTTAAGGAGTTATGACCATTTTAAAGTATTGAATAATTCATGCCTAAAAACTAATCACAAATAATAGCTAAAAAGCCAAAACTGATCACAAATAATAGCTAAAAAGCCCGAAATGTTAATATTTAAGGAGTTATGGCCATTTTAAAGTATTGAATATTTCATGCCAAATAAACTGATCACAAATAATAGCTAAAAAGCCCGAAATGTTAATATTTAAGGAGTTATGGCCATTTTAAAGTATTGAATAATTCATGCCTAAAAAACTGATCACAAATAATAGCTAAAAAGCCCGAAATGTTAATATTTAAGGAGTTATGGCCATTTTAAAGTATTGAATATTTCATGCCAAATAAACTGATCACAAATAATAGCTAAAAAGCCCGAAATGTTAATATTTAAGGAGTTATGGTCATTTTAAAGTATTGAATAATTCATGCCTAAAAAACTGATCACAAATAATAGCTAAAAACGCTGAAATGTTAATATTTAAGGAGTTATGGCCATTTTAAAGTATTGAATAATTCATGCCTAAAAAACTGATAACAAATAATAGCTAAAAAGCCGGAAATGTTAATATTTAAGAAGTTATGGCCATTTTAAAGTATTGAATAATTCATGCCTAAAAAACTGATCACAAATAATAGCTAAAAAGCCCGAAATGTTAATATTTAAGGAGTTACGGCCATTTTAAAGTATTGAATAATTCATGCCTAAAAAAACTGATCAGAAATAATAGCTAAAAACGCTGAAATGTTAATATTTATGGAGTTATGGCCATTTTAAAGTATTGAATATTTCATGCCAAATAAACTGATCACAAATAATAGCTAAAAACGCTGAAATGTTAATATTTAAGGAGTTATGGCCATTTTAAAGTATTGAATAATTCATGCCTAAAAAACTGATCACAAATAATAGCTAAAAACGCCGAAATGTTAATATTTAAGGAGTTATGGCCATTTTATAGTATTGAATAATTCATGCCTAAAAAACTGATCACAAATAATAGCTAAAAAGCCCGAAATGTTAATATTTAAGGAGTTATGGCCATTTTAAAGTATTGATTAATTCATGCCTAAAAAACTGATCACAAATAATAGCTAAAAAGCCAGAAATGTTAATATTTAAGGAGTTATGGCCATTTTAAAGTATTGAATAATTCATGCCTAAAAACTGATCACAAATAATAGCTGAAAATGCTGAAATGTTAATATTTAAGGAGTTATGGCCATTTTAAAGTATTGAAAAATGATCACATATAATAGCTAAAAACGCTGAAATGTTAATATTTAAGGAGTTTTGGCCATTTTAAAGTATTGAATAATTCATGCCTAAAAAACTGATCACAAATAATAGCTAAAAACGCTGAAATGTTAATATTTAAGGAGTTATGGCCATTTTAAAGTATTGAATAATTCATGCCTAAAAAACTGATCACAAATAATAGCTAAAAACGCTGAAATGTTAATATTTAAGGAGTTATGGCCATTTTAAAGTATTGAATAATTCATGCCTAAAAAACTGATCACAAATAATAGCTAAAAACGCTGAAATGTTAATATTTAAGTAGTTATGGCCATTTTAAAGTATTGAATAATTCATGCCTAAGAAACTGATCACAAATAATAGCTAAAAAGCCCGAAATGTTAATATTTAAGGAGTTATGGCCATTTTAAAGTATTGAATAATTCATGCCTAAAAAACTGATCACAAATAATAGCTAAAAACGCTGAAATGTTAATATTTAAGGAGTTATGGCCATTTTAAAGTATTGAATAATTCATGCCTAAAAAACTAATCGCAAATAATAGCTAAAAGCCCGAAATGTTAATATTTAAGGAGTTATGGCCATTTTAAAGTATTGAATAATTCATGCCTAAAAACTGATCACAAATAATAGCTAAAAACGCTGAAATGTTAATATTTAAGGAGTTATGGCCATTTTAAAGTATTGAATAATTCACGCCTAAAAAACTAATCGCAAATAATAGCTAAAAGCCCGAAATGTTAATATTTAAGGAGTTATGGCCATTTTAAAGTATTGAATAATTCATGCCTAAAAAACTGATCACAAATAATAGCTAAAGACGCTGAAATGTTAATATTTAAGGAGTTATGGCCATTTTAAAGTATTGAATAATTCATGCCTAAAAAACTAATCACAAATAATAGCTAAAATCGCTGAAATGTTAATATTTAAGGAGTTATGGCCATTTTAAAGTATTGAATAATTCATGCCTAAGAAACTGATCACAAATAATAGCTAAAAAGCCCGAAATGTTAATATTTAAGGAGTTATGGCCATTTTAAAGTATTGAATAATTCATGCCTAAAAAACTAATCACAAATAATAGCTAAAAACGCTGAAATGTTAATATTTAAGGAGTTATGGCCATTTTAAAGTATTGAATAATTCATGCCTAAAAAACTGATAAAAAATAATAACTAAAAAGCCCGAAATGTTAATATTTAGGGAGTTATGGCCATTTTAAAGTATTGAATAATTCATGCCTAAAAAACTGATAAAAAATAATAACTAAAAAGCCCGAAATGTTAATATTTAAGAAGTTATGGCCATTTTAAAGTATTGAATAATTTATGCCTAAAAAACTGATCACAAATAATAGCTAAAAAGCCCGAAATGTTAATATTTAAGGAGTTATGGCCATTTTAAAGTATTGAATAATTCATGCCTAAAAAACTGATCACAAACAATAGCTAAAAAGCCCGAAATGTTAATATTTAAGGAGTTATGGCCATTTTAAAGTATTGAATAATTCATGCCTAAAAAACTAATCACAAATAATAGCTAAAAACGCTGAAATGTTAATATTTAAGGAGTTATGGCCATTTTAAAGTATTGAATAATTTATGCCTAAAAAACTGATTACAAATAATAGCTAAAAACGCTTAAATGTTAATATTTAAGTAGTTATGGCCATTTTAAAGTATTGAATAATTCATGCCTAAAAAACTGATCACAAATAATAGCTAAAAAGCCCGAAATGTTAATATTTAAGGAGTTATGTCCATTTTAAAGTATTGAATAATTCATGCCTAAAAAACTGATCACAAATAATAGCTAAAAAGCCCGAAATGTTAATATTTAAGGAGTTATGGCCATTTTAAAGTATTGAATAATCCATGCCTAAAAAACTGATCACAAATAATATCTAAAAACGCTGAAGTGCTAATATTTATGGAGTTATGGCCATTTTAAAGTATTGAATAATTCATGCCTAAAAAACTGATCACAAATAATAGCTAAAAACGCCGAAATGTTAATATTTAAGGAGTTATGGCCATTTTATAGTATTGAATAATTCATGCCTAAAAAACTGATCACAAATAATAGCTAAAAACGCTGAAATGTTAATATTTAAGGAGTTATGGCCATTTTAAAGTATTGAATAATTCATGCCTAAAAACTGATCACAAATAATAGCTGAAAATGCTGAAATGTTAATATTTAAGGAGTTATGGCCATTTTAAAGTATTGAATAATTCATGCCTAAAAACTGATCACAAATAATAGCTGAAAATGCTGAAATGTTAATATTTAAGGAGTTATGGCCATTTTAAAGTATTGAATAATTCATGCCTAAAAACTGATCACAAATAATAGCTAAAAACGCTAAAATGTTAATATTTAAGGAGATATGGCCATTTTAAAGTATTGAATAATTCATGCCTAACCAGTAAAGAAAGTCTTAAAGTCGGGCGGGGCCGACTTTATGATACCCTACACCACTTTGCTAATTTAGTAGAGCTCCACATAACAATTAAAAGTTTTATGGGAGAATTCAATCATACACGCTATGATTATAATTTTAATTTAAAGTTCAAAGTATCTTTTAAATTCGGACTTGTATTGTCCATTTGGTGCACAATTAATTTAAAATCGGATAAATATATATATGGGAGCTATATTCAAATTTGTAAAAAATATTTCTGAGCTGTATTTGATATATTTCCCTGAATATCGTTGTTACGGAGTGCATATTACGGTTGTGGGTAACAAATATAACAAATCGGATGAATAATATATATGGAAGCTATAGCTATATCTGAACCGATCTTCACCAAATTTGACATACTAGCTTCTAGACTCTATTCGGCCGTAAGTGCCAAATTCCATCCCATTTGGACAAATATTAGACGTTTGGTGCACAATAAAAATTAAATCGGACGAAGTTATATATGGGAGCTATATCCAAATCTGAACCGATCTCGATAAAATTTAGCAAATGTATTTCTGAGCTGTATTTGATATATTTCCCCAAATATTGTTGTTGCAGAGTGCATATTACGGCGGCGGTGGACAAAAATAACAAATCGGATGAACAATATATATGGGAGCTATGGCTATATCTGAACCGATTTCGATCAAATTTGACATACATATTTTCAGGCCTAATTTGGGTGTATATGCGAAATTCCATACAATTCGGGCTGATATTACACGTTTGGTGCACAATAAAAGGCAAATCGGACGAAGATATATATGGGAGCTATATCTAAATTTTGACCGATTATTTCCAATTTTAATAGGGTTCGTTCTTGGGCCAAACAAATAATCTGTGCAAAATTTCATTTGGATCGGGCAATAAATGCGACCTGTACTTTGTTTACAAAAATACATGGTCAGACGGACGGACGGACAGACGGACGGACGGACATGCATAAATCGACTCAAAATGTGATTCTATGCAGATCATCAAAAGGAACTATGGGTCTATCTCGTTTCCTTTTGCCTGTTACAAACAAATGCACAAAGACATAATACCCTGACCACCTTGTGGTGTAGGGTATAAAAAATAACGTGAAAATGAGCATGATCCTTTTACAAAAGTTGGGGGCTATTCTAGAAGATTACGTACCAAGAATGAGCATTAAATGCCCAATTTCAGATTAGTCATTAATTGTACAATAAGAACTATAAATACCATAATTTCAAGGAATTCCATTTAAAATGTGAAGAAATTACGAAATGTCGATTGAACCTAACATGGAAGCTATACGGAACTGTAGACCTATGTGGACAATTTTTTAAGGGGAGTGGGAAACCACCACTACCTTTAAATGTCAAATTTTGAACAAATCCGTTAAAAAATTTTAGCTAAAGTATGAAAATAAAGGTACCGCTTTGCGAATCGGGGACCTATATACAACCAATAACAATAGTTTCTCAAAATATGTTAAAATCATGAACTTCAAGTACCGGTTTTCAATCAATACCCTAAACTACACTTTAAAAGGAACTTTAAAGAAATTCAGAAAAGTCTGTTTAAACCACCAAAATACTGTAGGGGGGTCATACTAAAATATTGGCCAATAGTGGTAGGTACCAATTATAAATTTCAAATACTAAATTCTAGAAGATTTGGTTTAAAATGTCACTGGGCCATATCGAAATCAGTAAGGAAAGCTCAAAAGTCGGGCGGGGCCGACTATATGATACCGTACACCACTATGCATATTTAGTAGAGCTCTCATAAAAAGGTTTATACAGGGCATTTCAGAGCTCTATGAGATATTTGGTACAAAATCAAATCTCTGAACCGATTTTTACTAAAATTGGTGTACTTGCTTATAGGCTGGTTTCGGTTGAATTTGCCAAAATTCATGCCATTTGGGCTGATATTGGCCATTTGATGCACAATTAACACGAAATCGGATGAAGATATATATGGGAGGCATATCCAAATCGGAACAGATTTTAATAAAATTAAAATCAACTATTTTTGGGCTTTATTTGATATCTGGTACCAAATATCATTCCTGTGGAGTGCATATTACGAATGTGAGGGACTTAAAGACCAAATCGGATGAAAGATATATATGGGAGCTATAGCTATATTTGAACCGATTTTTACTAAAATTGGTGTACTTGCTTCTAAGCTGGTTTCGGTCGGATTTGCCAAAATTGATGCTATTACGGCCATTTGGTGGTCAATCACCCGAAATCGGATGAAGATATATATGGGAGCTATATCCAAATCTGAACCGATTTCGATAAAATTTAAAACAGCTATTCCTGTGCTCCATCTAATACCTGGTACCAAATATCACGGTTGTGGAGTGAATATTACGAATGTATGGGACTAAAACACTAAATCGGATGAAACATATATATGGTTGCTATATCTATATCTGAACCGATTTTCACTAAATTTGGTATACTTGCTTCTAGGCTGAATTTGGTCCGATGTACTAAAATTCAGTCCATTTGGACTTATATCGGCCATTTGGTGCACAATTAACCCGAAATCGGATGAAGATATATATGGGAGCTATATCCAAATCTGAACCGATTTCGATAAAATTTAAAACAGCTATTTCTGGGCTGTATCTTATATCTGGTACCAAATATCATTCTTGTGGTGTGCATATTACGAATGTGAGAGGCTTAAACACCAAATCGGATGAAAGATATATATGGGAGCTATAGCTATATCTGAACCGATTTTCTCCAAATTTGATATACTTGCTTCTAGGCCGAACTCGGTTGGGTGTGCCAAAATTCAGGTAATTTGGACTGATAGTGGACATTTGGTGCACATTTAACCCGAAATCGGATGAAGATATATATGGGAGCTATAGCTGTTTCTGAACCGATTTTCTCCAAGTTTGTTGTATTTGCTTTAAGGCTAATCTCGGTCACATGTGCCAAAATTCGGGCCATTTGGGCTGATATTGGCCATTTGGAGGTCAATTAACCCGAAATCGGATGAAGATATATATGGGAGCTATATCCAAATCTGAACCGATTCGATAAAATTTAAAACAGCTATTTCTGTGCTCCATCTAATACCTGGTACCAAATATCACGGTTGTGGAGTGCATAGTAGGAATGTGAGGGACTTAAAAATCAAATCGGATGAAAGATATATATGGGAGCTATAGCTATATCTGAACCGATTTTCTCCAAATTTGATATACTTGCTTCTAGGCCGAACTCGGTTGGGTGTGCCAAAATTCAGGTAATTTGGACTGATAGTGGACATTTGGTGCACATTTAACCCGAAATCGGATGAAGATATATATGGGAGCTATATCTAAATTTGATCCGATTCTCACCAATTTCAATAGGATTCGTCCTTGGGCCAAACATACATTGTTTGGAAAATTTCATCTCAATCGGATAATAAATGCGACCTGCATTTTGTTCACAAGAATACATGGACAGACGGACGGACGGACGGACAGACGGACTGACATGCATAAATCGACTCAGAAAGTGATTCTATGAAGGTTCTCAAAAGTAACTAGGGGTCTATCTCGTTTCCTTCTCCATGTTACAAACAAATGCACAAAGACATAATACCCTTACCACTATGTGGTGTAGGGTATAAAAACTGATCACAAATAATAGCTGAAAATGCTGAAATGTTAATATTTAAGGAGCTATGGCCATTTTAAAGTATTGAATATTTCATGCCTAAAAACTGATCACAAATAATAGCTAAAAACGCTAAAATATTAATATTTAAGGAGTTATGGACATTTGAAAATTTTAAAAATTCATCTTTAAGATCTGGAAAGGCCTCTTGCGACCCTTAGAATTTGCAATTCCTTCGCTTTGAATTGATTTTGCTTTTGCCATTTTCTCCAGGGAAATCAGTTCAACTCCCAATTCAAATTGTTAACTCTGACGTCACAGTTCTAGGAAAAAACATCCAAATATATACTGCCTTTACCCTCTCGATGTCAAACTGTTGCATTATTACGTGCGAACACTACAACGAAAACTTCTCTCAACCATCAATGAAGTTGTAGTAAACAGAGCGACGACCATAAAAACAACGTTGTCTGCTTCCGCCTCCAGCAATTATGGACTTATTTTGTTACTTATTTTAAGGTTATGGCAATTGCATAACGACAGACAGGACAATAACATAAATTTACAGTTAATAAATCCAACACTATGCTCACCCGAACCACATTTGCACTCAATCCCGCACAGGAAGAAAGCGCAAAAGCTTTCGCCATCACTCTCAAACGTTATACCTGTATGAGTTCAAATGGCACTTATCTCTTTTACTCAATTCTGCTCTCATCCCCCAACTGTGAGTAGCAGCCATTAATAGTAAAACGGAAGTTCTGAGTACAGCAGCTGAGCATCCCGAGGATGCGTTAACAACCAGGAAACTTACTTGAATGTACTCGTAGGAGAAGAGCCAGCCAGAACACAGAAAGAAGGAGGCTAGACAAAAATGGAAAAAGGAAAGAATTAAATTAAAAATCAAGAGCTTTTCATTCATAACCTTGTAAAATGCGAGGGTAGGCATTTGCAAAGACACAGGAAAGAAATGAAAAAAAAAAACAGACAAAGAAGAATAAAAATGCGCAAAAAACACTTCGAAAGGAAAATAAAACAAAAGAAAATCGGGGAAAAAGTGGAATACAAAATTTTCCAAGCAAACAACATTTATCCAGAGGAAAATCCAAAAAAAAAACTAACAATAAAACGTGGAAAAATATCTACAATAAAAAAAAACCATATACATATCGGACATTTCCCAAAAAAAATGGGAAAATGTCACGTTTTTGTCATTTCCTTTTATATGTGTATATGCATATGTATATATGCAAACACACATACATCCTCCCTATACATATGTATGCACATCCTTACTCTCAAAGGTTATTAAATCGTCTGTCATAAAAATGCCTTCACCTTTTCACGAGGCTGCTGTTGCTGCTGCCGTTGATGATAATAATGATTTTCTTCTTCTGTCCGCAGTAACAGCTGGGCCAACCAACCAACCAACCGACCAGCCAGCAAGCTTGTTTGCTTGCTTTCTTGCATACATACCACACAGCTATAACCATGACCCCACTTAAACATAAATACTTATACACTCTCACTGCCATAAATACATACATTCATAAATCCAGCAAACTAACAACCATCCAGCCAGCCAACCGAGAAACCATCGAACATTGGTCGTTGTTCTTGTTGTTGTTTGTAATAACAATGCAATTTGTTGTGTGTCCTTACCAACTGGTCGTATAAATGTTACTGTAACCGGTTGAGAAGTTACGTTTTGTAACGATTGACTTTAATGAGATTGAGAGATATGAGAGATGAGAGATAATTGAGATTGCAAACGATTGACTTAATTGATTTCAATGAGACGAAGATATGGCTCTCTGGGTTCTTGAGATCTAGGTCCGGAAAGCTTATAAGTCTCTAAATTGTGTTGATACTATTGGACACCTCAATGAATCGCCAACGAAAGGCCGAGAACGTCTTCAGGAAAGATTAGAAGATACCGCCAATATAAGCGTTTTCACAGTAGTCGGTTACAAATTATATCAATTCGGTTTAGAAAAGACAATTTTACATTGAAACCAAATGTCTATGGAACACTCTAAGATAAAATATACAAAGTATCAGTAACGTTTTTATACCCTCCACCATACATAGTATGGAGGGTATATTAAGTTCGTCATTCCGTTTATAACTTATCGAAATAATAATTTTAGACCGAACAAAGTATATATTCTTGATCAGCGTAAAATTCTAAGACGATTCAGCCCTGTCCGACCGTCTGTCCGTTTGTTGTAATCACGCTACAGTTAAAACGAATAAAGATAGGAAGCTAAGATGTTGCACAGATCTGTCTTTTGTCTGCAGGCAGGTCAAGTTCCAAGATGGGCTCTATCGGTCCACGATATCGTATAGCTCCCATATAACGGTATCCCTAGATGATTTAGCCCTGTCCGTCCGTCTGCCCGTCTGTTGTAATTACGCTACAGTCAAAACGAATAAAGATAGGAAGCTAAAATTTTGCACAGATCTGTCTTTTGTCTGCAGGCAGGTCAAGTTCCAAGATGGGCTATATCGGTCCACGATATCGTATAGCTCCCATATAACGGTATCCCTCGATATTCGATATTTTGATGATTTTAGCCACATATTTCAACGGAATTGTCTGAAATTCTACACAAGGAGTTCCTTGTGAACACTTTACCCCCCTGAATGAGAATTGTCTATATAGGTCTATGATATTGTATAGCCCCTATATAACGGTACCCCCCGATATTCGGTATTTTGGTGATTTTATCGCATAGCCCCCCTATAACGGAACCCCCCGATATTCGGTATTTAGCCACATTTTTCAATGGAATTGTCTGAAATTCCACACAAGGAGTTCCTTGTGGGTATTTTACCCCCTGCAAGATAATTGTCTATAGTGGTCCACGATATCGTATAGCCCCCATATAATGGTACCCCCGATAACCGGTATTTTGATGATTTTAACCACATTTCTCAATGGAATTGTCTGAAATTCCACACAAGAAGTTCATTGTGAGTACTTTTCAGGCGTAGATTTATCTGTATAGGTCCACAATATTGTATATCACCCCAATATATCGGCACCATACGATAAGATTTTAACAGAATTTTTAATGGATTTAATTTTTTTGAAAATTTCCTTATTCGTTCCAAATGGTGGAGGGTATTCAAAGTTCGGCCCAGCCAAACTTACTGCTTTCTTACTTGTTTAATTAAAACATGTGAGAAAGCAGTAAGTTCTGCAGGGCCGAACTTTGAATACCCTCCACCAATTGGGAGGAAAATTTCAAAAAAAAAAAAAAAAAAAAACAGTAAGGAAAGGTAAAAAGTAGGGCGGGCCACTAAGCTCATTTAGTAGAGCTCCTGTAACGAAAGAAATTTATATTGGAAATTTTTGTTAAGTAGATCATACCAACTATAAACCTTATTCAAATACGTACCATGGCTTCAGAGTAGCCAAAATTTGAGAACAATAAACCTGATATCGGATAAAGATATGTATGAGAGCTATATCCAAATCTACTCCGATCTCGATACAATTTGACAAAGGTATATGGTAACAGATATATGGTAACAGATATCACTCTTGTGGACTGCATATTACGAATGTGAGGGACCTAAATACAAAATCGGATGAAACATATATATGGGAGCTATAGTTATGTCTGAACCGATTTTAACCAAATTCGAAGTACTTGTTTATAGGGTGAATTCAATATGAATTGCCAAAATTCAGTTCATTTGGGCTGAAATTAGCCATTTGGTGTAGAATTACTCTCATAACGGATAAAGATATATATGGGAGCTATATGCAAATCGGAGCCGATCTTGACAAAATTTTAAATTCATTTTTTCAGAGTTGTACCTGATGCCCGATATCAAATATCATTGTTATGGAGTCCATTATACGAATGTGATGGACTTAAACACCAAATCGGACAAACATAGCTATATCTGAACCAATTTTCTAATGTGCACGAAATGTACTAAATGGTACTAAATTTGTTACTATTTCGATTTAGGTAAAGTGATAAAGCTGGAAAACTGAAATTTGGAAATAAATTTACTATTGCCATGTAGGATTGGAATATGTAGGAAGCTTTGGAAATTCGTACTTATGTGTGCTAAACGGTACTGAATTTACATTTTGGGAGAACCGGTAGAGTTGAAATCTTGAATTTGGGAATGAGAATCCTATTAGATTGTGTGATGTACGTAGTTATGGAAATTTGTATTTATGAGTACTAAATGGTAATAAATTTGGTACAATTTGGATTTGAGTGCATCAATTCTGAAATTTGGAAAAATATTAATATTGGATAGCGGGGTTAATTGAGGTAGTTTTGGACATTTTTACTTAAACGTACATAAAAGTACTCAAAGCTGAAATTCTGAAATCTGAAGTTTAGATTACTTTTGGAGTGTAGGATTTGGATATGGAGATAGTTTTCGAAATGTTTACTGGATGTTAAAAAAAAAAAATTGGTAAAATTTGTAATTAGGCAAACCGATCCTGGAATCCTGAAATTTGGAATAAGTATTAGTATAGGATTGGGGTATGTGGGAAATTTTTGAAATTCGTACTTATGTGTACTAAATTTGGTACAATTTGGATCTGTGTCAACCGATAGAGCTGAATTTCCGAAATTTTATGTTGAAGTCACTGAAATTTTATGTTGAAGTCACTGTTGGTGTCTGTGGTTAAGATATGATATTGGCAATGTGTACTATTATTGTACTAAGCGGTACTAAATTGGGTATTGGGTAATATAGAGCTGAAATCTTGAAATTTGATACAGATGTCACTGTTGATGTCTGTGGTTAAGATTTAGAGATGGTTTTAGAAATATGCTTTATAATTGTTCGAAAAGTACTACATGATACAATATTGGGTATTAGAGATAGAGCTGGAATCCCGAAATTTGATATTGATGACTGTTTTGGTATCTGGTGTTTAGAAGCGGTGGGGCTTAGGAAATGTGTACTATAATTGTAAAGTATTAAGTGGTACTAAATTTGGTATAATTTGGTATTGGGTGAGGGAATAGAGCCGGGCTTCCGAAGTATAATATTGGTTTTGGGTGATGGAATAGGGCTGAAATTCTGAAATTCTTCCGAGTTTCGGTCGGGCCGGGCTTTGAAACGAATTTGGCAATTTTCAAAACATAAATAAAATCCGTTAAAAATTCTGTTAAAATCTTAAAAATACCGAATGTAGCCGTTATATCTGTCCATACGACGACATGGACTTGCATAGGCAAACTTTGTCATAACTAATTGCAATATTCAAACACCAAACTTGAAACAATTCCGGCGAATAATGTAGCTAAAATCATAAAAATACCGAATATAGGGAGGTATCATTATATGGAGGCTAAACCAAAACATGGACCTGCACAGACAATTTTCTGTCATAGACTGTAGTATCCGTTACGAACTTCAAATGCCAAATTTGAAATAATTCCGGTGAATAATGTAGCTACAATCATCAAAATACCGAACATTGGGCAGTACCGTTATATGGGGACTTTGCGAAGACGTAGACCTGCACAGACAATTTTCTGTCTTAGGCTGTAGTATACATTACGAACTTCAAATACCAAATTTGAAACAATCCCGGTGAATAATGTCGCTAAAATCATCAAAATACCGAATATCGGGAGGTATCGTTATATGGGCGTTCTACCAAAACATGGACCTATATGGCCCATTTTCAATACCAAAAGTCCTGCAGACATAACATACATTTAAGTTAAATTTTATCAACCTACTTCATTTCGTTCGGAAGCTAGAGTGATTTCCACAGACGGGTGGACACCGCTTAATCGACATAGAATTTTATGCTGATCAAAAATATATATACATTGTGGGATCTAAAATGTATATTTCGAGGTGTTACAAACGGAATGACAATCTTAATATACTCTCCATACTATGGTGAAGGTTAGAAAACGTAAATAATATATAGAACCTTAAAAGTCTGAATAATTAGTAGAATGTATGCCATGAATGCAACTAAATTGAATTCAGATAAAATAACTGAGCCGGTGACTATCTATGTGGATATTCAAGTGGCTCTTGAGGCTATAGACTCTTTCTGAAGAGTAAATTGATGTTTGACACTTCCCGCTGCTCTCCAGAGAAAGCTGATAAACTGGCAAGGAAGGGTTCACAAACATTAAACCTTGAGGTCGCCGACTCTCCACTCTTTGTCACTTTATCAGAGCATTATGATTATTCATTAGAGAGGAAGTCAAAGCGAATTGCTACAACGAATCACGGTCCAGCTGTCCACTAAATGTGTGATCGAAATATTTAAGTATATGAGAATTATTTCTCATATGAAGTAACGGTAATTCATTGCTTCCAGAATTATCATTGGTACAAGTAAGGCTCTATTTACAGTCGTATAAAATAACTCTGGCGATCTCTCAACTGTTTCTGAATACAATAACCTAGAGGTGGTTTAAATATAAAGATATGACAGAGCTTTTAAGAGCGGAAAAATTGATGGCACATAACGTTAGAGTTGGGATGATCGGCCTTTCTTGTTCCTTTCATCAAGAGGAATAGGTCTAGCACCTTTACGTTAAAGAAATCTTTCTATTCAAAACAAAAAGTCTATTAAAAATCCCACATTGTATTCCTTTGTGGTTCATTCAGAAGGACTCAATTCCAAAGACATTTAAAAAAAAAAGTTATTTAACAGCAGCAGTTTTCAGTTCATTTTCCTGTATCAGCGGCATCACACTGAGGAATAAAAGGTAGTTACATTTCTACAAAGTTTTGATTCCAATCATGGCTACAAAACTATCTTGTAAGTCATACAACTAAAATAACCGGTTCTCATTAAACCATTCATTCATCCTATATCCCTCTATTGCTCTTTCCCCACACAAATGCATAAGCGTTACAAGAACAAAACACACATACACACAATATTATATTGGCTTGCATTTAAATCCTTTGTTGATGACATTCGAATACGCCTCTCCATGTACAAATATATCCCTTTTGCCCCCACCCCCAGAAGCAGCAGTAAATATATATTCATGTATGGCTGTGTGCATATATTTTACTACATTTACACAATGAATACATATGTATGTATGTATGAATGTATACACACATGTAACAACATCTACATAAGGTCAAAAATACAACAACAGTAACCCTGTGCCTATGGCAAGGTTAGTTTTTAAAAAGCGATTTGTAACAATGAAATCACACCAACATCCTTAAATTATGGCTAAAAAGGAAATACGGTATAGCTGCAAAAGCAGAATGGCAAGCTGTAACAGCAACAGTGGCAGCAGTGGCAACAGCGACACATTTTGCTGTGGCAATACCGACGAATACAATGGCCATCTTTTGTTCACTTGCCCTTACAATCATCAGCCATGCCATAAGTGACTGACTGCCGGGCCATTCAGCGAGACAGCTAGACAGACGGACAAGAGACTCACATTAAAAAGTTGAAGAGCCCATCCCTCCAGACGAGTCTTGCTGTGAGCCAAATTTTTTTTTTGATTTTTTAGCATTCAAAGAGTTGCCATATTTTTGAAAGGGGGACATTCCTTTTTATTTGGGGAAAAGGAGAACAAATTTTAGTTCTTTCGAGATATAAAGTAATTGACAGACTGACCGATTGACTGACTTAACGATTCATCAACGCCCAGACGGAAGGGCTGAAGCTAGAAACTTGAAATGTTGGTTGAGGGTCACTTTTGGTTCGAAGGGGTCAGAAGAGGGTTGTTTTTTTTTTTGGAAATTCGTACTAGAACTAAATAAGGTACTAAATATGGTACCCTTCGTATTTGAGGAAGCAGTAAAGTTAGAACTTTTAAATTTGGAATAAGGGTCACTGAAGGAGTGTATGATAGATGTATTAAAGGGTTTTTGGAAATTCGCACTATAAGTGTACGAAAAGTACTAAAATGTACTATTTCGTATCATGTGAATGGTTAGAGCTAAAAATGTTGAAAAATTGATTCCCAGGTTGAGGAGTATAGTCGATATAGGGAGGCAGTGAAAGGGAAGTGTGTACTCATATACACGGAAAGTATTAAACGGTACTGAATTTAGTACAATATAAATTTAAATTTAATATTAGTGGCAGAGTGTGGAATTGGGATATGGGGGAAATTTTCGAAATTTGTACTTATGTCCATGAAAAGTACTAAATGGTACCAATTTTAATAAAATTTCGATTTGGGTGAACCGATAGAGCTGGAATTGTGAAATTTAGAAAAACGATAACTATAGCATTGTACGACTGAGGTATGTAGGTAGTTTTGGAAATTCTGACTTATGTGTACTAAATTTGGTACAATTTAAATTTTGGGAGAATCAAAAGAGTTAGAAATTTGGGAAATAAGATTACTATTGCATTGTAGGACTGAGGTAGGTAGATTTTGGAACTTCGTACTTATCTATACTATATGGTACAATTTGTACTGTTAGGGATGGAATCCGGAAATTTAGAATTGTGGTTACTGTGGGAGTGTAGGATTGGGGTATGTAGGAAACTTTGGAAATTCTAAACTAAATTTGGAACAATTAGGATTTTGGTGAACCGATAGGGCTGGAATATTGATATTCGGGAAAGCGATTTCTATTGGATTGTATGATGCAGGTTGTTATGAAAATGTGTACTTATGTGTACTAAATGGTACTAAAATTTGTACAAATTGAAATTGTGATGAACCGATAGAACTTGAATTATGAAATATGAAAATAACATTTCTATGGGATGGAGGTAGTTTTGAAAATTTTGGTCCGCACTCCTGAAATTTTGAATTTGGATGACTCTTGAAGTGTAGGATTGGGATATGTACTAAATATGTGGGAGTATATGATTGCATATGTAGAGAGCTGTGAAAATTCGAACTTATGTGCACTATACCGTTTACCCCATGAGGCGAATAATTTTCATTGACGTGATAGGGCCGGTCACATATAGTATTCGGTTTGGTATACGATGATGTTCCGTAGGAGTTTCGGTTCGTTGTTCCGTAGGAGTTTCGGCTCACTGTTCTCTAGGAGCTTCGGCTTGCTGTTCCGTATCATAGTCAAACATTGGTACTGGAGTAGAGGTAGT
Organism: Musca domestica; assembly: GCF_030504385.1. NCBI lineage: Eukaryota > Metazoa > Arthropoda > Insecta > Diptera > Muscidae > Musca > Musca domestica. The sequence continues at coordinate 6,363,357 of NW_026712336.1, read as the reverse complement.
TATAAACAGTGGCGATAGCTAGAATAGCTGCCTAGCCATTGTAGGCGACCCGAATAGCTAAACGCGAACACACCCACAGTAAGCTACTAAACCCGAACGAGTTCTGATCCATTTACAAAGACCTAGACACCGGTTGCAGAACCAAAACTCAGTGAGCTACCAAACCAAAACGAGACCCTATCCATCTACAAAGACCTAGCCATCGGTGGCCGAACCTACACTCAGTGTTCACGGATAAGTGAACATGTTTTTATAATAAAAGAGAATAGCTGGGTCTACCTAGTGTAGAAGAGAAGGGTTAGTTAAACAGGGATCTTTTTAATACAGTCCACATTAAATACGATAAGAACATGTGGCGAGTAGACCTTTGAGTTAGAAATAAATAATTCAATTGCTGCATGTGGTATGTTTGAGTTAGAATACGGGATGAGATCTTAACTCATACTGATAAGCAAGTGTAGCATGTTTGCTTGCCACAAGTGAGATAGCTACGCATGTTTTGTGACCTCCCCTAGGATTTATGGCGGCATGGTGCACAGGCATCAGTGTTGCCGTTTTGGGCGTTTCCGTCCAAATTTGGGCGGAAAAAAGATAAATTTTGTGGTTTGGGCGGATTTTGGGCGGATTTTGGGCGGATTTTTTCCATATTGGGTACACATTTATTTCCCATTGTTTATTTTTACGTAATTTAATTTTTTTATTACTTACTGAATTTTATATATTTTTTATTGAGATAAATCGTTATTTATTTTATAGTTTTTGTTAGGTTTTTTAATAATATATATATATATATAATACATTAGGCTATAGCCATGCGGGGCCGACCATGTGATACCCTACAACACTACAATATGTTAGAAGCCCCCTCATGTCCAAATCCATTTTGGAAGATTTCGCTTTTGAAATTATGTCACGGAGCACTGCCCAGATATTACCCTTAGCATTTTGACCAGGGACATTTTCCCAATATTTATGCACTCTGTCGTGCTGTTAGTTTTTATGGTCCATTTTACAGCTAAATATATTCCAATGGTCATCCAAAATGCCAGAATTCTTCCCTGTTCTTACCTATCTTCTCAGGCGTGTCGATTGGCTTCAATTGTGTGATCAGGAATTTTTTTTCTGTTTTTGGCTCATTTAAACCCCTAAATATTTTGCGATCATCTCCAAAAGCAAGAGGCCCCTCTGTGTCTCCAAATTTAGACTCATCTATATGATTTGCTTGTCTACGATATTTGGCTATATTCGTCAACGAAATCAGCACAAAAAAGCCAGAAGTTCGCCTAATGTGTATCGCCTGTAAGTAATGTTGGTATTTTTTTACACAAAAGTAGTGGTCCATTCTACCCGCTGGTCCATTTCAACCCCTAAATATATTGCGGACATCTTTGAAAACAATAGGCTAAGCTCTTCTGAGCCTAACCCTACCTTTGTGAAAAATTTCGTGAGGATCGAACGATAATTGCAATCTGTATGTAAATAATAACCCTAAACTGTGTTGTAAAGTGAAAAAATATAACAAACAAATACTTCAATATTATAAGTCAATTTGAAAAAATCGCATGCGATAAAAAATATGAAAAAATAAAAAAATGTCACAAAATACTACAAAATCTATATGAAGATCATTATTGGTATCTTTTTTTGCGATTTTATAGTATTTATACTTTAATGCCACAAGGGCATTCTAAATTGACAACATTTGTCAAAATCGCTCCATTCTGAAGATATAAGCATTCTAGCTGACATCCCCTTCCTTTGTATATATACATTGTATATATTTCGCTATATATATCCGATATATTTACTATCGGCATCTACGTAACGGTCAGGATTGACCTGTTCGTCTATTTGTAATTTCGCCGGCGGTAAAAATATTCGCGGATTAATTGAAAAATTGACTTTTATATATCGCAAATGCTATGGTCTACTAAACCACTAAATATTACCTGATGACCATCAATTTGAATTGGAAGGCTTCTGTCCAGCCCTAATCTCTAGCCCCATGCTAAATTCCACGTCGATTGGTCTTTAATTACGACATGTAGAGAAACTGCAAAATCAGGAAATATTATGCGATCATCTCCAAAAAATATAAGGTTCTATTTTGGCCCCAGTCCAACCTCCATTCTAAATTTCATGAAGATCGGACCATAATTGCGATCTATAGAGTGATTACAAATTAACATAGACAGACGGACCGACGGTCATACATAGCTAGATTGACTTAGCTTGGCGAGATAGGAAGATCCATATATACTTTCCTATGTGGGAAACCAATATTTCGTGGTGTTACATAATTTTTGGCCCAATCAAAGATAATACCCCCAACACATAGTGTTGTAGGGTATAAAAACCTGAATAATAATAATGACTTTAATGTATTTAATACATTGAATTCTTGTATTATGTTACTTTTTCAAATATATATATAAAAAAAAAACTTGAAGTAAAATAACATAAAATTTTTAGTTTCTCTAATGTATTTAATACATTGAATGTAATAAAACTTGAGTACATTTTTAAGTATAGTGTAAAATTTTCAATAAAATTTACTTGAATACAAACTTCATATAAATTATTCAACTTTTTTACAGTTTGGGCGGATATGGTCGATTTTGGGCGGTTTTTAGAAAAAATTTGGGCTGAAATAAAAATTTCAAACGGCAACACTGACAGGCATGTGTACATTTGTATCTCTCTATTTCTCTCTTTCTCTCTCTCTTACACTTTATGCTAGACTAGGTTAAGGAAAATTATCATAACTAGAACTTAAGAATTATTTTAAATGAATAAAACAGTGTAGTAACAAAAGTAAAACGGTGCATACATTTCTTCCGCGTACACTCAGTGAGCTTTCAAACCAGAACTTAAATCCGTCTACGAAAAACTGGGCAGTTCATCCCGAGTATCCCCACAGTAAACTACTAACGTTTTTACCTTGAGTTCCCAATCCATCTCCACAACCAACATCCCAACCACCTACATCGCATACCCCGATTGTTCACCGCTCGTCAACACAATGAAGTTCCCGATCTCCTTCAAATTGTCAACATTCCGAAACGGCGAGGTGACGGAGCCCAATTACCGTAATTTTCTGATTAAATTCAACGCGTTAACAACCGGCGACCATAAGATCCCGATTACCTTAATATCGGCCACATTTCCGAACGCCAGCATCACCCGAATACAAATATCTTAATTCCTGATAACAGTCAAATCGTCTACAACCGGTGACCACAAGTTCCCGGTTACCTTCAAATCGTTAACGGCATTACCCAAACGTTGACGCAACATTGTAATTCCCGATCTTTCTCACCAAACAACATCCGACGGCAATCCACAAGTACCCTATTACCTCCGAATCGTTGGGTAATAACACTTCATATCAACCACCCCAGTACCTATTGTGAACAACCCGAAAGCATCGTTTCCGATTGTCCACGAGTCGTTCGCCTCCTTGCCCACGAGACGATTAAACGTCGAATTCTCGATCAACAATCAAAACAACACAACTTTGAATTCCCGAACAACTTCCAAGTCCATCCGCCATTATTTATTCAATATCCATCGTATCGTATTTCGATGCAAATAGATTGTAATTTAGTATCAACAAGTAAAAAAGCTGTAAGTTCGGCCGGGCGGAACTTTGAATACCCTCCACCATTTGGAACGATTTTGGCAACTCTAAAAACAATAAAATCAGTTAAAAATTCTGTTAAAATCTTAAAAATACCGAATGTAGCTGTTACATTAAGGTCTATACGACGACATGGACCTGTATAGGTAACATTTGTCATAAGCCACTACAATATTCAAATGCCAAACTTAAAAAAAAAACAAGTAAAAAAGCTGTAAGTTCGGCCGTGCCGAACTTTGAATACCCTCTACCATTTGGAACTAATTAGGACATTTTCAAACAATAATAATAAAATCCATTAAAAATTCTGTTGAAATCTCGGAAGGTGCCGTTATACGGGGGGATAAACGATATTGTGGGCCTATATAGACAAATCTATGTCTAGAGATAAAGTACTCACAAATAATTCCTTGTATAGAATTTAAGATAATTCCGTTTAAAAATGTAGCTAAAATCATCAAAATACCGAATATCGGGGGGTACCGGTATATAGGGTTTATACGATATTTAGGATCTATATAGACAATTCCCTTTCAGGTGGTAAAGTGCTCACAAGGAACCCCTTGTGTAGAATTTTAGACAATTCTGTACCGTCATATGGGGGCTATACGATATCGTGGACCTATATAGATAATTCTTAGCCAAGGGATAAAGTACTCACAAAGAACTCCTTGTGTAGAATTTCAGACAATTACATTGAAAAATGTGGCTAAACTCATCAAAATACCGAATATCGGGGGGTACCATTATATGGGGGATATACGATATCGTGGACCTATATAGACAATTATCTTTCAGGGGGTAAAGTGCCCACAAATTGCCCTCGTGTGGATTTTCAGACTATCCTATTAGAAGATGTGGCTAAAATCATCAAAATACAGAATATTGGGGGTACCTTTATATGGGGGCTCTACGATATCATGGACCGATATAGCCCATCTTCGAACTTGACCTGCCTGCAGACAAAAGAGAGATCTGGGAAAAATTTTAGTATTCTATCTTAATTCGTTTAGCCTGTAGCGTGATTACAACAGACGGGCAGACGGCCGGGCGGACAGGGCTAAGTCGTCTTAGAATTTTACGCTGATCAAGAATATATATACTTTGTTGGGTCTAAAATGATTATTTCGATGAGTTACAAACGGAATGACGAACTTAATATACCCTCCATACTATGTATGGTGGAGGGTATAAAAATAATCATCAAAATACCAAATATTGGGAGGTACCGTTATATGGGGGCTATACGAAGACGTGGACATGCACAGACAAATTTCTGTCTTTGGATGTAGTATCCATTACGAACTTCAAATACCAAATTTGAAACAATTCCGGTGAATAATGTCGCTAAAATCATCAAAATACCGAATATTGGGAGGCACTGTTAACTGGGGGCTATACGAAGACGTGGACCTGCACAGACAATGTTCTGTCATAGGCTGTAGTATTAATTTCAAACTTCAAATACCATATTTGAAACAATTCCGATGAATTTTGTAGCAAAAATCATCAAAATACCGAATATCGGGAGGTACCGTTATATGGGGGCTATGCCAAATACATGGCCCATTTTCAATACTAAAAGTCCTACGGACATAATATAAATTTGAGTAAAATTTTAACAATCTACTTCAATTCGTTCGGAAACTAGAGTGATTTCACAGTCAATATTTTGAATAACAAAACGCTCATAAAATCGAAATAAACATCCAATTCTCTTTAAATTTCACACCTCCCAATATTTTAATCAACGAAAGATCTGGAAATTTTCAATACTTCAAAATTTTGATTATCACATAAAATTGGAAAAATTATAATGAGCGGAGAACATCGTCGTAACATTGAGGACTACATCTATATATTTATAGATATTTAGTAGGTCCTAATCACATTTGTATCACATGATATAAAAAGGCCCAACCTTGTGTCATTTTCACTACTCCAATGTTCTGAAGATTTTGGTGCCACTTTTCAAATGGCCCAATAATTGTTCACAACAGCGATATGGCATTCTCCATGGCATACATACGTCTGCCCGCCTCCAGCATTTGCCAAAAAGTATGTGCAAAGGTGCCATCTTTACAACCAAATGTCTGGCTGTCTGGTTGGCTGGCTGCCTGCCTGGCAGGCTGACTGAGTGACTGACTGTTAATGGTCATGTAAAAGCGGCAAGGTTATACAATTTTTGATTTTAAACTGAACAATGGTTATAACAAAAAACTCACACACACGCACACACTCACACATTTTGGGGAAGGAAGTTCATACACCAAATCATTGGCAGAGCATCTGTAACAGAGGCGACAGAGAGGTGGAGGTGGCATCACCACCCCCACACACGCACACACACATGAAGTGGATAAGGCATTAAACGGAAACCAGTGAAACAACCCAGCAAGCATTTGGAAGTGTGTGACTCACTTCCATTTTAAGATGCCACTTCTGCGACGCTTCTAATCCTATTAAATGCGATAGTATGCACTTTTACAATAACAAAACTACTGTTGTCTACTTTCTATCGTCACGTAGTTGCTATTTAGTGGCGTCAAGAAACTTAAACGAAGGTGTCGCGTGTGCAGACACTATCTAGTGACTACCATCGGATAAAACAGTGATAGTTTGCCATCATTTACGAGTTGAACATAAATAAGACTTTATTCTATCTGAGGAATATAAGACACTGTGGCGCAGTGGTAAGCATGCCGGCTTTGCTCTCTGAACACCTCGGTTCGATTCCCAATCCAGACATCACATTTTTAAAACGAAAAAAAAATGTTTGAGAATTTCATCTAATAAGCAGTAGTTCTATGCAAATGAACATTGGAAAAAGAGACAATAACAATAAAAAAATAATAAATGCTTAAGTCTGGAGTAAATTTTTTTTTTTTTGTTTTTTCACTTCCAATAACTATCGAGGAAGTGACTTCCACGATTTTTAGAAAACTATCGCGGGCGTGGTTCATCTCTTCCCGAAGGATGATCCTTCCGGGGTGAGAAATCAGACGCGATGATTTCAATCGCTTAGGCGTGACTTCTAAGTGATTTGGGGGATAGATTTTGCTTGCTGGGAATAACGAAAAGAAAACCACTAGTGGGAGTGTGAGAGTGTGAGAATAGAGAACTTACAGTTGTTTTGCTGGGAGGCAATGTTAAAACATATGTTGGTGGCTGGCTCTCTCTCTCTCATTTTCTCTCGTTGGCTCATTGTGGGTGCTGTGGCGGCCAATAATAAAAAGAAACAAACAGATGCTGTAAAAGAGATTGTGGCTTACTTGAGTTAATAGTGAGACACAAACGGTAACGGCAGATTTAATGGGAGCGGAGAGTAAATTTAAGCTGTTAATTTTGTTGCCTGTGTTGTAAAAATTGTTCATAATTTAAGTAATTTGTTGCTGTTATTGTTATTGTCAGCAAGTTATTAGCGGATTTCCGTTAAAGCTTTCTTCCCTCATTACTAGCGTTATGATTTTTCTCCCCCCCCACACACACATCAATGGTGGGTGGGAAAAAGCTTTTTTTACTCTCATGCTCAGGCTCTCCCACTCATAGGGATTATGCTCTCGGAGGATTACATTTCCTAATTTGGTGGGCCGCATAACGGTGAAAGCCCAACAAAAAGAGTGAATCGAAATCATTGTCACTCATACGTCCAGCTGGACGACAACAATTTTTGTGTCAGTTTTCTGTGAAATGTTGCGCAAAGCAGATAAATGCGTAGCGAATCTTTGAATAAATTTAAATTAAAGCAAAGCAAAAAAAAAAAAAAATACAAACAACAAAAACAAATATCAGTTTAAGCAACAGCAACAGCAGCATCAGCATTACAATAACAACAAAAACAATAAAAATTTAAAAAAAAATCTGAAAATTCTGGAAGAAAAATTTTTGCTCAATTTAAAAATGTGAAAAAATCGAAATTTTCATTCAAAATTTATTTTCAAATGCTCAACGCCTCTGCTTTGAACCAAATTGGAAACGGAAGTGAAAAAATGTAAAAATAAATTTCATTTAAAATTTAATTAAAGTTACTTGGAAAAAGCAAAACGAAACGATTTGAAAAAAAAAAACAGGCACCTACTTTTTGTTCGCTCTCTTCCTTTGCAAAACCAGAAAAACGAAGGCTAAATTTCCATTCGTTATTGTCCCGTTGTGTTGTTGGTCTTAACAATTTTCGTGTTGTTCGTGCGTATTGCCAACGATGATGTATTTTGTGTGCGAGTGTGTGCGTGTGTGTGTGTGTGTGAGCGAGTGCTACGCTATCCCGTGTGTGCGGGTGTCAGATATGTAGATGTGTGTGTGAGTGCGTTTGAACATACAAAGTTGTAAGGATATGTTGTTGATGTTGGTTGTTTGTCACCCACTCCCCTCCTTCTGCTTCTCATCCACAGCTTCGCTCACTTAAAGAGAGTAGAGACATTCGATATGTGCTTGGCTGGTATGGTATGGCATGGCATTCAATGTAGATAGGTCCTGATTCCAAATGCTGAGGTTGTTACTGAGGTTGCAAGGAAGGTATTTTCAAGCTCATTCATTCATTTTTCCCACACATACATATACAAGGATCCACCTACACACACGTACGGAGACATATAATTGTGTGTGTGTGTGTTGTTTTATTTCATTTCTTATATGTATATTGTTTTGTTATTGCTTTCCCAGTAAATTGTTGTTGTTGGTGTTTTGTTTTTGGTTTAAGTTTTCAGTGCCACTGTGTCGTTGGTGGCTTCCGTACACACCTCGATCCCCTCTCTTTGCTAGGAAGATGGATTTGATTGTTGTTATCCTTAACCATAGGTAGCTTTGGGTTTTTTTTATTTGTTAATTTTGCTCCTGGCAATGTTAGTTTTTGTTTTTTCTTTTCTCATCTTACTTTTACAGATGTTTTTGTTGTTGTTGTTGTTTTTTCTCTGCACACAAACTACAATTTTCTGGATTCGCTCTTGTCAATGACACAGCGAATGCGAGCGAGCCAGCAAAAACAAACTGGATTTATGTCAAAGTCATTATAAGTAGGTTTTTATCTTTGTTTGAATCTATTTTGGTGTTTTTTTTTTTCTTCGTTATTTATTTATTTGACTTTTTTCTGCTGCGTATATTTAAAGTAATTCCATTCGATTTTCATTAAGTGAAATTACAGTTATTTGTCGAAGTTCATTGCGAACCAAGTTGTAATGTTGTTTGAAATGAAATTCAAGACTTTTGGGGAACTTGTTTTTCCAAGAAGCCAAGGGGACACTTGTTTGAAATTTTTGTTGGGTTTAACTTTCCATTTTTTATTCGCTTGAAATGTTTGAGTATACACTTTTTCATAAAACCTGAAACTTATAATTTTCTCTTCTACTTAATTTTAAAAAAGGTTTATATTGCATTAAAGTTAATAATACTTTATCATTATTTGTTTCTAGGCTGTAGGAAAGATAAGGCTCAGCCCTTAAAATTTTATCAATCATTTTTAATAGCAATACTACAACAAAATCAACTCAACAAGAACCGCATAGAAATTTGTTATTTTTTGGTAATGCTAGTGTAAGATTTATATATCTAACTAGTAAGGAAAGGGTGGAACCGACTATATGATACCCTACACTACTATGCGTATTTAGTAGAGCTTCTATAACAAAAAATGTTTATTTTGGGAATAGTCACAATTTGGAAATATCCAACTCTAAATCGGTTTCAACAAATTTCACGGAAGCTATTGTACCTCTGGTACCAAATAACATTGCTGTATAGTGCATGATATGACTTCGATAAGGAATATATTCAAAAATATTTATTGCAGTAATAGATATTCCGCACCGAGTTTCACCAAATGGAAAAATTCGTTTGAATATGAAAAAATCTATTCAATTTGGGCTGATATTACATAAATGGTGGTGATCGGATGAAGATGTCGAAGTTTTATAAAAATCTGAACCAAGTTATAATTATATCTGAACCGATTTTCACCAAATTTGGTGTGCTTACATCTAGACTGATTTCGGTCGGTTGTGTCACAATTCACTCCATTTGGGCTAATATTAGCCATTTGGAACTCGAAAACCCTGAAATCGGATAAATATATATAGGGGAGCTATATCCAAATCAGAACCGATCTCGATAAAATTTGGCAGATGTATTTTCGAACAGTATCTGATGTACGGTAACAAATATTATTGTTGTGGAGTGCAAATAACGCATGTGAAGAACTTATAAAGCCAAATCGGATGAAACACATACATGGGAGCTATAGCTATATCTGAACCGATTTTCCCCAAATTTGATTTACTTACATCTAGACTGAATTCGGTCGGATGTGTCAAAATTCAAGTTATTTGGACTGATATTGGCCATATGGTGCACAATTAACCCGAAATCGGTTGAAGATATATATGGGAGCTATATTTAAATTTGAATCGATTCTCGCCACTTTCAAAGGGATTCGTCCTTGGATCAAACAAATATTGTTTTGTAAATGTCATCTCAATCGGATAATAAATGCGATCTGCATTTTGCTCGCAAAAATAAGTCGACTCAGAAAGTGATTCTATGAGGATCTTCAAAAGTTACTATGGGTCTATCTCGCTTCCTTCTCCATGTTACAAACAAATTCACATAGACATAACACCCTTACCACTATGTGGTGTAGGGTATAAAAACAAAGAAGAACTATTGTTTTTCAAAGAACAAATAATTTTGTTTTTTTTTTTCTCTTGACACCTCCTTTCCCCCAGTTTTGGTTATTCTAAACTTTAACCCTTTGTGGAGGAGGTAACAGAAGGAATGGTTCGATCTCTACCATCATTATAACATATCTTGTGTTGATGAACATATTGAGATGTGCCAAGTATGGAATGGAATCGGATATTAATTTCGCGTTTTATGAGCATCATGGATATTCAAACTTTTAACCCTTTGTGGAGAGGTACCAGAAGGAGTAGACCTTGGATTAATAAAAATATTGTGATATGTGTAATTTGAAGGCTATTGGACATTTTATCAGAGTTATAATTATTCCAAATTTTGCCTGTTTGTGGGGGAGGTACTTGATGGAGTAGACCGATATTGTCCATTTTCGCTCCTGACCTAGCACTGATGCAAATATTAGGATGTGCAAAGTTGGAGCAACCTCGGATTATCTTTTCTTTTTGTGCTGCAAATAATTTTCTTTGAAAATGTTGCATTTTATGTGGCAGGTACCAGAAGGAGTGGGTCGATATTGCCCATCTCCAAACTCGATCTAAGTATGTATCAAGTTTAATCAAATCGAATATTCCAGTCGAGAGTTATCGCGAGCAACAGCCAGCCACATCGCTAGATCGACTCTAAATGTTCTGAAACGGATTTGGTCCAAGGAGACCTGGGGTCTAAAACCGTTGAGGCACGTTTTGGCGATATCAGATGATATACACCCTCTCTAGCTTTATGACGGAGGATGTAATTAGCATCAGGTTTGACAAATTGAGAAGGAAGCGAGATAGATCCATAGTTTATTTTGATGATCTGCATAGTATCAAATTCTGAGTCGATTTATGCATGTCCGTCCGTAAATGTATTTTTGTAGACAGAGTACGAATTGCAATTATTGCCTGATCGAGATTAAACTTTGTCATCATTACATTTTGTTCGGCCCAAGGGCGAACCCTATTGAAATTGGAGATAATCGTTTAGAACTCAGATATAGCTCCCAAAAATATCTTCGTCCGATTTGCATTTTATTGTGCATCAAATATGCAATATGAGTTCAAATAGGTTGGAGTTTGGCACGTACAATGAACTTGAGCATAGTGACTAGTTATAGCAATAGCTGCCATATATATTCTTCATCCGATTTTTTACTTTTGTCCTCCACAGTCGTAATATACACCCTGTAACAACTTTATTCGGAGAAATGAATCAAATACAGCTCAGGTATACCCTAGCCAAATTTTTTAATTTTTTCAAAAAATTTCAAAATGTTTGCCCAAGGCTTTTATACACCCCCCAGAATATTTTCGCGATAATATTCGGCATTTATTCTGATGCCACGGTCGATTAATACGAGCGGAGAGAGACCATCGGCTGTTATGGCGGCCCACACCATCACCATGGCCGGCGCTTGAGTTCTGGTGGCCAACCGAAGGTGCACATTTCATCTGACCTCTTTGGCAAGTAAACACGATCATTTTCTTTGTTTACAAACTGCTGGACAACGAATGTTTTCTCATCGGAGAAAACCAAATTCGGCAGTTCACCACTTTCGATCAAGCGAAGCAACTCTCTAGCTCCTTTGAGTCTATTTTCTTTCCGTTGCGGTGTAAGTTTTTGCACTTTTTGGAATTTCAATAGCTTTACCCCGAGCTCATTTTTCAATATTTTCCGAATGGAATATTGCGATATGTTCAGCTCACGAGCCATTTTTCAGTCGCTTCTTTACTTTTCGAACCATTTCTGCTGATGTTGCTGTTTTCTTTCATCCACTTCCTTGACGTCGGGCTACGCTACCAGTATCACGGTAACGAGCGATGGTACGAGACACAAACGATTTATTCACCTTTAAATGCTGGAGTGCTCTAACGATAGCCACTTATGGTTTTCCAGCCACATATAAAACCAGTAAGGAAAGCTCAAAAGTCGGGCGGGGCCGACTATATGATACCCTACACCACTATGCATATTTAGTAGAGCTCTCGTAAAAAGTTTTATACAGGGCATTTCAGAGCTCTATGAGATATTTGGTACAAAATCAAAATCTATCTAATTCTATCGTGCATTTTACGAACTATAGCTATCTCTGAACCGGGTTTCTCCAAATTTTACGTATTAGCTTCTAGACTGAATTCGGTCTTATGTACGAAATTCAGGTATTTGGGCTGATATTGACCATTTAGTGCACATTTAACCCGAAATCGGATGAAGATATATATGGGAGCTATTACCAAATCTGAACCGATTTCGGTAAAATTGATGTACTTGCTTCTAAGCTGGTTTCGGTCGGATTTGCCAAAATTGATGCTATTACGGCCATTTGGTGGTCAATCACCCGAAATCGGATGAAGATATATATGGGAGCTATATCCAAATCTGAACCGATTTCGATAAAATTTAAAACAGCTATTTCTGTGCTCCATCTAATTCCTGGTACCAAATATCACGGTTGTGGAGTGCATAGTAGGGATGTGAGGGACTTAAAGAACAAATCGGATGAAAGATATATATGGGAGCTATAGCTATATCTGAACCGATTTTCTCCAAATTTGATATACTTACTTCTAGGCCGAACTCGGTTGGGTGTGCCAAAATTCAGGTAATTTGGACTGATAGTGGACATTTGGTGCACATTTAACCCGAAATCGGATGAAGATATATATGGGAGCTATATCTAAATTTGATCCGATTCTCACCAATTTCAATAGGGTTCGTCCTTGGGCCAAAAATATATTGTTTGGAAAATTTCATCTCAATCGGATAATAAATGCGACCTGCATTTTGTTCACAAGAATACATGGACAGACGGACGGACGGACGGACAGACGGACTGACATGCATAAATCGACTCAGAAAGTGATTCTATGAAGGTTCTCAAAAGTAACTATGGGTCTATCTCGTTTCCTTCTCCATGTTACAAACAAATGCACAAAGACATAATACCCTTACCACTATGTGGTGTAGGGTATAAAAATCACACAATCACGCTTGAATTCCAGCACAAATAACTTTTTTTCTGGAAAATTCTCACAAAAATGCTTTGGTACGCTTGTCAGCAATATATTGTGCTGTCACTGGAATAATTTTAACAGATGTCGGACAAGTGACTTAGAAATGACAGCAGTCTGAAGTTGGTTGGTATATGTTTCTTCTTATTTTGTATTAAAGTGTCTCGCACCCGTAAAATGTTCTCCACAACAACGATATTTGGTCCCATCTATTAGATACAGCATAGAAATACCTCTGCCAAATTTTATAGAGATCGGTTTAGATTCATATTTTAATTCTACTTCTCGTTTGTTGTGCCTAAGATTTGTAATATCAGGTCAAATAAGATGGATTTTAATGAATATCAAATTTAGTAGAAATCGATTTAGAGAAGAATATACCTCCCATATGTAAGTTCATTTTGCCTTTAAATTATAAATCCTATAGCCTTAATACACATTCACAAATTATCATAGTTGGTATGATTAATGTTTATAAATTCCCCATAAAAAACGTTTATTTGTTACGAGTAGCTCTACTAAATATGCGCAGTGATGTAGGGTATCATAAAGTCTGTCCCAACTGACTTTTGGCCTTTCTTTACTGATTTTATTTTGTCCTCTGCTGGTATATAACTCTCTATCTTCGTATGTGTATTTAAGGGCTTTGTCTCAAACCTTACATGTACATAAACGACGGTGAGCCGAAAGCACGCACACACATATATCTTGTGTCTCTGTTACTCATTACTAAATTCTGAGGAAATGATTACTGTGACACTAAATTTTTTGTTGGAATGTAACATACTCTTCGATTGGACGTCTTCGGGGTGTGTTCACCCGTTACAGAATTATCGAGTGGATATTAGAATTCTGTATTTTTTCTTAAATCAATTTTCGAAGCCATTATTTAAATTTCCGCCTCTTTTGAATTTTGCAGTACTAATTGAAATCGAAATGAAACTAATTACAAAACTAAGTACCTGTGGATAATACAAAACCCCAAAAAACAATTCTGCAAACATTGTTTTAAAACAATTCACTAAATGAAACTCAGCCAAGCGAATTCTTCAATTGCATAAGTGTTAAAAAAAAGGATATGAAAACATTTTCCAAAAAAATATAATTTAATTTAACCTCCACACAAATAAACCACCACCAGCAATTAAGAGCAGTGTTGGTAACTTATTAATTAAGCCAAACAAAAAAAGTATAACTATCTTCATACTCACACAAACAAAAAAGAAATATTTAATCAAAATCAACAAGTTCCATAAAAGACAAAGACAATAAACAACAAGTTCAACAAAAACAACAATAAATAAATTAAACTCTTAACCAGGCGACAAAGCAGCACTTTTATTGTCCCTTCGGGAAGTGACAATTTTCATTCAGCTATTTAAAATTTTTAATGAAATTATTTTGAAAAGGCGACGAAAAAAAACTAAAAATTTCATATTTAATTTTCATGCAATTCAAAGCACGAGTCCTTCAACTTAAACTACGTTGTTGACTATTGATGCCACACATACGAGAGTACATACAACACAATACCCAACTGTGCGAGTGTGTGTGAATGTACACATGAGGACAATCTCTTAGAATTGTATTTACTGGACAATAAGCATAGGAACAACAGCAACAACTACTACAACATGAAATAAATGCGACATCGTCGACGACGACAACAATGACGATGACAACAAAAGCCACAATAGTATGCATATGGTAAGTACACGTGTTATTAAATATACATACATACATACGTATACGACATACAATAATGTACACAAATATTCATATATGCTACATGTATGTGTGTGACTACACATATTAACACACACGCTTACACACATAGTCATATGCGTACTTTTTTTGTTCGCAATGAGACATAATAACAAACAAAGCTCATAAAATGTTACAGTATCCGTTTAACTTATTATTACCCATATTCAAATGGGGGGAGTGTTTTGTAAAATTCACCGGAAAAAAATTGATGAATTGTTGGTAATTTATAAATTTGAAGATATTCAAGAATAATAGGCTGGCAGAATTGTGTGACTAGAATGGTTTAAAAACCAATCTAGCATATAAACTAGTTAAAACGCAAGCATGGTTGGAAATAAGGAGGATTTCTAAAAGTAAAAATAGCACTATTTTCAGCCAACAAGATGAGCAAATGAAAACATTGGAGAATATGCCCGAATGAACCCGTTTCAATTTTTTTTTTGGCAGGACTTATTTATTCCTAATAATCCCAAATAACATTCTAAATAGAAGTGGATGTCAATGCATAAAATCTGAACGAAATCTCTCAAATACCCAAAAAACCCTGAATAGGAAACTTTACCAAAACGTAATACGATTTTTTTTCAAATGAGAATCCCAAATATTAAACTATACCTATTTGCGGTATAGAATAGAATACAAACCATCAATATTTTAAGCCGTTACAATGGAGAAATGCCAATGGCAAAAACTTAACATATTTGTTTGTTAACGGAATGTGAACTCCATATACATACTATATCTAATTCTGTTTCGAAATAATATCAATATTTCAAAACGTGAACCGATTTCGATTTTATGCAGAGTTGACGAACCAAATGTAAACTTCTAATACCAAATTATACCTATTTCCATTGCCAAATGTGAACAAGCCTAACAAAATACCTGAAATCGGTCGGAATCCTGTTTTTTGAGGCCATAAGATACCAACCCAGATACCAACATTAGCTAATTCCTCTGAAATAATGAAGACCTGAAAGTTTTCTTCAAAGAAAAATAATAAGACTTAAATTTGTAAGATTTGAGAAAACCACGAGAGTAGAATATTTTTTTACAAAAAATCAAAGAAAAACAAGTAAAAACGCTGTAAGTTCGGCCGGGCCGAACTTTGAATACCCCCCCACCATTTGGTAAAAAATTAACAATTTTCAAAAAAATAAAATCCCTTAAAAATCTGTTAAAATCTTGAAAATACCTAATGTAGCCGTATATTAGAGTCTATACGACGATGTGGACCTGCATAGGTAACTTTTGTCACAAGCTAAAATCATCAAAATACCGAATATCGGGGGGTACCGTTATATGGGGGCTATACCAAGGCGTGGACCTGCACAGACAACTTTCTGTGATAGGCTGTAGCATCCATTATGAACTTCAAATGCAAAATGTGAAACAATTCCGGTAAATAATGCCGCTTAAATCATCAAAATGCCGAATATCGGGAGGTACCGTTATATGGGGGCTATACGAAGACGTGAACCTACTTTACCCATTTTCTGTTTTATGCTGTAGTATCTATTAAAAACGTCAAATACTAAAACTGAAACAATTCCGGTAAATAATGTCGCTAAAATCATCAAAATACCGAATATCGGGGGGTACCGTTACATGGGGGCTATACGAAGATGTGGACCTACTTTACCCATTTTCTGTTTTATGCTGTAGTATCTATTAAAAACGTCAAATACTAAAACTGAAACAATTCCGGTAAATAATGTCGCTAAAATCATCAAAATACCGAATATCGGGAGGTACCGTTATATGGGGGCTATACGAAGACATGGAACTACATAGCCCATTTTCTGTCTTAAGCCGTAGCATCTATTATGAACTTTAAATATTAATTTTGAAACAATTCCAATAACAAATGTCGCTAGAATCATCAAAATACCGCATATCGGGATGTACCGTTATATGGGGGCTATACGAAGACATGGACCTACATGGCCCATTTTCAATACCAAGAGTCCTGCAGACATAGTACACATTTGAATAAAATTTTATCAACCTACTTCATTTCGTTCGGAAGCTAGAGTGATTTCCACAGACGGACAGACGGAGAGACGGATAGTCGGACGGACATTCATAAATCGACATATAATTTTATGCTGATCAAGAATATATATACTTTGTGGGGTCTAAAATGTGTATTTCGAGGTGTTACAAACGGAATGACAAACTTAATATACCCTCCATACTATGGTGGAGGGTATAACAAAATAAAAAATAGAAAAAGTAGTCAGGCTTAATCCTATTATTGTTGTTTTTATAAAAACGACATTTGTTTATTAGTGGAGAAATATGGTAATGTTTATTAGGTCGTAGGGAATACCTAGGTTTCGGAAAGAGCCACCAATCTTCATTGTTTTTGTCTGGAATATTCTACCCAGGATTTATTTTAATAATAAACAACTTTTTTACCCATGTGACGAGATCGTAAGTTCAATAGAAGAGGAACCATAGAATTCAATTAAACCAAAATTCTTATGGAAAATCTTCCAAATCCTAAATGCAGAACTTCATTTTATTAAACAACATACAATTTCAATTGAAGCTATTGAAGAACAAAATGATTAATTCTTGTCGATAAACGTAGAAGAACATAATAAAATACGATGTGTAGCGCAAAGTATTTAAAGGTTAGCCTTAGCCTTAGTTTCAGATATCAGCAGCCCTTCCATAGATATGTATTCAATACTTTTTCTATATTCAAAAATCTTTCAAGGCATCTAAAAGATTTTCGGCTTAATCTAACATACTAATACCTAGTGTTATGACTAAGTTCTTCCATCGACTAAATTTTCAGCAAAAAATAAAAAAAAAACTAAAACTAATTATTTTTGAGTTAAGCTTAAGTATTGTGAAATAATCACATATCTCCGCATACGTCCAAGCTATGTGACTATTCTGCATCCAATTAAAATATGAACATTAAAACTGCATCTAAACTGGTACAGAAATTTTAAGATATAATCACAACATATCCAAATCTTCAAAATACATCAAAATTGGCAAAGTCTCTTATTGATCAATATCCTGCTGTATCTCGATCCGCATATAAAATTTTAAAGTTCGCTCAATAATAATTCCTATTCAGTACTTTTAGAAACCTTACTGTCCGAGTTACCTCATGCTTAATTTCTATAGTCTCTAAGTTCTTTTCAGAAGCTTTTTAATAAAATTTTTATATATCTTGTCGTTTTCAACCCTTTTCAATAAAGAAATGACCCTCATGCCAATAGTAGCCTTATTCTTTTGCAATAACACATTTCTGATTCCTTTAAGAGCCAAAAATGTTCGATTTTTCAAATCGTATTTTGAATAAAATTCGGCAGACGAAATTACATTCCATCAGAAGGCCAACTTTAACCGTACACTAATTTTAAATTTGGTACCCTCAGC
Source organism: Musca domestica (assembly GCF_030504385.1). NCBI lineage: Eukaryota > Metazoa > Arthropoda > Insecta > Diptera > Muscidae > Musca > Musca domestica. The sequence goes on along the minus strand of NW_026712336.1, from coordinate 6,344,874 downwards.
CTTATGGCTAGATAGGGTATATATCAAAGCGTGCGTAGTCAAAATAATGGTTTTAGACTCTAGGTCTCTTTGGACCAAATCCGTTTCAGTATGTCTGGCTGGGCGCACGATAACTCTCGAAGGGAGTATCCGATTTGGTCCAAACTTGGTACATCGTAATATTATTATCTAATTTAGGTCGAGTTCGGAGATGGCCAATATCGATCCACTCCTTCTGGAACCTCCCCCATAAAAGGTCGAATTAAAAATTAAAAAACAATAATTTACTGCACAGAAATAGAAATGATAATACGATTTTGTTCCAACTTTGCGAATGCTAATATTTTCATCAGTGCTATGTCAGGTGCGAAAATGGACAATATCGGTTCACTCCATCGAGTACCTTCACCTCAAAGGGTCAAAATTTTGAATAATTAAAAGTCTAATAAGATGTGATATAAGAGGCCGATTGTCTTCAAATTACACACATCACAATATATGTATTAACCCAAGGTCTGGGGTGGATATGGAATATATCGGTCAACTCCACCAAGTGCCTCCCCCACAAAGGGTTAAAATTTTGAATAATCATGAAGCTCATAAAACACGATTCCATTCAGTCTTGGTTCATCTAAATGTTTCCATAAACGCAAGATCTGTTATAACAATGGTAGAGATCGGACCATTCCTTCTCGTACCTCCCCCTACAAAGGTTCATAGTTTTGAATAACCAAAACGATTATAAATTCCGAAATACGCATCCGGTTCTCTTCATATTTCGCACATCCCCTTACTTCTACTAACGCAATACATCGGAATACATCGGTTCACTTCTTGTGGTACCTCCCCCACAAAGGGTCAAAATTTGAAGAAGGAATACATCGATCCACACCTTGTGGTACCTCCTGCACAAAGGGCCAAAATTGTAATATCCATAAAATGCGAAATTAATAACCGATTCCATTCAGACTTGACACATCTCAATAAATCCATCAACACAAAATCTTTTATAAGAATGGTAGGGATCGGAAAATTTCTTATGGTACCTCCTCCACACGGGGTTTATGATTTTAAAAAGAAAAACGCTCAATGAAAGCGATGTAAGCATGCAACCCTCTTCATATCTCACACACATAAATATTTTTGCTAACACAAGATCTGATGTGAAGATGCTATATATCTGCGAACCCCTTCTGGTACCTCTCCCACAAAGGGTCACAATTTTCAATACTTTTATCGGTCATAATTTGCGAAACAATGCATCGTTTCTTTAAAACTTGCGATATCTAAATATTTCTCTCAACCAGAGACCTGAGATGATTACGGAATTTATGATTTCGCATAAAATTGGATATAAATGTTCGATTTTCTTTTAATTGTGCCTATACCAATATTTTTATCTGTATAAGAAATATGAAAATGGATTACTTGGGATGACTATATCCGGTACCTCACACACATTTTCCAAAAATTATCACATATGTTATACAAAGTGAAGGAAGTAGTCGATATAGTCCAAACCTGGCACGTCGCAATAATTATATCATATTTATTTATGTCCGATACGAAATGAACAACATTGGCCCATTCCTGCGGAATCTTCTCCATAGAAGGACAACAATTTGAATAATCATAACAGATGTCGACATATATTTAAATAACCGAACATTGGCTGAGGGTATACATCTGATGGCAATACCGACTGCTACTTTTTAACTTGTACAAATTTTATTTCGCCTAAAACAAATTTAAGAATTCGAGTTCTAACCATACACTAATCTGTACATTTTAGTACCCTGTAGTCCTTGTCTGATGTCTCTCACCAATGGTGTCTACAATCATCAAAACCAGAATATAAGTACTTTTTAGTACGAATTTTTAAAAACACCACCCTAGTTAATGTTAAAATATATAGTAAATTTGAGAATTTTTGCCCCAAAAGTATGGCATTTTAGCCCAAAAACGTGGTTTTATCAACCTTCTACCCACAACATCGATCAGGGTCTCTTAGTGAATTTCTGACTTTGTTAGACCCACAAATAGTAATACCACCTTTAAAGTGGTCCTTCAAAGCATCTTCTACTCCTCCATAACAATAGCCCATGTATAAAAAGGCCTATAGAACGCCTTTCACGTCTCCACTGCCATTATGCCGCTCGAGGGGTTGACTGGTGGCTAATTATCCTGTATCTGCTTTACATTCAATGGTCGTTGTCATTCAATGCCTTCCATGTAAGAACAAACACGTATTGTATTATCCTTTTGATTATTTGTAGTCATGAGACCGACCACCTCCCGAATTTAATTCTCTCACTCTCTCAGGTCTACGAGTGAGCGAGAGTGTGTTTGTGTGTCGTGTCGGGTCGTATACAATTGACTCCGCCTGGCTCATTTGTATCCTTTCATCTGATGCTGTTTGCAATGCCTCGGTGTCGACCATGGCTGGTAAAGTAAACACATCACTGTGTTGGTGTTGCCGTGAGTGTATCGGTGTGTGTGTGTGTGTGTGTGTTATGATTATTTACACAAGGATTGAAGTGTAGCAACATATACAACTACTCTATTATACAATGTATGTATGTGTGTAGTTTTGTATTTGTTGGTAAATATAGCAAAAGGCAGAAGGAGGAGGAGGTGGGGGAGGTAGTTTGTAGACAAGAGTTGGAGCTATACCAACAAAAAAAAAAAGATGTGTTTTTTTCCTTTTTGCTTTCGTCTTATGTATGTCACTTGTATTTCAGACGGAATAATGAAAGTAATGTAGCCTTTTAGTGCTATTAGGTCATTTCATTTTGGAAAAGGTGTTCGTTAGAAAAATTTGTTGAATTTCCTGTTGAATCTACTCTAATTACGTTTCGTGGAAATGTAATTATGCGGAAAAAAGGGGAGACTTAAAGACATCGTGGGGTAATAAAGTTGCGTGATGATAGTGGTGGTGATGATGATGATGGTGATAATAATTATGAAGTTGATAATGATGAGAACTCAGAGCTCCCTGAGAGAGTGCGTGTATGTGAGTGTGTGGTAGACAAGGTTAATAAAATTTATAGTGGAGTTACAATAAAAGTATTTAACGTTTTTATTTGGACCATAAAGTGAACTTTGTTAACTTATATTGTAGGCAAGGTATGTGGGGGTTTTATATACTTCCAAAACACCTGTTTTATTATATAAGTTTAAGCAACTTCTTTAAAAGTACGGCAACAAAAAATTTCAGATATTAGTGGTAGTAAATATACCAGTAGGCTGGTTGCACATGGGAGTATGTACGAGGTATATGCGAACTTAAGAAATTATGAGGGAACCGTAATGAAAAGCTTCCAACAAAGATTTGAGAAAAATAAAAACTTCTAAAGGGAGGAGATTCGAGTTTAGTCTAATGGTAGTAAAGAGGATGCCGTGTCATAATCCATACGGACATAACTTCCATTACAATTATGGGAATTATGACCATTGTTTTTTCGATCATAAACCCCATAATGGAATGGGGATTATGTCTAAAAAAATCGGCCATAATACCCAGAAAGTAGCGGACATAATCCCCATTAACGTGGGGTTTGCGAACATAAAACGGCAAGTAATTTTGTTGTGTGGGAAATACCCGGTTATTCGACCCAAAAGTTCGGATACATAATCCGGGTTTTATCCCCATAATGCAATGAAGTTTATGTTTAAAAAGAAATCGGCCATAATCACCGGAAAGTAGGGGATATAATCCCCATTATTATAGGGATTGCGAACATAAACCCCATTATGGGGTGGGTGTTTTTAACCTGATTGCGGCAAAGTATTTTTTTTTTATGTGGGAAATACCCAGTTATTCAACCCGAAAGTTCGGATACAAAATCCGGGCTTTATCCGGTTCTACAAAATTTTGTACAATATGAATATCATTTGAAAGTATTATAGAGTTATGAGGATTATGAGCATTGTTTTTCCGTCATAAACCCCATAATGAAATGGAGATTACGTCTAAATAGAAATCGGTCATAGTCCCCAGAGAGCATCGGACATATTCCCCATTATTATAGGGATTGCGAATATAACGAATATAATGGGTAGGTATTTTTGATCTGATTACGGCAAAGTATTTTTTTCACCGGCTTTTCGACCCGAAAGTTCGGATACAAAATCCGGGTTTTATCCGGTACTACAAAATTCTGTAAAATTGGTAACATTTGAAAGCTTATGGAAATACCTATATCAGCAAGTAGTCATATGATTTGGTTGGATAAACCGATTCCGGAGCTATACTAGAAATTGGTATTTTAGTAGCGGAACTTTTTGAAACAACATTAAAAAACCGAAAATTGACCTATTATGGGGTATTAAGATGTGCATACTTTCCAAAATGAAATTCGTCATGTAAATCGATAAAATACCAAATATAGGGAGGTACCGATATATGGTGCCCATACCAAGACCTGAACCTGCATAGACAATTTTCTGTTACAGGCTGTAGTAACTATTAGGAACTTCAAATACGAAATTTTAAACAATTTCGGCGAATATTTGACATAAAATCGTCAAAATACCGAATATAGAGAGGTACCATTATAAGAGGACCATACGATATCGTGAACCTATGTAGATAATTCTCTTCTAGGGGGTAAAGTACTCGGAAGGAACTCAATTCCATTGAAAAACTTGGCTACAATCATCAAAGTCGGGAGGTACCGTTATATGGGGGCTATACGATATCGTGGACCGATATAGCCCATCTTCGAACTTACCCTGCCTGCACACAAAATACTGATCTCTGCAAAATATTAGCTTCCTATCTTAATATTATTAGCGTTATTACAACAGACGGAAAGGCGGAGGGGCACCGTAAAGAGTCTGTAAGTTCGAATGTATTTTAATACCGTCCACCCTGTGAGAAGTTGACTAACCTCGAAATGTGTAACGTACCAATATTAGGCTATACCAATATTGGATATTTTTATACCCTTAGTCCCATTCTGTCATTTGATGCGGCCAAATGTGCCTCATAGAAATAATGGTTTTATACCCTAGGTCTCTTTGGACCAAATTCGTTTTCAGGACATTTGGAGTCGATCTAGCGATGTCCGTCCGTCTGGATGGTGCACACGCTAACTCTCGAAGGGAGTATCCGATTTGATCCCAACTTGGTACATTGTTGGGATCCACTCCTTCTGTTACCTCTCTCACAAAAAGTCGAAATATTTTACTGCACAGAAAGAGAAAAGATAGTCTGATTTTGCTCCAACTTTGCAAATCCTAATATTTGCATCAGTGCTATGTCAGGCGGGAAAATAGACAATATAGGTCCACTTCATCAAGTACCTCCCCCATTCTAACTGATATAAAATGTGTTTGTCTTCAAATTACACACATTACAATATTTTTATTAACACAAGGTCTGTTGTGAAAATGGATTATATCGGTCTACTCCTTCTGGTACCTCCCCCACAAAGGTTCAACATTTCGAAAATCCATGAAGTTCATAAAAAGCGATTCTATTCAGACTTGGCATATCTCAATAGTCCCATCAACAAAAGATCTGGAATATTTTACCACTTCTAAAAATTATAACATATTTCATGTAAAGTGAAGGAAGTAGTCGATATTGTCCAAACCTGACACGTCGCAATATTTATATGCAGTTTATTTAGGTCCGATACGAAATGGAAAATATTGGTCCATTCCTTTGGAACCTTGTCCATACAGGGTCATAACAGAAGACAAAATATATTTAAATAAATTAACATTGGCTGAGGGTACACATCTGTTGGCAAAACCGACCCACAAGGAATCCGAAATACCAAAATATAGCTGATTTTGTTGAAAAATCTTTTTAGTACTGAAAATCGTGTGGTAACTTTAATTGGGTCGATTTCAAAAAGTGGACCCACCTTGAATGCTTTGATTTGGTAGGAAATGGTTAGATATCTTTGAAGTACCAGGAATCAGGATGCATTTTTATATGAAGGCTACATCAAAAATGTTTTAAATGGGGTCTTCGACCAATATATTCTAGGTATTACAAATGGAATGGCAAATTTAATATTCCCCTCCCCCATTTTATGGAGCAGGGTATAAAAATGAGCCTTCGAAAATTAGAAATCTACACTAAGTAAACCTGAGCAAACTTTAATTGTTTCCATCGACATGAACACTCATTCCAACTTCTTCAAATTGCCCTACTAAATATTTTATTCAACAATGCACAATTGCTTAAAACCACCATCTTATTCTGATAACCTTCTGACCTAGTGACCTTGTTGCCCCCCACCACCCACACACAAAGCCTCTTTGTGGCCATTGTAATTTTCATTTCGTTAAATTTTCTTCAATTAATAATTCATTTTAAGGAAAATGCGGCATTTAAGCCCACAACGAAGATTCCATTAAATACCATCTAAAGAGGCCAGGCAATGAGTGCCACTTTAGCTGCAGTGCCCGCTGTTGCGGTGACAGCAACCGAGAGCTGGTTGTAAATGCTTAAACCAATTTGTATGCAACATTTTGTGGCAATAATTTGTTAAGTTTTTGTTATTTTTATATCCTGCATAAAATTTCACATGGATGGTATATTGCGCTCAGTATTACGTTTGTAATTTGTTGAAATAATAATTTAAGGCTCTATGAAGTACATATATTCTTAATTTGGGCGAAATTCGGAGACAGAGACGGCCATGTGCCCTCTGCCTATATGCGGTAATTAATCCTACTTTGAATGAGATTAATCCAGATCATAAAACTTTAGCTCATTATCACGCAAAGTCTCTAAAAGGGATTGAAAATGGGCTTTTGGGTCCATGATATGTTATGGCTTAGTATCGCCCAGTCCCAATTTTATGTTCAAGGTTTCAAGAGCTCAAAATTCGATTGAGTTTCTCTCACTCTCTCTCTCCTTCTCTCTCTCTATCTCTCACTAAGTTAAAAAGAGAAATAGAGCTTAATCTATTTTATATACGATCTCCAAACTCGATCTAATCTTGTCTATAATATTACGATGTACCAAGTTTTGACCAAATCGAACACTCCCTTCGAGAGTTAATGTGCGCACCAGTCAGACAACCATCCTGAAAGACGGATGAACATCGCCTGATCGGCTCGAAATTACCTGAATCGCAAAACCGTTAATTCGATTATGCACGTTTTGACCGTATCAAATGATATATACCCCCTCTTGTCATATGGCTGAGGATACAAAAAACCTCTTGAAATCTCTTTTACTTTCAGAAGATAGGCTGATATTCTTGAGCAATTAGAGAATGTCTTAGAAGATCTTCAATAACTAGAAATTCATTAAAAGGCCTTTAAAAATCTTCTATAGCGAGAAGATGTTTAAACTACCTTCTGTGGAGTTAGGACATTTAAAAGGTTTTTATTAGCCACATTGTCAGGCCTTTTTAAACAAATGACCTTTTTATATGACTTCTATAGAGAGAATATCTTTTAAAGATATTCTGTGGACAAAGGTCTTTCAAAGGTATTATAAAGCTAGAAAAGTTTTTAAACGGATTTTATAGCCAGAGCTTTTGAAGTGGGCTTTCATAGTCAGAAGACCTTTAAAAGGTCTCCCATAGATGGGAGACCTATAGAATTTTTTTTCTTTAAGGATAATACCTCAGAACATCCCAAGAAGGCGTGCTAAGAGCAGAATACCTATAATTTATGGGTTTTATAGCTCTTCTTTAAAGAGAAGACAATCGAAAAGCCTTCTATAGAGACAAGAACTTTAAGACCTTCAAACAAGTAAAAAAGCAGCTAAGTTCGGCCGGGTGGAACTTTAAATACCCTCCACCATTTTGAAAGTACTTGAAAATTAAAAAAAAAATCAAAAGAAAAATACATCTCAAATGCAACTCATTACAGGGTGAGATAAAAAATCTGCAACAAAGTCAAACGACATAATTTTTACATTTTTTTTTTTTTAATTTTATTGAATTAAAGCAAAAATATCGGAAATAGCTTCAAATTTTAGAATAAGTTTAGATTTGTTCGAATTGGTCACATTTGGCACGAATTATGGCCTTCAAACGGCCTATGAAGCCTCCACACGCTGCCCGAATGTTGCTTTGCGGAATTTTGGCACATTCCCGGCGAAGCGCTTGCTTGAGATGATCGACATTTTGGTATTTTTTAGTGCCAACCTTGTTTTCTCCAAAAATACTCCAGACACAATAGCCCAAAGGATTGGTGTTTTGGTGACCATTTTGCGCTGGAAATGAAGCGAGGAACCTCATTTAGTAACCATTCTTGGCTGGCGCGTGCTGAATCTTGTTGGAATGTCCAAGGTCTGCGGTCAAAATGTTTGCGTGCCCAAGTCTTAAATACACCCTCCTGAATATTTTCGCCACGAGCACGTGGTCCTTCATAAGTAATTTTGTCATAGGATGTAGTATTCATTACGAACTTCCTGTACGATCTATTTTGAACTTTAAATACCAAATTTGAAACGATTCCGGGGAATAATGTCGATAAAATCATCAAAATACCGAATATCAAGAGGTACCATTTTATGGGGGCTATACGAAGACGTGTACCTGCACAGACAACTTTCTGTTCTAGGTTGTAGTATCAATTATGAACTTTAAATACGAAATTTGAATCGATTCCGGTTAATAATGTCGATAAAATGATCAAAATACCGAATATCGGGAGGTGCCGTTATATGGGGGCTATACGAAGATGTGGACCTGCACAGACAATTTTCTATCATATTCGTTAGTATCTATTACGAACTTCGAGTACCAAAGTTGAAAGAATTCCGGTGAATAATGTCGCTAAAATCAACAAAGTACCGAAATTCGGGAGCTACCGTTATATTGGGGCTATACGAAGACATGGACCTACATGGTACATTTTCTGTCTTAGGCTGTAGTTTCCATTGCGAACTTCAAGTACTAAATTTGAAACAATACTGGTGAATTATGTGGCTAAAATCATCAAAATACCGAATATCGGGAGATACCATTATATGGGGGCTATACGACGACGTTGACCTGCACAGACAGTTTTCTGTCATAGACTGTAATATCTATTACGAACTTCAAGTACCAAATATGAAACAATTCCAGTCAATAATGTCGCTAAAATCAACAAAGTACCGAAATACGGGAGGTACCGTTATATGGGGGCTATACGAAGACGTGGACCTACATGGTCCATTTTCTGTCTTAGGCTGTAGTATCCATTGCGAACTTCAAGTACCAAATTTGAAACAATTCTTGTGAATAATGTTGCTAAAATCCTCAAAATATCGAATATCGGAGGGTACTGCTATATGGGGGCTATATCAAAACTTGGACCTACATGGCCAATTTCAAATACCAAACATAGATTTGAGTAAAATTTAATCAATTTACTTCAATTCGTTCGGTAGCTAGAGTGATTTCCACAGACGGACAGACAGATAGACGGACAGACGGACGGACATCGATAAATCGACATAGAATTTTATGCTGATCAAGAATATATATACTTTGTGGGGTCTAAAATGTATATTTAGAGGTGTTACAAACGGAATGACAAACTTAATATACCCTCCATGGTATGGTGAAGGGTATAAAGAGAGAGCTTCAAAAAGGTAGAACTTCTTAAAGCTTTCCTTTAGACGGATGTCTTCTTCTAAAACCGAGATACCTTTAATAATTTTCTATAACCACAAGACCTTTAAGAATTTCTCTAAATTTAGATGGCCGTTAAAAGGTCATCTGCAGACCTTTTGGAGTTATTCTAAAGCCAGAAGTTTTATTGGTAGTTTTATGTAGTCAGAATACCTTAAAAGGTATTAAGAGGTCAGCTATGGCTAGAAAACTCTTTGAATATTTTGTATAACCGCAAGATTTTAGGAGGTCTTCTACAACCAGAGGTCTGCTACAGAGAGAATAAATATCATGGGTCCTCACTAGAGGCTCTCTTAAAGAGGCAATACCCCCTATTTTTCAAGAGGCCCTTAAATTGTCGTCTATACAAGAGAAGGCCTTTAAAAGAAGTGCCAGAAGTAAGCGTTCTTTCTACAAAGAGACTTTCACAGGACCCTCTTTAGAGAGAAAAACTTTAAAGGATTTTCTGTAATGAGAGTATCTTCAATAGTCAGCAGACCCATAAAATACATTTTTTGTGGAGAGAGGACAATATGTCAATAAAATTATTTTAAAGGTCCTGGTCGCCCTGATATGCCTTTGGTGTTTAGGTACATACTCCTCAAAACAGTAGTCCACTGTCATCATAAAAAATTTTGTTTTGACTACACATACGTACGTATGTATGCAGATTTATGGGATTTTTCTTATGCTCAAATAAAAAAAAATCGGAAAGGAGGGAGATTTGGTCGTGATTTTTTCCTTTTTTCTTTGTTTTTATTTAGCATTACATCACTGCTGTGTACTCGCACATTAAAACGTGTTTGCATTTAACTCGAGTCCCAAGACACACACACACATATACTTACATATGTATGTGTATAAAAAATATACATGTGTGTGTGTTTCCCCCCATATTATACTGGCAAGCCTCGTTCTTGACAATGAAGACTGCCTTTGTGTGGCTGGTTGGCTTCCTTGTTGTGGAGGGAACACGATTTGTGTTAGAGGTTGGTTGGGAAAGTTTACAAGAAATTTCATTTGAGGCGCTGAGAGGTTGTTCTTTGTTTGCAAGGATAATAATATAAAGAAAGAAACGAAACGAAAGAGAGAGATTGCGGGATTTTCGAAAATGTCATATTAAGGATATGAAGAGTCGCTTTGTTATAGTAATTTAGGGATAATAATTTGAGGATTTTCTTTTCTTAAAATCCCAGCTAAGGAAGCTAATGGGAAGTGTTGTAAAATTTTGCAAAAATTTTTTTAAAGGATATCCTTTCATTGTGTGTGAACTGTATATGGTAAGCTGAATCCTCATCCCTGTTATATTATTTACATTATTTTGGTTTTATAATCCGCAAACCATTTGCACTTGCACATTTACATTACTTTGCATGAACGCTGCTCGTAAAACGACGTTTATTGTCGGAAATTATGCACATTTCAATGACCTTGACATTCATGCAGAGATGGCAGCCGTGAAATATGTGCATCGCAAGCACATATGTATGTATGTATGTACATATTAAAATATTTATTCACATGTTTTCGTATACCGGGGGTTCTTTTTTACGCACTTGTATGCTAATAGGTTCTTAAATACAGACAACTCTTAATAATTGTAATTACTTAAAGTAATTCAAATTAAATTTTATATATTTTCTGGTCAAATATTTGAAAAATACTAAAATTTTGCAAATGAGGTTATGGATGTTATGAAAAATTTTATTCGGATCTTAAATTCTCAGGAAGAAGTATGAAATTTGACAATGGCTTTTTAAAACAAATTTTGACATTCATATTTATTATTCATCATGTTGAGCCCTTATGGGGGAGGTTCCGAAAGAATTGGCAATATTATCCAACTCCTTTCTGATATATGTCAACGTGCCATATTTGGACTATATTACTTGATATGAGATATGTGATAATTTTTAGTTGAGGTGCCAGATATAGCGGATCTAGGTATACTACTTCATCTGATACAAATATTGGGATCTGCAAAATGTAAAACAATCGAACACTTATTTCTAATTTTATGCGAATAATTGTAAATCAAAATTCTTACTTTTAATGGGTGAGGAGGTATCGGATAGAGTGGGCAAAAAAAATCATTCACATCAGATCACTTCTTGACGGAAATACTAAGATATACCAGATTTGAACGCAATCACGTAAGTTATAAGAGATTTAAGTATTTAAAATTTTGATCATATATCGGGGAGGTACCGCAAGGGTAGGCCGATATCTATCATCTTCACACCATATCTGGTGTTAGTAGAAATATTGCGATGTGTGGAATTTTAAGAAAGTCGTATGCTTATTTCATACTTTATGAGAGACATAATTATTCAAAATGTTGATGCGTCGTGTGGGAGGTACCAGAAGATGTGGTCCGATATCTTGAATTTTCACACCAAATCTTGCATTAGTAGAAATATTGTGATGTGTGATATTTGTAAAGAATCGGACACTTATTCCCCATTTTAGGGCGTTTTGTCATTAAAAATTTGATCCCTCTGTTGGGGAGGTACCAGAAGGAGTAGATCTCATCTTTACACCAAATCTTGTGTTAATTAAAATATTGGGATGTGTACAATTTTAAGAGAGCTAGATGCTTACTGTAAATTTTATGAGAGATATAATTATTCGAAATGTTGACTCGTTGTGGGGGAGGTACCAAAAGAAATGGTCCGATCTCTTCCATCTTTATAACAGATCTTATGTTGATTGGAATATTAAGATGTACCAAGTCTGAATGGAATCGGATGTTAAATTTAAGTTTTATGAGCTTCACGGCTATTTGAAATGTTGAGCCTTTGTAGGGGAGGTACCAGAAGGAGTCGAACGGTGCAGAGCTTGGGTTAATAAAATATTGGGATGCGTGAAATTTGAAGACAATCGGACTCTTACATCACATTTTTAAGTGTTATAATTATTCAAAATTTTGACCCTTTTGTGGGGGAGGTACTAGATGGAGTGGGCCGACATAGTCCATTTTCGTACCTGACATAGCACTGACGCAAATATTAGGATTTGCATAGTTTGAACAAAATCGAGTTATCGTTTCCCTTTCTGTGCAAAAAAAATAATTTTTTTTTTGAAAATTTCGACCTTTTGTGGAAAGGACTGGACCAATATTGTCCATCTCCGAACTCGATCTAACTTTGATAATAATATTACCATGTACAGAGATTGAACCAAATCGGATACTCCCTTCCAGAGTTATCGTGCGCACCAGCCAGGCAGACAAACAGACGGACGGGCATCGCTAGATCGACGCCAAATGTCCGGAAACGGATTTGGTCCAAAGAGACCTAGGGTCTGAAACCGTTATTTCGGCTAGGCTCATTTTGATTATATCAGATGATATATACCATCTTTAGCCATATGGCGGAGGGTATAACAAATTCGTCATCCCAACCAGTAATACTCGAGCGTAACCGACTATATGATACTCTACACCACTATGCGTATTTTGTAGAGCTTCTGTAACAAAACAGTTTGTTTGAACCTTATTTGAATGGGTATTTTTGTTTTAGAGAAGACACAATTTAGGAATGTATTAAAATATATTTATCTGAACAATATATAAACCGGACCGGGTTTCACCAAATGGAAAAATACGGCTGAATATGAAAATATATATCCAATTTGGGCTGATATTACATATATGATGTACAATAACCGTAAAATCGGATGAAGATGTATACAAATCTGAACCGATCTCGATAAAATTTGCCAGAGGAATTTTCGAGCTGTACTGATGTCTGGTATCAAATATCATTGTTGTGGAGTGCACATTACGCATGTGAGGACTTAAAGCTCCAAATCGGATGAAACATATATATGGGAGCTATAGGTATATCTGAACTGATTTTCACCAAAATTTGAAATACTAGCTGCTGGTTCAGTTGGAAGTGTCAAAATTCAGTCGATTTGGGCTGATATTAGCCATTTGGTGCACAATAATTCTGAAATCGAATAAAGATATATATCGGAGCTATATCCAAATCTGTCGCGATCTTGACAATATTTAAGGCACTTGTTTCTGAGCTGTATCTGATATCTGATACCAAAGATCGTTGTTGTGGAGTGCATATTACGCATGTGACGGACTTAAACGTTAAACCGGATAAAACATATATATGGGAGCTATAGCTATATCTGAACCAATTTTCACCAAATTTGATTTACTTGCTTCTTGACTGAATACGGTCGGATGTACAATTAACCCGAAATCGATTGATCCGATTATCACCAATTTCAATAAGGTTCATCCTTGGGCCCAACAATTATGAATTTCATCTTAATCGGATACTAAATGCGACCTGCATTTTGTTCACAAAAACACATGGCCAGACAGACAGACTGATTGACTGCATGCATCGATTTATCGCTTCCTTCTCCATGTTAGGGTATAAAAATCGGAAATATATTTTACTAAATCTCAAATATCTGACTATATACGTCGACGAAATCAGTCTCAACGCTGGGTGAGATAAAAAAGGCAACAAAGTCATTTTTTTAATTTTATTTAATGAAAGCAAAAAATGTCGGAAATTTCATGAAATTTTAGAATAAGTTTAGATATTTTCGAATTGGTCACCTTTGGCACGAATTATGGCCTTCAAACAACAACAAAGACGATAGCAAATAGGCTCAGTTCATCTGATGATCAGTATTCTGCATGCTGGGTCTAGGACCAATGTTTCGAGGCGTTAACAAAATTTTAGCCCAAAAAAACTTCTAATAGCTTCACAAAGTAAATAAATATACTTTGCATTTAAGTAGTTCTTGTTTTTTTGGATTTGATTTTTTGATTTCGAAATAGTACACTTTTTAAAATTGTCAGTTGAAAACTAAAAAATAATTTAAAAAAAAAATTAAATTGGAGAACAAAACAACTTTCGAGAGAAAATTTAAAGAATTAGAACCTTACCTTACACTCGTTCATGAAGGTCTTCCCCGGTCTGTATTTATGGGTATTTATGGTAGCCGATTGATAATGCCTTATTATGAAACCATTTAGCGAAAAATATGATTTCCTTTAAAATATACATATAATATATGTGATCAGATGAAAAACGAAGTAAAACTAAAGATGTGTTGGAAGATATGTTAAAGGATGCTGTGCCAGAGAATGATGTAGCTCATATCATACATAAAAATGAGGATTTGAAATGGGCGGACTTAAAATTTGGAGTAGATTAACGGGGTAGTTCTTCCATATTAATGGTGAGTAAATAGCATTAGAAATGATTTTTTTGTTCATTCCGGGTCATATGGAATGTGTTTATACCCTCATATTTATACCTACATGAAATGTGTTGATACGGCCAAAAAGTGTCTAATAGAAATTGCGATTTTAGACCCTAGGTCTCTTTGAACAAAATTCGTTTCAGGACATTTAGAGTCGATCTAGCGTCCCTCCGTCTGTCTGTCAGGCTGGTGCGCACGGCATATATCGTATTATTGTTTGGTATATCGTAATATTGTTCTCAAACTTAGATCGGGTTCGGAGATGGGCAAAAACGGTTTACTCCTTCTGGTACATACCCCACAAAAGGTCGAAATTTAAAAAAAGTATTTATTGCACAGAAAGAGAAAAGATAATCCGAGTTTGTTTCAACTTTTGAAATCCTAATATTTGCATCATTGCTAGGTCAGGTGCAAAAATGCACAATATCGGTCCACTCCATCAAGTACCTCACCCACAAGAGGGTCAAAATTTTGAATAATTATAACTCTTTCAAAATTTGATTTATCAGCCCGATTGCCTTCAAATTACACATCACAATCTTTTTATGACCCCAAAGTCAACATTTTGAATAGCCTAAACGATTATAAAATCCGAAATAAGCAGCCGATTCCCTTCATATTAACCCAATGTCTGGAGTGAAGATGGAAGATATATCAATCCACTTCTTCTGGTACCTCCCCCACAATGGATCAACAATTTGAATAACCAAAACGAAATAAGCATCCGGTTCCATTAATATTTTGCCCATCCCATTATTTGTACTTACACGAAATCTGCTGTGAATATGGGATATACCGGGATATACATCCGATTCCATACAGACTTGGCACATCTTAATATTTCCATCAACACAAGATGGTAGAGATCGGACTATTGCTTCTGGTACCTCCCCACAAAGGGGAATCCTTTGAATAACCAAAAGGATCATAAAATCCGAAATAAGCATTCGGTTCTCTTCATATTTCACAAATCCCATTATTTCTAGTAACACGAGATCTGCTGTAAAGATGGATAATATCGGTCCACTCCTTCTTGTTCGTTCCCCACAAAGGGTCAACATTTTCAGTATCGATGAAACTCATAAAACGCGAAATTAAAATCCTATTCCATTTAGACTTGGTACATCTCACTATTTCTACCAGCACAAGATCTATTATAAAGATGGTAGAAATTGACCATACCTCCTGGTACCTCCCCGATAAAGGGTCAACATTTTTAATAACCAAAACGATCATAAAATCTGAAAAAAGCATCAGGTTCTCTTCATTTTTCACACAATTCATTATTTCAATTAACACAAGATATGCTGTGAAGATACGATATATCGGTCTACTATTTCTAATATTTTAATCAACACAACATCTGTTATAAAGTTGGTGGAAATCGGACCATTCCTTGTGATACCTCCTCCACAAAGGGTCAAAATGTTGAATAACCAAAAGGATCATAAAATCCGAAATAAGCATTATGTTCCCTTCATATTTCACACATTCCGTTATTTCTAGTAACACAAGATCTGCTGTGAAGATTGGATATATCGGTCTACTCCTTCTGGTACCTCCCCAACAAAGGGTCAACATTTTTTAATATCCATGAATCTCAATAAATTAAATTAACATCCGATTCCATTCAGACTTGGTACATCTCAATATTTCTATCAACACAAGATCTGTGAAAAAGATAGTAGAGATCGGACTATTTCTTCTGGTACCTCCTCCACATAGGGTTCAAGATTTTGAAAAACAAAACGCTCAAAGAAAGCAAATAAGCATTCAACTCTCTTCAAATTTCACACATACAAACATTTTTGCTAATAAAAGATTTGTTATGAAGATGATATATATGCGATCCCCTTCTGGTACCTCGCCCACAAAGGATCCGTGTTTTTTTTTATAAAATTAAGAAAAGTTTGCTTCTCTACCCTCAATGTCTCCCCAAATCTGTTTTTCCTAAAATCGCATTTAACTTGCTAAACAATAACACTTTTCCCATTCGAATCTGTATGTTAATGAGTCTTTTTTTTACATCGCATTTGCCACAATCGTATTAAAAACTCATTGTGCGAAGAATATGTCTAATGCGAAATTGCATTATTTCTTAGCATACACGTGTGAAAAACTTGCAAGTGAAGGAAAATCCCCCTTCCCCCACCCTCTGCGCTTTCACCTTAAAAACAATATAACAATTTTGACAACTCAACGGAAGAATGAAATCTTGATAACTTATTATTATGGTTTATTATACAATTGTGAAAAAAGCATTTCCGTGTTAAATTTCAGAACTTGTGAACCTCGTCGAAGACGTACACACACATATATACCCTCCAATACATACATATGCGACACCTGAACAACAGCGGTAGCGGCAGCAGCACCAGCATTGTGAGCGAAACACCATCATCATGAAATAAACATGTCATAACCATTTAAATATTCCATCTAAATGGAATACGAATATTATTCGTACTCATACCTCTCCATATATTATATGGGTATATGAAAAACAGAGGACGCATATTTACATAGTTAGATTCCTCATATGAATGAATTTTGCCACCCCCCTCCCTGCCTTCTAACAACCTTTTCCCATTTTTCACCTTTTCAAATGGAATTGAATTTTAAAAGAAATTTTCTGCATCAATTCCATTTTCATTATGGCGTATGAGTAATATGGAATATGGAATTTTTAGAAAATTTGACAGAAGGTAAACAAATCATCGGCAACGGTAGCAGTGGCAGTGGCAGCGGCTTCGACAGCAGCAGCATTGTTGTTACACTCACTCCTCGCTTTGAGTGTATGTGTGTCAGTTTTTGCAGAGATGGCATATGAATGAGCCAAAATTTGAGTGCATGTAATTAATAGTAAGGAGAGCAGAAGAGATAGAGAAAATGAAAAAAATAGGTTAAAATAAATAAAAGCACATATGAGAATTAGTGTTGCCAATTGGTTATGATGATAAATTATTGATGATTGATTTTAAAAAATCAAGCGAAAGGAAAGAAATCTTTGTTCATTGATTTCCAAAACTAAAAACTTTCATTGGTTAGAGAAATTTGAGCTGATGAGAAAGTGTTATTGCAAGTCCAGGCCAATAAAAATTTCGGAAGAGTTTGTTTTAAGGCTACCACGATCAAGTGGAAGACAATAAACGTCACTTGGACCTAGACAATAAAAGTGTGCTTATGGAACTCTTTCAGATGAAAAAAATTGCCTCATCGCTTTATTAGCGGAGTTTGGGTTGTAGGGTTTTTCGTATTTAATTGAAACCGATTGGTATGATACGAATTTCCATACCGTTTTATACTCCGAGGCGAGACATAGGTATTTTTATCCTTTGTCGTATGGCTGAAGAGGGTGTATATTTCGATACGATCTGTAGATTTGTCATAGGTTACCCTCACAATATATAGTATTTAATTTCCAATAATAGTTTACAATGCATTTTCTAAAAACTTGGTCCAAACTTGGTACATAGTCATACTATTGTGAAATTTAAATCGAGTTTGGATATGGATAACATTGGTTCACTCATCGCGTTCTAAAGGAATGGATCAATATTGTCCATTTCGTAACGGACCTAAACAAATATGACATAAATATTCCGACGTGCCAGGTTTGAACTATATCGAATACTTATTTTACTTTATATGATATACGTGATAATTTTGGGAAATATTTAAATCTGCGTGAGGTACCAGATATAGTCGGCAGAAGTATGCCACCTATACAGAAAATATATTAGTATTGGCAAAATTGCAAAAAAAATCGAACATTTATATCCAATTTTATGCGAACTCATAAATTCCATATTCATCTCAGGTTTCTGGTTGAGAGAAATATTTCTATGTAGCAAGTTGTAACGAATCGCTAATAAAAGATAAAAGTATTGAAAATTGTGACCCTTTGGGGGTGAGGTACCATATGGGGTCCGCAGATATATATCATCTTCAAAATAGATCAGGTGTCAGTAAAAATGTTTGTATATGTGAAATTTGAAGAGAGTTGGAAGCTTATTACGCTTTCTTTGTGCGTTTTGTTTTTCAAATCTTGAACCCTATGTGTGAGGGAGGTACCAGAAGAAATGATCCGATCTCCACCATCTTTGGAACAGATCTTGTGTTCATGGAAATATTTAAATATACCAATATCTAAATGAAATCGGATGTTATTATGAGCTTCATGGTTATTCATAATTATGACCCTTTGTGGGGGAGGTACCAGAAGGAGTGCACCGATACATCCCACCTTCACAGAAGATCTTGTGTTAGTAGAAATATTGGGATGTGTAAGATATGAAGAGAACCGTATGCTTATTTCGGATTTTATAATTGTTTTTGTTATTGAGCTTTATTAATATTGAAAAATTTTGACCCTTTGTAGGGGAGGTACCAGAAGAAGTGGACCGATATAATTCATATTCACACCAGACCTTGGATTAATGAAAATATTGTGATGGATACTCCCTTCGAGAGTAATCGTGCGAACCAGACAGTCAGACAGACGAACATCGCTAAATCGACTACAAGTGTTCCGAAACTGATTTGGTCCAAGAGACCTAGGATCAGAAACCGTTATTTCGATAAGTCACGTTTTGGCCGTAATTAAACGGTTTTTTTAATTTCATAAATACACGGTCAAGTATATGCATTTACATTTCGAATGTTTAAAGCATACTTTAAAGCGCTTTCAATAACCCTTTACATGTTCAAAGAAGCACTATACTATTTAAACTATATGCTATATACTCCTATTTCAGATACTTATACCATATTTCTATTATACTTATTCTATTTAACTATTATTATAACCATTTAATATTAACTTATTGATAGCGCCTGAAAGTATGCTATGCAAATTCTATATGTTAACAAGTTTACATTTGACTCTAACATTACGTGTGAACAAGCTTTTAGCTAAAACCAAAACTAAAAATTCGATACCATAATGTTGCCTCCATTATACTTCCAATATGGCAAAGCTGATGCTAAGGTGTAACAGAAAAATGAATTTTTAATTTCAAGTACATAAATAAATCACAAAGGTCTTTTAACAATTCATGCATACACACACACACACACGCAGGTGTATGTAAGCACAATTTTGTGGCATATGAATGTGTTTGTGTGTGTGCCGTTGAGGGTGGCTGTGTGCGAATTTTATGACAGTTTTGTGAGGAAAAGAAACGCAGAAGGACACTTGTCAAAGGGCATGTTTTCCGTTGTGCCGACAAGTGCTTATTCCAATGTCAGGGTGAAACTTAAACGACGTTTAGTGAGCTGTAGTTTTTAGAGCGGTTTAAATTTGACTGTGGAAATTTATGCATAAAAGAAATGGAATAATTTAGATTGTTATTGTTCGGACTTATTTAAAGAAGTCACAAACATGAAAACAAGAAATCCTTTTTATTTTCAAAATCAGATAATAACTTTTTCTTCGTCAGATAAAGCTAAATATCCAATAGCCGGATTCTAGGTCTAACAGTGCAATAGTTAGTACTCTTAAGTACCTTCTTCGAATAATTTTAATACCCTCTACGATCACACGAACCAAGTGTAACTTGAATGTAAAATTCAAAGTTGTTCGCACTTTTTATACCCTCAGCCATATGACTGGATAGGGTATATGTGCTGAAATCCGTCCCATTTGATCGAATATTTGACATATGGAAAATGGAAATCAGACGAAGAGCGACGAGCTATGACTAAATTTTGACCGATTTTCTCCAATTTCAATAGGGTTCGTCTTTGGACCAAACAAATGATTTGTGGATAATTTCATCTGACTCGGTCAAAAAATGTACATTGCTTACAAAAATACATGGACAGACGGGTGGACTCTGGATGTGATTCTATGCAGATCATCAAACGCAACTGTGGGTCTATCTCGCTTCCTTCTCTATGTTATAAACAAATGTACGAAAACATACTACCCTTACTACAGTGGGGTGTAGGGTATAAACACGAATGTTAAAACTTTTGGTTGCGAATTTTAAAAAACGCCACCTTGTCTAATGTCTCATATCAAAAGTGAATACAGCACAAAAACTAAAACTAAATTGTTTGTACATATTTGTACAAATTCCTTAAAGTCCCACATTATCCTCCAGCGGCTTCCTTATGCCAGATATCAATATTCTAGTCTTATTTATTTATTTTAGGTGTTATGAGATAGTCAATCACTTCGAAGTTGCAATTTTTTATGTCGATAAACAAATTTTCAGAATCGAGAATGAGATTCCGCAAATATTCGCAAACCAAAAATCAGACAGCTCTTTTTTATCCAGAAACTTTGATATAGCTTTCCATAGTTCTATAATTGTTTAAACTTTTGAAAACATTTTAAATACCAAACCAGTAAGGAAAGCTCAAAAGTCGGGCGGAGCCGACTACATGATACCCTACACCACTATGCATATTTAGTAGAGCTCTCGTAAAAAGGTTTATACAGGGCATTTCAGAGCTCTATGAGATATTTGGTACAAAATTAAAATCTATTTAATTCTATCGTGCATTTTACGAACTATAGCTGTCTCTGAACCGGGTTTCTCCAAATTTTAGCTTCTACACTGAATTCGGCCTTATGTACGAAAATTCAGGTGATTTGGGCTGATATTGACCATTTAGTGCACATTTAACCCGAAATCGGATGAAGATATATATGGGAGCTATATCCAAATCTGAACCGATTTCGATAAAATTTAAAACAGCTATTCCTGTGCTCCATCACAAATATCACTGTTGTGGAGTGAATATTACGAATGTAAGGGACTAAAACACTAAATCGGATGAAACATATATATGGTTGCTATATCTATATCTGAACCGATTTTCACTAAATTTTATATACTTGCTTCTAGGCTGAATTTGGTCCGGTGTACTAAAATTCAGTCCATTTGGACTTATATCGGCCATTTGGTGCACAATTAACCCGAATTCGGATGAAGATATATATGGGAGCTATATCCAAATCTGAACCGATTTCGATAAAATTACAAACAGCTATTTCTGGTCAGACGGACGAACGGACGGACGGACAGACGGACTGACATGCATAAATCGACTCAGAAAGTGATTCTATGAAGGTTCTCAAAAGTAACTGTGGGTCTGTCTCGTTTCCTTCTCCATGTTACAAACAAATGCACAAAGACATAATACCCTTACCACTATGTGGTGTAGGGTATAAAAATGCTTCCTCTCCTCGTAAAGCTTTCATTGTTCTTCTTGTTCAGCTGCACTTTTAACGTCAAAATTCAAATTTCAACGAAAAAAACAAAACAAAACCCAAAATTCAAAATTCATGCCTAGGATTTGTTGCGAGATTTTCAATTTTTTTGACAATTTTTTAATGTCCCGAAATACAAAACAAAAAATTAGCAGCTACAGACCATGGATAATACTGATAACAACAACAAAAAATACTTACAATGAATTTCTAATCGCTTGACTATGCTTTTGGAGGTCCGTTATGTTGTTGTTGTTATTATTTTCGACGTCCAGCGTACAAGTGGATTGTTATGGCTTTTGGTGTACTGTCTCAACGACGAGAGTACCGATCCATCTAATCTTATGTAATCTGTTTTGCAAACACATGGTAATGATGGCTGCCAGCCAGCGAGGGAGGAGACATGAAGTGCCAAGGAAAAAGGGAGAGGGGAGCAATAACATCCTTTTGCAACATACATGTAGATGATATGTCAGCACCTAGTTACGAGCGTGTGTATGTTTGGTTGTGTGACTGTATCTCCTCGTTTTGTGTGTGTTTTTGTCTATGGAACATGAAACAGATGCATCTATGGCTCCTATGCACAGAACGGCACAGTTGAAGGATGAAAATTCGATAATCGATTAATGAATGCATAGAAAAGCTGCAGAGCAACGATGGCAGTAGCCAACATATCCCCCGATTCCCCGTACTCCCTCTTTTCAGCAGCTACCTCTTTTTAATAAATGTCGGTCGGTTGGTCGGAGGTGCATGTGAGTGTGCATTTGCACTCTATGTAACGTTGTCGTTCCTAGAATATGTTCCATGGACTACTACGAACGACTACTCGATTACGAAAGGACTACCCAAGTTGACTATGAATGCATCATTAATTTGCCACATGAATGGTTTTTTCGTAACAACAACGACAACAACAACAGCAGCAACAGCAAAAAAGTGGTTGTTTGTAATGCCATTCAATGAAAAACGAAGGTCATCGAATGCTCGCGCGCTTTGCCTTCAATACCAAAGTGAACTTGAATATTTATGTTATCTTTCTCCTGGCTAAAAAGCGTTCTTACTTATGCCAGCTACTCGCAGCAACTGAGACATATAAATCATTATATTTTCGAATTTTTCCTTTTCTTTTCTTGGAAATTCATTTTGTTTAACAATATATTTTGCATATGCAGAGGATAAGGTCAGGTCATTTGAGATGTGTGATTCTCTCAAGGAGATTTGAAACAAGTGTGATTGGAAAATTAGGTTACAACATTTTAATGCGAGGAAACGGAAAATCTATGATGGTCCCTCAGAGGAGAGGAGACCTGTCAAAGTTCTTTTATGGGGAGAAAAGCTGTAAGAGGTCTTCTATGAGGCGAAGACTTCCTAAAAGGATTTTATTTGGAGAAGACTTCTTAAAATACGTTTATATGGAGAAAACATCTTAGAGATCTTCCATACAGAAAGACTTGTTGTAGGTCTTCCGTATGCAGAATGCATGTCGGAGGTCTTTTGTATTCTGCAGAGGGTCTTTTGTATGGAGAATGTCTGGCGAAGGTCTAGAAGTTCTTCGACCGATAGGACGAGAAGGCATGTCAGAAGTTTTCTATGAGAAGAAGAACAGTCAGAGGTCTTCTATATGGAGAAGACCTGTAAGAGGTTTTTTATGACTCATTACAGATCTTCTGTAATGAAAAGACTTACCCAAGGTATTCTGTACAGAGAAGACCTGTGGAAAATCTTCTGTATGTAGAAGGCTTGTCTAAGGTCTTCTTTATGGAGAATACCTGGCGAAGGTCTTATGTATTAAGAAGATCGGTTGGAGATCTAGAAGTTCTTCGACCGATATGCGGAGAAGACCTGTTAGAGATTCTATAAGGAAGAAGTAGGTCTTCTATCCGATGAAGACCTTTCAGAGGGTTTTTATGCGAAGAAGACCTGTAAGAGGTTTTCTGTGACTTATTAGAAATCTTCCACACGGAAAATACTAGTTGAAGGTATTTTGTATGGAGAATGCCTGCCGAAGGTTTTTTTGTATGAAGATGCCTACCGAAGGTCGAATACATTTCCAAGGTCTTCTGTGTGGAGAAGGCCTGCCGAAGATCTGCCGAAGGCCTTCTGTATAAAGAAGATGGGTTGAAGATCTATAATTCCTTCGACTGATATGGGGAGAAGATCTATCAGAGACCTGTCAAATGTTTTCTATGAGGAGAAGATCTGTCAGAGATTTTCTATGAGGAGAAGACCTATCTCAGGTTTATTTAAGAAAGAAGAACTATGAGAGGTATTCTATAACGAAGAAGACTATGAGGAGAAAATCTGTCAGAGGTCTATGAGAAGAAGACCTGAAAGAAGTTTTCTATCCGGAGAAGACCTATCTCAGGTCTTATTTAAGAAGGAGGAACTATAAGATGTATTCTACAAAGAAGAATACCTTTCAGAGGACTTCTATGAAAAGAAGACCTGTCTGAAGTTTCCTATGGGGATCGGACAAAGGTCACCACTGCAGAGAAGATTTATCATAGGTTTTCGTTTCGCAGAAGACCTGTCAGATGTCTTTACTGTGAAGAAGAGCTGTGCAATGCCGAGTAGATCATTTAGAGGTCTTCTCTTTATAGATGACCGGCCAAACGTCGACAAAGAAAACCTATCAGATGTCGTCATTTCGAAAAATGTCTCCGTCTTTTGTAGGGAAGAAGAAGTAGGTCTGCGAAGAAGTTTTTTTAGAGGTTTTCTATTCTGAGAAGTCCTTTTAGAGGTTTTCTTTGCGAAGAAGACCTGTCAGATGTTTTCAATGAGGAGAAGACCTGTCACAGGACTTCTGCAGGGAAAGAGAACTGTCAGGGGTCTTCTATAATGAAGAAGACCTTTTAGAGGTCCTCTATGAAAAGAAGACTTTTCAGAGGACTTCTAAGGGGAAAAATCGTTCAGAGGTCTCCACTGTGTAGAAGATTTATCAGAGGTCTTAATTCCGGAGAAGACCTGTTAGAAGACCTCCCAGAGATGTTCCATGCAGAGAAGGCCATTTATAGGTCTCTCTTTACAAAGGACTAGCCAAGCGTCTACGAAGAAGAGCGGTTAGAGGTCCTCTTTTTGGAGAAAACCTGTTCAGGGGCCTTCACTGCGAAGAAGACCTGCCAGCGATCACCGTTGCGCAGAAAAACTGTCAGAAATCTTTACTGAGGAGAAGACGAGTCGGAAGCCTCCACTACGAAGAAGACCTATCACTGCTCTCCATAAAGGAGAAGGCCTGTAAGAGGTCTCCTTAAAGGAGGAGACTTGTAAGAGACCTCCTGATTAGAAAATATCTGCCAGAAGTCCTCTATCAGTCCAGAAGTCCTCTGACAGGTCTTTCCTTACCAGGCCAGATGACTTCTATGTGGTGAAGACCTATCAAAAGCAGAAGACCTCCGGGGTTTTAGACCTCAAAACAGTATTTTATATAAAAAGGCATCTTAAAAGTGCTTTTACACCTCTTGTTGGACTGCCATGCCTTTGGAAGCTCTCCTTTGCGAAGAAGACCTATTATATAAAGAGAAGACCTTTTTGAAGACCAAAAAGAGATTTCTGGACATAGATGTCCACTTTAAGGTCTCCAATAAATTTTTTTTTTAAATCTTCATTAAAATAGAAACCTTCTACAGCCCTTCTGTGACTAAAGCTGATTCCGTATTTATTTTTCATAATTCCCCTTTTTCTAATGTTTGCAAAAAATGAACCCCTTTAGCTAGCCATTTTTTCATATTTACCATTCAAATATTAAAATTTTGTTGAAAGTAATTTGCCTTTCTCTAAATGCCCCAATTGCAATTTCAGATATTTCCATAGTTTATTTTCATTCCGGGGAGAGGGGGAGAAACAAAAAAAAACTAGTAGATAAACATTTCCTTTGAGATTTCGGACAGAGATAACAATACAGATCCACAAAAAAAGAGCCAAGCAAAGCTAAACTAAGCCAATTCCATTCAAACCCCTCTTTTTCTCGTACTCAACTATATCCAACCCTTGGGTTTTTGATATTCACATTTTATGATGACCTTCAAGCCACCGCCCATTCAAACCACCCAAGCAACCAAAACGGAAAAAAGTGAGCATTCGCGTTTTCCAAAGCTATGTGTAATATTTTATTAAACAGCATACCCCCTTCGCCCTCCCTTGGTTGCAATGACTTGAAAGTTCCGAAAAAAATATTGTTTAACCAAAAAATATTTAAAATGTTTAATGTAAACAAACCAAGTTCAAGTTGGAGCTAAAAAGGTGGGGTTAGTTATTGCCGTTGGCGTGTCTGATGTCGAGAACGTTGCTGTGGCGGTGTGAATGAAATGCAGCGTTCAGTAGAAGAATTGCAATGTGGATGTGGAGGAAACTTGATTGCAGTAGGATAAATGATAGGGGCCTTTTGAAAAAAAAAAAAAATAATAATAATTTTTAAATGTTTTTTGTTGTGAATCTTACGGCTTGAAAATAAACCAGTAGTTGTTATTGGTTTAATATGTGGTGCATATTTTTAGAATAAATATATTCCTACATTTGACACAAATACTGCAAGGAAAATTAAACCATATATGTAAGACTTAACTAAAGGAAATTCCGATATCCAGGTATTACAGGTCAATTCGTATCTGCATGCAGATACCATTCCATACCATCCATTTACAGTATATTATAAACCATAATTTTCTTCTGTAACAATTGCATACTTTGAGGCGGCATGATTTATAATCAAAGCAATATAATTATTTTTCACTGACAATTGCATGCTTTAAGGAGCCATTTGACAACATTTTTATACCCTACACCACAGGTTAAGGGTATTATGTCTTTGTGCATTTTTATACCCTACACCACATAGTGGTAAGGGTATTATGTCTTTGTGCATTTGTTTGTAACATGGAGAAGGAAACGAGTTAGACCCATAGTTACTTTTGAGAACCTTCATAGAATAACTTTCTGAGTCGATTTATGCATGTCCGTCCGTCTGTCCGTCCGTCCGTCCGTCCGTCCGTCTGTCCATGTATTCTTGTGAACAAAATGCAGGTCGCATTTATTATCCGATTGAGATGAAATTTTCCAAACAATATTTTTTTGGCCCAAGGACGAACCCTATTGAAATTGGTGAGAATCGGATCAAATTTCCCATAGCTCCCATATATATCTTCATCCGATTTCGGGTTAAATGTGCACCAAATGTCCACTATCAGTCCAAATTACCTGAATTTTGGCGCACACAACCGAGTTCGGCCTAGAAGCAAGTATATCAAATTTGGAGAAAATCGGTTCAGATATAGCTATAGCTACCATATATATCTTTCATCCGATTTGATCTTTAAGTCCCTAACATTCCTACTATGCACTCCACAACCATGATATTTGGTACCAGGTATTAGATGGAGCACAGAAATAGCTGTTTTAAATTTTATAGAAATCGGTTCAGATTTGGATATAGCTCCCATATATATCTTCATCCGATTTCGGGTTAATTGACCACCAAATGGCCAATATCAGCCCAAATGGCCCGAATTTTGGCACATGTGACCGAGATTAGCCTTAAAGCAAATACAACAAATTTGGAGAAAATCGGTTCAGGAACAGCTATAGCTCCCATATATATGTTTTATCCGATTTGGTGTTTAAGCGTCTCACATTCGTAATATGCACTCCACAAGAATGATATTTGGTACCAGATATAAGATACAGCCCAGAAATAGCTGTTTGTAATTTTATCGAAATCGGTTCAGATTTGGATATAGCTCCCATATATATCTTCATCCGATTTCGGGTTAATTGGGCACCAAATGGCCGATATAAGTCCAAATGGACTGAATTTTAGTACATCGGACCAAATTCAGCCTAAAAGCAAGTATATCAAATTTAGTGAAAATCGGTTCAGATATAGATATAGCAACCATATATATGTTTCATCCGATTTAGTGTTTTAGTCCCATACATTCGTAATATTCACTCCAGAACCGTGATATTTGGTACCAGGTATTAGATGGAGCACAGGAATAGCTGTTTTAAATTTTATCGAAATCGGTTCAGATTTGAATATAGCTCCCATATATATCTTCATCCGATTTAGGGTTAAATGTGCACTAAATGGTCAATATCAGCCCAAATCACCTGAATTTTCGTACATAAGACCGAATTCAGTCTAGAAGCTAATACGTAAAATTTGGAGAACCCCGGTTCAGAGATAGCTATAGAATTAGATAGAATTAGATAGATTTTGATTTTGTACCAAATATCTCATAGAGCTCTGAAATGCACTGTATAAACCTTTTTACGAGAGCTCTACTAAATATGCATAGTGGTGTAGGGTATCATATAGTCGGCCCCGCCCGACTTTTGAGCTTTCCTTACTGGTTTTGTAACATGGAGAAGGAAGCGAGATAGACCCATAGTTAATTTTGATGATCTCCATAGAATCACTTTCTGAGTTGATTTATGCATGTCAGTCCGTCCGTCTGTCTGTCCATGTATTCTTGTGAACAATATGCAGGTCGCATTTATTATCCGATTGAGATGAAATTTTCCAAACAACATTTATTTGGCCCAAGGGCGAACCCTATTGAAATTGGAGATAATCGGTAAAAATTTAAATATAGCTCCCATATATATCTTCGTCCGATTTTCCTTTTATTGTGCACCAAACGTGTGATATCAGCCCGAATAGTATGGAATTTTGCACATACAACCTGAAAATAAGTATGCCAAATTTGATGGAAATCGGTTCAGATATAGCTATAGCTCCCATATATATTGTTCATCCGATTTGTTATTTTTGTCCTCCACAGCCGTAATATGCACTCTGTAGCAACAATATTTGGGGAAATATATCAAATGCAGCTCAGAAATACCTTTGCTAAATTTTATCGAGATCGGTTCAGATTTGGATATAGCTCCCATATATAATTTCGTCCGATTTACCTTTCATTGTGCACCAAACGTTTAGTATTTGTCTAAATGGGATGGAATGTGGCACTTACGATCGAATTGAGTCTAGAAGCTAGTATGTCAAATTTGGTGAAGATCGGTTCAGATATAGCTATAGCTCCCATATATATATTGTTCATCCGATATGTTATATTTGTTACCCACAGTCGTAATATGCACTCCGTAACAACGATATTCAGGGAAATATATGAAATACAGCTCAGAAATATCTGTGTCAAATTTTTTCAAGATCGGTTCAGATTTGGATATAACTCCCATATATATCAAATAAGTCCGAATTTAAAAAAATACAAATGATTCGGCATAGTTAGTCTTTTGAACTTCATTTTATAATCATAGCGTGTATGATTGAATTCTCCCATAAAAACTTTTAATTGTTATGTGGAGCTCTACTTAACTAGAAAAGTGGTGTAGGGTATCATAAAGTCGGCCCCGCCCGACTTTTATACTTCCTTCACTGGTTATTATCATAAATTTTATTATTTCTTTAATTTTTTAAAATTGTTTGATTTAATTTTTTTCATATTTTGCCTCCACCACCATTCACCTCAAATCCGCCCCTACGACAATTTAAACAATGTGCACTTGTTTATCTGCATGATAGATATTTAACTTTACTTACTTTCACAGCTACGCTGGCTAACCTTTGAAAAATATTATGGCATTCCTAAGGTCAGAGGTTGAATAGAATGGCATGGAATGTTAAGTTTGAAGTTTTCCATTCAGTTTTTACATTTTGTTTTATAAAATTGCAGTAACCAAACCACAATAGCATCGTCATCACAAGTGGGACACAACTAAAGGAGGGAATTTTATTGGGATTGGTGACGAGGAGAGTGATATAAGATATTGCGTATAAAAAGGACCTTCATGTGTCGGCTGAAGAGTAGGAATATCAGAATTTCCAACCTAGAGGTAAATTGTGGAGCGACTGAAATCTACAACATATCAATAGTAGCTAACTGATGTATATACAGGGTGAGATAAAAAAACTGCAACAAAGTCAAACGCCATAATTTTTACATT
The DNA here is from genome assembly GCF_030504385.1 of Musca domestica. NCBI lineage: Eukaryota > Metazoa > Arthropoda > Insecta > Diptera > Muscidae > Musca > Musca domestica. The sequence goes on along the minus strand of NW_026712336.1, from coordinate 6,314,889 downwards.
TTTTTTTTAATTTTATTGAATGAAAGCAAAAAATGTTGGAAATAGCATTATGATGGCCCACACCATCACCATGGCCGACTCTGGAGCTCTGGTGGCCAACCGAAGGTGCACATTTCAGCTGACCTCTTTGGTCCGATCATTTTGTTTGTTTACAAACTTCTAGACAACGAATGTTTTCTCATCGGAGAAAACCAAATTCGGAATTTCGCCACTTTCGGCCAAGCGAAGTAACTCTTTAGCTCTTTTGAGTCTATTTTCTTTCTGTTGTGGTGTAATTTCTTGCACTTTTTGGAATTTCAATGGCTTTGCCCCGAGCTCATTTTTTAATATTTGCCGAATGGAATATTGTCATATGTTCAGCCCACGAGCCATTTTTCGGCCACTGCGACGCAGGTTTCGATCAAGTCTTTTTTTACTTTTCGAACCATTTCCGCTGATGTTGCTGTTTTCTTTCTTCCACTTCCACTAACGAGCGATGGTACGAGACACAAAAGATTTATTCACATTTAAATGCTGGAGTGCTCTAACGATAGCCACTTGTGGATTTTCAGTCAAATATGAAGAAATTACACTATTACGCTTAAATTCCATCACGAATAATTTTTTTTCTGGAAAATTCTCACCAAAATGCTTTTGTACGCTTGTAAACAATATAATGAGCTATCACTGGAATAATTTTAACAGCTGTCGGACGAGTGGCTTAGAAATGACAGCAGTCTGAAGTTGGTTGCAGTTTTTTCATCTCACCCTGTATTTATGCTCGAAAGGATGTAAATTTTCGATTTATCTTATCTTCCATTTTCGTTTCTAAGTCTGTAATGAATATTACAATGTGTCAAGCTTTGACTTCATAGGGAATTCGATTCGTACTATATAACATTAGGTATAATTCTTCGGATATTTTGAACTTTTGTGGAAGAGATACAAGAAACATTGAACCGATATATTCCATTTTTACATTAGATCTAACATTGACAAAAAATATTTATCTGAAGGGGTTGTCCAATTTTGTCAATGCATGCAACTTATATAAATCTGAAACAATTATTACCTAGTTTAAACCATATCCCGTCATATGTATAAGTGATGTGTTTATTTTTTTGAACGTCCTTTATTTTGAACGTCCTTTATTTTTGACACAAATTATTGTGATGCCCGATGTTTGAAGAGAATAGGGTACCAATTTCATATCGTGAGGAAGTTATTTTGACCCTCTTTTGGAGAAGTAAAAAAAGGACTGAAGTAATACTTTTGTATTTTCCACTATTCTAAAAAGTTTGTCATTTTGCAGAGAACTGTCCATATAGGTCCAAATATGACCCCATATAAAGGTACCATCTGATATTAGGTATTTGGATGATTATATCCACATTTTTCAATGAATTTTCTTTTCTGAGCTTACTTTGGATGTTCGGTATAGGTATCATCTTCCCGGGTAAAAAAGTGTCAGTACAGTTTTTTGTAGCCCCATATAACGATACCTCCCGCTATTCAGCATTTTCACGATTTAGGCCACATTTTTTTCAAGGAAATTTTCGTAAGGGGGTCCAATCTCATATACAGGTCCTTGTCTTCGTATAGCCCCATTCAATGGATCTCCCCGATATTTGCTATTTTGATGAATTTTCCCACATTTTTTTAAAAGAATTGTTTCCTTAAACTCCATATAATTATACATTCAGCTACTCAGTATTTTAAAGATTTTGGCCACATTTTTCCACGGAATTGATTCAAAATTGGTATGTGAAACCTACTATAGACAAAACTTGTCTATGTAGGATCACATTGTTGTATCTCCCCATATAAAGGTACCATCCTCTTTATTATATTTTGAAGATATTAGACAACGTATAAAGGGCATTAAAAATTCAGCTCTGCCAAACATAAAGCTTTTTTGCTTCTTCAAAATAATTAACTTACATGTGGAAGGTATCCACAATCTAATCTATCCCCTAATTTAATCTAGGGGTAAAAGCCGTTATTTTGCTGAGAAACATTTGCGATCGTATCAAATGATATATGCCCTTTGTAGGTATTGAAAAGGATTTTCCACGAGGATCATGAATAGTTTTGCTTTTGAATTTATTTGGGCCCCAAATTTGTCACTCCCAGATACCAGATCTATTGCACTCTTCCACTGTTTTCCATACATGGTATATAATTTTCCATGTTTTCCCCACCTTCGTAGTCGATGTATGCATCCCTCAAATCCATGGTAAAATTTTTGACTTTAAAAATGTAATTCCAAACGAAACAAATTCCCAAAGTGTTACACTGTGAATGTTAAACAGTGAATAAATTTACTTCTAAATAAACATAACATTTTCGACTTCATTAAAATTCTGAAAACATTGCAAACAATAGCAAATTAAATAGATATTTTTTGTGTTGTTCTCGATACACAATAGCAACAGAAAAAATATAAAAAAATAAACGACGAACCTGATAATTTCTTTTGTATATTTTGCAATACAACAACAATAACAACAAAAACAATAAAGGAAATCAAAAATCAATAGGCACACACACACACACATACATAGATACAAAGCTATTGTGTATTTTGTATATATTCCTATTTTCTATTCTCTCTCTCTCTCTCGGCATTATCGAAATGTAAGATGTGTCGTTGTTTTTCCTTTTTTTTTTGTTGCTTTGCTACAACCTGGCGGCAAAATCGTTTAAAGGAAACTACTACAAAAAAATAATAACAGCAACAACAAAAACTATAAACTTAAACAGGAAGGAAATGTTTGTCATTGTAGTAGTGGTGCTGGTGATGATGTTCATGTGTGGCTTGCGTTCAAAAAAAAGCAGAAGAAGAAAAAAATCTGTTAGACACCTACATAACTTGTGTGGCTCTATAAGCCTATTGAAGTTTCTCCATGGAGAGTGTGCAAGCAAAGAGGAGACGTGTGTGTGTGTGTGTGTGTGACACAAAAAGAAATCAAAATTCTTCCACTATTTTTCCTGAGCATTATTGAAATGTATTGAAGCATAGAAAACGATTGCCAGAAACAATTTTTTTTCCATTTTTGAATGACAAAAAAAAAAAAAAACTTTGCAAAAGGAAAAAAATCTGAAAACATGTTTTTTTTGCCTAAGAGCCAAAAAAATGTGTTTCTTTGAAATCAAAAATTTGACCCTGAAGCTGGATTTAAGAAAAATTTTATAATAATTTTTGGAATACATGTACATATAGCATATTCATGGGTAGATATGTTTGTGCCGTAACATAACCTAATTTAAATAACAATTATATACAAAGAAATAAGTACAACAACAATGATGGTAGCTGCAAGTTGTTAAGTCACATGAAATGTCCTTGCCTTCCATGGAAAAGTTTTCACAGATCTAGCTCTATGGCAATGACATGGTTTTCTTGTTTGCTATTTAATTCGCCAGATATAAAGTGAAATTGACAGATACACACACAGAGTGATGATGGGTGTATTCAGGTGGTTCATTCAGAACATAAAAGAATATTAATTTATTTTGCAAAACGAAATCTTTCTTTGTCATCCGGTCTGCAGGACCTTAAAATATTCTTTGGAGATATATTATATATATGTATATTTATAAACTGCGTAAACTCCTATGCCGATTTAACTATACCCGTCTGTTAAACTAACGGTTGAGCTCGCACTTTAAAATGAAGCTTTGGTATTTTGCACGCATCGGTCCACGTTTACTGTTTTCCAATCTACAACCAAATCAACTGTATTTTAATATTTTGGATTCTCAAGAGGTATATTTGCTACACGCAGAAAATATTCAGTGTAGGTCCGCCATTTTCGTGTAGCCATATAAATTTACATAAATTTTTACAAAATCGACTAAACCAGTTGTGATTAAATATTTCGGATTCTTGGTGAAAACTCTGATATCAGATATAGCTCCATATAATGAAACTTTAAATTTTAGGTTTTTGAGTAAATTCGATTTAAACAGAACTAAATTTTTAATATTGTAGAGGGTTCGGCCCTGTCGAACTTAACAATGTTTTTATATTTTTCCGCCGATTCATGGATTGAACATGCTAGCAACGACATCGTTAGGCGTATGTGTCACATTCAACATTACTAATAATGTCAACAATTTTCCCTCAAATTAAAACTGAATTATAAAAATAATTTGGATTGTGTTAGTAATTGATTTTCTCTGAAATTCTGGAAACGATTGTATTTTTGCAAACTTAATTTGGAAGTTGCCGTCAATGCGAATGTTTTTATACCCTACACCACATTGTGGTAAGGGTATTATGTCTTTGTACATCTGTTTGTAACATGGAGAAGGAAATGAGAAAGATCCATTGTTACTTTTGAGGATCTTCATAGATTCACTTTCTGAGTCGATTTATGCATGTCAGTCCGTCCGTCCATATAGTTTTGTGAACAAAATTCAGGTCTCATTTATTATCCGATTGAGATGAAATTATCCAAACAATATTTGTTGGTCCAAAGGACGATCCCTTTTGAAATTGGTGAGAATCGGTTAAGAGTTTTGTCAAGATCGGTTTAGATTTGGATATAGCTCCCATAAATATCTCTATCCGATTTCAGGTTTTTTGTGCACCAAATGGGCTGCATTTTGGCACTTTGACGGAATTCAGCCACTTTGCGGGGGAGATACCAGAAGGAATTGTTCGATCTCGACCATCTTTATTGCTGATCTTGTGTAGATAGAAATACTGAGATGTACTAAGTCTGAATAGAATTTGAATTTAATTTCGCGATTTAGGAGTTTCACGGATTTTCAAAATTTTGACACTTTGTGGGGGAGGTACCAGAAGGACTGGACTGATATATTCCATCTTTACAACAAACCTTAAGTAAACAAAAATATTGTAAAGTGTGGGTAATTTGAAAACAATCATACTCTTACATCACATTTTATAAGAGTTATAATTATTCAAAATTTTGACCCTTTGTGGGTGAGTTACTTGACGGAGTGGTACGATATTGTTCATTTTCCCACCTAACCTAGCACTGATGCAAATATTTGGATTAGAAAAGCTGGAGCAAAATCGGATTATAATTTTTCTTTTTGTTCAGTGAAATGTTTTTTTTTTTGAAAGTTTCAATTTTTAGTGAGGGAGGTAACAGATAGAGTGGACCGATATTGCCCGCATCCAAACTCCATCTAAATTTAATAATAATAAAAATTCGACCAAAAAATCCTCGCATTGTTTTCGGACACTGTATAATAAAGACAAGGAAATAACACCCTAATACCCTCCACCTTTGGGTAAAGAAAAAAATTTATATAAATTTATCTGAATTTAAACGCGTTCCACTATGAACTACAAACGCCAGTAAGAACGTTTGCATAATGCTGCTAAATTTTCAAAAAAAAAAAAAAAAAAAAAACAATGTGGGTGGGCCTGTTGCCTGGGGCAATACCAAATCGGAAACCTCTATAGCCAATTTTATACTTCAAAGATTGTCATCTACATATTATTCTAAAATACCAAATTTGAAAGAATTTCGTGTGTGAATGTGACTAGGATTATCAAAACACCGAATATCGGTGGGTTTCGTTATATGTGCATTATAGGAAAACGTGGACCTAAGTATTTAATGTTAAAACCCATTATGAACTACATATACAAATTTTTAGACAAATCCGTAGAAAAATGTATCAAATATCATGAAAATACTGAATATCTGGATCTTCCGTTTTATGGGGCTATACAAAAACGTGGACCTATATATACAATGTTTCGCCACTGAAGCTAGAATCCATTATGAATTACAAATACCAATTTTTAAACAAATGAGACAAAAATCATCAAATTACCGAATATTAGAAGGCACCATTATATTGCGACTAGGCACATTACAAATGTGGGTCTAACATAAAGATAGTTAAATCGATTTAGAATTTTATGGTGAATACTTACAGGGTGAGATAAAAAAACTGCAACAAAATCTAATATCTTTTTTGCAGTTTCTAATAATTTTTAAATATGTTTTTCTTTTAAATTTTTGTTGAATGAAAAATATCGAAAATAGCATCAATTTTTAGATAAGTTCAGATTTGTTCGAATAGGTCAACTTTGGCACGAATTATGGACTTCAAACGGCCAATGAAACAGTCACACGTTGCCCGAATGTTGCTTTGCGGTATTTTGCCCATTCTCGGCGAAGCGCTTGCTTGAGGTGATCGACACTTTGGTATTTTTAGTGCCAACCGTGTTTTAAAAAATACTCCAGACACAATAGTCCAACGGATTGGTATCCGGAAATTTTGTTGGCCGTTATGCGCTGGAAATGAAGCGAGGAATCTCATTTTGTAACCATTCTTAGGTGGCGCGTGCTGAGTGCGATGGTGCTGAGTCCTGTTGGAATGTCCAAGGTATACTGCCAAATTGTTTGCGTTCCCAAGGCTTAAATACACCCTCCAGAATATTTTCGCGATAATATTTGGCATTTATTCTGATGCCACGATCGATTAATACGAGCGCAGAGCGACCGTCGGCTGTTATGGCGGCCCACACCATTACCATGGCCGGCACTTTAGTTCTGGTGGCCAACCGAAGGTGCACATTTCCAGCTGACCTCTTTGTTTCGGGTTTCGATCAAGTCGCTTCTTTATTTTTCGAACCATTTTTGCTGATGTTGCTGTTTTCTTCCGTCCACTTCCTTGACGTCAGGCTACGCTACCAGTATCACGGTAACGAGCGAAAGCCACTTGTGGTTTTCCAGCCAAATATAAAGAATTCACACTATCACGCTTGAATTCCATCACGAATAACTTTTTTTCTGGAAAATTCTCACCGAAATGCTTTTGTACGCTTGTAAACAATATAATGTTCTGTCACTGGAATAATTTTAAAAGCTGTCGGACGAGTGGGTTAGAAATGACAGCAGTCTGAGATTGGTTGCAGTTTTTTCATATCCCCTTTATACTTATATTCTGACCCTACCCTTGCCAAATTTCGTGATGATCGTGTCATAAATGCGACATGTTGCATATTACAAGTGAGCATGGACAGACGGACGGATGGACGGACACACATATCTAGATCTAATCAGCTCGACAATATAGGAAGATCTATATATAACTTACCACGTCCAGGACCAATATTTTTTTCGGGGCCTCAAAGCGATATAGGACATAAAAACCTTGGGTATTATCGACAAATATGGCGCCCTTCCAAATTTTATGACAAATAAGTGCAGAACATTTTGGTTTTCTACGATGCTGTTTAAAGCTAATTTTTAATAGTATTTTAAAAATAGGTTAAAAAAGAGACCAGAGAGCTTAAGGGTAAACATTTGCGGCCAAAAATGCCTCACATTGTTTTCAGTAATATTTCAGAGGAATCTGTATAACAACAATGAAAGGTTTCTAAGGAATTAAACAATTTAAAAAAAAATAATATTGGGAATTTACATCCATTTTTTTGCGGTGGATTTTAAAGAATAGCTTTTTAACTTTCTGCCAAAAAATGGTGAACTTTTCATTCAAAATACCATTAAAGAAACATTCTGAGGTTCGTATATATCTGGTGTACATACTGAGAGTGTATATGTGCCAGTAAATATACTCTCTTGTTTAATGTAAAATTCAAATCCTCCAAAACGAATAATTTTTTCGTAACACCCCACATTAATATCTACTAACATCATCCGGACCAATTTCTCTAAACCCCTAATTCATTATTCAACATTGTTCGCCAAAAGAAAACATGAAAAAATTCAAATGACAAATCAAACGTTGATGAACTAATGGAATTGACAACATGTGTTAATCATTATTTTCATCAAATTCAATTAAAAAAGAAAACTTTAACAAACTCACTCACATCCCGGACGTACAAAGACTCCCGCACACATACATACACACACATGTATACACAGTCAAACAGAGAACTTTTTTTTATCCAACAAACAACAAAGTTTTCCCTTTATTGTTGTTCATTTTGAGTTTTTTTTATGTTCTTGTCTTGTTGGATTTTTGCAATAAAGGTTCTCTTTAAAAAACCAAATAATAAAAAACAAACTTTTTTTCTTCTTTTAGATTAAATGCCGAACAAGGGGCTTGATATTGCAACAACATCGAGAACAACAACAACCATAAAACAGAAGCTTTCTTTCTTTTCACTCCCGCTTTCTCTCCCTCTCTCGATTGGGAATATTCCGTTGTCATTGTTGTAGCATTGACATTTCAATGGATTCATTTGTGTGAGTGCAGTTCACAAGCCTTCAATACCTGACAATGTCAATGATCAAACAAAGTCGAACGATGACAACGCTGTCATTTATGCCAACAACAATGCTGGATGATGTGTCGATGCAAACGATGTCTATTACCTCAATGAAGATGACGATGATGATGATGGCAAAGACTACGACTTCCATGATGATGATGATGACAAACGCCGTTTCAGTTCGATGCTGCAGTCAACACGAATAATTTCTCTGTGACACAAAGACAATTTCAATTCTACACAAAAAAAAAAAAAAAAAAAAACTTAAAACAATTAAAAAAACTAAAGGACTCTAGAAATTGTGCCAATGTGAAATTTAAAAAAATCTAAAAAAAAATACTTTATGCATCCTGAAATCTAACTTTAATAACATTTCAAAATAAGTCCTCCAACAAGCCAATATTTATATTCAATCTACAACCATAACAACAACAACAAAAGTGCAAAAAATAAATTCAACTTACAATCCATTGCCATCATCTTCAACACCATAACCATGGACAAGAAAGGTTCCTCGGGTTCATCCAAATCCAAATCAAAAACGAAACAGAAAAAACTCAAACCTAACAAGGAGTCCAGCACCTGTCTGGATGTCGATTTGTGGGAGGTAAGATTCACAAACATATATACATATTATTATTTTTGGAAATAGCAATTCCCAATAATATTTTAAACGTGGAAAACCCATTGGGAGTTTTTGGGAATTTTATTCTTCGTCTTCTTAGCTGGTTTAATGCTGGATACAGTTAGCATGAATCTTTTTTTCGGCGAATTTACAATTTTTAATTCAGGAGAAAAGGATCCTGCAAACTATTGGAAATTAATTGTATATTATTTTCCTCATGTAACAGTTTGTAGTACAGAACAGGGTTCCAATTGTTAGCGTTACTCATACGCAATTAATTTAAAGCCAAAATAAATATTAAGCAAGTAAAAAGGCATCTAAGTTCGACCAGGCCGAACTTTTAATAACCCCCCACCATTTCGTAGAAAGTCTAAAAATTTCAATAAAAAAGCCGAAAGCTACCACTTAAATGAAAACCGTTTTATGGGGACTATACGAAGACGTGGACGTGCATACGAAATTTTTTGTCATAGGCTGTAGTGCCCATTTCGAACATTAAATACGAAATTTATTACAATTACGGTGAATAATGTCAAAAAAAAAAAAAAAAAAAAAAACATGAAATACGGTGTTTCGGGAGGTACCGTTAAATGGAGGCTAAACGAAGATATGGACCTGCATACGAATTTTTTTGCCATAAGTTGTAGTACCCATTAAGATCTATCAATACGATTCCGAAACGATTCCGGTGAATAATGTTGCTGAAATCGTCTAAATACCGACAGTCGGGTGGTACTGTTATATGGGGGCTATACGAAGACGTGGATCTGCATATAGAAATTGTTGTCATAGGCTGTAGTACCCCTTACGAACTTCAAATACGAAATTCGAAATAATTCCATAAAAAATGTCGCTAAAATTATGAAAATACCGAATATCGGGAGGTACCGTTATATGGTGACTATACGAAAATCTGAACCTGCATACAAAATTTTTTGCCATAGGTTGTAGTACCCATTAGTATCTTCTAGTACGAAATTTGAAACGGTTGCGGTGAATAATGTTGCTGAAATCATCAAAATACCGAATATCGGGAGGAACGAAAACGAACTTAACCTGCCTATTGGTAAACTATACATGTATGCAAAATTTTAGCCTTCTATCTCAATTCGGTCGAAAGATAGCGTGATTACAACAGACAGGCGAACAACGCTAGATCATCTTAGAATTTTACGCTGATACAGAATATATATACTTTGTAGGGTATGTTATGAATATTTCGAGGAGTTTCGGAATGACAAAGTTAATATATCTTCCATAGAATGGTGGAGGGTATAAATATGGGATAATTTTTTCCTGACATATTTCGAGAAAAAAATTAAATATGACTGTAAGGAGTTAAATAGTAGCGGTCGCACGGTGGCTTATTATTTAATTTTTCGTGGCCAAACACCCAACCTCTTATGGTAGTTGATAGAAAATATATGAAAACAAAATAATCCAAAAATAAGCTGAAATATGATACCGTTCATGATGAAATATGTAGGCATGTAGGAAATCATCATTTCCGAAAGATACATTCATTTTTCTACTATGTTCTATAAAGGATTTGATAATGCTTGACAAATAAGTGGAATTATAGTCCTTAAGAAGTGGAAACTCACTAAAATGGACTTTCTATAGCCCACGCCACATAGTGGTAAGGGTATTATGTTTTTGTGCATTTGTTTGTAACATGGAGAAAGAAGCAAGATAGACCCATAGTTACTTTCGAGGATCCTCATAGAATCACTTTCTGAGTCGATTTATGCATGTCCCTCAGTCAGTCTGTCCGTCCGTCTGATCATGTATTTTTGTGAACAAAATGCAGGTCGCATTTATTATTCGATTGAGATGAAATTTTCGAAACAATATTTGTTTGGTCTAAGGAAGAACGCTATTGAAATTGGTGAGAATCGGTTCAAATTTAGATAAAGCTCCTATATATATCTTCAACCAATTTCGGGTTAATTGTGCATCAAATGGCCAATATCTGTCTAAATGACCTGCATTTTGAAACATTCAACCGTACATTCACAAGTACATCAAATTTGGTGAAAATTGAATCGGATATAACTAAAGTCCCTCACATGCGTAATATGCACTCCACAACAAAGATATTTGAGACCTAACATTAGTCACAGCTCGAAAATACCGCTGCCAAATTGTATCTAGATCGGTTCAGATTTTTTTTTTCAGCTTCTATATACATCTTCATCCGATTTTAAGGTTATTGTTCACCATATATAAAATATCAGCACAAATATTCAACCGGATTTTTTCATTTGCTGAAATTCGGTCGAGTATTTCTATTGCTCCAATAAGTAGTTTTTTAATATAATCCCAAATTGTGACTTCTCTAAAACCATGATGTCCATTCAAATAAGGTAAATATTTGGTATGATCTACTTCACATAAATTCGCAATAGGGTAAGTGTACAGTAGTCGGCACTTTTAGGATTTTCGATTTTTCAAACTTTCAACATTCTGAGAGAAATCTTTCAATTGCTAAAATATAAATTTGTCCAGATTCCAAATCTTGTTTAGTTTTCGAAATAATAAACAAAAATTGAATTTGTTTTTATTAAATTGGCAAAATTTGCAATTTTACTAAAATAGTAGTTTTTTTGCCAGTAGTCGACACCAATGCTCGGCATGTCTATTTGCCAGTAGTCGGCATATGGTATTTCAGTAAAAAAAAAATATTATTTTGTATATTTTTTACAATGCTATATTACTAATTCAACGACGATTTTGTGAGGAACATATTTTACCCATGGTCTGAGAGTATCACTAGGCATTAACTTTATAATTGTGAAGGTTTACTAGCCAGCGAACTGTAGCATAAAAAAAACCCCTCGATTGAACAATTAAATAAATTGGTAAAATTGATTTCAATGTCCGAATTTCGCTTATATTTTGGTAAATATTAGATCAAGGATAAAAATGGGAAATATAAGTCCCCTGTTTCTGGACCATAAACTCAAAATTTAAAATTTTCCATAAAAATATATTTAAATTAAATAAAAAGCGAACAAAAATATAAAATGTATTTGATAAAATATACACGACAAGATGAAATGGCTGAAGGTAAATCTTAAAATTTTGCACTAAGGTCACTCTTGGTGCATAGGCGTGTGATAAGGCTGGGATTCTAGAAATTCATACTTAAAGTGTGCGAAAAGTACTAAAATTTACTAAACATGGAATGGAGTAAAAGATAGACGTACAAAAGGGTTTCTTGGAAATTCGATACAGGAATTTGGTACAAGAATCAAGATTTGAAAGCAATTTTGGTACTGTGTACTAATTTTGGAAATGTGTTCTACAAGTGCACGAAAAATTCTAAATAGTACTATATTTGGTACTGGGTGAATAAATAGTGCTTGAATTCTGAAATTCGGTATGAGGACTCCTCAAATTTGATATTAAGGTATCTTTTGGTATCTGGAATTGAGATAGTGAGGTAATTCTGGAATCGTGTACTATAATTGTACGAAAAGCCCTAAATCGCACTAAATTTGGTATTGGGTGAAGGAATATAGCTGAAATCTTGAAATTTGATATGGATGTCACGGTTGGTGTCTGTGCTTGAGAGTAGGAGGTGGTTTTGGATCTGGATGCTATAATCGTACAAAATAGAAGTAAATTTTTAAAAAATTACAGAGCTGAAATCCTGAAGTTTGTTATTAAGGTCACTTTTAGTATCTAAGGTTGAGATATGGAGGTGGTTTTGAAAATACGTACTATAATTGCTCGAAAATTACTAAATAGTAGAAAAATTTATATTGGGTGAATGAATAGTGTTGGAATCCTGAAATTTGATATGATGTTGGTGTATGTACAGGGTGAGATGAAAAAACTGCAACCAACTTCAGACTGCTGTCATTTCTAAGCCACTCCGTCCGATAGCTGTTACGTCAAGGAAGTGGATGGAAGAAAACAGCAACATCAGCAGAAATGGTTCGAAGAGTAAAGAAGCTACTTGATCGAAAACCGCGTCGCAGTGGCCTTAAAATGGCTTGTGAGCTGAATATATCGCAATATTTGATTCGGCAAATATTGAAAAATGAGCTCGGGTAAAGCAATTAAAATAACAAAAAGTGCAATAACTTACACCGCAACAGAAAGATAATAGACTCAAGTAGTTGCTTCGCTTAGCTGAATGTGGTGAACTGCCGAATTTGGTTTTCTCCGATAAGAAAACATTCGTTGTCCAGCAGTTTGTAAACAAACCAAATGATAGTGTTTACTTGCCACAGAAGTCAGCTGAAAATGTGCACCTTCGGTTGGCCTCCAGAACTCAAGCGCCGGCCATGGTGATGGTGTGGGCCGCCATAACAGCCGATAGTCGCTCTCCGTTCGTATTAACCGACCGTGGCATCAGAGTAAATTCCGAATATTATCGCGAAAATATTCTGGAGGGTGTATTAAAGCCTTGGGCACGCAAATATCTTGGCCGCAGACCTTGGGCATTCCAAAGGGGCTCAGCCATATCGCACTCAGCACGCGCCACCCAAGAATGGTTATAAAATGAGGTTCCTCACTTCATTTCCAGCGCACAATGGCCACCAAAATCTCCGGATAAAAATCCGTTCGACTATTGTGTCTGGAGTATTTTGGAGAGCAAGCAAGTGCTTCGCCGGGAATGGGTCAAAATACCGTAGATTAACATTCGGGCAACGTGTGACGGTTTCATTGGCAGAAGGAAGGAAGGCCATTATTCGTGCCAATGGTGACAAATTCGAACAATTCTAAAACTTGATCCTATTTCCTACATGTTTTGCCTTCATTCAATAAAATTAAAAAAAAAAATATAGCGTTTGACTTTGTTGCAGTTTTTTTATCTCACTCTGTACAATCTAGTGGAGCGGTAATAGATAAGAGGCAGCAATACGCAAAGTCTGTCAAGCCGTTGGGGCTCTAGCATTACTAGAATATTCCTTTGTATATAGCAATCGAATAAGCTGGAACTACGCTTGAAATGTTTTTATGAGGCTTTAATTTCTTTAAATGTATCTTTTTATTTCCTCAGTCTTATGACTGGAGAGGGTAGATATGATTTAATACGACCAAAACGTGCCTCATGGAACCAAATCCGGATCCAAATCCTTTGGACCAAATTCGTTTTAAGACAGTAGGAGTCGATCTAGCGATGTCCGTCCGTTCGTCTGTTATTTCGAAGGAAGTATCCGATTTGGTCCAGGCATAGTACATCGTAATATTATTATCAAACTTAGATTGGGTTAGGAGATGGGAAATATCGACCAACTCCTTTTTGCACCTCCCAAAAATTCGAAATTTCCCAAAAAAAAATAGTGCACGGGAGGGATCGGACATTCCTTCCGGTACCTCCCCCACAATGTTTTGAATAACCAAAACGATCATAAAATAACAAAATAAACATCTGGTGCTCTTCATATTTCACACATCCCATATCAGACTAACACAAGATATCGGTTCACTCTTCTGCTACCTTCCCTACGAAGGGTCAACATTTTGAATATCCAGGCACCATACACCCGATTCCATTCACAATTGGCACATCTCAATATTTCTATCAACACTAGCTCTGTTATAAAGATCCTAGAGATCAAGCCATTCCTTCTGGTACCTCCTCCACAACAGGTCAAAGTCTTGTAAAACTAAAACGATTATAAAATCCGAAATAACCATCCTGTTCCCTTTATATTTCACACTTCCTTTTCGAAAATCCACTTTTTTGTTTGAGTTCTCGACTTTTTTCATTACATTCTAATGTTCATTTGTAGTGCATCCAGCCCCCAATGGAAAAAGCAAAAACGGAAAAAACACACAAAAATAAATATACTGTCCTACAAGCAGATGTCGCAAATCTGTCATGGAACTTGAGTAACCTTGTATGTGGCAAAAATTTATTTGGAAATTGCCAACAATTGACGTTGACACTTTTTTTGCTTTGTTTTGTTAGTTTGTTTTCTCGGCAAGTTTTTTCCTTTTTGGTGTTGGTGGTGTGGCGAGAAGAGGTTGGAGGAGGCCAATGGGTGTTATAATAAATGCAAAGACATGATGGTTGGAACATTTGCTAGACTCATATCCCTCCTTCGACAAGATTTTCATGACCACAGCAGCAGAGCAACAGCGATGAGCAGCAACTGTTGTATGAGCAAATATTTTAATAGACAAACACACACACACATACAAGCGTATATACACATACACTTATGTTGATGTGATTTCCATTATTTCCAGCGAATGTATTTGTGAATGAATGGCCTTTGCCTTTTGTGAGGGGCTAGAGTGAGGGAATGTTGGCAAAGTAGGGGGAGGAAAATATAATATAAAGTATAAATGTAATAGTTTCCTTGTACCTTAGTTTGGTGGGCGGAAGGGGAGGAAAAATATTGTTTTTTATTTGTTGGCTAAGTTTTTTCCTTATTTTCTGCCTCCTTCTTTTTTTGAAATGAAATATCAACCACGTCAACAACAATTTGGCCAAGAGCCAATTTAAACATTTGATAGCTTGAACTCTAGCTGGACTGGACGAAAATATTGTTGTTTTTCTTGTTACTGTTGTTGTTGTTTTTTCGTTAATTTTATTTTGTCCAGTTGTGCAAAGAGTACTTAACTGCCAGATATCTTAATAAATCCAAATAGCCTAGATAGTTCTAATAAACTATTTCCTTGGCTTCGAAGGAGGAAGAGGTCGTCGATCACAATATATCAGCACAGAATGTGAAAAATATGTAAATTTCGAAATGACTTATTGGCATATTTTAATCATTAATAACATCGGCCAAAGACATATTCATGTTCGTTCTGTCTCTTCAATAAATCATCAATGTGTTCTTGGCAGATTTGTTTGTTCGGGCGGTTTTCTTCTTTTTTCTGCACGGTGGAGGAAAATCCCATTACGACGACATATTAAGAAAATTGTTGGGTGATTTACTATAATGGAATTTTCTATTCGTCATATGTGGTGATGATTTAATGGGGTAAGGGGAATGGGGAAAAATGAGGATGGGAGGTGGATAACGGCCATAAGTCTTCCATAGGTAAACTAGAATTCCAAAAGAGAACCAGTGGGGAATGGTCAAAAGTAGGGCGGGACTGACTATATGATACCCTACACCACCATGCGTAGATCGTACCAACTATGAACCTTATTTGAATGCGTATTCTGGCTTTAGAGTAGTCACAATTTGGGAACGATATCCAACTCTGAATCGATTTTCAACCAAATTAACGGATCTTTTTTACCTCTAGTACCAAACACCCTTACAGTACAACGTGAGATGAAAAAACTGCAACCAACTTCAGACAGCTGTCACTTCTAAGCCACTCGTCCGACAGCTATTGAAATTATTCCAGTGACAGCTCATTATATTGTTTACAAGCGTACAAAAGCATTTTGGTGAGAATTTTATAAAAAAAAAGTTATTCGTGATGGAATTCAAGCGTGATAGTGTGATTTCTTTATATTTGACTGGAATACCGCAAGTGGCTATCGTTAGAGCTCTCCAGCATTTAAATTTGAATAAATCTTTTTGTGTTTCGTATCATCGCTCGTTACCGCGATACTGGTAGCGTAGCCCGATGTCAAGGAAGTGGACGAAAAAAAAACAGCAACATCAGCAGAAATGGTTCGAAAAGTAAAGAAGCGACTTGATGGAAACACCCGTCGCAGTGGCCGAAAAATTAATAGTGAGCTGAACATATAGCAATATTCCATTCGACAAATAATGCAAAATAAGCTCGGGGTAAAGCCATTGAAATTCCAAAAAGTGCAAGAACTTACACCGCAACAGGAAGAAAATAGACTCAAAAGAGCTAATGAGTTGCTTCGCTTAACCGAAAGTGGTGAACTGCCGAACTTGGTTTTCTCCGATGAGAAAACATTCGTTGTCCAGCAGTTTGTAAACAAACAAAATTATCGCGTTTACTTGCCAAAGAGGTTAGCTGAAAATGTGCACCTTCGGTTGGCCACAAGAACTCAAGCGCCGGTCATGGTGATGATGTGGGCTGCCATAATAGTCGATAGTCGCTCTTCGCTCGTATTAATGGACCATGGCATCATAATAAATGCCGAATATTATCGCGAAAATATTCTGGAGGTTGTATTAAAGCCTGGGGCACGCAACCTTGGACATTCCAACAGGACTCAGCACCATCGCACTCAGCACGCGCCACTCAAGAATTGTTACAAAATGAGATTCCTTGCTTGATTTCCAGCGCACAGTGGCCACCAAAATCTCCCAATACCAATCCGTTAGACTATTGTGTCTGGAGTATTTTGGAAAGCAATGTTGGCACTAAAAAATACCAAAGTGTCGATCACCTCAAGCAAGCGCTTCGGTGGGAATGGGCCAAAATACCGCAGAGCAACATTTGGGCAGAGTGTGACGATTTGATTGGCCATTTAAAGGCCATAATTCGTCCCAAGGTGACCAATTGGAACAAATCTAAACTTATTCTAAAATTTGATGCTATTTCCGACATTTTTTGCATTCATTCAATATTTTTTTTAAAGAAATGTAAGAATGATGGCGTTTGACTTTGTTGCAGTTTTTTTATCTCACCCTGCAGAAGACCTGTTAGAAATCTGTAGAAAGAAGACTTCTTATAGATATTTCATAGTTGGAAGAAATTCTTCTAAGAAGTCTTTTTCAGTAGACATAAGAAATTCTTGAGGCTTTTTAAGAAAACCCAACTTTTAACAATCTGATCCGATTCTCACCAATTGCAATAGGAGTAGTCTTTGGGCCAAGCAAATATTGTTTGAAAATTGTTATCGCAATCGGATATTAAATCGGAAAGTAAAATATATGGAAATGCGGACGGACTGCCATGCATAAATCGACTCAGAAAGTGATACTATGAAGAGTCTGTAGAAAGAATACTTCTTATATTTATTTTATAGTTACAAGAAGTTCTGCTAAGAACTGGTTTTCCGTAGAACTTATTTCATAAGAAGTTATTAAAGCCCTCTATGAAAAGCAGACTTTTCCCAGGGTTTCTATGACGGGGAAGCTTTTATTGGCCCTACATGGATAGGAAACCATTTGATAGTCTGCTATTGTTGAAGGACCTCGTATAGGTCTTCTATAGATACAAAGTCTGGTATAGGTCTTTTATAGGTAAAAGAACTTGTATAGCTCTTCTAGAAAGAACACCTTGTATATATATTCTAAACAGAGGAGACGCTGCATTGGTCTTCAAAAGAGAGAAAAGAAAGAGGACATTTATAGGTCTTCTATAGATAGAAGACCTTGTATAGGTCTTCTATAGATAGAAGACCTTGTATAGGTCTTCTATAAATAGAAGACCTTGTGTAGGTCTTCTAAAGATAGAAAACCTTGTATATGTCTGCTATAGATAGAGGACATTTATAGGTCTTCTATATATAGAAGACCTTGTGTAGGTCTTCTATTGATAGAAGACCTTGTATATTTCTGCTATAGATAGAAGTCCTTGTAAAGGTCTTCTATAAAAAGAAGACCCCGTATAGTTATTCTGTAGATAGAAGACCTGTTATAGGTCTTAGGTTTTCTATAGATATAAGACTTTGTACTGGGGTTCTAAAGATATGAGACCTTTTTTAGGTCTTCTATAGATAGAAGACCTTTTATAGGTCTTCTATAGATAGAACACCTTTTATAGATGACGTTGCGTAGGATTTCTATAGAATGTTTGTCCAAAGTACTTTTTAGTACTTCTTCGTACGAATTTCCAAAAATCTCATCTAATCGCCCACCTAGCCACCAATAGCGACCTATATACGAATTTTCAAGATTCTATCCCAAGTAGTTTTTTCGCGGCTATGAGACTATCAGTCATTAATCTTTGACAATTGAATTTTTGCATGTGCCATTAACAAAACTTACCTTTATACAATTCTGAATGAATTAGATTTTTATTTATTGCAATTCCTCCACAAGACATCAGTCCACTTTTATGGAAAATCTATTCTTATCTAAACAATCAATGTTGTTGTTTGTGTTTTTTTTTTTTTTGCATTTTTATTTTGATTTAACCAAGCGGAAATTTACAAATAAATATTTTGATTTTGATTTGTTAAAATTCCATTCAACTTGACTGCATTGATGCTGATACTCATGATGATGATGATGATGATATGGATGTGTTATTGTTTTCTTTTCATGTTTTTCAATTTTTGCAGGAAAATGAAGATCGTTTCACTTCCATTGAATTGCCTCCGGGCCAAAAAATGCCATACAACAATGCACCTGCCCCCATTCCGGCACCACCAACACCCAAACCTGCCAAAGTGGATAAATCATCGGCGGCCAAGGGACAGCAGCCGCCAGCAGCGACCATAACCTCGGTGCCGACAGTGGCTACGTTGCGTGACGTCGACTCACATGCGGCCCTGCTCACGTTGGACGTGACGGCCCAGAGTGAGACCAATGAACCGGAACGAGGCAATTGGACGGGTCGATTTGATTTTCTACTCTCGTTGTTGGGTTACTCAGTCGGTTTGGGTAATGTTTGGCGTTTTCCGTATTTGTGTTATAATAATGGTGGAGGTGAGTAAATAATTTTAAGAATTGTTTTTTATTTTTATGATTTTGTTTTGAAGACTAATAATAGTTGTTAATAGATATAGAGAATTGCTCCTGAAATAAAAAATATAAAGCACGACTTATTGAAAAATTATACTATTCTACAAATGAAAGATTTAAAATTGTAATGGTATGTGGAAATCGCAATCCATAGGCAAAGAATTCTCCAGATATGGATATAAAATCTGTTCTTGTAGTAACAAAACATGTTTGTGCCCGTCCACCAGTACATGTAATTTATAAACAAAATACAGATTAAATTTCATTTCAAAATACAGATTAACAAGTTTATATTGGGAATTTATGTGAAGTAGATCATACTAGCTATGAACCTTATTTGAATGCGTATCATGGCTTCAGAGTAGTCACAATTTGGGAACTATATCCAACTCTGAGTCGATTTTCAACAAATTTGACGGATGATTTGTTGTTTGGTGAAGAATAACCGTAAAACTGGATGACGATGTAAAAAAAATCTGAACCGATCTAAACAAAACTTGGCAGAGGTATTTTCAACTGTATCTGGTGCCCGGCATCAAATATCATTCTTGTGGAGTGCATACCACGCATGTGGGGGACTTAAACACCAAATAGAATGTAACATATATATGGGAGCTATAGCTCTATCTGTACCGATTTTCACCAAATTTGAGGCAAATGCTTCTAATCTGAATTCAATCAGAATTCCAAGATTTAGTTCATTTTTACTGATATATGCCATTTGGTGCACAATAAATCTGATATTAAATCGAGCTATATATAAAATTTTGATCCGATCTCGATAAAATTTGACAGAGGTATCTTTGAGCTCCATAAGTTATCTGGTACCCCATACCATTGTGGTGGAGTGAATATTACGCATGTAAAGGACTTAAACAGAAAATGAGATGAAACATTTACAGAGGAGCTATAGCTCTATCTGAACCGATTGATGAACCAAATTTGATGCGCTTGCTTCTAACTAAACTCGGTCGGATTTGCCAAAATTCAGGACATTTGGACTGGAAATCGGTCGAAATTCAGGTCATTTGGAA
Organism: Musca domestica; assembly: GCF_030504385.1. Taxonomy (NCBI): domain Eukaryota; kingdom Metazoa; phylum Arthropoda; class Insecta; order Diptera; family Muscidae; genus Musca; species Musca domestica. Next base: position 6,294,474 of record NW_026712336.1, on the reverse strand, counting down.
ATATATTGGCCATTTGGTCCACAACTAACCCGAAATCGGTTCAAGGTATATATGGAAACCATATCTAAATTTGAACCGATGCTCACCAATTGTTTAGAAAATTTCATCTCGATCGGGCAATAAATGCGACCTGTACTTTGTTAACATAAATACATGGATAGACGGACATGCATAAATCAACTCAGAAAGTGATTCTATAAGGATCCTAAAAAGTAACTATGTATCTATCTCATTTTCTTCTCCATGTTCGAAACAAATGCACAAAGGTATAAACCCCTGACCACAGTGTGGTGTAGGTACACATAATGGGGGCTCACAATTAGAAGTCGCTTAGAGGCCATAAGCCCCTGCATACTAACCTCTTCTGGCAGAGAAGAACAGAGTGGCACTTTCATTGATAAAATATATTTGTCGCTGATTTCTCCGTGATGGAGTTGGACAGGCAAAGTCGCCTACAAAGGTAGCCACGACTAGCTGGCATAACTCTTATAAAATATGAAGAAGCACTTGATTTTCTTGACATTTTGGGCATCTTCACTTTTATAATATTACACTTATGATTGTAGAGGGTATATATCATGATATGATGGTTTTAGACTTCCATGTTTCCATTTTTGAAAGTAGTTTCCGAACAAATGGAATTTAACTATCCTGTACGTCTGTCTGTTTGGCGGGTATGCACGAAGGGAGATCCGGTTTTGTCCAAACTTGGTTCATTTAATACGGTAACCCCTTCACAAAAGTTCAGAATTTCACAAAAATTTACGAGTAAAAAAGTAGATTACTTCGACCGGTCGGAATCTATAATACCTTCTACCATTTGTAAGGAACTTGCACAGTATAAAAAGGCCCGTTAAATTGGAAAAAAAACGAATATCAGGTCTTACAGTTATATGGGCGGTGCCTATTGGGAAAGTCTAGTTTGAGATATTCTGTTGAAAAATGAAGCTAAAATCATCAACATACCAAATAAAGGGAGGTATTGTTTTATGGGGGCTATTCTATTACCAATAATGTACCAGATAAGGCAGAGCTCCAAATGCCAAGTTTGCTATATATTTTTTTTAAATGTCGAATATTGGGAGGTGCCCTCATATGGATACCATATGAAGATATGGGCCTGTATGGGCGATTTTCTGTCTTAAGCGAACTACATTACGAACTACAAATACCAAACTATTCGGGTGAAAAGTGCTATACAATTCATTCAAATACCGAATATCATAAGGTACAGTTATATAGGGACTATATCAAAACTTGGACCTATGTGGACAGTTCCATGCAATGATGGTTCTTACATACTGGGAACACCAACCGTCCATTTACAGCTAAGTCGGGATAAAATTGTGATTAAAACAACCAAAAGACCTTAAATCTGGCAGTACAGATATGTGGGAACTATACCAAAATGTGGGACGATATGGCTCATACCAAAAATGCTGCAGAGGTAAAATACATCTGAGTAAAATTTTAAAATTCTACTTCATTTTCTTTGGAAGCTAGAGTGATTTCCAAAGACGGGCTGATCTACATAGAATTGTATGCTTATCAAGAATTTGCGCGGTCTTCAATTTGTATTTCGAGGTGTTACAAACGCAATGACATACTTAACATACCCTCTACACTAGGGTGGGGGTATAAAAATATATATTTCATGGGAAGCTAAGGGGCACACGAAAATTTGAACAACCTACGTTAAAATATTTGTATCATACTAAGTCAGCCCTACAAGAGTCCACAAAAAATACCACGAATACTACGAGGTCGGGCCGAACATTTGGTATCTTCCACCATGAGGGAATGGAAACAATGGTAAAAATGTCCGATGCAATGGACCCTTAATTATTGATGACATTATTTCGATTAGGCACGTTTTGGCCGGACCCTCTGTAGCCATATGGCTGAGGGTATAATAAATAAAATTATTTTAATAAAAAAACTAAAAAAATATTACCTTGCGCATTGTAGGTCCTATTTGCTATTTGGTGACAAATACCAGTTTTTATACCCTACACCACAAGGTGGTCAGGGTATTATGTCTTTGTGCATTTGTTTGTAACACGCAAAAGGAAACGAGATAAATCCTTAGTTCCTTTTGATGATCTGTGGTGGCTAGTGTAAATCACATTCTGAGTCGATTTATGCATGTCCGTCCGTTCGTCCGTCCGTTCGTCCGTCCGTCTGTCCATATATTTTTGTAAACAAAGTACAGTTCGCATTTATTGCCCTATCCAGATGAAATTTTGCACAAATCATTTGTTTGGCCCAAGGACGAACCCTATTGAAATTGGAGATAATCGGTCAATATTTAGATATAGCTCCCATATATATCTTCGTCCGATTTGCCTTTTATTGTGCACCAAACGTGTAATATCAGTCCGAATAGTAGGAAATTATGCACGTACGATCAGATTGGACCTGAAATTAAATATGCTAAATTTGATCGAAATCGGTTCAGATATAGCTATAGCTCCCATATATTTTGTTCATCCGATTTGTTATTTTTGTCCTCCGCAGCCGTAATATGCACTCTGTAACAACAATATTTGGGGAAATATATCAAATACAGCTCAAAAATAAATTTGCTAAATTTTATCGAGATCGGTTCAGATTTGGATATAGCTCCCATATATAACTTCCTCCGATTTACGTTTTATTTTGCACCAAACGTCTAATATTTGCCCAAATTGGATGAAATTTGGCACTTACGACCTAATTGAGTCTAGAAGATAGTATGTCAAATTTGGTGAAGATCGGTTCAGATATAGCTATAGCTCCCATATATACTGTTCATCCGATTTGTTATATTTGTTACCCACAGCCGTAATATGCACTCCGTAACAAAGATATTCAGGGAAATATATCAAATACAGCTCAGAAGTAACTTTGCCAAATTTTATCGAGGTCGGTTCTGATTTGATAAAATCCTTTCCTTCCTGGTTTTTCATATATTTTGGATTTCGCCGGAAAGTGGCATATTCGCAGTTGAATGGAATTTTTGGTGTATTTCATACAAGACAAGAGTCAAACATGAACTCGGACTTGTCCTTAACCTTAGATCCATGCAAATCTCCTCATCGAATGGTCTATAATGTGCAGACAATTAGGACAATTTTCTGTGTTTTCGGTCTATAAAATATATTTTTTTTCTGGCCCTAACCCCATCTAAAATTTTATAAGAATTTTATTAGAAAAATTCCGATCTTTATAGTGATCACTATAAAAATGGCTTAGATCATCGGGGTATTATAATGAACGGCAACCGTGATGTTGCTAATATTTTGGGTCAATCCGACGTATAATGTACTCACAAACTCCTCTACTTTGTTGACATATGACCCATAAAAATCTGAAAAATTCGTTGTTAATTTTTACCTTGAGATATATGAAGTGCGGTATATATGTATGTATGCCTTAAAAATGTAGCATCGTACACATATTTACCATTTAAGGACCTATTGCCAATTTTCTCGTATCTGTAGTCAACTGTAATCAATTATTAAGAACGAGAACGTAATTAATTTTCAATGTTATTATGAAAATCTGTTAAATATTTATTTTTTGGTGCTTAAATGATTGATTTGTGATTTTAAAGAAATCCCTGATTTTTTGCCACTCAATATACAAAAATGTCAAAGGCATTGGAAAGTGAGAAGCTTGTTCTTACTTTCACCAAAAAGTAGCTATGAATCATTTAAGTGATTGATGGCTACCTTTTAGATGTTCCCCTTTGATTGATAACTCCTTTTGGAGAGAAAAAACAAAAAACATATTTTTTCTTAGGAATTTCTAATGACCACTGAAGATGATTTAAAATTTCAAATTTCCTTTGACGTTTATGTGAATCCTATGTTTTCTAATCATCCATTATCCATTTCTCTTTGTGTTTTTTTGCAGGCGCTTTCCTTATACCCTTCACCATTATGTTAATTATTGCCGGCCTTCCCCTGATGTTCATGGAGCTGTCATTCGGTCAGTATGCCGCCCTGGGACCGGTGGCCATCTATCAGCGTTTTTGCCCATTGCTTTGCGGTTTGGGTACGGGCATGATTATTGTCTCGGCCATTGTTATGTTGTACTATAATCTCATTATTGCCTGGACTATATTCTATATGTTTGCATCGTTTCGCACCAAGCTGCCGTGGCAGAACTGTGAGCCCGAATGGAGTACAGAAAGTAAGTGACCATAAATTGAATTTTAATTTTTAAGAGGGTGGCAAAGTGGGGTGGGGGTTTTACAAACAAACAATTGTGGTGTGTAATGTTGGCACAAAAACCACTTACCTTTACAAAAAAAAGCGAGCCCACAAATTTTTAATGGCTTTGTTTTCAATATTTAATCATGTTTGTCGATTGCTGGAGACAAGAAAACGGAAATGAAAAAAAAAAAACGATCCTAATGGTTTCTAATACAAGGACTTTATTTTTCAAATGGTCACGGATAAGGCTTTAAAATTGTCCTTAGAAAAATACATTTTATATTTTTATGGTGGGAGCAAAAATAACTAACATTGGCGTGGGTGAAATACATTCCAATGGGGATTTTAATGCAGGATGGAATCTAAATCCCATATACAACGCCCATGTCTATTGACAACTCCCTCCTACACTTTAACCACCATTAATATTTGAAGAATTGTCTTTTTTTGTTTTTGGCTTCTATTTTGGTTTTTGCGGTTTTTATATATATGTGCGATGTCCAAGTACAATTTGTGGCTTTTGTCTGTAATTGAAAAAAAAAACCGAACTGAAGGAAATTGAACGTATTTTTTTTAGCATTTCAATTTACCCAATATTGTGTTATAAATTTGAAAGAGACTGAAAAACAAATAACCTCCATGACTTTAAATAACACATAAAAGTCATAGATGTCAACAAATCTAGACGGCCATTGTCAATTGCGATAAAATTGTCTCGCCTCAGTGTGGTGGGTGTGGGAGGAGGAAGGGGAAATGGATTTGTTAAATTGTCCAATTTCAAAGTTTATTGATATTCTTGGATTTTTTGTTTTTATTTTCGTATACATAAATATGTGTCTATGTAGGTCTCTTTTCAATCTCTTAAATGATTTATATTTTATGGATACCTATAACAGGTATAAAATATATTGTTTATATATAGCCATCCATTAAAATCCCATTTTATGTCATTTGTATTTCTGACTTTATGGGGGAGAAGAAATTACATAGATGTAAAGAAAATATTTATATTTTTATTTTAAAACTTTTCTTGTCAAAAAAATCCTTTTTGAATTGTTTCAGAAAACAAGCCTAACATTTTAAGGCTATAAGGAAACGCACAAAAGTAATATTTTGCACCAGTTCCATTTTCAATTTTTTTAATTTTTGATTGCTCATAATCCTAGTTCTGACTAACATGTTGTTATATTATACAAAATTCCCAAATCTGATGGTATCGAATTAAGACAGAATTCTGTTGCCAAATGTTGCAAAAACCTCAGAACTACCAAAACTGAAACCTGAACCGAATTCATTTTTTTGTACAGAGCACACGATCTCAATGAGAATTCCAAAAAAAAAAAAACGAGTAAAAAAGCAGCTAAGTTCAGCCGGGCCGAACTTTTTATACCATTCGAAGGAACTTAAAATATTAAAAAAAAATTAGATAAAAAACTTTAAATACGGGATATACGAAGACATGGTGCTGGATAAGTCAATTTCTTGAATAGGCTGTAGTACCGATTCCGAACTTCAAATACGAATTTTGAAACAATTTCGATGAATAATGTCTCTAATATCATCAATCTACCGAATAAAGGGAGGTACTGGTGTATGGAGGCTATACTAAGATAAAATGTAGACCTATATAGACAATTCTCTACCAGGGGGTAAAGTACTCAGAGAGAACTCCTTGTGTGGATTTTCAGGCTATGACGTGGAAAAATGTGGCTAAAATCATCAAAATACCGAATATCGGGAGGTACCATTGTATGTGAGCTATACGATATCGTGGACCTATATAGAAACTTCCCTTTCAGGGGGTTAAGTACTCACAGAAAATTTCGTAGAATTTCAAACGTTATTAAAAAATGTGACTAAAATCATCAGAATACCGAGTGTCGGGGGTACAGTTATTTGGGGGATATACGAGATCGTAGACCTATTTAGACAACTTTTTTTCAGGGATTAAAGTAGTTACGAAGAACCACTTGTGTAGGATTTCAGACAATTCCATTGCAAAATGTGGTTAAAATCATCAAGATACCTAATATTGGGGGACCGTTATATGGGGTTTATACTATAAAGACAATTCCCTTTCAGGGGGAAAGTGCTCACAAGGAACCCCTTGTGTAGAATTTTAGACAATTCCGTCGAAAAATGCGGCTAATATCATCAAAATACCGAATATAGGGGGTACCGTTATTTGGGGGCCATTAGATATCGTGTACCGATATATCCCATCTTCGAACTTGACCGGCCTGCACACAAAAGACTGATTTGTGCAAAATTTTAGCTTCCTTTCTTAATTCGTTTTGACTCTAGCATAACTACAACATACGGAAAGATGGTTGGACGGACAGGGCTAAATCGTCTTAGAATTTTACGCTGATCAAAAATATATATACTTGGTTAGGTTCAAAATTATTATTTCGATGAGTTAAAACGGTGCTATGTATGGTGGAGGGTATAAATATATATAAAAAAAATTATCACTCGGTTTTGCTGTTTAAAAAAATTAAATTCTTTCAGCAGAAAATACTACAATTTTCTATCAAGAATTGCTTGACATTTTTTTTTAAATGTAGAAAATATGGCCGGATGTTTCTAAAAAAGATTTTTTTCTGGAAAAATATATCTTGGTGAAGGCCACAATTTGGAAAAATACGCTTAAAAATGCAAACACCTTTTAAAATTTTGAAAAATATATCAAGATGAAAAAAGTCCTAAATGCGAGGAAGGTCTTGAAAACTTGATCGTTGTTTAACATTTTTTTATGAAAAATTGTCACGTTATTACTTTTAAAGACAAGAATTTCAATAATTTCATTTCAAGTTCTTAGAACTTTTTGAAGGACACACAATAAATATATTTAAAACAAGTAAAAAAAAAACATAACTTTGGCCGGGCCGAACTTTTAATACCCTCCACCTTAGGGTAAAGGAGGTACCGCTATATGGGGTATAAAAACGAGAACGTGTACATACAATGTTTCACCAACAGAGCTAGATCCTATTAAGACACACAAATACCAATATTTAGTCAAATCCGCAAATAAATGTGGCAAAAATCATCAAAATACCGAATATCTGGAGGTACCATGATATGAGAGCTATACCAAAACGTGAACCTATACATACAATTTTTCGCCGCCGCAGCCAGAACCCCTTACGACCAACAAATACCAATTTTTAGACAAATCCGTAAAAATGTGACAAAAACCATCAAAATACCGAATATCGGGAGGTTGCGTTATATGGGGGCTTTCCACAACGTGGCAAAACTCATCAAAATACCAGGTACCGTTATATAGGGATTATATCTCATTTTTAATGCCAACCATCCTAGACAAAATACAAATTGTTCTGCTAAATTTTGACAGACAGACGGACATCGTTAAATCTACTTAGAATTTTAGACTGATTATTAATATACATACTTTATGGGGTCTATGACGAATATTTAGGGATGTCACAAACGGAATGACAAAGTTAATATACCCTCCTTTCCAAGGTGGAGGGTATAATAAATTATTTATATAAAGACCAGAAGTTTCTAAAAATATTTTTATAAACTGCACAGATTTTGACCCAGAAGATTGTTTTAATTTTTTTTATAAATTCTTTGTTCTTGGCTAGAACGTCAGAACAGTGAATTAGGAAAAATCGAATAACAGATTATCATTATCATTCAAAAATTGAGCCTTTCTGGACCTAGTACTAGAAGTACTGACGTATTATTGTCAATATTCGCACCTGACCTTAGACATATCTAAATATTACGATATGCCAAATTAGAAGTTTATGGAGACTATCCCAAAAACCTGAACAAATTTCGATTTTTTTTTGTAAAGGGTTAATGTTCTCCATAAGAGCTCTGAACTCCATAATATATCTTTTCATTGGAAAATGTGGTTCAAATTTCCAAAATGCCATATCTAAACTGGGAAAGATATACAATTTTTGTTCCCATAAAATTGCCAGATATAATATGTGACCCAAATTTAAGTCCTCTAAAATACACAAAAATTTAGACATTTCGGAAAGGCCCCACTAGCAAGTCGTGCTTCCATAATTTCCGAAAATATCTCACATTTGTGATCTTTTAAAGTTCTCCCCATTTCTCCGCACATTTCGTACCTGTTTAACCATAAATTTAGTTATTTTCTCTTCCCATATGACATTCCATATGTACATATCTGTGTAACACTTAAAGTTGTCATAAAAAAGGAAATCTCAAATCGTAAATAAACGCTTAGTGAGGGTGGTGTGAAGAGCTGCACCAGCAAATGGGACAAAGTTAAGCGGATATGTTTATGATTTAATACAGCGTTTTTTATATCAATATTGTTAAGCTTCCGGTTTTTGTAAACGGAAACAGCGTGACTTCAATGAGGATTTTTTTTTTTTTTTTAAATGACAGCGGCAGCAACAACAACTACAACAGCCGTATCGAAAGTCATAAAAGCAAATATTTTAAAGAATGTTAGCTGGAAGTAGGAAGTGGGGTAGCGTGGAGCAATAGGAAGAAAAATTGTAAAAGCGAAATGTTCAAAGGTGTCTGTAAAGACGATGATGCTGACTTGAAGTATTACATTTGGTCATATCAATGTAATGGTTATGATGGAGAGGGAAAGGAAAAGGAGGTGGCTGAAAATAAGTATACCCGCTCCGCTGTATATCATCCTTCGCATCATCAACGTGACAGCATAAAAAGTGTACAATCTTCAAATAGCAATTAATAATCGAAAAAGAAACCGGCAACTGGCTATCAAATTTTGGTAAGTCATGTTTTGAAGCCAAGGTACCTGCCATTATTTTGATAGCTTCCGAACATGACATATTTGTTTTGTGATATATTTCATTTTTATCCTTAGACCTATTCCTCGTCATAAATAACATGGGTTGACATAGGAATTTTATAGGCCCGCAAGCATTTTCATTCACTTTTAATAAATTGTTTTTCCATTCTTTTTTTGTTTTCTTCGGCTATAATTAAAAACATGATAGCTCACTTTTCGAATAGGAAAACAAAAAAAAAAAAAATAACAACACGCGAAGGCAGAAAAATGAAAAATCAAATACCTGTATTGGACAGGATGTTGTTGTTTTTTTGTTTTCTTTGGAAATATTAAATTTTAATCCAGCATTAAATTGAGGTAAGACCAGAAATGAGTTGCCAGAATTTTTCTGAGGAGACCCATTCGATTTGGGTACCAATTTTTTTAAAGGTTTCGAATGTTCTCACATAATTTCTTACAAATAACAGGATTTCGGAAAAGTGTATGACAAATATGTGGATACTCTTTCGTATGACCTGCAGGACTAATTGGTGATTGGTTAGGATTATGTATTTGGTGACTTGCCAAATATGAAGTGCAAATCACAATTTCCTTTTCGAATAAAACTTCAACTTTCAATTACACTGTACAACATCAAAACCAGTAAAGAAAGTCCTAAAGTCGGGCGGGGCCGATTTTATGATACCCTACACCACTTTGCTAATTTAGTTGAGCTCCACTTAATAATTAAAAGTTTTTATGGGAGAATTCAATCATACACTCTTTGATTATAATTATAATTTAAAATTCAAAGGACTAAATATGCCGAAGCATTTGTATCTTTTGAATTCGGATTTGTTTGCCCATTTGGTGCACAATTAATTTGAAATCGGATAAAAATATATATGGGAGCTATATCCAAATCGGAACCGATCTCGATAAAATTTAGCAAAGGTATTTCTGAGATGTATTTGATATATTTCCCTGAATATCGTTGTTACGGAGTGCATATTATGGCTGTGGGTAACAAATATGACATATCGGATGAACAGTATATATGGGAGCTATAGCTATATCTGAACCGATCTTCACCACATTTGACATACTAGCTTCTAGACTCAATTCGGTAGTAAGTGCCAAATTCCATCCCATTTGAGCAAATATTAGACGTTTGGTACACAATCAAAGGTAAATCGGACGAAGTTATATATGGGAGCTATATCCAAATCTGAACCGATCTCGATAAAATTTAGCAAAGGTATTTCTGAGCTGCATTTGATATGTTTCCCCAAATATTGTTGTTACAGAGTGCATATTACGGCGGCGGTGGACAAAAATAACAAATCGGATGAACAATATGTACGGGAGCTATAGCTATATCTGAACCTATTTCGATCAAATTTGGTATACTTATTTTCAGGCCTAATTTGGTTGTGTGTGCAAAATTCCATACTGTTCGGGCTGATATTACACGTTTGGTGCACAATAAAAGCAAATCGGACGAAGATATATATGGGAGCTATATCTAATTTTTTACCGATTATCTCCAATTTCAATAGGGTTCGTCCTTGGGCTAAACAAATGTTGTTTGGAAAATTTCATCTCAATCGGATAATAAATGCGACCTGCATTTTGCTCACAAGAATACATGGACAGACGGACAGATGGACTGACATGCATAAATCAACTCAGAAAGTGATTCTATGGAGATCCTTAAAAGTAACTATGGGTCTATCTCGCTTCCTTCTCCATGTTACAAACAAATGCACAAAGACATAATACCCTTACCACTATGTGGTGTAGGGTATAAATAGCGTTTTGAAAGTTCACATCGAAAGTAACCCCTCATCCACATTTCTATGCCCTACACCACATAGTGGTAAGGGTATTTTGTCTTTGTGCCTTTGTTTGTACATGGAGAAGGAAGCGAGGTAGACCCATAGTTGCTTTTGAGGATCTTAATTGAATCACTTTCTAAATCGATTTTTGCATGCAGTAAGTCCCTCACATTTGTAATATGCATTCGACAATAATGATATTTGGCGCAAGATATCTTATAGAGCTCGGAATTACATCTGCAAAATTGTATCAAGATTGGATCAGATTTAGATATAGCTAACATATATATCTTCAAGCGATTTCGGATTAGTTGTGCACCAAATGACCAATATCTGTCAAAAATTTCTAAATTTTCGTACATCCGATCGAATTCAGTCTAGAAGCAAGTACATAAAATTTGGAGAAAATCGGTTCAGATATAGCTATAACTCCCATATATATGATTTGGTCTTTAACTCCCTCATATTCGACAACAATGATATTTTTAAGATATTTGGGATGTTTTGGATTCCGGTTCATATTTTCCTCATATGACTGTATCTTTCAGCAGAATTATCGCAAAATTTGCATCTGAAGTTCGGCATGGGTCCAGATTTTCATATATCGGGGCTATACGATGAGGATGATATATGGAACAGTTTTCGACGGAAATATTTTAAATTTTGAGTTTGTATTTGTATTTATTTCCTATGAGAGAAAATTGCCCAACCAGGTTCACATCTTTGTATGCCCCCCCAACACAATGATACCTCCGGATATTCGTTATAATACCCTCAGCCATATGGCTAGGGTCAAAACGTGCCTCATCGAAATAACGGTCTCTTTGGACCGAATTTGTTTTAGGTTATTTGGAGTCGATATAGCGATGTCAGTCCGTCTGTCTGTCTGGCTGGGCATAACTCTTGAAGGGAGTATCCGATTTGATCCAAATTTGGTACATTGTAATAATATTATTAAACTTAGAGATGGACAATATCGGTCCACTCACGTCCCACAGAAAAGTTCGAAATAAAAAAAAAAATAATAAAAATCTGTAAGTTCGGCCGGGCCGAACTTTTAATACCTTCCACCATTTGGAACGAATTTGGCAATTTTCAGAAAAACAAAATCAGTTAAAAATCAGGTGAATAATGTCGCTAAAATCACCAAAATACCGAATATCTGAAGGTGCCGCTATATGGGGACTATACGAGTACGTGGACGTGCACAGATAATTTACTGTCTTAGGCTGTAGTATCCAGTACGAACTTCAAATAAAAAACAATTCCGGTAAATAATGTCGCTAAAATCATTAAAAATACCGAATATTGGGACGTACTATAATGTGGGGGCTATATCAAAACGTGGACCAACATGACGCATTTTCAATACCAAAAGTCCTGCAGACATAATATAGATTTGGATAAAATTTTATCAGCCTACTTCATTTCGTTCGGAAGCTAGAGTGATTTCCACAGACGGACGAACATCGCTAAATCGACATAGAATGTTGTGCTGATCAAGAATATGTATACTCTGGGGGGGTCTAAAATGTATATTTCGAGGTGTTACAAACGGAATGACAATCTTAATATACCCTGCCTTTTATGGTGGTGGGTATAAAAATTTACTGCACAGATTCCATTCAAACTTTGCACATCTCAATATTTCCATCAACACAAGATCTTTTATATAATATATAATAGGGATTGGACCATTTCTTATGGTACCTCCCCCACATAGGGTACAAGGTTTTAAAAAAAGCGAAGTAGGCATACAACTCTCTTCAAATTTTACACATACCAACAGTCTTGCTAACACAAGATCTACTGTGAAGATTATATATCTGCGAACATCGCCCACCAAGAGTCAAAATTTTCAATGATTTTATGTGTCATAATTTGGCCAAAAAGTCAGCGATTATTTACAACTTGCTATATCTAAATATTTCACTAAACCAGAAACCTGGGATGAATATGGCATTCATCGAGATTTATGATTTTGCACATATCTCTTATAAAGTATAGGAAGTATATATATGAACTATGTAAAGTATAGGAAATATGTCACGTTGTAATATTTATATTAGTCTTAGGCCAGATACGAATTGTTCAATATTGACTAACTGCTTCGGAACCTACTCCATGGAGGGTCAACAATTTGAATAATCATATCTCAAGGCTGGGGGTATACATCTGACGGCAAAACCGACTGACTGTGCTACCTTATTTATTAACTTGTTTTTCGATATTTTTAACAAATTTAATTCATATAGGCGTATGAGATATAGGGGTGTATGATTGCTGACAATGCGTATACGCCATCGTCAATCACCAATTTTCCCATTGAATATTTAGTATAACGTAAAAAACGAGGTATATAAATGATCAAAACTTTATAATCCCTTTATGAAAACATTTATATCGCTTGATATTCATTGAAAAAAGAAATCCCACTCTCTAACATAAAACCATTTATATTAAACAGCAGCAGAGAAATTCATCTTGATAAAATACTAAGCTAAAATATTTTTATCCTTATGCCATTTATTGTAACGCTAGGCAGGGAGGTGGTTGGTAGTATCCTCCTTTTTATTACAAGAAAAAAGCCTACGTGAAGACATCTTAAGAGATGAAGACGAAAAAAAAAAACGGAAATACCTATCAAAACACTTAGTCGGCAAAACTTTCACTAGCAGATGCAAGGGAACAAGTTAAGAAAATATATTGCCAGTGTTTGTTTGGCTGGCTGGTGGTTACAGCGACAGCGGTGATGACGCTGACGACAAAGTATGACTATGACGACGTTAATATTTTCATAGAAGATTTATGGCATTCTTAGTAGCATCAAGAAGAGGTAGTTTTTCTACCGTGAAATTTATATTTGTTTTTCACACAGCATGTTAGTAAAAGTGGCTTGTGGTTGCCTCAGGGAGGAGGAGGAGGGGTGGGGAGGAGGAGAGGCTGCACCAGAGTAGAGTGGGTGCTTGAAATACATTTTTTTTGGATTTTTTGTTATGCTCGGTTAGATGTTACTGCACAGCAGACACACACATTTTACAGGGAAATTGTCTCAAAAGCTTAACTTCCATTGACTGTGAGTCTCGGATGTTTAACCACCCATTTTAGTGTTTCGGTTCCACCTTTTTTCACATTTTAAATGTTAAAAGTAGACAGCCAACGCATAAAGTAATTCTCTTTTTTTACATGTCCTTACACAAAAAAATGGAAGGAAGAAGAGGAAGAAAAAAACTAAATTTATATAAATTGTTTTATTTCAAAGTCCCATTGAATGGCAGGCAGAATATTGAAATTGGGGGCGTCGGAGGAGGTGTCACAGAAATTTGCATAAATCTAGAGATTTTCAACTTTGCAATTTTTAATCTGTGTCCTTGATTTGTATTTTCCGCAAATATAGAATATTCCTTTAAGTGGGAAGAAAGAATTTAACAGCCTTTTTACATGTTTCTATTCTAAATCCCTATACCCTACACCTTTTATTGGGGTATGGTATTATGTTTTTGTGCATTTGTTTGTAAGATGGAGAAGGAGGCGAGATGGACCCATAGTTACATTTAAGTATTTTCATAGAATCACTCTCTGAGTCGATTTATGCATATCAGTCCGTCTGTCCGTCCGTTTGTCAATATATTTTTGTGAACAAAATGCAGGTCGTATTTATTATTCGATCGAGATGAAATTTTTCAAACAAGGTCGAACCCCATTGAAATTGATGAGAATCGGTTCAAATTTAGATATAGCTCCCATATACTTCATCAATCGATTTCGGGTTAATTGTGCACCAAATGGCCAATATCTGACCAAATGACCTGATTTTTTACAAATCCGACCGAATTCAGTCTAGCAGCAAGTACATCAAATTTAGGAAAAATCTGTTCAGATATAGCTATAGTCATTCGTAATATGCACTGGTACCAGATATACGATGCAGCTCAGAAATACCTCTGTCAAATTTTATCGAGATCAGATCAGATTTGGGCATAGCTACCATGTACAGGGTGAGATGCAAAAAACCCTGCAACAAAGTCAAAAGCCATAATTTTTCCATTCTTTTCAAAAGTTTTTTGAATGAAAACAAAAAATGTCGGAAATAGCATAAAATTTTAGAAAAAAATTAGGTTTGTCACCTTAGGCACGAATTTTGGCCTTCAAAAGGCCAATGAAACCATCACACGCTGCTAGATTGTTGCTCTGCGGTATTTTGGCCCATTCCCGGCGAAGCGCTTGCTTGAGGTGATCGACACTTTGAATTTTTTTAGTGCCAACCTCGCTTTCCAAACAACTCCAGACACAATAGTCCAACGGATTGGTATCCGGAGATTTTGATGGCCATTGTGCGCTGGAATTGGAGCGAGGAACCTCATTTTGTAACCATTCTTGGGTGGCGCGTGCTGAGTGCGATGGTGCTGAGTCCTGTTGGAATGTCCAAGGTCTGCGGCCAAAATGTTTGCGTGCCCAAAGCTTTAATACACCCTCCAGAATATTTTTGCGATAAAATTCGGCATTTATTCTGATGCCACGGTCGATTGATACGAGCGGAGAGAGACCATCGGCTGTTATGGCGGCCCACACAATCGCCATGGCCGGCGCTTGAGTTCTGATGGCCAACCGAAGGTGCACATTTTCAGCTGATCTCTTTGGCAAATAAATACAATCATTTTGTTCGATCATTTACAAACTGCTGGACAACGAATGTTTTCGCATCGGAGACAACCAAATTCGGCAGTTCACTACTTTCGGCCAAGCGAAGCAACTCTTTAGGTCGTTTGAGTCTATTTTTTTTCTGTTGCGGTGTAAGTTCTCGCACTTTTTGGAATTTCAATGGCTTTAGCCCGATCTCATTTTTCTATATTTGCGGAACGGAATATTGCGATGTGTTCAGCTCACGAGTCGTTTTTCGGCCACTGCCACGCGGGTTTCGATCAAGTCGCTTCTTTACTTTTCGAACCATTTCTGCTGATGTTGCTGTTTTCTTCCGTCCACTTCCTTGACGTCGGGCTATGTTACCAGTATCACGGTAGCGAGCGATGGTACGAAACACAAAAGATTTATTCACATTTAAATGCTGGAGTGCTCTAAGGGAGTGCCACTTGTGGTTTTCCAGCCAAATATTAAGAAATCACTCTATCGCGCTTGAATTCCATCACGAATAACTTTTTTTCTGGAAAATTCTCACCAAAATACTTCTGTACGCTTGTAAAAAATATAATGAGCTGTCACTGAAATAATTTTAACAGCTGTAGGATGAGTAGCTTAGAAATGACAGCAGTCTGAAGTTGCTTGCAGTTTTTTCATCTCACCCTGTAGTTCCCAAATTATGACTATTCTAAGGCCATGATACGCCTTCAAATAAGATTCAGAGTTGGTATGATATATTTCAAATACATTCCCAATATTTTTTTTTGTTACGGGAACTCAAATAAATACGCATGCTGGTGTAGGGTGTCATATGATCGGCCCCGCCCGACTTTTTGCCGTTTCCTTACTGGTTTTTGCTACTGAATTGTCTTTGCTTTTGATATCCTGGCAATTTAAAACTTCCAAATCGTTTGACGACACTTCTACTCCACACACATTGTTGTCTCTAACGATGATACTTCACTTTCTGTAATAATTTCATTATTAGCACCGCCAAAAAAAATTCTTCCCTCATTCCAAGTTTATGTTTAATTTTATTTCCCTACACGTGCGTGTCATATGCCATTCTCATAAAATTTTGTTAATGTCTTAAAATTAAATACATCTACGAAAATTTCTCATCTCCTTCACTGTGGCGCCCAACTTGTTGTTCGTTCGTTTGTTCCTAGCCTTGGCATCATCATCATCATCTACTTATTTCCTCCTCCTCCACCCCAGTTTTTGGGCCTATTGTCATTGCCTCAATATCTCATCCATCATAGACACTTACCACATTTGCCACAGCAATTATTTATTCTTCTTTTTTTAAAGTGGCTTTAACATATGATTTAATTGGGTCATACTCTGTTGTTAATTGCTCCTCCTCCTGCATGTACAACATTTCAGTTTTAAACAAAGGCCATGAGGCGGGACGCCGCTATTGAATAATGTACAACAATTTATATGAAATTATGTTTTTCGGAAAAAAACACAGTAGCGAAAACGAAATTGGAGGAAAGGCAAGGGAAAGGAAGAAGACAGCTGCGTGAACAGATACCAACGGTAGTGAAACTGATAATAAGTGAAAATTTGGTCAGAAATGTTATAAGGATCTTTTTCAGATAAAGAGAGAGAGAGAGAGAGAGAGAGAGAGAAAGAACAAATGTGCTGCAAGTTGGGTTTTAAAATTTAATAAGATTTAAAATCAAATCAAATTAAATGTGAAGCATTGGTAATATTAAACTTGAACACCATTTTGAAGATAAATTACTACAACCTCGCCCGCCAAAAATATCCATGGGCCCACCTTGAATAATTTAAAAGAACATGCATGTTTCAGTCGATTTTTCAGGTTATGGATCTACATCCAGATCTATACCATGTCTTGGACCCGGAATGTAGGGTCAAACATCTGGGTATCCGGGTTCGACCCGCCAAGAAAAGAATGTGTTCCCGGAATCAAGGTACATATACCAAATTCTGCAAAAGAATTAAAGAAAAACAAGTAGAAAAGCAGTAAGTTTGGCCGGGCATCCGCCATTTGGAAGAAATTTTCAAAAAAAAATCCATTAAAAAATACTACTAAAATCAGAAAAATACCGAATACAAGGAGTTTAACTTCTATTGCCATATTCAAATCATCATAATACAGAATGTAGGCTGTAGCGTTACATGGGGCTATCCGAAGACCTAGGCCTGCACATACAATTTTCTGCCATAGGCTTAAGTACCCATTAGGAACTTCAAATACGAAATTTTAAACAATTTCGGTGAATAAAGTCGCCAAAATCATCAAAATACCGAATTGGGAGGGACCTATAGGAAAACTTGGACCTATTTGTGAAATGTTTTCTCATAGGATATAGTAACCATTAGACACTTCAAATTGTAAATTCAAAACATTTCGGGTGAAAAATGTGACACAAATCATATCGAATATTTTGAGGTACAGCTATATGGAAACTAGATGAAAAATTAGCCCTACATTGCAAGGATGTTTCTTACATAAGACAAAACACACGTCTGAATAAAATTTTCTCGACCTACCTTATATCGTTTGGAAGCTAGATTGATTTCAATAGACGGACGGACATCGCTAAATCGACAAAGAATTTTATGCTGATCAAAAATATATATACTTTGTGGGATCTGAAATGTAGAAATCGAGATGTTACAAATGGAATGACAAACTTAACATATCCTTCATACTATGGTGGGGGGTATAAAAAATCCGAAAGTTTTCACTAAACTACAGATGTTTGAAAAAAAAGAATATGGAAGTTTTACCCAAATTTGAACCGAACTCTATAAAATTTAGCAGAGATATTTCTATCGTTTTACTGGCTCAAATATAAAACCGGATGAAACATATATAAGGGACCTTAAGCTATATCTGAACCGATTTTCACTAAATTTGACACATTTTTTCCAGGCTGAATTCAATTGTATGTGACAGTAACCAATTTTCTGGAACTTATTTGAGCCATTTTGTGGGATCAACTGTGATTTTTTGTATTCATTGGTCTAGAGACCACAATAAACTTTTGAAAATATTCCATTGAAAATCTTGGAGAGATCGCATTGAATCTACAGTAGAACCATATTATTATTTCAGGAAAAATACTGGAGAATCAAACAGCAAAATGACCTTACTATGTGCTCAAGCAGAATGTGAAAGGATGTTACAGCTAAGCACCTTAATAACTTCACAAGGATAGGGGGGAATTCTTCTACATAAAAACTTAACAAGCACTAAAATAAGAATACGTGGAGATTATACTACGAGGGATATTTATAACTTCTCAAGCAAGCATATATAAGGATAATAAATATGAAAAGATTACATCCTTAGGGTATAGGACAATGATTCGCGACGTCAATTTTGCAAGGCCTGCAGCAGAGGACTCAAGGACAACATACCTTAAAAAATCCCCTGCAATGGCAAGAAATGACTCTTAAAAATACTCAAACAATGATTATTTAAGGATATATTGGTTTAAAAAGGATTTTTTGGATTAGAAAGAGTGCATGCAGATTAAGACTAAAATACCTCAGGATATCTCTGATATTTTTGTAGCTGGTTATGTACTCTAATGCAGGATGTGTAAAGTTAATGCAATTTGTTTACCTACCCTTGAAAGTCGCCCTGTATCTGACAGTAACCTTTTCAAAATTGTTCTTCTTTTTACACTTTGCTTTTTTAAGGGTTTTGACCCAATTTTGCCGCCACAGGAGATAAGAAGAAGAAAAAGATAAAAAATCGGAAATCGTTTAAGAAAAGTGAGAAAGTATCCTTTTCCTTTGCAAGGCTGCTGAAATGTCTACCCCTTGTCTATCAACAAAGAGCTAATTAAACGATATTTCTTAGTCTGAAGATTAAAGTATAAGCAGATGAGTCTCAAAACTCAGGCTGTTTTTGTTTGAGAGAACACCACGGCATCCTTGCGTGATTTTTATACCCTCCACCATACTATGGAGGGTATATTAATTTTGTCATTCCGTTTGTAACTCCTCGAAATATAGAAGGCTAAAATTTTGCACACATGTATATTTTCCCAGTAGGCAGGTTAAGTTCGTAAATGGGCCTTGTAGGTCCAAGTTATTATATAGCCCCCATATAACGGTACCTCTCGATATTCGGTATTTTGATGATTTTAGCGACATTATTCACCGGAATTATTTCAATTTTGGTATTTGAAGTTCGTAATGGATACTACAGCCTAAGACAGAAAATTGTCTGTGCAGGTCCACGTCTTCATATAGCCCCCATATAACGGTACCCCCCGATATTCGGTATTTTGATGATTTTAGCGACATTGTTTACCGGAATCGTTTCAAATTTGGTATTTGAAGTTCGTAATGGATACTTCATCCAAAGTCAAAAGATGAGACATGTAGGTCCACGTCTTCATATAGCCCCCATATAACGGTACCCCCGATATTCGGTATTTTAATGATTTTAGCGACATTATTTACAGGAATTGTTTCAAATTTCGCATGTGAAGTTCGTAATGGATACTTCAGCCCATGCCAGAAAATTGTCTGTGCAGGTCCACGCATCCAGTTCTCTTCAAAATACACACATCACATTATTTTTATTAACCCAAGATCTAGTGTGAAGATGTGATATATCGATCCTTCTAGTATCACACACACAAAGGTTAACATTTTGAATAACCACGTAGCTCCTAAAACGCAAATTTAACATCCGATTCCATTCAGTCTTGGCACATTTCAGGACAATTCCTTCTGGTACCTCCCCCATAAAGGGTCAACGTTTTGAATAACCAAAACGACCATAAAATCCAAATTAGCATTCGGTTGTCTTCATATTTCACACATCCCATTATTTCTATTATCACAAGATCTGCTGTGAAGATGGCATATATACGTTCACTCCTTCTGGTACTTCCCACAAAGGGTCAAAATTTTAAATATCTATTAAGCTCATAAAACGCGAAATTAACATCCGATTCCATTCGGCACATCTCAATATTTCCATTGAAACATATGTTATAAAGAAGGTAGGGATCGGACATTTCTTCTGGTACTTCTTTACTTTTATCTGTCATAACTTTCAAAACATGTCAGCGATTCTTTACAACTTGTTATATCTAAATTTTGCTCTCAACAAGAAAGCTGAGATACTTATGGAATTTACGCATAAAATTGGATATAAATGTTCGAATTTCTTGTAATTTTGCCCATACCAATATTTTTATCTGTAGTAGATGAAGCATTAAAATGGAATACTTCGACGCAAGTTTCAACATTTTCTGAAAATTATCGCATATCGCTTATAAAGTGAAGGAAGTTACCAACATAGTCGAAACCTGACATATCGCAATATTTATATCATATTGATTTAGGTTCGAGTTAAAATAGACAATACTGGTCCATTCCTGCGAAACCTACTTCATAGAGGGTCAACAATTTGAAAAATCATAACAGAAGTTAAAACATATTTAAATAATCGACAATTGGCTGTTATTTCATATTTTCGTAGAAAAGAAATTACGCCAGTCCTCAGTTACTTGTATTTAGAAGTTCCATGTCATATTTTCCAACTTTATTGTCTATAATTTCTAAAGATATTCTCTATATTTAAACGTTCTGATTTATAGCTCATCTATCATATATTCCAATTTTAAGTATTTGAAGCCAACCCATTTGGCTATAAATTTATTTTATCCATGGTAGAGCGTATACAAAATTCATCCCGTATGAAATTAACCTATATAAGGAGCCTTTTTATTTTTTTTTTTTCAAATAAGGATAAAATGCTTTATATTTACTTTATTTTCTATTAATGGATAAAATATACAAGAAGCATTAGGGCGTATAATACTTGCCGTAATGTATACGCCTAATTCAAGCATTCCTTGCTAATAATAATTGGTGCATTGAAGCGTACAATTATTGTCAAAACGTATACGTAGGCTAACTTGCCATAAAATGTTACTAAATATAAAACCCTTCACAATTTTCACATAATTTCCCGAAAATTTCTTCAAATCATCTCCCCCGCACAATCTAATCCGAATCGATGCAATTTTACCACAAACTAAATTCCCTCTAATTGAATAATATATTCTTATACGATGTCATAAAGAACTACATAACTAATCCACTTAACAAATAGTTCAGCACATGGCAAATAAAGACACAAAACGTTTGCCAACCAAAGGAAATTCTGGCAGGCTTTGACACTGCGAGGGGAAATCCCCCGAGAAACATTTGGCATTATGTTCAACACAGTTGTGAATGTTATCTCTCAGATGACACCTTAACATTTAACAGGCAATTGGACGTTTGAATGTTGTTTTTGATTTTGTTGTTGTTCTTGTTATTGTTATCAAATACTTGAATAACTCCAAGGATTTGTAGGCACATCATATCCTTCGAAAGTGAACCTGAAATCTCAAAGGTGCCAATGAAATGGCAAGGTACCACCATCAATCAAAAAGAAAAAAGGAAAATGAAATCTAGTAGCAGAAAATCTTTAATTCACACTTACAATTAACAGACCGACACATACAAACGTGACATGGCATCCCCAAACCATCGCAAACAACTCCAAACACACACACACAGACGCACACTTGTGTGTGTGTGTGTGAAAACAAATGTAATGAATAACATTTATGTCAGATGGAATCTTTTTGAATGACATGAGATATGAATGTAAGTAACAAGCGTAACGTTCCAAAGGGGGGATGGGCGGAGTTGGGAAGAAGGAGGAGTGTTGTCTTAAATAAATTTCTTTTGTGAATTTTGTTGTTGTTGCTGTTGTTGTACGTTGTGTGTGTGTGTTATAAATTACAAGGTAGACGGTCGACTTGCCGGAGAGACAATGTAGTCAATTACACAAGGTAATGTCAAGGTGTAAGTAAATTAAATTTTTTTGTTGCAATGAATTATTTCGAATGGGAATTTTATTTCGAAATTACAAGCTATTGTTGATAAGGGTGACAATACGAAAATTACGCATCTCCATATGCCGCTGTTGTTCTAGCAAGCAATTGCTTGGTGTATCCTTATACTTCATCACTCTGGAACATTTTGGGGAGTTTTAGGTGACAAGTAAAGAGAAGCAAAGTGGAATTTTTGGCAAAGAACTGAATTCAGTTCTTAATAAGTGAAGTTAGGTGCTTTTTATAAATAGATATTGTTTCCGTACACTTATTACTTTATAAAGGTTGGGGATTCAGAGTGGGAATAGATGAGTAATTTTTTTATACCCTCCGCCATACATACAGGGTTGTCCATATTCGACGGACCCATCTGGCAACGCCATAACTTTTGACAGAGATGTCACATCGCTTAATGACATACCGCGTTTGAAGCGTCACTCCAAGCAGATTTTTAACCATGAACCAACACACCCCACGCGAGCGCTCTGAAATAGTTGAAATTTACATTCAACAGAAGAAGTCAATTGTGAAAACTCAACGTGCTTTTAAAACATAAAAATGTGAGAAGTGCGCCTTCTAAGAATACCATTAAGCGCTTATACGAAAAATTTTCGACTGGTAAGGCTCTTTCTAATCCGAAGACGCCATATAAAAGTCGACCAAGGCGATCGGCCGAGAATATCGCTGCCGTACGAGCCAGTGTTGAGAGGTCCCCAAGAACATCCCAAAAACGCCGTTCTCAGCAGTTGGGCATGGCTCGGTCCACTTTACAACGGATTATTGCATTGATTTGCATTTGTTCCCGTACAAAATTCAATTGACGCAAAGAATGTTGCCTGCGGACAAGCCTCGTTTGAAACTCATCAAAATAATAATTTTACCCACCATAAAGTACATATATTCTTGATCAGCGCAAAATTCAGCGACAATTTAGCCCTGTCCGTCTGTTGTAATCACGCTAGATTCAAAACAAATATAGATAGGAAGCTTATTTTTCGCACTGATCTGTCTTTGGTCGCAGACAGATCAAGTTCAAAGATATTCCCCGATATTCGGTATTTTGGTGATTTTAGCCACAATTTTCAAAATAATTTTCTGAAATACTACACAAGCAGATCTTCGCTGCTATTTTACCACCTGAAAGAGAATTGTCTATATAGGTCGTATAGCCCCCATATAAAGTTACCCCCGATAATAGGTATTTTAATGATTTTAGCCACATTTTTTAATGGAATTGTGTGAAATTCTACACAAGGAGTTCCTTGTACATTACCCCCTGGAAGAGAATTATCTATATAGGTTCATCCCATATAATGCCTATATTGGCACCCCCAGATATTCGGTATATTAATCAATTTAGCGACATTATTTACCGGAAATGTTTAAAATTTGGTATTTGAAGTTCGTAATGAGTACTACAACCTATGACGGGAAATTGTCTATGCAGGTCCATGTCTTTGTATAGCCCCCATACCACGGTACCTCCCTTTATTCGATATTTTGATGATATTAGCGACATTATTCACCGGAATTATTTCAAATTTCGGATTTGAGGTTCAAAATTGTTACCAGAGCCTTATAACCCCCATATAAAGGTTTGCATTTGAGCGGTATATTACGAAGATTTTTTTTAGAAATTTTTCAAGTTCCTTCGAAATAGAGGGTATAAATAGATTGGCCCGGCCGAACTTAGCTTCTTATTTACTTGTTGGAGTTAAATGCTTAATTAGGAAAAGTAGTCCAACTTTGGGTAATCGTATTCTTACATCCTCCA
Organism: Musca domestica; assembly: GCF_030504385.1. Taxonomy (NCBI): domain Eukaryota; kingdom Metazoa; phylum Arthropoda; class Insecta; order Diptera; family Muscidae; genus Musca; species Musca domestica. Next base: position 6,270,373 of record NW_026712336.1, on the reverse strand, counting down.
ACATACAGGGAGAGATAAAAAAAACTGCAACAAAGTCAAAAGTCACAATTTTTAATTTTTTCTTAAATTTTATTGAATGAAAGCAAAAAAATGTCGCAAATAGCATCTAATTTTAGAATAAGTTTAGTTTTTTTCGAATTGGTCTCCTTTGACACCAATTATGGCCTTCAAACGGCCAATGAAATTGTCATACGCTGCCCGAATGTGGCTCTGCGGTATTTTGACCCATTCCCGGCGAAGCGCTTGCTTGAGGTGATCGACACTTTGGTATTTTTTAGTGCCAACCTTGCTTTCCAAAATACTCCAGACACAATAGTCCAATGGATTGGTATCTCGAGAATTTGATGTATATTGTGCGCTGGAAATGAAGAGAGGAACCTCATTTTGTTAGCATTCTTGGGTGGGCGCGTGCTGAGTGCGATGGTGCTGAGTCCTGTTCCAACGTCCAAGGCCTGCAGTCAAAATGTTTGCATGCCCTAGGCTTTAATACATCCTCCAGAATATTTTCGCGATAATATTAGGAATTTATTCTGATGCCATGGTCGATTAATACGAGCGGAGAGCGACCATCTGCTGTCATTGCGGCCCACACAAGCACCATGGCCGGCGCTTGAGTTCTGGTGGCCAACCGAAGGTGCACATTTTCAGCTGACCTCTTTGGCAAGTAAACACGATCGTTTTGTTTGTTTACAAACTGCTGGACAACGAATGTTTTCTCATCGGGGAAAACCAAATTCGGCAGTTTACCACTTTCGGCCAAGCGAAGTAACTCTTTAGCTCTTTTGAGTCTATTTTCTTTCTGTTGCGGTGTAAGTTCTTGCACTTTTTGGAATTTCAATGGCTTTGCCCCGAGCTCATTTTTCAATATTTGCCGAATGGAATATTGCGATATGTTCAGCTCATGAGTCATTTTTCGGCCACTGTCGCTTTTTTACTTTTTGAACCATTTCAGCTGATGTTGCTGTTTTCTTCCGTCCACTTCCTTGACGTCGAGCTACGCTACCACTTTCACAGTAGCGAGCGATGTTACGAGACACAAAAGATTTATTTTCATTTAAATGCTGGAGTGCTCTAACGATAGCCACTTGTGGGTTTCCAGCGAAGTATAAAGCAATCACACTATCACTCTTGAATTCCATCACGAATAACTTTGTTTCTGAAAAAATTCTCACCAAAATGCTTTTGTACGCTTGTAAACAAAATAAGAAGCTAATACTAATTTAAAATTGGAACAGCTGTCGGGCGAGTGGCTTAGAAATGACAGCAGTCTGAAATTGGTTGCAGTTGTTTCATCTCATCCTGTAGCTACAGCTCCCATATATCCGATTTGGTCTTTAAGTCCCTCACATTCGTAATATGCATTCGAAAACAATGATATTTGGTACCAGGTATTTTATGGAACTGGGAAATACCTTTGCCAATTTTTTCGAGAACGGCTAAGATTTGGATATAGCACCCATATACATATATCCTTAATCCGATTACAGGTTTATTGTGCAAATAAATGCTAATATCAGCCCAAATGGAGTGCATTTTGGAACTCGGCTCCGATATACATTTTTTTTAATATAATCCCTCTAAAAATAATATAATGCACTCTATAGCCATGTTATTTTGTGTACAAGATTAAAATATCTTCTTCAAATTTTATGAATATCGATTCAGAATTGGATATGCAGCCCACATATTAGTTCCGTCTGAAACCAAACTATAACTCATCTAAAGCCAAATGTTGATAGATGGTATGATCTACTTCAAATAAATTATTTCTTACGCGAGCTTTACTAAATATGCACTGTGGAGTAGGTTATCATATAGTCGGCCCCGCACGACTTTTACTTTTCCTTACTGTTTTTTCAATTTTTCGGGAAAGCTCCCATATATAAGTACCTCCTGAGTTAATTTATTTAGTGTGCTTTGGTCATATTTTCCAATTGATTTGGCTGAAATATTTTACCTCTTAGAGGACAGAAAACATCTCTATGCAAGGATTCCAAGAAATGTAGATCAGAAAATTTCAAAAAAGTGTGGCAGAGGGACGAATTTACCCATATATTTAGAATAGTTTGCAATGTAAACGTACATAACTCCGAACGGCTGTCTTCTCTCGTTAGCTCAACTTTCATAATCTACAGAGTTTGTCCTGTAATTTTGGAAAAGCAAAGCTCATTTATGTTGCGCAGTGTAATTTAGTACAACTCGTTTCAAAAACGTTAAAAATAGCTTGAATTTTTGTTATAACCGCAGTATAACGATAACGTCCGATTTAAGGTGCTTTGAAGTTACGGTTAAATTCGTTTTATTAAAATGTTCGAGACCTAAAATGTTGGGACTATCTTTTTCCAGTTTTTCCTCAAAAATAATTATTATTATTTTTCCTAGATGCCATATCACATACCTTTTTCATGTAATACACACCCCTCTCACTGTCATCTCTGCTAAGCTCCCTTTAGCATAAAAGAAGGCTAAAAAAAACGAAAAACCAATTGATATTCAATGTGTCCTCTCACCCCCCCTTTCACAATAACATTCCATCAATAGTTGTAGTAATACTACCAAACATGAATGGGATAGATACATATTCATAAGAGTGAGATACGAAGGATTGTCAGACATTGGTTATCCTTTTATAAATTCATGACTAGAAAATTGTTATGGCACACAACATTCTGGAGGCTCTTATAGTAATTGTCAATGGGGTTTCTTTCTCTTTCCTGGAAAACCATATCTATCTGTCTGTCTGCCCTGGTTTTCTTTTCCTTTTGTCGTTTTTTGTTATGCATACAAAAACAACAGCAGCAGCAGCAACAACAACCCAACTTCATTAACTAAACTTTAATGTGGAAATTGAGAGAAAAGGAAAAAAACGGAGTGGAAAACGAGAAGGGAATTTAGTAAACCGGAAAACCAACCGTAAAGTGAAGCAGAACAAAGACTCTATTATGATGTTGATTGATATATACATATGTGGCGGTGAGTGGGTGTGTGTGTAACCACATATTTTCAATGTTACAGAAATACATATATGTGTATATCAACATATTTTTATGTATTTGTATAGTGTTGCCCCACATATGTATACTCTGTAGATAAAACTATAACCAAGTGCCTAACGTTATACGGAAATGTGTATATGTATTAGTGACATTAAATTATTCGTTTATTGTATAGCTGAGCCAAGCTCTTTTTTGTTGCTGTTGTATCGGAATAATGACTACACACGAGAATGCCATTGAAATGTCTAATCATTTGACTGTTAATCTATTATGACTGATAAAGTTTTACTCAAATCGGAACTCCATGTGTGAAAACCACTAGAAAGAAGTGCTCGATTAGTTTGCGAATTGGAGATTACTATTCGAAAATAAGAATTTTATGCTGATATTCGCATTTATAAATATTTTAAGTGGGTATAAATGTATTTTATTAATTCGTCTAAGTAAACCAAGGAAACCCATACTTATACCTTTCGAACAAAAAATGAAGGATTTATTTAAACTATCATTCCTTAGCACCACTTCAAAATATTCGGGGCAGTTTTTTAATCAAAACTCTTTAACTCTACAACGTTAAGAATAATTTTTGATTGAACAGGCATAATTTTAAGCCTTTCTGTATTTGATAAAAATCGGTTACGTGGTTCTTGACGAAGTTAAGGTCATAGTTCAACTATCTCTTCTTAAATTCTGCGATATAATGAGGCTCGTCTTTTTATGGCTACAATGGAGTCACTGTTACAATTCCGTGGAATAGTGGGACTTACATAACACTGTGCAACACAAAAAAATTATCCTAACAAAAGATATATATATATACTTTAACCATTTCGTTCCGAGATATAGAGTAATCTGGAAAAGTTCAAAATTTCGAAGAGTCAGGTTTACACATATGTAAAGTCACGCATGTGCATGCAAACCATGATTTTTAAATTTGGTGAATCAGTTACATATATTGGTAATAATTCCTCATCATTACCTTTCCAGTTTATTATTATACCCTCAGCCTTATGATTTGATACGGTCAAAACGTGCCACATAACGGGTTTAGACCATAGGTCTCTTTGGACTAAATCCGTTTCATGACTCCAAATGAGTCGATCTAGCGATGTCCATCCGTCCGTCAGTCTGGCTGGCTGGTGCGCACGAGAGTATGGGAGTATCCGATTTGGTTCAAACTTGGTACATTGTAAGATTATTACAAAATTATATCGAGTACGGTGATGGGCAACATCGGTACACTCCTTCTGGTAACTCACTCACAAAAGGTCGAAAATTTCAAAAAAAAAAAAAAAAAAAACAGTAAAGAAAGTCTTAAAGACGGGCGGGCCGACTTTATGATACCCTACACCACTTTGCTAATTTAGTAGAGCTCCGCATAACAATTGAAAGCTTTTATGGTAGAATTCAATCATGCACGCTATTATTATAATTATAATTATAATTATTATAATATATAATTATAATTATAATCATAATTTAAAGTTCAAAGGACTAAATATGCCGAAGCATTTGTATATTTTAAATTGTGACTTGTATTGCCCATTTGGTGCACAATTAATTTGAAATCGGATAAATATATATATGGGAGCTATATCCAAATCGGAACCGATCTCGATAAAATTTGCCAAAGATATTTCTGAGCTGTAAATTATATATTTTCCTGAATATCGTTGTTACATATTGAATATCGTTGTGCATATTACGGCTTTGGGAAACAAATATAACAAATCTGATGAACTGTATATATGGGAGCTATAGTTATATTTGAACCGATCTTCACCAAATTTGACGTACTAGCTTATAGACTCAATTCGTTCGTATGTGCCAAATTCCATCCTATTTGGGCAAATATTAGACGTTGGGTGCACAATAAAAGGTAAATCGGACGAAGTTATATATGGGAGCTATATCCAAATCTGATCCGATCTCGATAAAATTTAGCAAAGGTATTTCTGAGCTGCATTTGACACATTTCCCCAAATATTGCTATTACAGAGAGCATATTACGGCTGCGGAGGACAAAAATAACAAATCGGATGAACAATATATATGGGAGCTATAGCTATATCTGAACCGATTTCGATCAAATTTGGCATACTTATTTTCAGGTCTAATCTGGTTGTATGTGCAGAACTCCATACTATTCGGACTGATATTACACGTTTGGTGCACAATAAAAGGCAAATCGGACGAAGATATATATGGGAGCTATATCTAAATTTTTACCGATTATCTCCAATTTCAATAGGGTTCGTCCTTGGGCCAAACAAATGATTTGTGCCAAATTTCATCTGGATCGGGTAATAAATGCGAACTGTACTTTGTTTACAAAAATACATGAACAGACGCACGGACGGACATGCATAAATCGACTCACAATGTGATTCTATGCAGATCATCAAAAGGAACTATGGGTCTATCTCGTTTCCATTTACCTGTTACAAACAAATGCACAAATACATAATACCCTGACCACCTTTTGGTGTAGGGTATAATAAATAAATAAATAAATACATAAATAAATATTTTACTGCACAAAAAGAGAAAGGATAATCCGATTTTGCTTTCCATCAAATACTTCCCCACAATGGGTTAAAATTTTAAATAAATAATAATTTTTATAAAATGTGATGTAAGAGTCCGATTATCTTCAAGTTACACTCATCAATATATTTTTATTAGCCCAAGGTCTGGCGTGTAGATAGAATAAATCGCTTCACTTCTTCTGGCATCTTCCCCACAAACGGTCAACATTTTGAATATTCATGGATCTGGCAGATCTCAATATTTTCCTAAGCACTATATCTGTTATAAATATGGTAGAGATCGAATTATTCAGACCTCCTTCCATAAAGGGTCAAAGTTTTGAATAACCAAAACAATTATAAACTCCAAAAAAAGCATCCGGTCCTTTTCATATTTCACAGATCACAATATACACCAAGGTCTGGTGATGGAAGATGGGATATATCGGTCCACTCCTTCTGGTACCTCCTCCACATAGGGTGGACGTTTTGAATATCTATGAAGTTCATAAAATACGAAATTAACATCCAATTCCAATCAGACTTGTAACATCTCAATATTTCCATCAACACTAGATCTGTTATAAAGATGGTAGGGATCGGACTGTTCCTTCTGGTACCTCCTCCACAAAGGGTCAAAGTTTTGAATAAACAAAAGGATTATAAAATCCGAAATAAGCATGCGGTTCTCTTCGAACTACACACATCACAATATTTTTATAAACCAAAGGTCTGGTGTGAAGATGGAATATATCGGTCCACTCCTTCTGGTAACTCTCCCATAAAGCTCATAAAACGCGAAATTAATATCCGATTTATATTCAGACTTGGTACATCTCAATATATCAATCAATACAAGATCTATTATAAAGATTGTAGAGATCAGACCATTTCGTCTTGTACCTTCCCCATATAGGGTCAAAATTTTGAAAAACAAAACGCACAAAGAATCCGAAATAAGCATTCAACACTCTTCAAATTTCACACACACAAACATTATTGCTAACACAAGATCTGTTGTGAAGATTTTTATACCCTACACCACAAGGTGTAGGCAAGAGGAAACGAGATAGACCCATAGTTACTTTTGAGGATCTCCATAGAATCACTTTCTGAGTTGATTTATGCATGTCAGTCCGTCTGTCCGTCCGTCCATCTTTCCATGTATTCTTGTGAACAAAATGCATTTATTATACGATTGAGATGAAATTTTGCAAACAACATTTGTTTGGCCCAAGGACGAACCCTATTGAAATTGGAGATAATCGGTAAAAATTTAAATATAGCTTCCATATATATCTTCGTCCGCTTTGCTTTTATTGTGCACTAAACGTGTAATATTTGCCCAAATAGGATGGAATTTGACTCATACGACCGAATTGAGTCTAGAAGGTAGTATGCCAAATTTGGTGAAGATCGGTTCAGATATAGCTATAGCTCCCGATTCATTGTATTTGTTACACACAGCAGTAATATGCACTCTGTAACAACAATATTTGGGGAAATATAGCAAATACGGCTCAGAAATACATTTGCTAAATTTTATCGAGATCGGTTCAGATTTGGATATAGCTCCCATATATAACTTCGTCTGATTTACCTTTTATTGTGCACCAAACGTCTAATATTTGTCCAAGTGGGATGGAATTTGGCACTTACGACCGAATTGAGTCTTGAAGCTAGTATACCAAATTTGGTGAAGATCGGTTCAGATGTAGCTATAGCTCCCATATATATTGTTCATCCGATTTGTAGTATTTGTTACCCACAACCGTAATATGCACTCTGTAACAACAATATTCAGGGAAATATATTAAATACAGTTCAGAAATATATTTGCCAAATTTTATCGAGATCGGTTCAGATTTGGATATAGCTCCCATATACATTTTTATCCGATTTCAAATTAATTGTGCACCAAATGGGCAATACAAGTCCGAATTTAAAAGATACAAATGCTTCGGCATATTTGGTCCTTTGATTGAATTCTCCCATAAAAACGTTTTATTGTTATGCGCAGCTCTACTAAATTAGCAAAGTGGTGTAAAGTCGGCCCCGCCCGACTTTAAACCTTGCTTTACTGGTTTTATGTGGAAATGTCCTTATTATGATATCGTGGGGTTTTTCGGGGTACACTATTTGGTACCTTTTAATAGGAATTTCATACAAAACTAAACTAATTACATGCCCAATAGTATTTTCGACAAAATTTCAATTTTCAGTCGTTTCGCTTGTCGTTATACTCAAGTTTTTTTCTTTCCTGCAAGAAAATGCTATACCTTATGAGAACCTGAAATTTTAAATATTAATGAGTCGATTTGGTAAAAAAAAACGATGAAATTTCCTGTCAACTAAGAACCTAAAATCACCAAACTATGCCAATTTCTTCTCAAACTCTACCAAATTCATTCAAGGCAAAGTATATTGGAATGTACCTAAGAGTACACAAAATAAAATTCCTTTCCTTGGATTGAATTTCCACGAAATCGTAGATTGGTTGGATTTTTTTTTAATTTTTTTTGGGTTCTTAAGGTCACAATTTTGTCCACAACGCAAGGCTAACATACACACATACCTAAGCCACGTACTGGCCAATTTTAATCAGTTAATATATTTTTTGCCAACCCAAAAATTCCTCAACTTCTTTTCTTAAGTTTATTAAGCCTTTAAGAAGATTTTCTTTATGGCAAACAAAAAAAAAAGCTGCAAACGAAAACATTCCATCATTGCCTACTGATTGCTCGTTATAGATAAACCTTTGCCACCAATACCCACACTCTCAACCCCTCAAATAAATCTGAAATCCGGTTAATGTTGAAAAATCTATGCAATTTATTAAAGTCTTTGCGACAACTTGATTAGAAAGTGTAACTTTCAATTTTCACTGAGACCTTTTAACCCCACCAATGTAATGGGGTGAAGGGGGCTCTGTTGATTTGTTGTCTGTGTGTGTGTGTGTCTGACAACAACGCCGACATCGAATTCTCAGAAGTGTGTTTATCATATTCTCTAGTTCGTGTTGGTAGTTGTTCTTGTTGTTGGCATCAAACGAAGATGATTTTCGTGTCCTTTTGTTTTGTTCTCTCTGTGTGTTTGTCTCATTTAACGTCGTCTTCAAAACTAAAAGCTTTATTGTGTTATCATCTTAATATTAAATGTATGCGTGTGTGTGTATGTGCATGTGTTGTTTAAAATGCTTATGTGTCAGTTGATGTATGTGTAATTTTTTTTTGGATTTATATGGTTATCCAGCAGCTGTATCATTTAAAGTAGGAAGAAAGGATCTAAGACTTTTCGCCTAACACTTTTGTGTGTGACTCGAATGTGTTGTTTTTTTTTTTTTTCAAAGAAAAAAATGTTTATCTTGCTATTGGAGGCAGTGTTGCCAAATTGAATTTGTGAATACTTTCAATGCCAAAGCTGTTAAATTTTTATTGCACTTCATCATAAGATGATGTACAAGTGCAAAAACGGAAAACATCCTCCCACAAAAAGTCGGAAATATTATATCTCTCGGATAACCGACCAATAGAAACTGCAGACATCACATTGTGTCGGATTATACTTTTCGTCAGACAAACATCCAAAGAGCAGTCGCCTAAGCGCCTGTTGCTGTGCATTCACTATTTAGACGATTTTTAGAAGTTATAAAATCGGACGAACTACCTCTGGAATCGGTATAGGAAGATGACCCGATTCACGAAAGATATCGGGTTGCCATGTAACATCACTTATTAGTCTTGATGGCATGGCGAAATGTGGTCACCTTTCTCTATGTGGGTGGTGGACAGCAATGCACAGTGGTTCTGATTCGTCTTTCTAGATCAAAATTCTGACCTATGGCTAGATTTAGCGATGTCCGACCGTCTGTGGAAATCACTCTAGCTTCCGTACGAAATGAAGTAAGTTGATTTTACTCAAATGTATATTGTATCTGCAGGATTTTTGGTATTGAAAATAGGTCATGTAGGTCCCCGTTTTGGTGTAGCCCCACCTCCCGATATTCGGTATTTTGATGATTTTAGCGAAATAATACCGGAATTGTTTCCAATTGCGTATTTGATATTTTCGCAATGGATACTACAGCCTATGATAGAAACTTGTCCGTACAGGACCACGACTTCGTATAGCCCCCATATAATTGTACCTCCCGATATTCGGTATTTCGATGATTTTAGCGACATTATTCACCGGAATTGTTTTAAATCTGGCATTTGATATTCGTAATGGATACTACAGCCTAAGACAAAAAATTGTCTGTACAGGTCTACGTCTTCATATAGCCACCATATAACCATACCTCCCGATATTCGGTATTTTGGCGATTTAGGTGACTTTATTCTCCGGAAAAGTTTATGTATTTGAAGCTCTCAGTAGATACTAAAGACTATGACAAAAAATTGTATGTGCAGGTTTTCATATAGCCCCCATATAATGTTACCTCCCGATATTCGACATTTTGATGATTTTAACTACATTATTCACCGAATATTTTTTTTTTAAGTTTCGCATTTAAAAATTATGACAAAAGTTGCCTATGCAGGCCCTCGTCGTGGTATAGACCCTAACGGCTACATTCGGTATTTTTAAGATTTTAACAGAATTTTTAAGGGATTTTTTTTAATTGCCACATGCGTTCCAAATGGTAGAGGGTAATCAAAGTTCGGCCCGATCGAACTTACAGCTTTTTTAGTTGCTCAATTTTATATTTCAGTAAAATCTGATCGATGACCAATGACCAACTGCTTGGCTTTTTATACACTCAGCCATATGTCCAGAGATACAGCCAAAACTTGCCTAATCAAAATAACGATTTTAGATCCTAGGTCTCTTTGGACCAAATCCGTTTCATGACATTTGGAGTCGATCTAGCGATGTAAGTACGTCCGTCTGACTTGCTTGCTGATGCCTACGATAACTCTCGAAGGAAGTATTCGATTTGGTCCAAACTTGGTACATCGTGATATTATTATTAAACTTGGATCGAATTCGGAGATGGACAATATGGGCCTACTCCTTCTGGTACCTCCCCCACAAGAAGACACAATTGTCAAAGGAACTATTTTACAGAAAGAGAAAGGATATACAGATATTGCTCCAACTTTACAAATCTTAATATTTACATCAGTGCTAGACCAGGTGCGAAAATAGACAATATCGGTCCACTCCATCAAGTACCTCTCCCACAAAGGGTCAAAATTTTGAATAACCGAAACGATTATAAAATCAGAAATAAACATTGGATTCTCTTCATATTTCACATATTCGATTATTCCTACTGCAAGATCTGCTGTAGAGATGGGATATATCGGTGCTATATCTCTGGTAACTCCCCAACAAATGGTTAAATTTTTGAATATCCATGAACGTATAAAACGCGAAATTAACATTCGACCCCATTTAGACTTGGCACATCTGATTGTTTCCACCAACACACAATCTTTTATAAGGATGGTAGAGATCGGAACATTCCTTGGTACCTGCCCCATAAAGGGTCAAAGTTTTGAATAACCAAAACAATTATAAAATCAGAAATAAGCATGGGCTTCTCTTCATATTTGACATATCCCATTATTTCTACTGACACAATATCTGCTGTGATGATGGGATATCGATCCATTACTTCTGGTACCTCCCCCACAAAGAGTTAGAATTTGAAATAGCCACGAAGCCCATAAAACGCGAAATTAACATTCGATTCCATTCAGACTTAGTACATCTTAATATTTCCATCAACACAAGATCTGTTATAAAGATGGTAGAGATCGGACCATTTCTTCTGGTAACTCCCCCACAAAGGATCAAAGTTTTGAATAGCCAAAATGATTATAAAATCAGAAATTAATAATAGATGCTCTTCATATTTCACATATCCGGCTATTTCTACTAACACAGGATCTGCTATGATGGTGGGATATATCGGTCCATTCTCTCTGGTACCTTCCCCACAAAGTGTCTATATTTAGAGTATCAATGGCGCTCATAAAACGCGGAATTTACATTCGATTCCATTCAAATTTCAAACACTAGATCTGTTATAAAGATGGTAGAGATCAGACCATACCTTCGGGTACCTTCCCAACATAGGGTTTTGAAAAACAAAGCAACGAAAGAAACTTTCAATACTTTTATCTGTTATAACAGGAGTCAAAATATATTTAAATAATCGAACATTGGCTGAGGGTATACATCTGTCGGCAAAACCGACTGATACTCTTTTTCTTGTTATTTGCTAAATCGCCAAAAATTTCCCTGGCAACCCTGGAAGCTACATTCAATTGAAACACATTTACCTAGGTTCCAACGTGTCCATGTATATGTGTTTGGGGATACTTCTTTATGGCATCTTCGTGCCTTGCCTTTGAGCCGATTTGTATTGCTTTGTAATTGTTGTTATTGTTGTTGTTGCTGGTGTTTAAATATTGCTTTGCCGGATTGTTATGATGAGGACCTTAGAGACGACGACGGCGACAAGCAAACGAAATTGTAGACGTGCCATTTGAACCTTTACACTTTTTCTGCATCATCTTCATCTTCTTTTAGCATTTGTCCACGGGTTAAATACTGTCACTGAAGCTGTGAGTGCTCAAAAGACTCAAACGGTCTTTCATCTCGGAAAAACCACCCAACCAAACAACTCACCTCCCATCCAACACCCACAAAAGGGTGTTGTTTGCTGTTTGTGCCAAGCTTGTTATTGTTGTAGTTGTTGTTCTATGGTATGTTACGTGGTGGTATGTTTGTTGGGTTGTCTCACTTGTGTTGTTGGTGTTCTTCTTCTCCTTGTACCCGGATAAGGATGTGAATGCTGCCCAGACATGGCAGGCAGGGAGGGAGGGAGTGAGAGTCATGCTTGTGTACGGGTTATTGCTATTGTACAAGTCGTTTGTGCCATCTTCATTTTTATGGTAGTTTCTTCTTGATAACCAAGTGAGGGGGGGAGGCAGGGATGGATATGTTTGTTTTTCTTTCGCTAGCAGTTTTGTTTTCTTCATTTGTTTTGCTTTCTTCAAATGTTGTTTGTTATTCGGCACACACTCTCCCCTGTTCCCCCTGATTCTCATGCTTTCTTTTGCGGCGGAAGGAGGTATTTAAGTTTATTTGGGTTATCATCTTTCTTCAAAATACAACAACAGCAATAACAACAACAAACAGATGTTAATCAGAAACAATTTCATTCTATCTTCCCTTTCATTTGTTCCTAAATCCCAATTAGACACTTGCACGCGCCAAACCGACATTCGTACATACATACATGTCAACAAACTTAAATACATATATGTGTAAACACATGTATGTGTGTGTTTTTGGTGTGTATGTATGAAAACATACCAATAATCATGTAAATGTTTATGGCTACATTAGGGTGTATAATTAATTTAAAGACAAATTTGGGAATCCCCATTCAATTTACTTCAATCATTAAATCGAAAAAGTAACAATCATTAGTTGTCATAGGTAAATAGGTGGGTGGAGCTGAGGGTGTGGTTGGTGCATTTTGGCGGTAACCTTAGGACACGTTTGAAAATGTAGATGAAGGATGTCTTTAATACAATTTAACAATTATGGACTGAAATTAAAAAAAGTAACAATCGGGTTTTCCGACAGATGTATTCCCTCAGCCAATGTTAGATTATTTAAATTTATCTCGACTTCTGATATGATTATTCAAATTGTTGACCCTCTGTAGAGTAGGTTCGGAAGCAATTGCCCAATATTTTTCATTTCGGATTGGATCTAAATAAATATGATAAAAAACAAGTAAGCAAAGGCTACAGTCTAGCGGGGCCGACCGTTGAATGCCCTACAACATTATAATAAACCATACAGTTTATATAGGCGAAATACTCGACAGAATTCCACAAGATATTGTGACAAATAATAAAAGAAAACCATAAGGTTTCGTTCTCTAATTTTCGAATAATAGCAATTTAAACTAATTTGCTCATTTCCAATTTATTGGTAGATGTTGCACGTAAATGGTCTTCCTTGATCTGGAACCAATATTTCCCAAAGACCTATAATCTCTCAGAAGTGGCAAAAGATTAACATTTATTATTGATTTTGACTGAAACGCATCTATATGAGATACAGACATTTGACTATATTCTTCAACTAAATCAGCGTTAACGAAATAGTCAGAAGTGCGTCTTTCCTGTATTTGTGAATTCTCCAAAAAGTCACTGGAATGGACATTTTCGTATTTTGTCTACAAAAGTTGTCAAACTATTTCACACATTGAATATTTTTGGATGTCCATCCAAAACTGCTTGGCTTTTGTAATGTCCGGTAACCCCCATTCAAATGTGCGTGAGGATCGGGCGATAATTACGACCTGTCGACAATTTTGCAGTTTTTTGGTCCATTTCAACCCCTAAATATATGGCGATCATCTCCAAAAAGAGAAGGCTTCTATTCTGACCCTCATCTTATCCCCATGCAAAATTTCGTAAGGATCGGGCCATAAATGAGATCTGTATATGATATCCTGATATCCTAACTACTTAGCTTTGTTAGCTGTAGAAATATTACCAAATGTTTAATTCAAAATGAAAATATGCCAAAAATATGACAAAATTGAAAAAAATATGAGAAAAATTTACAAAATCAATATTTTCATCTTTAGAAAGATATTTTTATGCGATTTTTTTAGACGTTTTTTCTTTCCTGCAAAGAGGCCATTCTGAATTAATGAGAACTGTCGAAATCAGTTCAGCCGTTCTCGACATATAAGAGATCTTTCAAGCATATCTCCTTTGATAGACATATATATCGCACATATTTTGCTATATATCCGATTTGTTGGATAATAACATCAATATAAAGGTCAGAAGTAACCTTGAGATAGCTTTGTGATTTCACCGGGATTTAAAATATTCGCGGTTTAATGCAAAATTTTGAATTTTTTCAACACAAAAGATATGGTCTATTTTACCCGCTAAATATTATCCGATGACCACCTAAATTAGTAGGCTTCTTCCCCGACCTAAACTCTAGCTACATACGAAATTCCGTCGAATTGGTCTATAATTGCGACCTGTATAGCTACTGCAAAATCCGACATTTTTTCCGTATTTGGTCCATTTCAACCCCTAAACATTTGGCGATCATCTCCAAAAGCAATAGGGTTCTATTATGGTCCAAGCCCCACCTACATTCTAAATTTCGTGAAGATCGGGCCATAATTGCGACCTGTAGAGTGATTACAAATTAACATGGACAGACGGACAGACGGACGGACGGACATACATAGCTAGATCGACTCAGCTCGGCGAGCTAGGAAGATCCATATATACTTTCCTATGTGGGAAACCAATATTTCGAGGTGTTACATAATTTTTGGCCCAATCAATTATACTCCCAACACATAGTGTTGTAGGGTATAATTAATATTGCGACGTACCAGGTGTGGACTATAATTGTTACTTTCTTCACTTTAAATGAGATACGTAACAAAAAAAATGTTCAAATGGCCGAGTGGTACCAGATATAGTCAACCGAAGTATTCCATTTTCATACTTCCTTTAATACAGATAAATATATTGGGATATATCCATTTTTATGCGAAATCATAAATTCCATATTAATCTAAGTTTTCTGGTTGAGAGAAATATTTAGTTATAGCAAGTTGTAACGAATCGCTGACTTGTTCAAAGTTCCAGTGAGGTACCAAAGGGGGTTCGTAGATATATATCATCCTCACAAAAGATCTTGTGTTAGCAAAAATGTTTGTATGTGTGAAATTTGAAGAGAGTTGGATGCCAATTTCGCTTTCTATGAGCGTTTTGTTTTTCAAAATCTTGACTCTTTGTGGGAGAGGTACCCGAAGAAAAGATCCGATCTCTACCATCTTTATGACAGATCTTGTGTTGATGGTAATATCGAGATTTTCCAAGTCTGAATGGAACCGGATATTAATTTCGCGTTTTATGAGCTTCATGGAAATGGAAAATGTTGACCCTTTTGTGGGTGAAGTCCCAGAACCAGTCGACCGATATATCCCATCTTCACCATATATCTTGTGTTATCAAAAATATTGAGATGTGTGAAAACAAAACTTTTAATACCCTCCACCATTGAGTAAAGAAAACATTTTTATACAAAAGTATCTGAATTAAAACGTGTTCCACTATAAACTACATATACCAGTAAGACCGTTTGCATAATGCAGTTAAACTTTTCAAAAAACCATATAGTGGTTGAGGCCGTTATATGCGGGCCATACCAAAACCGGAACCTATACAGGTCGAGATGAAAAACTGCAACCAACTTTAGACTGCTGTCATTTCTAAACCACTCTTCTGATAGCTATTAAAATTATTCCAGTGACAGCTCATTATATTGCTTACAAGCGTACAAAAGCATTTTGGTGAGAATTTTCCAGAAAAAAGTTATTCGTGATAGAATTCAAGCGTGATAGTGTGATTTCTTTATATTTGGCTGGATAACCACAAGTGGCTATCGTTAGAGCACTCCAGAATTTAAATGTGAATAAATCTTTTGTGTCTCGTACCATTGCTCGTTACTGTGATACTGGTAGCCTAGCCCGATGTCATGGAAGTGGTCGGAAGAAAACAGCAACATCAGCAGAAATGGTTCGAAAAGTAAAGAAGCGACTTGATCGAAACCCGCGTCGCAGTGGCCGAAAAATGTTTCGTGAGCTGAACATATCGCAATATTCCATTCGACAAATATTGAAAAATAAGCTCGGGGTAAAGCCATTGAAATTCCAAAATGTGAAAGAACTTACACCGCAACAGAATGAAAATAAACTCAAAAGAACTAAAGAATTCCTTCGCATGGCCGAAAGTGGTGAACTTCCGGATTTGGGTTTCTCCGATGAGAAAACATTCGTTGTTCAGCAGTTTGTAAACAAACAAAATGATCGTGTTTACTTGCCAAAGAGGACAGCTGAAAATGTGCACCTTCGGTTGGCCACCAGAACTCAAGTGCCGACCATGGTGATGGTGTGGGTCGCCATAACAGTCGATGGTCGCTCTCCGCTCGTATTAATCGACCGTGGCATAAGAATAAATGTCGAATATTATTGCGAAAATATTCTGGAGGATGTATTAAAGCCTTGGGCACGCAGACCTTGGATATTCCAACAGGTATCAGCACCATCGCACTCAGCACCCGCCATCCAAGAATGGTTACAAAATGAGGTTCCTCGCTTCATTTCCAGCGCACCAAATGGCCATCAAAATCTCCGGGTACCAATCCGTTGGACTATTCTGTCTGGAGTATTTTGGAAAGTAAGGTTGCCACTAAAAAATACCAAGGTGTCGATCACCTCATGCAAGCGATTCGCCGGAAATGGGCCAAAATACTGCAGAGCAACATTCGGGCAATATGTGACGGTTTCATTGACCGTGCCAAAGGTGAAAAATTCGAACAAATCTAAACCACTACTTTGAATAATTATATCTCTCATAAAATGCGAGATAAATGCCTCCCATACAACGGGTCAAAATTGTGAATAATAACATCTTTCATAAAATGTGAATTAGCACAAGATTCTCTTCAAATTTCAAATATTTCAATATTTTTACTCAGGCAATTTCTGGTTTGAAAATGATATATATCGGTCAGCCCCTTCTGCTATATTTAAAACGACCTTTTTTGTCTGTAATACTACCGAATACACTATATACCTCATATCAACGGATCCCAAGACCTATTAATCCGAAAATATAAAAATATGTTAGAGAAGGAAGAACTTGCCCCTTCTATTTAGGATAATATTACTATATAAGCATAAACAAGTAGTGAATTTCTGAGGGTATGCAGCTGTCTGTAAAAATACTACATTGACCCATCAAATTTAATATTTCTATGTCAATTATGTTATACATTTCACCCTGCTGTTCGCATTTTTTGATTTTAGGTCAATGTACATAATTCTATTGTTGTTATTGACATAATATAATAAAAATGGTATTGAACTCATTTGTAAGCAAATATAATATGAATTTTGGATGTCTCAATACAATTTGTTGAGTAAGGTTTGACATGCTTTCCTCTGCAAATATTTAATGGAGTTTATGATTATGAGCAGGATATTTATACCCTCCATCATAGTATGGAGGGTATAGTAAGTTTGTCATACCGTTTGTAATACCTCGAAATTCTATGTAGATTTAGCGATGTCCATCCGTCTATCCGTCTGTCCGTCTGGGGAAATCACTCTAGCTTCCGAACGAAATGAAGTAAGTTGCTAAAATTTTACTCAAATGTATATTATGTCTGCAGGACTTTTGGTAATGAAAATGTGCCATGTAGATCAACGTTTTGATATAGCCCACATATAACGGCACCTAGCGATATTCGGTATTTTGATGACTTTAACGGCATTGTCCACCGGAATTGTATCAAATTTGGTATTTGAAGTTCGTAATGGATACTACAGCCTATGACAGGAAATTGTCTGTGCAGGTCCACGCCTTCGTATAGCCCCCATATAATTGTACCTCCATATTTTCGATATTTTGGTGATTTAAGCCACATTATTTATCGGATATGTTTGAAATTGGGTGTTTGAAGTTCGTAATCGATATTACAGCCTATGACAGAAAATTGTCTTTACAGGTCCACTTCTTCGTACAGGCCCCATATAACGGTACCTCCCTATTTTCGGTATTTTGGAGATTTAAGCCACATTATTTATCGGATATGTTTGAAATTAGATATTCGAAGTTCATAATGGATACTACAGTCTGTGACAGAAAATTGTCTGTGCAAGTCCACGTCTTTATATAGCCCCCATATAATTGTAACTCCATATTTTCGATATTTTGGTGATTTAAGCCACATTATTTATCGGATATGTTTGAAATTTGATATTTAAAGTTCGTAATGGATACTACAGCCTATGACAAAAAATTGTCCATGCAGATCCACGCCTTCGTATGTTCCTCACAAAAAGGTACCTCCTGATATTCGGTATTTTGATGATTTTAGCAACATTATTCATCGGAATTTGGTATTTAAAGTTCGTAATGGACACTACAGCCTATGACAGAAAGTTGTATTTGCAGGTCTACGTCTTCGTACAGCCCCCATATAACGGTACCTTCCGATATTCGGTATTTTGATGATTTTAGCAACACTATTCACCGGATTTGTTTCAAATTTGGTATTTGAAATTCGTAATGGATACAACAGCCTATGACATGAAATTGTCTGTACAAGTCCACGTCTTCATATAGCCCCCCTATATCAGGACCTCCCTATTTTGGGTATTTTGGTGATTTAAGCGACATTATTCACCGGAAATGTTTCAAATTGGTTATTTAAAGTTCGTAATGGATAATACAGCCTATGACAGAAAATTGTCTTTGCAGATCCACGTCTTCATATAACCCCATATAATTATACCTCCCTATTTTCGACATTTTGGCGATTTAAGCCGCATTATTCATCGGAAATGTTTGAAATTTTGGTATTTGAAGTTCGTAATGGATACTACAGCCTATGACATGAAATTGTCTGTGCAAGTCCACGTCTTCATATAGCCCCCCTATATCAGGACCTCCCTATTTTGGGTATTTTGGTGATTTAAGCGACAATATTCACCGGAAATGTTTCAAATTCGTTATTTAAAGTTCGTAATGGATAATACAGCCTATGACCGAAAATTGTCTTTGCAGGTCCACGTCTTCGTACAGCCCCCATATAGCGGTACCTCCCGATATTCGGTATTTTGATGATTTTAGCAACATTATTTACCGGAATTTGGTATTTAAAGTTCGTAATGTACACTACAGCCTTTGACACAAAAGTTGTCTGTGCAGGTCCAAGTTTTGGTATAGCCCCAATATAACGGCACCTCCCGGTATTTGGTATTTTAATGTTTTTAGCGACATTATTCACCAGAACGGTTTAAAATTTGGTATTTGAAGTTTGTAATGGATACTACAGCATATGACAGAAAATTGTCTTTGCAGGTCCACATCTTCATATAGCCTCCATATAATTGTACCTCCCTATTTTCTGTATTTTGACGATTTAAGCGACATTATTAACCGGAAATGTTTCAAATTTGGTATTTGAAGGTCATACTGGATTGTACAGCCTATGCCAGAAAATTGTCTGTGCAGGTCCACTTCTTCGAATAGCCCACATATAACGGTACCTCCCGATATTTGGTATTTTGATGATTTTAGCTACATTATACACCGATTTTTTTTAAGTTCCTCATTTGAGTATTGTAACGGCTTATGACAAAAGTTGCCTATGCAGGTCCATGTCGTCGTATAGACCCTAATATAATGGCTAGATTTGGTATTTTTAGGATTTAAACAGAATTTTTAACGGATTTTACCTTTTTGAAAATTGCCAAATTTGTTCCAAGAAGTGGAGGGTATTAAAAGTTCGGCCCTGCCGAATTTACAGCTTTTTACTGTTTTTTTTTTTTTTTTTGAAGGCTAATATTTTGGTCTTTTTTTAATGCAGAAAAAAATGAATTGCCCTTCAAAAAAGTTAAAGATAATTTTCAAAAAATATCGTTCTCACTTTATTTGAGAAAGCGAACACCCCACATGACCGAATCTCCTGGCAACCCTTAACAATTCACATTAATAACAATTTAAATAATTTGGTGTTTTATTTCTCTTTATTCCCAACAACAAATGTGTAAAATAATTCCCACATTCATTGGATGACCTTTGACGGAAATTCTTTTCATGCTTCTTGATCTAACTGTCTGTCCGTCCATCTGCCTGCCCGCCCTTCTCTCACGCTCTTTTGATGAAGGAAACTATTATTTAAACGCTTTCATAATCCTTTTGATTTAACGCAACTTTCACTATCATCAGTAATCATTCAATTTCATATCCTTTGACTTCCTGGATGCCATCGAAAGTGATGAAAGTTTCTGAAAGACACATCAATGAGAGAATACGCAACAACAAGAATAACAACAACAAATATTTAGTGAAAAAGTTTTTCTGCTGCCTTGACGTTTCTCTTTGTTTGTTTGCTTGCTTGCGTTTCGTGCTTAACGAAAAATCCCTCTGCCAAGCAATTCATCATCAGCCCTTGAGGCGTTATGGTTATTTGACCCGAGCACCCACATTTCCCCTACTCAGCTGGCACTTCAGCATAAATTTCGGATGAGAATTCATAAATGTGAAGAAAATATCCTAGCAACCCGGGCACACATCCCATAACCCAGCTCTCTGCTCTGCTCTTCTGTCCTCATCCCGTTCACCCTACAACCCAAAACAGCTGGATAGAAATAATAAATGAAAGGGTTAAACTATGGTTGGCAAAGAAAAAAGGAAACAATGAACTGAAGAAAACATAAGTGGGAATGAGAAGAAAAAGAAGGGAAGACGAAGAAAAAATTGTTTCAAATGTTCCACTGACACCTACACCATCACTTGGGGAATGGTATAAAGAAAACAACAATAGCAAATGGCAAATTAATTTATAAAAGGAAAGGAAAAAGGATCCACACATACACATACACTCCTTAACAATTTTTCATAGTATTTAAGAAGTGGCAGTCAGTGGCCGTAAGGAGAATGACTAGCTGGCTGACTGACTGACTCACTGACTGAATGCCAACGATGAGTTCCCATTTGGCCTTAACACCGAACAACAATGACTAAGTAGACGGATAATGATGACGATGATAGTATATCAAATGATGCTTCATTTCATATTTTTGTCTTCAACTTTTTTTCGCTGAGTTTTGGTGTGTATGTGTGTGTGTGTGGGGAGGGGGGTATTTCGTATTTGTTGTTGCTTCTTTACGAATTTTATCCCACGGAATTGCAGGGTTAATGAAAATCTCATTAAATGTTTCATTATGTTTCCCTTTTTTCATTTTGGGTGCAGATCTTGAAATGGAAACCCTTTGAAAAATTCATACACAATTTGTGAGTTTAAAATACGGGATTTTTGTAATGAGATTTTTTATTTTCGTGGAAAAAAACTTATTAAATTCGTGAAATAAAACTAGACATTTAATTAAATTAAAATTGCATGAATGTGACAAGGAAGTGCTGTTAATGTCAAGCTGCCAAATAATTAGTTTGATGCAGGATTTTGGAGTTGGAGTCTATGACTCGGATTAGAACAATGTTGCTCGACTTAATTTTAATTTAATAAAATTTTAATTTTTTAAAATTTTTCCAGTTGTTGCTTCACCATTTTTCAAGGTTTAACCATCTTTGGAAATAAGGGAAATTTAGATTAAAAAAAAAAAAAAAAAACAAGTTCAAAGGTATCGGTCAGGTTTGCCGACAGATGTATACCCGCAGACACTATCCGTTTTATTATGATTTGCATCATGATTACTCATACTGTTGGCCCTTTATTGGGGGTAGTTCGGAAGAAAGAAAGTCGAACAATCATTATGCTAATCAAAATGTGGAACTTTTATGGGAAACTACGAGAAGGTGTGGGACGATAAATTCTATATTCACAACAGATCTCTAGATGAGGGATATATTTAGAATACCAAGTTTGAAGAGAATAACTGATTTGTTTCCCAAGTTAGAAGAGATATATGGATTGAATATTGAAAACTTTTTTTTTTGGGGGGGGGGGGGGGGAGGTGTTACAAAGAGGGTTGTACCGATACTGATCATCTTCACAGCAGATCTTGCGTTAGTAAAAATATTGGGGTGTGTGAAATTTAAAGAGAATGAGGTGCTTGTATCGCACTGTATGAGAGGGAGTATGGAGGGTATATTAAGTTTGTCTTTCCGATTGTAACACTTCGAAATATACATTTTAGACCCCACAAAGTATATATATTCTTGATCAGCATAAAATTCTATGTCGATTTAGCAAAGCCCATCCGTCTGTCCGCCTGTGGAAATCACTTTAGCTTCCGAATGAAATGAAGTAGGTTGATAAAATTTTACTCAAATGTGTATTATGTCTGTAGGACTTTTGGTATTGAAAATGGGCCATGTAGGTCTACGTTTTGATATAGCCCCCCATAGAACATATATTGTCTGAGCAGGTCCACGTTTTATAACACCCATGGTACCGCCCTCTATTCGATATTTTGATGATTTTAGCTACATTATAAACAGATTTTTTTTTTCAAGTTTCGAATTTGAATATTGTAATAACAAAAATTGCCTATGCAAGTCCACGTCGTCGTATAGACCCTAATATACGGCTACATTCGGTATTCTTAAGATTTTACCACAATTTTTAAAGGATTTTATTTTTTTGAAAATTGCCAAATTTGTACCAAATGGTGGGGGTATTCAAAGTTCGGCCCGGCCGAACTTACAGCTGTTTTATTTGTTATTATTCAAAATTTTGACCCGTTGTGGGGGAGGTACCAGAAGTAGTGGTTCGTTATATCGGTTTTTTATACCAGATATTGTGTTAGTGAAAATATTAAGATGTGCGAAATTTGAAGATCATCGGATTCATATTTTACATATTATCGCAGTTACCATTAATCCAAATGTTGACCTTTTCTGGAGGAGATACCAGAACCTGTATTCGATAAAAAAAATATTCGGAATTGTAAAATTTGAAGAAAATAGGGTATTTTTTCGTGCTTCATAAGAGATAAGTGTTCAAAATTTTGCTCGTTGTGGGGGGGGGGGGGGGAGATACCAGAAGGAATGGTTCGACCTATCCCATTTACATACCACATATCTAGTGCTGCTAGCAATATTGGGAGGTGCGAAAGACAATTGGACCCTTATTTCACATTTTATAGGCCTTGACATTATTAAAATCTTTGAACCTTCGTGAAAGAGGTACTAGAAGGAGTCGGTCTATACTGTCCATTTTCGCACCTAACCTGGCACAGATACAAGTATTAGGATTTGCAAAGTTTTAAAAAAAAATCGGTTGATCTTCTTCTGTGAGGTAAATCATTTTCTGTCAAAATTTTAACCTTTTGTGGGGGAGGTACGAGAAGGAGTGGACCGTTTTTGCCAATCTCCGAACTCGATCTAAGGTTGATAATAATATTACGATGTACCAAGTTTGGGCCAAATCGGAATTTTTCTTCGAGAGTTGCTCTGAGCACCAGCCAGACAGATAGAGAGACGGCCGGACGGTCATCGCTAGATAGACTTCTAATGTCCTGAAACGGATTTGATCCAAAGAGACCTGGGGCCTAAAACCGTTATTTCGATGAGGCACGTTTTGGCCGCATCATATGATATATATCCTCTCTAGCCTCAATCGCCTTCTCTTTTTACGTGAAGCCCAATATACAGGGTGAGATAAAAAACTGCAACAGAGTCAAGCATTTTTTTTAAATTTTAATTGAATGAAACCAAAAAATGTCGGAAATAGCGTCAAATTTTAGAATAAGTTTAGATTTGTTTGAATTGGTTACCCTTTGCACGAATTATGGCCCTCAAACGACCAATAAAACAGTCACACGCTGCCCGAATGTTGCTCTGTGGTATTTTGGCCCATCCCTGACGAAGCGCTTGCTTGATGTGATCGACACTTTGGTATTTTTTAGTGTCAATCTTGCTTTCCAAAATACTCCAGTCACAATAGTCCAATGAATTGGTATCCGGAGATTTTGGTGGCCATTGTGCACTGGAAATGAAGCGAGGAATCTCATTTTGTAACTAGTCTTGGGTGGCGCGTGTTGGGTCCTGTTGGTATGTCCAAGGTCTGTGGCCAAAATGTTTACGTGTCCAAGGCTTTAATACACCCTCCATAATATTTTCGCAATAATATTCGGCATTTATACTGATGCCACGGTCGATTAATACGAGCGGAGAGCGACTATTGGC
Source organism: Musca domestica (assembly GCF_030504385.1). Taxonomy (NCBI): domain Eukaryota; kingdom Metazoa; phylum Arthropoda; class Insecta; order Diptera; family Muscidae; genus Musca; species Musca domestica. The sequence goes on along the minus strand of NW_026712336.1, from coordinate 6,246,109 downwards.
TGTTATGGAGGCCCACACCATCACCATGGCCGGCGCTTTAGTTCTGGTGGCCACTTGAATGTGCACATTTTCGTCTGACCTCTTTCGCAAGTAAACACGATCATTTTGTTTGTTTACAAACTGCTAGACAACAAATGTTTTCTCTTAGGAGACGGAGAAAACCAAATTCGGCAGTTCACCACTTTCGGCCAAGCAAATCAACTCTTTAGCTCTTGTGAGTCTATTTTCTTTCTATTGCGGTGAAAGTTTTTGCACTTTTTGGAATTTCAATAGCTTTACCCCGAGCTCATTTTTTAATATTTACCGAATGGAATATTGTGATATGTTCAGCTCAAGAGCCATTTTTCGGCCACTGCGACGCGGATTTCAATCAAGTCGCTTCTTTACTTTTCGAACCATTTCTGCTGATGTTGCTGTTTTCTTCCGTACACTTCCATGACGTCGGGCTACGCTACCAGTATCACGGTAACGAGCGATGAGACAGGACACAAATGATTTATTCACATTTAAATGCTGGAGTGCTCTAACCACAACCACTTGTGGTTTTCCAGCCAAATATAAAGAAATCACACTGTCACGCTAGAATTCTATCAGGAATAACATTTTTTTTCTGGAAAATTCTCACCAAAATGCTTTTGTACTTGTATAGTGAGTTGTCACTGGAATAATTTTAACAGCTGTCGGACGAGTGGCTTAGAAATGATAGCAGTCTGAAGTTGGTTGCAGTTTTTTCATCTCACCCTGTATTACAGGTCATTTGTAGTCGATCAATCGATCCTCTTTACGACTTAGTCCAAACTCAGTAAGTATTCATTTGGTGCATTGATTCAGTTTGATAATGTCAGGTATCATCACACTCCATCTTCTGTCTCCCACAAATGGTCAAATTTGGACTAATATATAAAGTCTCACGCACTTTGACTCGATACAAAAATGGACAATGTAAATTTTTGAATGATCAAGTAATTATATGCCAGAGACAGTGAGCCCCGCTGTCTCCGGAATTTCCAACTAATAGGGTAAAAAATTAGAATAATCATAAATCTTGTACAGTTTGAAATAAAATCTCGAGTTCCTTAAAACTTAAGTATGGTATGAAAATTAACAAAATCGAATCATCTCTTCTGGAACCTCTACGACTTGGGTGGAAAATATTTAACAATCACAACTTTCATAAAATGGGTCATCGTTTTTTTTTTAAATTTTTTTTACGACAGAAAGGTTTTAAAAATATAAATTTTGGACTCCTCTTAATTTAAACATGGGGTCAAAGGCTGTAAGCATATAGCTTTCCGTTAAACCAAATAATTGTGTTCTTACTTCTTATTTTTCTTTTAGTGGAACACAAGGTTTTATAATCACTATCTCTCTACGTCCCATTGCCTGTTTTTCTCACCATCTTTGTTGTAATTAGTCATGTGTTGTATGTATGTGTGTAAATGCTCTTTTTATCCAACTCTTACTTTCAACCACTACCTTGAAACTATTGAACTCATACTCTCAAAAGACGGCATCGACATCCTTTAAAAGGTCAATCTAAAATAGCTGATAAAAATTCCACAACCACTTAAAGTTGCGCTGGAAAGGGGCCATTAATTGTTTACCGAAAGATTTTCCGATAACAATGGAGCGTTTTATCTGATTATCGTCAAGTTTTTTGCATTAAGTAATATTAATAATGGTTATCAAGTTTCTCAAGTACACACCATCTTCCAATCCATCCATTCATTTTCAGTTACCTCTCATCCAGAGATACAACATGTATTGAGTTGCGAAGTCTCTCCCTCTCCTCCCATCCCTTAATAAGAATATTGGCGTTAATGATGGCAAACATTATTAACACAATGATAATGAAGTGATATTCAATACATGCTCATAATTATAATTATTAGAAGCTTTGTTATTATTGTTGTTGGAAATTATGTAATGAAGTCACAGGGGAGATGATGGAACTTCTCCCTCTCCTCTCTTATACTTCATTTTTGCTGTAATGGCCTACTTTCTGTGCGACAGTATCTTCTTCAACTTTAGCATTTGCCCATTTAAAAGTTCAATTAACCGGAACATTTCTAAGGCACGTGCTTTCGATTGTGAAGGTGAAGCTGATGGGTTTCCTCGTAAATGGTGTGAAAGAGCGGACAAGAGATTGGATATTAAATATTTAATATTTACAGCTGGGAATTTTTCTATTGAATTGAATAATAATTTCTCTCGTTCTTGTCGGAATAAGGGACATCCATCAATGTGAAGCGAGGGTCTCAGTTGCTCAGTTGGTATTCTTGGAAAATGGAAATTATATATGGATGTACTTTAGGGGAAAATTGCTACTAACCATATTTGTAGTTAAGTTTAATTAATGAATTCGAGGGATAGTGAGCGAGGGCAAAAGAAGGGAGATCCAATAATTTCTTGTTCCATTACGTAATTGCTTACATGTGAAATTGATTTAAGATTAAGTATTTGGAGTTACATATGTATCTGTCATATAACTGTAGACTTAAGATCTTAGAATGGACATGACGTAATTTGGGTGGGACCTTCAAAAAGAAGTTATTTTTCTATATAAATCTTTTCATACTTTGTCACGAATATTTCAAGGAATTTTTTAGCAAACTTTTAGGCCTTCCCCATACTTACAGGGTGAGATAAAAAAACTGCAACAAAGTCAAAAGCCGTAGATTCTATATATTTTTTTTTCAAATTTTATTGAATGAAAGAAAAAAATGTCGGAAATAGCATCAAATTTTAGAATAATTTTAGATTTGTTCGAATTGGTCACATTTGGCACGAATTATGGCCTGCCTATAATCGGTGTTCACCGGAATGGTTTCAAGTTTCGAATTTGAATATTACAATGGCCTATGTTGTCATAGGCCTATGCAGGTTCATGTCTTCATATAGAACCATGTATGTACAGGGTGAAATAAAAAACTGCAACAAAGTCTAACGCCACACGCTGCCCGAATGTTGCTCTGCGGTATTTTGGCCCATTCCCGGCGAAACGCTTGCTTGAGGTGATCGACACTTTTGTATTTTTTTAGTGCCAACCTTGCTTTCCAAAATATTCTAGACACAATAGACCAACGGATTGGTATTTGGAGAATTCGGTCGCCATTGTGCGCTGGAAATGAAGCGAGGAACCTTATTTTGAAACCATTCTTGGGTGGCGCGTGCTGAGTGCGATGGTGCTGAGTCCTGTTGGAATGAGTCCGTAGCAAAATAATGAGTCCGTAACAAAAGAAGTTTATATTGGGAATTTATTTCAAGTAGATCTTACCAATTACGAACCTTATTTGAATGCATATCAAGGCTTTAGACCACTCACAACTTGGGAACTACATCCAACTCTGAAAAAATTTTCAACAAATTTGACGGAGCCTTTTTACCTCTTGTAACAAATAACATTGATGTAATGTAAGAATTATATTAAAAATATTTAGTGGATCAATAGATATGCCGGACCGAGTTTTACCAAATTCGGTTGAATATGAAAAAATCTATCCAATTTGGGCTGATACTACATATATGGTGGACAATAACCATAAAGTCGAATGGAGAAGTATATCGAAAGTATATAAAAATCTGAACCGATCTCGATAAAATTTGCCAGAGGTAATTTGTAGCTGTACCAGATGTTCGGTATCAAATATCATTGTTGTGGAGTGCATATTACGCATGTGAGGACTTTAACACCAAATCGGATGAAACATATATATGGAAGCTAAGCTATATCTGAATCGATTTTCACTAATATTTCAAGTATTTGGTTCTGGGATGAATTACGTCGAAAGTGTCAACATTCAGTCCATTTGGGCTGATATTGGTCATTTGGTGCACAATAAACCTGAAATCGGATAAAGATGTACATGTGAGCTATATCCAAATCTGAACCGATCCTGACAAAATTTTAGGTACTTATTTCTGATCTCTATCTGATATCTGGTACCAATAATCATTGTTTTGGAGCGCATATTACGCATGTGAGGGACTTAAAATCCCAAATCGGATGAAACATATATATGGGAGTTATGGCTATATCTGAAGCGATTTTCACCAAATTGAAAGGTGCTTCGGCACTGAATTCGGTCGAATGTGCTAAATATTCAGGTTACTTGGACTGATATGGCCATTTGGTGCAGAATTAAGCCGACATCGATTGAAGATATACATGGGAGCTATATCTAAATTACGTCCTTGGGCCAATCAAATATTTTTTAAAAAATGTCATCTCAATCCATGGGTGTATCTCGCTTCCTTTTCCATGTTACAAACGAATGCACAAATACATAATACCCTTACCACTATGTGGTGTAGGGCATAAACACATTTTAGGGTCAAAGTCGTATTATGTGTGAATTTATGAAAAATACTCCTAAAAAGCATCATTTTTGAAGTTTGAATTCAAAGACAAAACTATTCTTCATAAAAATTCATTTTAATATAAATCGAAAAATATTCACATCACTGTTGTCACAAAAGTCCCGAAAATATTTTTCCAATTTTTTGATCAATTTTTCCTCGGAGTTTTTTTCGAGTTGCAGCCTGAAAGTATCGTAAAATTTCGTTTTAGGCAGAAAGTGTAAAAAGAAAAAAATATTCTACACAAAATGTCAGTATTAATCTTAGAATATATTATAAAATAACTAGGTTTAATATTTTTTAAGAAATTTATTATCGACTTTGCAAAAAAAAACCAGTAAGGAAAGCTCAAAAGTCGGGCGGGGCCGACTATATGATACCCTACACCACTATGCATATTTAGTAGAGCTCTCGTAAAAAGGTTTATACAGGGCATTTCAGAGCTCTATGAGATATTTGGTACAAAATCAAAATCTATCTAATTCTATCGTGCATTTTACGAACTTTAGCTATCTCTGAACCGGGTTTCTCCATATTTTACGTATTATCTTCTAGACTGGTGATTTGGGCTGATATTGACCATTTAGTGCACATTTAACCCGAAATCGGATGAAGATATATATGAGAGCTATATCCAAATCTGAACCGATTTCGATAAAATACCTGGTACCAAATATCACGGTTGTGGAGTGAATATTACGAATGTATGGGACTAAAACTCTAAATCGGATGAAACATATATATGGTTGCTATATCTATATCTGAACCGATTTTCACTAAATTTGATATACTTGCTTCTAGGCTGAATTTGGTCCGATGTACTAAAATTCAGTCCATTTGGACTTATATCGGCCATTTGGTGCACAATTAACCCGAAATCGGATGAAGATATATATGGGAGCTATATCCAAATCTGAACCGATTTCGATAAAATTACAAACAGCTATTTCTGGGCTGTATCTTTTATCTGGTACCAAATATCATTCTTGTGGAGTGCATATTACGAATGTGAGAGGCTTAAACACCAAATCGGATGAAAGATATATATGGGAGCTATAGCTATATCTGAACCGATTTTCTCCAAATTTGATATACTTGCTTCTAGGCCGAACTCGGTTGGGTGTGCCAAAATTCAGGTAATTTGGACTGATAGTGGACATTTGGTGCATATTTAACCGGAAATCGGATGAATATATATATGGGAGCTATAGCTGTTTCTGAACCGATTTTCTCCAAATTTGTTGTATTTGCTTTAAGGCTAATCTCGGTCACATGTGCCAAAATTCGGGCCATTTGGGCTGATATTGGCCATTTGGTGGTCAATTAACCCGAAATCGGATGAAGATATATATGGGAGCTATATCCAAATCTGAACCGATTTCGATAAAATTTAAAACAGCTATTTCTGTGCTCCATCTAATACCTGGTACCAAATATCACGGTTGTGGAGTGCATAGTAGGAATGTGAGGGACTTAAAGATCAAATCGGATGAAAGATATATATGGGAGCTATAGCTATATCTGAACCGATTTTCTCCAAATTTGATGTACTTGCTTCTAGGCCGAACTCGGTTGGGTGTGCCAAAATTCAGGTAATTTGGACTGATAGTGGATATTTGGTGCACATTTCAACCGAAATCGGATGAAGATATATATGGGAGCTATATCTAAATTTGATCCGATTCTCACCAATTTCAATAGGGTTCGTCCTTGGGCCAAAAAAATATTGTTTGGAAAATTTCATCTCAATCGGATAATAAATGCGACCTGCATTTTGTTCACAAGAATACATGGACAGACGGACGGACGGACAGACGGACTGACATGCATAAATCGACTCAGAAAGTGATTCTATGAAGGTTCTCAAAAGTAACTATGGGTCTATCTCGTTTCCTTCTCCATGTTACAAACAAATGCACAAAGACATAATACCCTTACCACTACGTGGTGTAGGGTATAAAAACAAAACAAATAATTTCGAAAGTGTTTCCCAATTTTTATCTTGGCCATTCTTTGAGTTAACGCCTAAAAGTAACATAAAATTTGGTTTTAGGCAGAAAGTATTAAGAAAGAAGAAATATTCTACACAACGTTTCACTATACATTTCAGAACAAACCATATCTCTTGGTAAAAAAGTTGTTAAGAAAATTATTATCAATTTGGTAAAAAAATAATATTTCCGAATTTATCTCGACTTCTCCTTGAGTTAAGGCCTGAAAGTAACATCAAATGTCGATTTAGGCAGAAAGTGTTAAAAGAAGAAATATTCTACACAAAATTTCACTGGTTATATTAGAGTAAATTATATATCTAGGTTTAATAGTTTTAAAAAAAATATATATTCAAAATTAAAATATTACAGTTAAAATGATATCTTCTCTTTTTTACTGTAAAATAAACATTTATCCAATCCGAGTCAAAATTTTCTTTTATACTTCATTTTTTTGAGAAAGTGTCAAAGTAGGAATTTTTCTAAATCAAATTTTATTGTGAGTCTCTGAACAATACATTTTATATTTTCCACAAATTTTATCACTTTTTCCGAATTCGCATCAAATTTTTTATATAATTTCAGTGTTCATTAGCCAGTCTGGGTTGAGGAAAATTCTAAGTATATTTGACAGTACCCGGCTTGTAGATAAAAACATAAAAAATCGGGTTCTTAGGCCAAAAATATTCAAGTCATTTATATGACCTTGACCACATGCAAAGGGACCTAAATATTTTGAAATATTTCTCACAAAATGAAATGAATAAAAGTCAATAGAGAGCTTTAGATTTCTTCAAGTATGTTTTGAAATGGACATTTCAGGTCCACCTTTGGTTGTAGTTCCTGTTTAAGGGAACAGAAACAAAATAGCTACCCGGTCGTAATGGAAGGCTCTTTTGTGAAACCCTTATTAAATAAGTTTTTTTTGTTTTAATTTTACATTCTTGCCAAAAACCATACCCTCAAAACTTTGGAAACTCTCGCCGAACTCTCTCCCCTTCCAAAACCAACAATATTTTAGAAACTCTTTAAAAAAACTGCCAACTTTCCAAAGCAATACCAATTTTTAGAAAATATTTCTTTTTCGTTTCATTTTGACCTTTTGACCATATGTTATGTTATGGTTTGTTTGTTTGCATTGTGGTTAATTTTACATTTTATATTTCAAACAAAATATGGAAAAAGGGCTAACCACAGGCAGCTCCCCTTTTTTCCCAAAAAATAAGACTAGCACACATACACACACTTAAAATAATATCAAAGAAAAACAAAATTAAAGGTTTTGTTGGAAGAACCAAACCTTTATTCATTCATCAGCAAAAATTGTAATCAGTTTAGTAGTGGTGTTGCTGGTTTCAGAGAATACAATAACCACAACAGCAGCAACAATGACAACAAAGTTTCACTCCCATTCAATGGATGACACAATGACAACATTTCAATAAATTAGAAAAAAAGGCACGAAAATATCGAAGGAAAATTTGTCTAAAAAAATGGGCACAGAGGTAATAGGATTGCGGTCAAGGAGCGGAAATATTAAATTGGGATTTTAAAAGAGACCCTCTTCGATGGAATTAATGAAAATTGAAGTATTTAAAATTTAGTTAATTATTTTTTTATACTTTAAAGATAATTTGAGTTGATTGAAATGGAGTATAGAACTATGACCTAATCAGAGTCCATTTCTGAGAGATTTTTAAAATGTAATTTTCATATTTTAGTTTAGTGCAAAAGAAAATTTTTTTCACATAAGATCAACAATTTTTTAATTTTTTTCAAAATTGGTTTTTCGATGTCGCTCGATTATGAGAGAGAATGTGTGAAAAATTCCTATGAATGATTGGTTAAAATTATTATTAATTTAAACATTGAATATGGGAAATTAGCTGCCATACGAGATGATAATAGTGCGAGCTTCAAGTGGCAATACCGAATATAGGGAGATATTTAAGATAACGTAAACCTGTGTAAGCTGACCTTCAAAAAAACTCGCTCGAATTTGAAAAAAGAGTGAAACTCACTTGAATTCAGGCGGATGCCCTCCTGCTCCTCTCTTCCATCTCCACTATTCCCTCTTCTACATAACACAACAACATCGAAATTACAGCAAACATCTTCCCCTCAATTTCACTCTCAGAGCAAACTCTTGTTCTTTTTTCAGCGAATCTGCTCCCACTCTAATTTTTCAAACAGAAGTGAATGGGAGCGCTGCCTCACAAACGAAAAAAAGTGACGAATAGATTTTGTAAAAAACTCCCACTCTTTGAGCAATCCTGCATGTTTCGATCCCGAGTAAAAACGACGTTTTCGTATAGACTTCATATAACACTACCACCCAATATATGGTATTTAAAAAATTTCACCGATTTTTTTTTTAATGCTGCAAGTTTCTCTTAATTGTTGTAGTGTATTCAAAATTCGGCTCGGTTGATTTTTACTTAATAATTTTCCTCAATAGATGACTAATTCCACACATCACTAAATTGTAACCTCTAATTGTGTTAATTTCAGATTGCTTTTCCTACGAAGCTGCTGACAAATGCGATTCTATAAATGGAACTTTTTATCTGAGGGAGTGTTACAATGCCACCTATGCTGAGGAGCATAATATTACCGAATTGGCATTGCATGCTTTGAAAAAGCCACCAGCGGAGGAGTATTTTACGTAAGTTGCAATAAAAAGTTGAAACAAGTAATATTAAAAATTATTGCTTATTATTTCTCCCCCATTTAAACATAGGAACTATGTTCTCGGCTTGTCATCGGGCATCGAAGAAACGGGAGCCATCAAAATTTCACTGGCCGCTTGTTTATTTTGTGCCTGGACCATTGTGTTCCTGTGCCTCTGCAAAGGTGTACAATCATCGGGTAAGGTGGTTTATTTTACCGCCCTCTTCCCGTATGTGGTCTTGGTTATATTGTTTTTCCGTGGTGTCACATTGCCGGGTGCCGGAACGGGTATATTATTTTATCTAACACCGGATTTCAATCAGTTGGCTAATGCTCAGGTGAGATGGAAAAATAATGAAATGTTTACTAATTTTGTGAAATTTAAAAATATATTTTTACAGGTTTGGGGCGATGCTGCAGTACAAATCTTCTTTGCCTTAAGTCCAGCTTGGGGTGGCCTAATTACATTGTCGTCGTATAATAAATTTTCAAATAATTGTTACAAGTAAGTGTGTTTAATATTCATAGAAATCGATTGCGGAATCTATATCTAAAAAATTTTAAGATTAATATTAAGAGCAGGATAGATGTACCAAAGCGCATTTTGAAATTCAACCATTAAGATTACGAAAATATCTAAAACGGTAATAAACTTCTAAAATGGTACCATTTGGTATTATGTGAATAGATAGAGCTAGGTAAGTTGGTACGAGAATTAAAGTTGGAAAATAAGTTTGATACATGAAGGTGGTTTTAGAAATGTGTTCTAAGCGCGCGAACTGCACTGAATGGTACTATATTTAGAACATTTTGGTGTAGGTTAAACGGATGAAGCTGGAATTTTGAAAATTTGTATTTGGGTCCCTCTTGATGGTATATTTGTGATAAAGAGGTGGCTGTGGAAATGTGTACTACAAGTACACGAAAAGTCCTAAAGAGTACAATATTTGGTATAATATGGTGTTGGGTGAAGAGATAGTGCTTAAAATCTGAAATTTGGTATTAGGGTCGATGTTCAAGTGTAGCTTTGTTATGGAGAAGGTTTCGAAAATGTGTACTATAAATGTGCGAAAAGTACTGAATGGTACTATATTTGGAAGGAATAGAGCTAATATCTTGAAAATCGATATTTCGTATATTTGTACGAAATGTACTAAATTGTACTAAATTTGGTTTTGGGTATATGGCTGATATCCTGATAATTGATATTTCGATTGCTGATGGTATCTGTATTTTAGATTTGGCGGTTTTTTGGAAATGCGTCCTATATTTGCACGAAAAGTACTAAACGGTACTATATTTGGTATTGGGTGAAAGAATAGAGCTGATATCCTGAAATTTAATATTTCAACTCCTAATGATATCTGTATTTGAGATTTGGCGGTAGATTGGAAATGTGTCCTATATTTTTACGAAAAGTACTAAATGGTACTAAATTCGGTATTGGGTGAGGGGATAGGGCTGGAATTCTAAAAATTGATTACATATCACTGTTAGTGTCTATGGTTAATTTATGGAGGTGGTCTTGGAAACACGTCCTATATTTGTAAGAAAGGTACTAAATAGTAAAAAATTTGGTAAAGGGTTAAGGGATAGGGCTGCAATCCTCAAATTTGATATTGTGGTCTCTATTGGTATCTCGAATTGAGATATGGAGGTGATTTTGGAAATGTGTACTATAATTGTACGAAAAGTGATAAATGGTACTACATTTGGTATTGGCGGAAGAGCTAGAGCTGAAATTTGATATTGAGCTTGTATTGGTGATTGGTTTCTAGGCTTTACATATAAAGACGTTGAAATAGTTTTGGATTGAAAAATTGGATGTGGATAAATTGTGCAATTGTTCTACAAATAAAATTCGAAATGAAAGATTCTGAAGATGTTTTGGTGTAAAAGGTTACAATTTCCCTAATATTCTTTTCGAAAAGTGAAAAACTTGAATATTATATAAAACCGATTTTGACCAAAATTTGGAGTACTTGCTTCTAGGCTGAATTCCGTCGGAAGTGCCAAAATTCACTCCATTTGGGATATGGGAGCAATAAAGATATATATTGGAGCTATATCCAAACCTGAACCGATCTTGAGCTGTATCTGAGCTGTATTTGATACCAAAGAGCAATTACGCATGTGAGGGACTTAAAGCCCTAAATCGGATGAAACGTATATGTATATGGGAGCTATAGCAGTATCTGAACCAAATTTGGAGCACTTGCTTCTAGACTGAATTTGGTCTGATGTGCCAAAATTCAGGTCAATTAGACTGACATTGGCCATTTGGTGCAAAATTAACCCAAAATCGGTTAAAAATATATATGGAAGCTATATCCAAATCTGTATCGATCTTGAAAAATTTAGCAGACGTATTTCTTTGCTGTATCTGTTATCTCGTAAAAAATATCGTTCTTGCGGAGCTATAGCTATATCTGAACCGATTTTCATTTCCAAATTTGATATATTTGATTCTAAACTGAATTTGGTCGGTTGTGCTAAAATTCAGGTCTCTGGACTGATATTGACCATTTGGTGCGCAATTAACCCGAAATCGGTTGAAGAGCTATATCTAAATTTGAACCGATTCTCACCAATTTCAGTAGGGTCAGTTCTTGGGCTAAACAAATATTGTTTGGAATATTTCATCTTAATCGGATAATAAATGCGACATGTATTTTGTTCACAAAAATACATGGACCGTCGGACAGACGGACTGATATGCATAAATCTACTCAGAAAGTGATTCTATGAAGATCCTCAAAAGTAACTATGGGTCTACCTCGCTTCCATCTCCATGTTACAAATAAATGCACAAAGACATAATACCCTTACCACTATGTGGTGTAGGGTATAAAAAGGCCTAGCACGAACTGTCGGAACGAATCTAAAATTTAAAGGTGGCAGCAGATAGATTCTTAGATCGGATATTTTTTGACGAATCTGGAGACAAAACTTTTAATGTTAAAATAAAGAATTTGCACCATTTAATATTACTTGGTTCGCCACATTCGAAAGATTAAAAAATCGATTTCGAAAAGTCTACTTTGATTTTGAAAGGGTATACCGGAGATCTTTTTCCACTTAGCTGGATATATATATCCTAGAATTTTAATAAGAATAATCCTTAAAAAAATGTCTCCCATAACATTACTCTTTCAGGGATTCCCTAATTGTGGCCTTTTGTAATATAGCCACCTCGTTCTTTGCTGGCTTAGTTATATTTTCAATTATTGGATTTTTGGCCCACGAATTAGATGTGGAAGTGGAGAAAGTTGTGGATCAAGGTGCCGGCTTGGCCTTCATAGTCTATCCGGAGGTGGTTACACGTCTACCCATTTCGCCCGTGTGGTCTGTGCTATTTTTTGTCATGCTATTAACCCTGGGCTTGGACTCACAGGTAAGTTTCACAATCAACCCTTAATTTAACTTTCCATTTTATATTAATTTCTTATCCCTCTCTCTCCCTCTCCTTAGTTCGCTCTGATGGAAACTGTTACAACTGCCATTTTGGATAAATTTCCAAATTTAAGACAATACAAAACATGGGTTGTACTATTTGTTGGGATATTCGGTTATGTTGGCGGTCTCGGCTTTACCACAAATGTAAGTTGGAGATTGGAGTCTAAAAAGGGTTTATTTTAATATTTTCTCTTTTTCTCATTTTTTATAGAGCGGTATGTATTGGCTGCAGCTGATGGACAAATATGCCGCCAATTGGTCTGTCCTATTGATAGCCATCTCAGAATGTGTTCTCATTGCCTGGATTTATGGTTCACAGAATTTCTTAAATGATATCCAGGGTATGATTGGTAAACGCTCGAAAATGTGGAACTACTTTTGGTCGGGTATGTGGCGTTTTATAACACCGGCAACATTATTGGTAAGTTGAAGCTTAGAAATTCAATGTTGAAGTCATTTGTTTCTTTTTCTCAAAAAATTGAATTCTCAAGGCAAGGGCTCCAATATACTGATGAGATTTTTTCTCAAAACCAACAACACCCGGCTTATCCTCCATTCCTGTTTTTTTCTCTTCCAGTTCATTTTATTCTTCAATTGGGTTGAATACAAACCAGCCTCCTATGGCCAGTATGTCTATCCGCTGTGGGCCGATGCAGTTGGTTGGGTAATTGGTTTGCTGCCAGTATTGGTTATCTTTTTGGTGGCCTTTAAACAAATCTACAATGGTCCCGAACATTTGGGTGTCAAAGATCGCATTGCGTTTTTGTTGAAACCCACAGAAGAATGGGGTCCGGCGGGAAGACCCTGTCTCTATCCAGATCGTTATCAAAATGAAAATACGGCCAGTCTAATGGAGGGAGCTATAGCGGAGGTGTTGCCCTTCGAAGATAATGGCACCACTTTTGGGGCTGGCAGTAATCGAGGAGCTGGCGGTGATGGTGGTAGCATTGGTATTGGCAGTCAAAAGGAAGCAATGCAGCTCTGAGAGCGAGCTATGGCATCGACTTCGACATTTGCCCCCAAGCAAATGACTGATGATACCGGTGCTATTACCATGACCACAGCAACTTCGAATGTCAATGGCAGAAATGAGCGCAAGGAGGCAAATGGAAATGTAAGTTAGACATTTTAAAATAAAGATTTCTGATTAATTAGTTTTTTTTTTTTTCAGAAAATGGATCCCGGTCCCATGGTGGCCATAAAAACGGCCCCGGCCAACACATGTCAACCGGGACCCAGCATATTGAAATCAAAAGGGGGCAAACCCTCAGATAGTGTAGGCAGTGTGGGTGGAAAACCTCCACCTGAAATAAGTCCCAGTAAACAGCCTTTGATCCAGGCCGAACTGCGGGCCAACGATAGTGTGGTGTCTTTCCTCAACGAAAAGACCACTCCACTGGCCACCGAAACCATTAGCGATAAAATAACCAAAGTAACTGCCACAATAGTATTGCCCACAACGGCGGCAACATCGATAACAACACAATCGAAAATCTTAATACCAACAACAACAACGAGCACTGCAGCCAAACTGGTGGTGGCCGGTACAGCTGACAGTGGTCGCGAGCTTAAGACCTTAACCACTTTTGCCACAACAACTGCCAAGCCAACGATCAGCGATATCGTGAATACCAAGGCATCCACTGGAGGTGGTGTTGGTGGCAGTGGTACAACAACAACGATGGTCACCCAGGTGATCAATGGTGGTGTGGTGGCAACCCCGACCACCTCCTTTGCTGTGACCATGGTGCCAATGGTAACAACTACAACCACAAAGCCGGTGGCCAGCGCAGGCATTGCCACAACCAGCGTTACTGCAAGCGCAGCAAAACCAATAACTGCCACCGCTTCGACGATAACAAAACCGACGGTGGTAAAAACTGACCCCGGTGGCGGCAGTAAAATTCAAACGCAGGTTGTATCTACAACCGATTTAAGCCTTACAACGACAACCAAATCAGCGGCTGTGGCTAATTGTGTAACCAAACCTCTGCAGGCGACCGCTGTCGGAGGCAAAACCAGTGATTCAACCAACAAAAGTGCTGCCATTAAAACTACGAAAACTTCCACCACCAGCGTTGTCACTACGCCAACTACAATACCAGCTACATTAGCTACAACCCCGATGGCGGTGAGTAATAATAAATTACCGTTAAGTGCTACAACGCCACCAAAAGGCCAGGATGCCCCATCAACGGCGGCGGCCACATCTTTAAAATCAACAATGGTGGTGTCCAGTAGTTCAGGTCGGCCCACAACTTTGGTTGACTCTACGAAAACACAGGTTCCCCTGACATCTTCACCTGCTGGAAAAAGCATGACTCCCACATCTTTGGGTAAGACGCCAACTGGAAAAGCTTCCTCAACAAATGTGGAGAGTGGCAAATCTTCAACACCGGCAGCTGCAGCAACGCCATCTACAAAAGTGACTTCCACATTAGCAAGTACAACAACCTCTGCATCAATCACTAGCCAAGCTAAGACATCGGCTGCCCCCACAACAGTGGCACCTACAAAGCCAACTTCATCAGTAGCTACAACTACCACAAAACCCCAATCCACAGGTAAGTCGACAACAGCGCCATCTTCCGCCAAACCACAAACAACAGCCACAGCATCTTCCACAACCGCCGCTGCAACACCTGCCACATCCAGTAGCAAGGCCAGCTCATCGGTTACCGTATCTCAGACACAACCAGCAACGCAAAAATCCGCTACCACAGTTTCTGAAAAAATATCAGCCACCAAACCCATAGCCACCACAACTACAACTCCACCACAGAGTTCGGCAAAAGCAACGACTTCTCAATCTACCACAGCCAGCATCACAGCTCCAGCCGGAGCAGCAGCGCCAGCTGTTGTCAAACCAGCACCCACAAAAATTGCCAAAACTTCGGTGGTAACATCCAATGACAAACCCATTTCAACAACAACAATACAGAAACCAACAACATTTTCTACAACCCTAACCAAAGCTACAACCACAAATGTCACCACCAGCCCGGCTACAAGTGGTGGTACATCTACGACACCTGCCACAACTGCAATCACAAAGACCACTACTTCCACAACATCTGCTCCCAAGACAACAGCAACGACATCTGCAGCAGCAACCACAAAATCTCAAACCACAGCCAAAACGCCAACAACCACAAACAGTGCTGCAACAGCTAAGACAACAACAACAGCAACCACAAGCTCTACTACAACAGCGCCAAAACTATCCAGCAACAGCACAGGATCCACAACATCAGCAAAAACTTCAACATCAACCACCAGCAGCAGTGCAGCAGCGGCCACAAGCAAATCGTCAACTACAAAAAGCGCCACAACCCCCAGTGTTGCCACCTCTGTGGCAAAATCAAGCAAGTAGTTTTAAGTATAAAGTTTTCCGTATATCTACAACCCAAAAAACACCCCCCATAAAAATAGTGTTCTGTAAAAATTATTTAATTCGAATTGAATGGTGTCTACTGCAGTTATCAAAAAATAAGCCATTGTGGATCAGGAGGGTTTCACAGGGGGTTGATGTTATGAGGTTTGCACAAAATTTCTTGACCATTTTTCAAAAAGTTAGAGTTAGAGATGTTTCTATAAAGATCGATTATGACAACACTTTTCTGAAGTACTCGACCGTGTCATATTTCAAATAATATGACATATGCCACATATTCTACAAAAAATGATGAATAAATATTATTTTCGGCGCTCCTAGGCGAATAAAAACAGTTAAATGTTCCATATTTTAGGAAGACCAATTGTATTTATCTGGACTTAAGTTTAAAGTTATACAAATAGAGAAATGTCCAAAGTCCAGCCGAGTTTCACAAAATGGAAACATACGTCCCGAAATTCACTCCATTTAGGCTGATATTAGCCATTATTTACACAATAAACCCGAAATCGGATTAAGGATATATATCGGTGCTATATCCAAATCTTCGTCAATCTCCATAAAATTTGGCAAAGGTATTTCCGAGCTCTATAAGATGTCTGGTACCAAATATCATTATTGTCGAATGCATATTACGAATTTGAGAGGTTTGAATACCAAATCGGATGAAACATACATATGGGAGCTATAGCTATATCTGAAATTTTCACCAAATTTGATGTACTTGCTTCTAGACTGAATTTCGTTGGATGTGCCAAAATCCAGGTCATTTGGACTGATATTGGTAATTTGGTGCACCATTTGACCTGAAATCGGTTGAAGATATATTAGGGAACAATATCGGAATCTGAACCGATCCTGACGAAATTTGGGAAAGGTATTTCTGGGCTACATCTAATACCAAACATCATTGTTGTGGTGTACATATTACGAATGTGGGACTTAAAACCCTAATCGGATGAATCATATTTATGGGAGCTGAAGCTATATCTGAACCGATTTTCACCAAATTTAATGTACTTACTTCTAGACTAAATTTGGTCAGATGTGTCGAAATTCACATCATTTGGGCTGATATTAGATAAAGATATATTCTAATCTGATCTAATCTGGGAGCTTTATTCTAATCTGATCCTATTTCGATTAAATTTGACGGAGTTATTTTTGAGCTTCATAAGTTATCTGTTACCAATTATCATTCTTGAGGACTGTATATTACGCGTAAACATATATATGGGAACTATAAATTTGATGTACATATTTCTAGGCTGAATTCGGTCGGGTGTGCCAAAACCAGGTCATTTAGTCTGATATTGGCCATTTGGTGCACAATTAACCCGAAACCGGTTGAAGATATATGTGGGAGCTATATCTAAATTTGAACCAATTCACACCAGTTGCAATTGGGTTTGTCTTTGGGCCAAACAAATATTGTTTGAAAATTTTCATGTCAATCGGACAATAAATGCCATCTGCATTTTTTCAGAAAAATACATAGACAGACAGACTGACATGCATAAGCCGAGAAGACTCAGAAAGTGATTCCATGGAGATCCTCAAAAGTAACTATGGGTCTATATCGCTTCCTATTCCATCTTACAAACAAATGAACAGAGACATAATACCCTTACCACTATGTGGTATAGAGTATTAAAAATAATGTTGTCGCACAGTGTAACTAAAATATTCAATTCAATGTTTTTATAACCTCCAACATAGTACGTTTGTCATTCCGTTTGTAACAACTCGAAATATACATTTTAGACCTCATAAAGTATATATATATTCTTGATCATCATAAAATTCTATGTCGATTTAGCGATGTCCGTCCGTCTGTGGAAATCACCCTATCTTCCGAACGAAATGAAGTAGGTTAAAAAAAATTTTACTCAAATGTATATTATGTCTGCAGAGCTATTGGTATTAAAAAATGGGCTATGTAGGACCATGTATGGCCCCCATATAATGGTACCTCCCAATTTTCGATATTTTATTCTATGTCTGTGCAGGTCCAAGTCTTATATATTAAGTAGCCCCCATATAACGGTACTTCCCCCATATAACGGTACCTCCCGATATTCGGTATTTTGATGATTTTAGCGAATATATTCACCGGAATTTATTTATTTAGTCATAATGGATACTACAGCCTAAGACAGAAAATTGTCTGTGCAGGTCCACGTCTTCGTAGAGCTCCCATATAACGGTACGCCCCGATATTCGGTATTTTAATGATTTTATGGACATTTTCACCAGAATTGTTTCAAATTTGGCACTTGAAGTTCGTAATGGATACTACAGCCTAAGACAGAAAATTATCTGTGCAGGTCCATGTCTTCGAATTTTGATGATTTTAGCGAATTTATTCACCGGAAATATTTCAAATATGATATTTGAATTTCAAAATGGATACTACAGCATATGACAGAAAGTTGTCCATGCAGGTCCACACCTTCGTATTGCCCCCATATAACGGCACCTCCCGATATTCGGTATTTTGATGATTTTAGCGACATAATTTACCGGAATTATTTCAAATTTTGTATTTGAAGTTCGTAATGGATACTACAGCCTAAGACAGAAAATTATCTGTGCAGGTCCATGTCTTCGAATTTTGATGATTTTAGCGAATTTATTCACCGGAAATATTTCAAATATGATATTTGAATTTCAAAATGGATACTACAGCATATGACAGAAAGTTGTCCATGCAGGTCCACACCTTCGTATTGCCCCCATATAACGGCACCTCCCGATATTCGGTATTTTGATGATTTTAGCGACATAATTTACCGGAATTATTTCAAATTTTGTATTTGAAGTTCGTAATGGATACTACAGCCTATGCCAGAGTTGCCTATGCAGGTCCACGTCGTCGTATAGACGCTAATATATGGCTACCTTCGGTATTTTTAAGATTTTAACAGAATTTTTAACGGATTTTATTTTGGAAAATTGCCAAATTTGTATCAAATGGTGGAGGACATTCAAATTTCGGCCCGGCCGATTTTATAGCTATTTTACTTGCGTAATTTCCAAATAAATTCCAATTTTTCCGAACTTAATGCTTTTTTA
This sequence comes from Musca domestica, assembly GCF_030504385.1. Classification (NCBI taxonomy): domain Eukaryota; kingdom Metazoa; phylum Arthropoda; class Insecta; order Diptera; family Muscidae; genus Musca; species Musca domestica. The sequence continues at coordinate 6,227,164 of NW_026712336.1, read as the reverse complement.
CTTGTTTGGCATTATTTTTGTTGTAAGGAACATTAAATACGGAGACCTTGCTCCTTGAAGCTTAACCTTAAGGATAAAGTAATACTTCATAATCGTTCGCTCATTGATTTTAGTTCCTCGAACTACATGCTACTGGCCTAGTTAATGTGCACTTTTCAATGAATCTTTTGTGAACTGAGGGAAGTGAATGACCTGCATAGTAAATAACTATGTGAACTAAAGGAACTATATGAACGAAAGAGTTGAATATGGTTCCTATCACAGAGTGGTTTTTTGAAATAATTCCTTTGGGAACTGCACTTTTTTAAGTTGGCAATGTTTTTAGGCTTTCAATTCTAAAGTTTTCCATTTTTTTGCTAAATTCCACTAAATTCTATGCAAGCTTAAAATACACCCCTCTGAAACACTCCAGATCCCACAAGGCATTACGTTTTTAACAATAAATTAAAAGCTATTTTTAAGTATAATTAAGATTTAGTTTAAAAAGTCAAATTAACAAATTATTAATACGTTTTATATACAAATACAAATAACCTAATATGCAACTACATATGTTACTCTTAGAATAGAATGCAACTCTGTTGAACTAAAATAATGAATAATGGTCGTGGATAGATGGCGTTGCGGTACTCTAATGTTTCTTGTAGTTTATTATAATAACGATTTTAGAGATGTTTTTTAAAAAATATTTATAAACCCAAAAATTTTGAAGCCATTTTTCAAGAGAAAAAATATAGATTTTTACTCAAATACTAAAAATAAAAGTATTAGGGTAATATTTTTTATAAAAACTGTATTTGGTCTTTGGATGGGCTAGTGCTGTATTTTTTCAAAAATACTGAGAGCTTCCAATGTTTGGAAAGGAAAAAAATTGATTTTTAATAAAGTTATAATAAATTCAAAATGCCAAATTCCAAAATTGTTCCCGAAACTAAACACTTGTGACTTGACTTCCTTTGAAAATGAAGACTACGTTTTTTACTAGCACTTTTTATAAACCAAAATTTTTTGTACCGCCACAGTCAGTAATAGACGGTTTGGAATTGCTTTGTTATCTAGAAAGAAATACTGAAATTCAGAAAAACAACAAACAGCAACAATATACGCGAAGTCAGGGATTGAGAGAATAATGTTAACATTATTTTTGTTATTACATCACATTTTTTTGTTATTAATAAAATAAAATAAAAATTATTAAATTATATTTACAATAGTTAAGAATACAACAAGAAATTACATAGTTAAAATAAATACACAACAAATTAAAAATATAAAAATAACAACAAAACTAGTAAATCAAAAGTACCTAGAAAGTATAAAAAAAGGAAAACAAATGTTTCTTCAAAGAAAATAGAATAAATCAAATTTCTATAACGAAACATAGGATAGACAAACTTCCGAAATAACCTTTAGAGAAAAAATTAAATAAAAATTATATTTAAATTAAGAAAATAATAAAAAAATAACTGTTAAACATTATTTAAGTTAAGAAAATGCAAAAAATTCGGCGAACTCTTTCAATGGCCTATGAAAATTTTCATTTGCCTTGGGGTCCCCCTGGCCGTCAAATCAAATTATAGAAATGCAGTATTAAATAAAAATATAAATTTAAAAATAAACAAAAGTATTGTTTTGTAATACACTCAATGATGCCAAATTATCCCAGATTAATAAATATAAAATAAGAAAATATAAATAAATATAATTAAAATAATTAATAACAAAAGAAATATGAAATATATATATATTTATATGTTTTATATGTGTTGTAGCCATAGTTAGTGCCATAGTTTAACAAAATAATATAATAAAAAAAATAAAACTAGTTACAATTAATAAAAAACATAACCCTATTGTGTAAAAAAATTAAATTAATTTTATCAACTCCTTGTCAAAGGAATTTAAAAAAGAAAATAAAAATAATAATTTTTAACGTATTGTGATATTTTGTTCAATTTTTTAATGACGAATGTATTTGTTTTTTTGTTTGTTACCAAATGTGAAGTTGTATGTATGTATGTTGCATGATTTGTAGAATGTATTGTTGGTTAGTTACTTAAATAAAAAAAGAAATTATAATAATTTATGTGGAAAGTTTGTTAATGAATTCTCGAAAAAATAAATTCTTGAAAGTAGCCAATGCTTTAATAGGTCGAAATATTTTACAATTTAATATGCTGTATTACAAAATTAAGAGGTATTAAAATAAGTTACTAAATTCAAATTTTGGCAAATTCAAAATAGAAATTTCTATCAAAAAATATAATTTAGGAATCCGTTTTCAATTATTCAAGTATGAAGAAAATAATTAATAAAATAATATTTATGGATCCAATTTAAACAATGTAAGGCTACTCCGAAAATTGACCTTCAAGTCCAATTCGTAATTTAGCCTTTATATTAAATTTTAGGTTTTTTTTTGGAATGTACCAGAAGAGCTGCGATGAATTTGTTAATACATCTCGACTTTAACTGGTGGAAAGTTTACACCAATTCTTATATTCCCATCATTTGAGTTTTATGGACATATAAAGTTTGTAGTCAAAATATATCTATGTGAAATAGTGGCATAAACGTTAAAGAAAACCTAAAACTATTAAAGAAAATTCCACAACCATACAGAGCCTGTACCCATGAGCCTTATCATAGGCAAACATTCGTTTACATTGATGAAATAATTCAAAATCAAATTCGATTGTCAATTTGGACTTTTTCATATCAAAGTCGATTTCAGATTTTTATTATGTCTAGCTTTGGCAATAGATAGATTGATTTTAGAAAAGAAAATTCTAGTATAAAAAATTATAATTTTATGAATTGTCGCGTCGAGATAAATTATCTCGAAATAAAATGAAAGCCGATAAAAAATTATAAACACAAAATAGATTAAAAAAAGTTAAGTTAACGATATCCAAACTTTTCAATGACAAAAGTCGGATTATTATTTTTATAACCTACAAAACTATGTGTTGGAGGATTATATGTTTGATTGGGTCAAAAATGATATAATACTTCGAAGTATTGGTCCCCCACATACGAAACTATATATGTATCTTCCTTTATCACCGAGCTGAGTCGATCTAGCTATGCATGTCCGTCCGTCCGTCTGTTCATGTTCATGTTTGTAATCAGTCTACTGGTCGCAATTATGGCCCGATCCTCACGAAATTAAGCACTGAGTTGGGGCTGGCGTCAGAATAGAAGCCAATTGTTTTTAGAGATGATCGCATAATATTTAGGTTGAAATGGATCAAAAACAGACATATTTACTGAATTTCAGTTGCTCAATTAATCCAATCGACGTGGAATTTAGCATGGAGTTAGAGTTGCCGGTCAGAAGCCTACAATTTTGTTTGGATCGGCATCGGACAATATTTACCATATTCCCCTAAACCTAAACCGAGAATATTTTTGGAGATATAACAAATGAAAGAAATTTTCAAATCGCAATATTTTTATTAACCCAAGGTCTGGCGATAAAATGGAATATATCGCTCCACTCCTTCTAGTACCTACCTCGCAAAAGGTCGAATTTAAAAATATATATATTTTCTGCACAGAAAGAAAAACGAAAAATCTGATCTTGCTCCAACTTCGCAAATCCTAATACTTGCATCAGTTCTAGGTCTGGTGTGAAGGCTACGAATAACCGAAACACTTATTAAATTCAAAATAAGCATCCAGTTCTCTTCATTTTCGAATATGCCATTATTTCTACTAACACAAGATCTGCTGTGAAGATCGGATATATCGGTCCTCTCCCACAAGGGCAAATCTCAATATTTCCACCAATACAAGATCTAAGGATGGTAGGGATCGGGCCATTTCTTCTGGTAACTCCCCCATAAAGAGTCAAAATTTTTAATAACCAAAACTTTCATAAAATCCGAAATAAGCATCCGGTTCTCTATAAATTTCACAAATGTTATTATTTTTACCAGCACAAGATGTGCTGTGAAGATCGGATATATTTGTGCACTCCTTGTGGTACTTCCCCCACAAAGGGTTCAAAACTTGGAAAAAAAAAAACACTCAAAGAAAGCTAAATAAGCATCGAATTCTATTCAAATTTCACACATCCAAACATTTTTGCGAACGCAAAATCTGTTGTAAAGATGATATATATCTGCGAACTCCATCTGGTGCTTACCCCACAAGGGGTCAAATTTTTAAATAGTTATAACTCTCATAAGACACGAACTTTTCAAAAAAAATATCAAATATCTCATATAAAGTGAAGGAAGTAGTTGATGTAAAATCCAAATCTGATAATTAATATTAATATTTTTATAACACTTATGTCAGATTTGAAATGGAAAATATTGGCCCACTCCTATAGAACCTCTCCTATGAAGGGATAACAGTTTAAAAAATCATAACGCAAGTCGAAATATATTTAAATAACCGGACATTGGCTGAGGGTATGCAGCTGTCGGCAATACCGACTGATTCCATTTTACTTGTTTTACCAAATTTTTAGTATTTTGAGTTATCAATATGTAATACCCCTACCTGAAATAGATATGAATATGAGTCCACGATTTGGTATTGACCTTGAGTTTATTTTCAGTGTTTTCCAAACGATTTGAAATTAAAATTTAAATACTAAATTGCTAAGTGGCTGCCTTAAATCTTCTTCTTGACGTAACTACCGATGTTGGAATGGATTCATACATCAAGATGATTCTGCAATGTAAATTCTTATGATTTTCATGCATTTTAAGGACTAAGTCAGCAAAGATACGCGGGTTCCTAAAAATCGGCTGCTTTGAGTTCTATTAGTTGAAAGAGTAATGGACAAACCTGAGTTTTATTTCAATTGTCCCTAAATCTCGATTTTTTTATGGTCCGACGTGGTGCTTCACGACGAACCAAAAATGTTTCATTTTGGCGAATTTATAGTCTTGTGAGGTATTGAGAAACTTTATAACGCTTTCGTATTTTGGTATACTCCAAATTATTTCGATTACAAATGGCCTTAAATAAATATTACGAAATGTATTGAGGAACCTACGTTTCAGGATTTCTTTATAAATTACAAATAAAAAATTTAATCACAATGAAATAACTTCAAAATACAAATTAAATTTCAAATACAAATATAATTGAATTTACAAATTATCATTATATAATTCAAATATTTTATATTATAGTTGAGAACATTTAGACAATTCATTTAAGAACTTTCCACAATAAATAATGTTAAAATATAAAACCTGCATTAATTAATGATAGAGAAAAAGGAATAAAACGAGGAAATCATATAAATGTGATGAATGTTGTCTTTATTATTAATGTTTAGTCCTAGATACGTACCTACTATACAAAAAAAAAAAAAAAAAAAACAAAGATATATATTTACACCACTACCAACCGCCACCACAATAACAACTACAGAACATATACCCAGAGAAATATAAACATATATTTATTTATTATAACAAAATAAATAAAAAAAGAATTATACAAAATAAAACGAATAATGTAATGGAATCAAATCAAATATTTATTAACCTACCTAGAAGAGATATTGTGTTGAAACTTGTAACCCATCTGAAAAAAAATTCTTCCTCAAGAAACCTATACTAAAGCAAAAAAATTAAAACAAAAACAAACTTCAATGTAGAACATGCATTTTAGGCCAAATGAAAAAATTAAGAAAAAAATAAAAAATAATTAAATAAATAAATTATACATTTAGGGTGAAACTCATAAAACTACCAAAAACAAACTGTGTACCTTCGATGTTATATGTATGTATGTGTAGTTGATAAATAAAAAAAATGCAAAACTGAATAACCTGTTGACTTAATATAAAGTAACTATAATATAATATTACATGTAATGTTTAATATTTGTTTTAATTTACTGATGAAAATAATTTTGGTTTTTAAGAAATTATGTTTTTTTACCAAAAGAAAATTAATGTGGCTGTTAAGATAGTTAAAAAAAGAGATAATATATATAGTTATAATACGAAATAATTATAATAGATGTAACCATATAAGTAGTACAAAATTTTGTTTTTATTAAAATTGGCAAAGAGAAATAATTTTAAGCATTGGGACATATTTTCAATATCCATTAAATTTTCCATGAATTAATTAATTTCCACAGTAATGGCAACACTATTCATACACGGTAATTCACAAAACTCAAAAGTTGCCATTAGTTAAAGATACGATTTCAAGATTTCAATCTTTATTGCAGAATCTTTAGTTGTCGTCATAGAAGTTGCTGTATGGTATTTGATTTTAAATTTATAAAATTTAAAAATTTTATAATTTGTATTCTTCTAAAAAGAGACCTCCTTTTTTGTAACAAAATTTTAATATTCCATTTTTTGCTTTACAAATTCAAAGTTTGATATATTTTCACTTTTGATAAATAAGTTAAAGGTCATCGTGTTATGGTCATATGTAAAGTAATTTTTTCACATTGTATAAATAAAAATTTTGTAGCAGACTTTCAGGCGCGACTAACAATTTTTAAACTTTATTGGAACACAACACTTTTATTAAATATATACTGACAATGTTATATAATATGTGTTTATATTACACATATACAGGGTCAGATACAAAAAACTGTAAAAAAGTCAAAGGCCATAATTTTTACATTTTATTTTATTGAATGAAGCAAAGAAATGTCGGAAATAGCATCAAATTTCAAAATAAGTTTGGACTTGTTCGAATTGGTCACATTTGGCGCAAATTATGGCCATCAAACATCCAATGAAACCGTCACACGCTGCCCGAATGTTGCTCTGGGGTATTTTGGCCCATTCAATGCGAAGCGCTGCTTAAAATGATCGATACTTTGGTATTTTTAGTGCCAACCTTGCTTTCCAAAATACTCCAGAAATAATAGTCCATAATAATGCGGAGATTTTGGTGGTCATTGTGCGCTGGAAATGAAGCGAGGAGTCTCTTTGTTAGTTTTGAGTGCCAACCTTGCTTCCAACCGATTGGTATACGGTGATTTTGGTGGCCATTGTGCGCTGAAAATGGTGCGACGAATCTCATTTTGTCTCATGGCGCTGAGTCCTGTTGGAATATCCAAGGTCTGCGGCCAAAATATTTGCATGCCCAAGGCTTTAATACACCCTCCAGAATATTTTCGCCATAATATTCGGCATTTATTATTAATGCGAGTAGACAGCGACGATCGGCTGTTATGGCGGCCCACACCATAACCATGGCCAGCGCTTGACTTTTGGTGTCCAGCCGAAGGTGCATATTTTCAGCTGACCTCTTTGGCAAGTCAACACGATCAATTTGTTTGTTTACAAACTGCTGGACAACGAATGTTTTGTCATCGGAGAAAACCACTTCCTTGACGTCGGGTTACGAAGCCAGTATCACGGTAACGAGCGATGGTACGAGACACAAAAAATTTATTCACATTTAAATGCTGGTGTGCTCTAACGATAGGCGCTTGTGGTTTTCCAGTCAATTTTAAAGAAATCACACTATCACGCTTGAATTCCCTCACGAATAACTTTTTTCTGAAAAATTCTCACCAAAATGCTTTTGTACGCTTGTAAAAAAATATAGTGAGGTGTCACTGGAATAATTTTAACAGCTATTGGACGAGTGGCTAAGAAATGACAGCTGTCTGATGTTGGTTCCAGTTTTTTCATCTCGCCCTGTAATCCAGAATTTATTATATTCTGGTTATTGATTTTCCGAGGAGTTTTATGTGACCTGTTGGAGTATATAAAATTCGTATATAAGTATGACACCATTAAAAATACTAATTATAAATCGGGTTACAAATCAATTTTTTGTGAAGGACAAAATTTGGTTTCAATCCTACTATTTCAATAAAGCAAAATAATGGGTTGGTAATCATATTTGCAATGAGTGTTTTCCTGGGTTCGCTGACGACAACCAAAGAATTTTTTTCCTTGTAAGTCTTTTCTTGTAATTGTACTTGTAATTGTTTTTATAAATTTATTATTTTTTGTTTGTGATGGCCGTTCCAATATTATTGTTATTATTATTATTATTATTATTATTATTATTATTATTATTATTATTATTATTATTATTATTATTATTATTATTATTATTATTATTATTAATTTAAAAATATAAAAAAAAATAATTTCATTTAACAAATTCATAAAAGCACGAGCTTGTCTCTAGTTATAATAAAGTAGTTGTTATTTTTTATAGCTATTTTATAATAATATATACCCATACTTTTATATATGACTAAGTGAAACCTATACTACTACAAAACCACTATTCATATCTATCTGTATATGATGATAATAACACTATAGCCAAATATATGGAAACAAATTAACCTATTCACTAATCTCTGTGAAATCTACATAGTATTAACCCACCTTTTATATTTATTAGAAGACGGGACAGTATGCAAAAAATCTAATATTGATTTACATCACTTCCAGGAAATAATAGTTTTAATAATTTATTAAGTTAAAAAACAATATAAACATTGTTGGGCGATTAGGGTAGCGTAATATTTAAAATGTTAATATTATAAATTGTTTTACATTATACGCTGTCTCAAAGTGTATAGGCGGACTAGTAATATTGTACAACTGTCAATGTGGGGTTGGAAAGTTCCATTGTAATATTGTCAAATACCATCGCTTGACGTTTTACCCTTACAATTAATAACTGCTTGGTTCCATTTTAGAAGAGATCTTAATGCTTCAGTTACATTTCAAGGCCCTGAATAGCAAACTATTTAGGTGATTCGCTTTTGGTTAAGGGAAAAATGTGCCTCAAAGCCTATTCGATCATTGATTTACTGATTTAACATAATCATTCAAACTTGAAATTCCTTATTCCAGAACAAGACCGTGAACTAGTTTTTTTCACTTGATTTCACACTTCGAGTAAACTCTTATATTATATCCAAAAGTTTGACTCCCACTCTTATCAAAGAGGAGTACTTGCAATAAAACAAAAGAGTAAACTGATTGTATTTTTCACTCGCTGATAAAATAAGAAAAATTAACTTACTCTTTCACAGTTTCAAATAAGACTAGCAAGATTTCCTGGTCAAACCCAAAAGTGCATCATCGAAGTAACTGTTTAGACTCCAGGTCTCTTTGGACCAAATCCATTCAAATTGTACAAATCCCAATATTTGTATCAGTGCTAGGTTATATGCGAAAATGAACAATATCGGCCCACTAAATCAGGTACCTCCCCCACAAGGGGTCAAATTTTTGAATAGTTATAACAAGTTTTCGTTTTCGTGTATTAAACTTTTATCAACGCATCGGTCCACAGCTCCCCCACAAAGGGCCAACATTTTGAATAATTATGTCTCTCATAAAATGCGAAATAAGCATCTGATTCATACTAATCTTCACAGCCAAGTTAATTAATTTTTGAAATAACGTGTGGCGCCCAATGTGATCAACCTTGCACCAGTGTTTTTTATTGTTCGCACACGTTTGAGAATAATCACCTCCTTAATAAGTGGTACTTCCTACAAGAAGAAAACTGAAGGCTAACCTATAATTTTGTCAAGAAGTTTATTTCCTCTCTATGAACTCTAACTACCAATTGCATCTAACAATGATATTTGACCACTGGGAATATGATTACACCCAAACAGGTACTGAAAGAAATTCTGAAGAATTTCTCATGAAGATGATCTATTCTCAAAACTGGTGGTACCTGCTGCTATATGAAAACTAGGATCTAAAATGCATTTGAGTAAAATGTAATTCAACTACTCAATACTGTTCGGAATCTATGGTAATTTCAACAGACGGTTGGACGGACAATGCTAAATCGATACGGAATTAATGCAAATTTTCGAAGATTGAAAAACGAAATCGCAATCATAATATAACATCCATAGTATGATGGAGGGTATATAAAAATGATAATTAATTAGTCCTGACAGAACTAGTCATATGAAAACTTTTACAGATGTATATTTTTTTTTTTTTTTTGCTGCAACAAAGCTATAGTTTGAGGATATCGTTTCCAGGATCAATTGCTGAAACCTGTAAAAATATTGAATTTTGCCCGACTCTGTTAGAATTTGTTGTTGTTGTTTTAACTGCCAAACAACGTTGAAGTAACATCAACTCAGACTCAGTGGGATATTTCATTAGTTTTGCCATGGTAAGCCATAGTTCTGTTGATTAGTAGTTGATATTCTGAGAATGACTAATTTAATATTTTTCTGTTTATGATGTTCTTTTCTGAAATTGAATTCGAAAAAAAAAAAATATTTTTCACCAATTTTACTCCATTTAAATATTCTTATCCCTGATCGCCCAACAATTTTACAAATAAATATTGTTTATTATCCTATACAAACTTAACTTGATCCCACAAACTACTATAAAACAATACAACTTATACTAATATTACAAAAACAACAACAAAACCCATACATATACTACACTTAGTTAAACAAATAATACTCCCTTAGTGTTCTGTGTTTTTTATTCAGAGAACAAACAAAATAACTAATTTTAGAAAAATACCGAATTATGGCAAATGATTTTAAATGAAGAGGAAAAAAACAGAAAAAAATATTTATACATGACAATTATATATATTTATATTTACACACACAAATAAGGATTAACAAAACAGTATTAAAACTTAAACTATAAAAAAAAATTAAAAAAATAAACAAAGAGAAAAAAATCATACAATTTCCGTTAAGCAATATGTTGTGTTATTTTGTTTTAAAAAGTGAATACAATGTTACTATAACTTATAAAAGTACTAAATTATAAAACAATTAATGAAAGCAAAAAATAAAACAAATTAAGAAAAATTGAAGAAAACGTACTTTAGAGAAATAAAAACGTGGCCAAAACAAATATCTTATCCAGAAAATGAAATGTGTTGAAAATTTTGTTGTTCTAATTAAAAAACTAGTTATTTTGAAATCAAATTACAAAGAAAAATGAAATGAAACCCCAAAATACAAGCATAAGCTAGTGAAAATTATTTATGTTTAGGAAATAAAAATAAAACTTGAAAAAAAAAAAATAAAACACTTCACATAACATACAGACACATACACATAGTAGTATATAAATATATTATATACCTATGTATATGTAATTACTTTACAACCATAAGATAATGATGATGTTGATGACGATCATGCTAATGATGATGAAGAATATGTATTAACAAAAAAAAAAAAAATATTAAAATCACCATGAAACCATAAATAAGTATTATAATTATAAGTATTAGAGATATTTAAAAACAAATGGAAAAAATATATATTTATGAGTTTTAAACAAATTTTATTGAATAGTGTTTTATTTGAAAAATGGAACTTAGAAAATGGGTATTATCTAATTGGTATCTAGTTTAAAAGTAAACTGTCAAGCCATTTGCAACACCTTGAAATTTTGTCTGACAGTCTCTCAATTCAAATCAAGATAGAGGCAATATTACATAATATGTTCTTTTCATAAAATGACAAAGATTTTTTGGAAATAACGACTCACATATTACTTTTAGACCAAACTAAGAATTTATAATCTCGTTCAGCAGCCATATCCGACCGTCTGTGCACCATATAACTGTACCTAACGATATTTGGTATTTGAATGATTTATGTCGCATTATGTCGAGAAAATTGTTTCAGATTTCATATTTGTGGCTCGTAATTGACTATAACGCTGGGCGTTTTTGTAAAGTCCTCATGTATTTCTGCCACCCGATATTTGGTATTTTAAATATTTTACGAAATTTTTCAGCGGAGTTTTCTTAAATATAGAAATATTGATTCTTAGTTTATCAAGCAAAATCGATTTAGCTATCGGTGTTACTCCGTCCGAATTAAGTTCTAATTACACAAGGGTTGGCAGTTTTTACACTATTTGGCCCGATATATGGATTTCTGATTTTCATTCCAAATTTAAATGTTATGGTCTGTTATGGAATATAAACATTTTTACTACGATAACCAATTTTCCCTTTATGATATCGAAACGAGTAAAAAAGCTGTAAGTTCGGCCGGGCCGAACTTTCAATATCCCCCATCATTTGGAACAAATATATAGCAATTTTCAAAAAATAAAATCCGTAAAAATTCTGTTAAAATCTTAAAAATATCGAATGTAGCTGTTATATTAAGGTTGTTTTTTACTTTACCTGTGGTCTGCCTTTTTTAATTAACAAGACATTTATTTCACATTTAAAATTCAATTTGAGCACAATCTTTATTGGCATATAAAAACAGAAGTTTTCAGTGGTTTCAGTGGTTTGTTTTTATGTGGCAATTTCAAATGTTTATATGTTGTTTAAGTTTAATAATGAGTGTAATTTTTAGTGTATTTTCTTTCTAAATTCGTGTAAGTGTTGTATATGATTTTGTGTGTGGAAATTCATGTATTTTTTGTAAATTGTGTAATAATTTTTGTTTAACGTTCTTCGTGTTGGATATTTGTTGATTAAATATTTTTTTTTTTTTTTTTTTTTGATGATGGTTGTTGTGTGTTGTATGACAATGTTCTATAATTATGTTTGTTAATTTAAATGTTCACTTTGTATTGTCTTTAATTTTCACTTGTCACTGGGGAGCACTTTTGAACTTTCGCGGGCGCGATTTTAAGACGAACTGTGTCGATGCCTAATTTGCATCAGCTTAGCAACCAAAATTGCAAATCAATTTGTTGCTTATTTACTTCCAGTCAGTTGGAAGTTACCGGTGACTGCGCATTTGTATGGGTGCAACATATATTTACAATTTTGCCGCAGTGGCCGTTAACTCCAACTGACAGTGGAGATCAAAAGTTTACGCATTCGTAAACATTTCTGGGCCCCCGAGTGACAAGTGTAAATCTTTCAATTCCGCTTGCTCCATACAATTTTCGGCAGCAGGCATGTTCCGGATCGGTCCAGCGAACACATATCCCAGTTGTGTGTTGAAAGCCCGTACATCCCCTAATCCAACCGCCACACACCCACTTTTGCGAATCGCATTGTATGTGTCCGCCCCTAATTCCACATCGATAGGCGTGTTCCCCCTAGGATCTGGGTCGGCGATGGCGTAATTAGTGAAGCCCCGGGTGGGGTCTTCCAACAGAGCCTCCGAATAAAGTCGCCTGGGGAGTTTGTCGCTCACCACCGCATTTACTTGCAGCGACCAGCTGCTGCTAATTCTTCTGGGTCGTATCGTGAATGTGGTTATGCGTTGCCCCTTATATATGCGGTGCTGCAGGCCAAACCGCCTATATGCCGCATATGAAATGGTGGTCATAGTTGCCGACTGGCTCATCAGTGCCCGCACCATTACGAAACCTTCCATCCCTTCGGCCATTAACCTCATCATTACGGTGGGCACCAACACCAAATCCCATGCAAAGACTGGTGCGTTTATAGCATCCATATTCAGAGGCACCTCATCCAGCTGTGATGCCCCGTGCAGGGTCGTATGGTGCCTGCTGTCGCAACGCCTGCAGCCATCCAGACTGGGGCAATCGGGGGCAAGATGGCTCCTTGCCAGACAGTTCCGACAATACCCACGTCTTTCCACTGTCTCATACCTCTGAAACGGGGTCTGTCGCCGGAACACCGGGCACGAGTAAAGGCTGTGGTCCTGTTGGCATAGTCCACAGGAGTACTGCCAGTTGCTGGGTCTCTCGTTTAAAAGGCGTCGGTTGGGCCTTGCCTCACGTCGGCTTCTCGGTGGCTGGTTAGGACTGCGGGCTGTTCGATTGGGTTGTGGGGTTGGGCGGTTGGGGCTCCGGGCTGAGTTACTGGGGCTGCGGCTCCGGTCTTCCAGACGCCAGTCCTGATTTGGTAGATAAGCAGCCATATCTGTAAAAAACAAGAAGCGAGTACTAGGTTCTTTTAGGAGGAAATATCCGGCTAGTCAGTCGGAGAATAGTTTGACAATTTTGGTAATGGGTCTGCTTATATTGCCACCAGAAGTCCGTATATCCACTACCCGAGTATTTTGATCCGTGCCCTGATAAGATTTTTGAACGCGACCCAACTTCCACTCGTTTGGAGCGAGTCGGTCATCCTTTACCACTACTAAATCTCCCTCTTTAACGTTGTCTTTTTGGTATTTCCATTTGGTTCTTCGATGGAGTTCATGCAAATATTCTAACTTCCATCTGTTACAAAAATATTGAGAAATCACTCTGAGTCGTTTCCACCTATTTACTAAATTTATGTCTGTGTCTGAAACATCGGGCTCCGCTGGAGCAAGTATTGATGTCCCTATAAGAAAATGACCGGGAGTCAAGGGTGACAAATCATTAGGGTCGTCGCTAGATGGACTTAATGGTCGCGAATTGAGACAAGCTTCAATTCGGGCTAAAATTGTTGTGAATTCCTCAAACGTAAAGTTCATTTTTGGTAGACTTTTCTTTAAATGAAGTTTAAATGACTTAACTCCTGCTTCCCACAAGCCACCCATGTGCGGCGCACCAGGTGGGATGAATTTCCAACTAAGATTTTGGTAAAAATTGCTGTCAATCGTATGTGTTTGGAGGCTTTTGATAAGCGCAATTCTATCTCTTTTTATTAAATCGACAGCACCAACGAAATTGGTTCCATTGTCGGAATAAATACAAGACGGACACCCTCGACGGCTAACGAATCTTGAAAACGCGGCAAGAAATGCGTGAGTTGAAAGGTCGCTTGTTGGCTCTAAATGTATTGCCTTGGTTGCAAAGCATATAAAAAGACACACATAACCTTTTGTGATAAAACAAGCTCTTCCAGAGTAACTTTTGATGTTGAAGGGTCCCGCAAAATCGACACCAGTATTTGTGAAGGGTCTGGACAGAAAAGTTCGTTCGGGTGGAAGTGATGCCATTATTTGTTCCTGCGTCCTTTTTTTATGTATAATGCATATTTTACAGTGACGAAGAGTTTTCTTGACCAGCGACTTTAATCCAAATATCCAGAATTCGGACCTTATTATTCGAGTCATCAACTGATTTCCGCCATGCAAAGTGAGTTTATGAACAAAGTCCACCAACAACTGGCTAAAGATTGCTCCATGTGGCAAAATTATAGGATGTCGTTCATTGTATGTTAAGGCAGTAGATTGTACCAATCTTCCATTGGCTCTCACGATGCCTTTCGAATCTAAAAATGGGTTTAAGGTCAAAAGTGAACTTGTTGATGAAATTCGGGTCTTTTTCTTCAATGCTTCATATTCGTTTATGTAGAAGAACCTTTGAGTCTGTATTATGCTTGCTCGTTTTCCATCTTGAATTTCGGCAGCTGTAAGCTCGTTTGACGTCATCCTAAGTTGTTTGTTTGATCCAGTGTTTTTCCTGAACCTCAAAGCATATGCGTATGAACGATAAACTTTGGCTAATGATGAAAAATTCTTTAGGGGGTCATCTTTTTCCTCAAACAGCGTAAGAGTTTTGACTGCTTTTGCCTCCAAATTAGTATCGCTTTCAGTGGGATTTGATGGCCAACGTTCCTTAGGCAATGTGAGCCAGTGGGGTCCATGCCACCAGAGTTGTAGATTATGTAATTCGAGAGGTGAACATCCTCGGCTGGCTATATCAGCTGGATTGTTTTCAGAGTCAATGTGCCTCCATTTCTCTTGACCCACGCCCTCAGAAATCTCCGAAACTCGGTTTCCCACAAATGTGCTCCAATGACAAGGTGGCTTTTTTAACCAAGCCAACACAATCGTGGAATCTGTCCAAAATTGGGTCGAATAGTGAGAAATTTGTAGATTATTCATTATCGAGACTGCCAGCTTGGACAACAGAACTGCGCCACATAATTCGAGTCTAGGAATAGAGAGTTTTTTGATCGGAGCTACACGAGTTTTTGCAGCTAACAAGAATGTACGTGCGCTTTTGTCAGTATTCTCAACTCGAATGTATATTGCTGCTCCATATGCGTTTTCCGAAGCATCACAAAAGCCATGAATTTCCACCGTACTGTCTGAGGTGTATTGAATCCATCTTGGTACTTCAAGTTTTTTTATATTTTGGCTATTTTTCACGAAATTATTCCAGTTTATTTGGGTCAAAGGCTTCAATGTTTCATCCCAATCAATTTTGTCCAGCCAGATTTGCTGCATTATCAGTTTTGCTACAACCACCACTGGCGCTAGCCATCCACAAGGGTCAAACAATTTGGCTATTGTTGATAGGACTTCTCTCTTAGTATATCTATCTTGATTTTCCATTTGTGGTGGCGTGAAAGAGAATAAATCTCCGGATATATTCCATCGAATCCCCAATGTTTTTGTGGAAGCATCCTCGGAAATATCTAACCAATTCAGTGGCAGTAAATTTTCTTTCGGAATATCTTTGATTACATTGTGTTCATTTGAGGCCCATTTCATTAGAGTAAATCCAGCTGAGTCCAAAGCAGCTACTAATTCCTTTCTGGCCATGATTGATTCCTCCAATGTATGGCCCCCAGCTAGTACATCATCAACGTATAAATTATTCAATATTATATCCGCTGCTCTAGGGTGCGAATCTTTAACATCTTCTGCTAACTTAATGAGCGTTCTCAATGCTAAAAACGGCGCGCAGTTTACTCCAAAGGTCACTGTTAGTAATTCGTAATCCTCTACAGGTTCTGCTGGTGATTTCCTGAATAAAATCCTTTGATATTTTGTTTGACTTGTGTCTAAAAGTATTTGCCGATACATCTTTGTAATGTCGGCGTTAAATGCGTATTTGAAAAATCTCCATTTCAAAATTTGTAGTACTAAGTCCTGTTGTAATATGGGTCCAGGAAATAGTATGTCGTTTAGACTTGTTTTATTCGATGAAGGGCATGAAGCGTTGAATACGACTCTTAACTTTGTTGTAATACGATCTGGTTTTATTACTGCGTGATGTGGCAGATAATAATTGGGCATATCGTTTATTTCATTTGGGTTTATTTTCCTCATATGGCCAAGTTCGAGGTACTCGAGTATCGAATTGTCGTACTGTTCCTTGATATCTGGTGTTTTCATAAGTTTCCTCTCCATTCGATAAAATTGAGCTAAAGCAATATTCCTAGAAATCCCCAATTCCTCGCACTTTTTAAATGGGAGAGTCACAACATATCTTCCATTCTTGTCCCGTATTGTTGTATCAATGAAATTCGTTTCGCAATATTGGTCTTCTTCTGACCGTAAGACTTTTTTAGGGGTCTCTTCCACCTCCCAAAAACGTGTAAGTATTTTCTCAATAGATGTTGTGTTTAGCAATGCAATTTGTTTTCGTTGGATAGCATTTCCAGGTATGGGTCCTCCGACGATCCATCCAAATTTTGTACTTTGAGTTAAAATTGATCCATAAGTTTTCATTGGAACTCCAAGCGTAAATATCAAAGGTCCTATGTCCATACCGATGAGTAAATCAATTGGTTGACTAATGTAGAATTTCGGATCAGCAAGTTCCAATGATGTTAAATCTCTAAGTTGTGATCTGTCTAAATTTTGTGGTGGTAGATGTGATGGTAAGTTCTTTAAAACTGGAGCCCAAACTTCCAGTTTAAAGCTAGGGTCGAACTTGGATCGTAAGGTAAACAGACAAGATTTCGTTGATGTCTCTGCAACAAATTGACTTAATCCAGTAACATGAACTAAGCTGTTCCGTGTTGGTAACTTCAGAAGATTTTTAAGTTTTTCCGAAATAAATGTTGATTGTGATCCAGAGTCTATGAGCGCTCTGGCATCGTAAAGTTGTCCTCTGGTTTCTATCTGCACCATGGCTGTAAAGAGTAGGGTACCTCCAGATTGTTGCTGACTAATTTGCTTATCTTGAAGGGTCAAAGTTGTAACTGTAGCTGGTTCAAGGTTGGGTGTGGACTGTATTTGTGTTGTTTGAGCGGCGGCGCTCTTTCTAGGTTGTGTTTCCACTCGAGCTAGGTATGTATTTGTAGATTGGGTTTCCGTTCCCTTATGTAACAAAGTATGATGTCTCATTGTGCAAGTTCGACATCCAAATCTACTTTTACAATCCTTTACACCATGGTGCGCTGACAAGCAGTTATAGCATAAATGAGATGTTTTCACAATATGAATTCTATCATTTACATTTTTTCTTAAAAACTCCGTGCAATCTCTGACAAAGTGATTAGCCTTGCACACCTGGCATATCTGGGCATTTTGTGTATTATTGTTTGTACTGTTCTGTGGTTGTTGCTGATTAAAATTTGACCTTCTTCCCAAATTATTCGTACTCTTTGTGACATTTGTTTGAAATGTATTCGATAATCTAGGATTGTTGTAAATAGGTTGTTTCTGCTGAGAAAATTTCGAAGTCGTAGGCTTTATATTTCCAACAGATTCCATTGTTTTGAATTTGTTCGTTAAAAATGTGTTGAATTGTTCCCATTCTGGGAGTATTTTACAATTGCTTAATGATTTCTCGAATTCCTCTAGAAAATTTCTTGGTAATTTTGAAGAGCAAAGGTATATTAGAAGAGGATCCCATCCTTTGACATCGACTTCTAGCAATTCCAAGGTCTGTATACAGCTGTTGACAGTTCGTTGTAATTTTTGTATCGAATGACTTGAATCGGCAGAAACTCCAGGTAGATTAAAAAGTGTTTTTATCTCCTCATTTACTTGCATCCGTTTGTTTTCATACCTATCAGTAAGATTTTTCCATGCAAGTTCAAATCCATCATTAGTCAATGGCACGTGACTAATAATTTCCTTTGCTTCCCCAGTGGTTTTTTGTTTCAAGTGAAATAGTTTTTCTACGTTGCTTAGCTTTGTTCCTTTTATATAAATTGCCGTGAATAAGTCTCTAAATGTGGGCCATTCTCGATATCCTCCTTTAAAAGTGTCCGTATCGCATGGTGGTAAGCGAGATACGGAAGCAAAATCCCTATCCTTTCCCTGCTGTGTCGTTAATGACTCTCGTTTTGTTTTTTCCAACATCTGTTTTTCTCGAACATTCTGTAATTGAATGTTGACGGCACTTAAAGCCTTTTTATATGCGTCCATCGCCTCCATGTAATTTTTCCTTAACTTGTTTTTATCAATAACCTTTTCTCCTTCCTTTGCTTCATGCTCTCTGCAATCGATATAAGCTCTCCTTACTTGACTCCAATTTGAATTCAATTCTAAACGTGTAGTTTCCAAAGTGTCCACAGTATCCTCTGGGTTGGTAATTGAAAAAATCGAAATAAAATCCAACAAGTCGTTGACGCTGTTAGCGAATTTGTCGCTTAGTGATTTGTCCATCTTCTAAGTTGTGCGAGAAATCTTTCAAAAAATTTGGTTTATTGTCCAAAATCCAAAAGAAGCCCAACGAGAAGGAGTTACTCTGTTTAGGAATTCAACTTTTCTTCAACTTTTTGTGGTTCAAAAGCGAGAAAGTGTCTTCCTTTTAAATTTGCAACGAATTACCTATTGGGTCAATATTTCCAAAGCCTACCGAGAAAATCTGAACAAATTTAACTTTTTGTGAACGCTTCGACGGTGATAAGTTTGTCAATCCAAAATCTGGAGAAATGTTTTTCCAAAATTCGTCCTTACGTATTCGAATATAGTTGGATGAGCGAAATGTCGACTGAAAGAAGTTTTATCCGATTACAAAAGAAAAAGAGATTCCGCTTCAAGAAAAACGAATTAAAGAACAAAAAATTAAAAAAAATCTATAAATTCTTCAATTGATGAACACATGTACCAACGATTTAAAAAAATCAGTGAAATTGTATATAAAAAAAAATAGTCAGAAACTTGAAGAGTAGTTATTGGACAGCTCCGTCTATCCACCAAGTGAGATGTATGCCAAAGTAGAAAATGTTTGCTGGGTTGTCGTAAAATTTCGAAAAATGCAAATTCCAAAATTGCATACAATCTCTTATGATCTCCTTTTTTAGGAAGCGTTTATAGCTTGTTTAATTTAAACTTTTCTCCAAAAGTAAGTTTCTTTAAAGTAGGGTCTGAATATTTCTCTAAAGCGAAAAATATTCTAAGTGCGCTACGATATTATTCAACGAAGAAAAAACAATTTCGGTGGACAAAAAGATTTTTGGGTCAGAACCCCGGATATTGTTTCCAAAAAGTTTTTAAAATGTAATAAAATCCGAAAATATTCCAAAAAATGAAAAATTTCTGGGTCAAAAAACAGTCTTTTTCATCAAAAAGAATTAAAAAAGTTACATAATTCCCAAAATGATTGCAAAAAATTTAGAATATTTTAGATCAAGCAAGAAAAAAAGCTGAAAAATTATAAAAATTAATTATATTAATTAAAAAAGATATGAAGATAATATGGTTAATTAAATTCCGTCTGTCCACCAGACGCTGATAAAAAAAATGTTTCAAAAATGTTGATTTTGTCTGTCCATCAGACTTCCACAATTGTGTAGAAACTTTAGTAAATCACAGAGGTTAGGATTTATGGCATAAGTCTATGTCACCAGACTTTGTTATCTAATTCGGTATGTATTTGCTTTTAAATATGACGCTATGTATTTTGCGGCGTTATGTTTTTCAAATATGTATATGTATAATTTGAGATATAAAGTTTATGTATTCGTAGTGACGCCAACTTTCCAAAAAAATTCCATATAGAAAACTGTATGTACAAATATGGCGAAGTTAAATGCCTGAACTCCACGTTCAGCTAATTTCCATGAAAAAAATGGCGTTTATATATTTGTGATGACGGCAAATTTCCAAAAATTGCATGTATGTGCAAATATGGCGAAGTTAAATGCCTGAACTCCACGTTCAGCTAATTTCCACAAAAAATGGCGTTTATATATTCGTAATGACGCCAACTTTCCAAAAAAATCCACTTTTTTTTTTTGTAACGGCAACTTATTTTGTGTGAGTTTTTTGTATTAATGTCCGTCCGTCCAAAAGATCACCGATATAATTTTTTGCCAATTTTTAGGTTAATATTCCCAAAAATTGCGCAAAAAATGTCAATGGGGCAAGCAGCAGATTCCAAAAAGGTGTCAAAGAAATTTGCATATATGGCTCCGAACAAATATTAATGATCTGCCAGAACCAAAAATGCTTTCTGTGTCTTTAAAAATTCAAAAACTTTCCACAAGTACTCACTTTGACGAATTTCTGGGTCTTTTCTGGGCTTTTCTGGTTTTATCTCCTCGAATATGCTGGGTCTCCTTTTTATGTTTTGTAGGTATTTTTGTATGTTGTAGTTTTATACCACTTTGCACTGTTCACTGTTTGTACGTATATGTGTTTCTTCTGTGAAAAAAAATTATAATTTTTATATATTTTTTATTTGAAATATATTTTGCATTTTTCGCACTGTTTTCCACTGTGCAAGGTCCGTTTTTGCACCACTGTGAAACGACAATTCGTTTTGCAGGGTCACTTTTAGTAAAGACACGAATTTTCCAGTTTTTTCCTGTTTTCGTAATTTTTTCCACTTTGCACCACTATTCTTTTTTTTTGTACCACTGTCGAATTTTTTACCACTGTTCAACTTTTTATCACTGTTCAACTCTTTTATCACTGTTCAACTCTTTTTTCACTGTTCAACTCTTTTTTTTTTTTTTTTTTTTTAATAATCTATTTTGTTCTTTTTATTTTGTAATGAAAACATTTTTTTGTTACACTGTTAATGAACCCTTTGGTTCATTATTCTCTTTTGTTCCGCTTTGTATTTATTTGTTCAATTTTTTTTCCACTAAGCAGCTCCTTTTGTTCTATTTTCTTTCCTTTGATCTTGTACTTCACGGTTCTTATGCTTTATGTTTTAACTTCTTTTTTTTTTTATATGTTCGATGAACTTTTTGTGTTTGTCATGCACTGATGTATGTATGTAAACCGCCTTGTTTTTCGTTTTTAGTTATTTAAAAAACTTCACTTTTATCCGGCGTTGAAGGATCAAATGTTTTTTACTTTACCTGTGGTCTGCCTTTTTTAATTAACAAGACATTTATTTCACATTTAAAATTCAATTTGAGCACAATCTTTATTGGCATATAAAAACAGAAGTTTTCAGTGGTTTCAGTGGTTTGTTTTTATGTGGCAATTTCAAATGTTTATATGTTGTTTAAGTTTAATAATGAGTGTAATTTTTAGTGTATTTTCTTTCTAAATTCGTGTAAGTGTTGTATATGATTTTGTGTGTGGAAATTCATGTATTTTTTGTAAATTGTGTAATAATTTTTGTTTAACGTTCTTCGTGTTGGATATTTGTTGATTAAATATTTTTTTTTTTTTTTTTTTTTTGATGATGGTTGTTGTGTGTTGTATGACAATGTTCTATAATTATGTTTGTTAATTTAAATGTTCACTTTGTATTGTCTTTAATTTTCACTTGTCACTGGGGAGCACTTTTGAACTTTCGCGGGCGCGATTTTAAGACGAACTGTGTCGATGCCTAATTTGCATCAGCTTAGCAACCAAAATTGCAAATCAATTTGTTGCTTATTTACTTCCAGTCAGTTGGAAGTTACCGGTGACTGCGCTTTTGTATGGGTGCAACATATATTTACAATTTTGCCGCAGTGGCCGTTAACTCCAACTGACAGTGGAGATCAAAAGTTTACGCATTCGTAAACAAAGGTCTATACGAGGACGTGGACCTGCATAGGCAAGTTTTGACATAAGCTATTACAATATTCAAATGTGAAACTTCAAAAAAAAAAAAAAAAAAGGAGAATAATATCGTTAAAATCATCAAAATATCTGACAAATGAACTGACATTTTTCTGTAACCGGCTGTAGAATCCGTTACGAACTTCAAATATCAAATTTGAAACAATACCGGTAAATAATGTCTTCAAAATCATCAAAATACCGAATATAGGGAGGTGGGCCTGCACAGACAATTTCCTATCATAGGCTGTAGTATCCGTTACGAACTTCAAATACCAAATTTAAGACTATTCCGGTGAATAATGTCGCTAAAATCATCAAAATATCAAATATCGGGACGTACCGTTATATGAGGGCTACACGAAGACGTTGACTTGCACTGACAATTTTCTGTCACAGGATGTAGTATCCGTTACGAACATCAAATACCAAATTTGAAACAATTCCGATGAATGATGTCGCTAAAATCATCGAAATGCCGAATATCGGGAGGTACCGTTATATGGCGGCTATACCAAAATGTGGACCGATCTATCTCATTTTCAATACCAACCATCCTAGACATATTACAAATTGTTCTGTCAAATGTTGAAGCTCTACGTCAAATAATGTGGGCTGTATCGTGATTCCAATAGACAGACTGAATATATACATCATGAATATATATACTTTATGTGGTCTACGACGAATATATATGGATGTTACAGACGGAATGACAAAGTTAATATACCCTCTTTTTAAGGTGGAGGGTAAAAAACAATTATATTAAAAATAAATTTTTAGCTGATATTGAATTTTTTAACAAAACTTATTCGCGTAAATAATTTTCATCTCAAAAATCATCAATATTAAGAATTTTTGTCATTTTTGAATTCAACCGACATTTATTTGTGAATTGTGGCAAATGTTTGTCGATATTTTTTATTATCGATTATCATGTTATCGTCATAATTTGCTCCCAATTATTATTATTATAGACACAAACCATTTTTTTATTGTGAATGTGTAGATAGCGAAGCTAAAAACCACATTGGGCGACAACAGGGTGCATCGAAAATAAATGAAAACAATACATGTTTTGTTAAACTATATGCCAAAAATTGTGGAAAAAATCAACAGGGTGCATTGTATGAATATATATTTGCTATAAATTTTAATGGAATTAATTTTTTTAATTAAAAAAAAAAAGCACGTTTTAATTAACTGCTTATTGGATTGTCAATTCCATTGATTATACATAAAATAAATGATGTGTCTTCGTATTTGGGATTCAGTCTGTCAATTTTGCAACAACAAAATAACGACGGTATACCGAACAAAAAATGTCTATTTCATGCTGGTAAACGAATGCATAAAAAGTGAAGAGAAATTAAAATGTTTAAGCTCTATTGAGCTTACGGTCTCGACACTTGGATAAAAAGTTTTAGTCATAGGAGTTATTTTAAAATAACTCTTGGGGGGAATATACCCACACATAAGGCAAGGATTGGTTGATCTTTCCGAAAGCATGGTATTATCCGCCTTATCCCCTATGCAAAAACTACCATCTTTCGCAATTAAAAAACAAATTTTATTTTTATAAAAAAAAAAACAATAATTATGGAATTAAGCCTGACTATTTAATAGAAACGAAATAATTTTTTTCGTAATTTTTGGCCAGGAATCTTATGGACATATAAACTAAAATTTTTAAAGTCGCACTAACATGAAAATTGAATAGAATTGTCTTCTTTTCGTTCAAGATTTGTTTTAATTTCTATGGCCAAAATGGCAAAAATGTGAAATTTCGAAATATTGATGCTTGACCGATCACGCAATATATCGATCATACCACTTGAATAGATCTACCTATATATGTCCGACCGTCTGTCCATATTAATTTGTAATCACCCTACAGTTGGCAAGTATGGCACGATCATAACAAAATCGAACACGCATTGTCAGAGGATTTAGGGGATAAAGTCGACCAAACTAGATTTTTACAGATCACACATATAAACCAATCGACGCAGCCTGAGGTCAGAATAAAAACCTTCCATTTTTGGAGATAACATATTTAGAGGTTGTAATGAAGCAAACAGATTTTTTTCTGTAGGTCACAATTATAGAACAATCAACGAGCCATATTTGCATTGAGTTAGAATTTAGGACAGCACAGTTGCCCACACTTTTATAGTCGTTTGATTATATTAAGGGGTTGAATTTTACCATAACTTTTGTGAGGAAATTTCCATAATCTTCATTCAACCGTGAATATATTTAGTATCGACATTTATTTCCAGGCGGAATGCGGAAATCAATGTATCAGAAAATGTTGTCGTCAATAAGTGAATATTTCATAATTAATAACGAATGGAGAGCATACCATCTGAACTTGGCATTAATCCCATAGCTGACATTTCATACCCTTTACCATTCCGTTTGTAATATATCAAAATTATTATTTATTTCTCCTTAGTGTATATATATTTGATCAGCTTAAAATTTTTGAAGTTATCGGCCTTAGTGACTAAAATTTGACTCATGAATACATTATTTTTTATAAAATCGAAAATGTAACACATTGGTTTCCATTTTTTGTATACCCTCAGCCATAGGGTATATCAATTGATACGGCCTAAACATATATTATAAAAATAACGGTTTTAGAACCCAGGATGCTTTGGACCAAATCTAATTCAGGACATTAAGAGTCGATTTAAAGGTGTCCATCCGTCTGTCTGTCTGGCTGGTGCGCACTGTTAATCTCGAAGTGAGTATGCGATTTGATCCAAACTTAATACATCGCAGTATTTTTGTCAAACGTATATCAAAATTGGAGATGGGTATTATCGCTCCACTTTTTATGCTACCTCCCCCACAAAAGGTCAAAATTTTCAAAGATAACTTTTTACCACACTGAAAGAGAAAGATCATTCGTCCCAATATTTGCCAGTCCAAGGTCAGGTGTGAAAATGGCCCACTCCTCAAAATATTTTTAACTCTTATAAAATGTAAAATTAGGGTCCGATTGTCTTTGAATTTCTTACATCCTGATATTTTTTGTTAATAAATGATCTGGTGTGTAGATGGGCTATATCGGCCCATTACTTCTGGTAACGGGTATAATTTTTGAATAGCTATAAAACTCATAAATCGCGAAACGAGCATCCGATGATTTTCAAACTCGGCACATCCCAATATTTCAATCGATATAAGAGCAGGTGTGAAGATGGGATGCATCGGACTACTCCATCTGGTACCTCCCCCACAACGGGTCAAAATTTTGAATAATTATAACTTTCATAAAATGCGAAATAAGCATCCTATTGTCCCAAAAATCCCACACATCCCTGTATTTCTACTAACACAAGCACTGTTGTGAAGATGGTAGATATCGATGCACTACTTCTCGCACCTCCCCAACAACGGGTCAACATTTTAAATAACCATGAAGCTCATAAATCGCGAAACGAGCATCCGATGATTTTCAAACTGGGCACATCCCAATATTTCTATCGATAAAAGAGCAGGTGTGAAGATGGGATGTATCGGACAAAGTCTTCTGTTGTCACTTTCACAACGGGTCAAAATTTTGAATAATTATGACTCTCATAAAATGCAAAATATGCATATGATTCTCTTCAAATTTCACATATTCCAATATTTTTACTAATGCAAAATCTGGTATGAATATGATATTTATCGGCCTACCCCTTCTGGTACATCTCCCACAAATGGACACAATTTTCAATATTTATATCTCTCCTAATTTATAAAACAAGTCGGAGATTTTTTTTCAACCATAGATATAGAATTGAATATGGAGTACATCGGCTTACTCCTTTTCGTACCTCCCCTCAAAAAGGTTAAAATTATAATTAATTATTTATTTAAAAAAAAAATGGGAAAAATGTGTGATTTTCTTCAAATTTTTATAAGTTTTAGATGATGTGAAATACTTTGGTCCACTATGTCTGTACCTTATAACCTGTCATAGCTGAGGGTATATATATGTAGGCAAAATCGACTGATGTTTTTATACCCTCCAGCATACAGAGTATGGAGGGCAAATTAAGTTCGTCATTCCGTTTGTAACTCATCGAAATAATCATTTTAGACCCAGCAAAGTATATATTTTTGATCAGCGTAAAATTCCCGATTTAAACCAGTCCGTCCGTAATCACGCTACAGTCTAAACGAATTAAGATAGGAAACTAAAATTTTGCACAGATCTTTTTTTTTGTCAGTGGGCAGGTCAAGTTCGAAGATGGGTTATATCGGTCCACGATATCGTATAGCCCCCATATAGGGGTACCCCCCGATATTCGGTACTTTGATGATGCTAGCCACATTTTTCAATGGAATTGTCTGAAAATCCACACAATGAGTCCCTTGTGAGTACTTTATGCCTTGGAAGAGAATTATCTATATAGGTCTACGATATCGTATAGCTCCCATATAACAGATCCCCCATTTTCGATATTTTGATGGTTTTTGCCACATTTTTCAACGGAATTGTCTGAAATTGTCCCCATATAACGGTACCCCCGATATTCGGGATTTTAATGATTTTAGCCACATTTTCCAATGGGATTATCTGAAAATCCACACAAGGAGTTCCTTGTGAGTACTTTACCCCTAGATATAGATTTGTCTATATAGGTCCACAATATCGTATATCCCCTACATATCGGCACCTTCCTGTATTAGATATTTTAAAGATTTTAAAAGAATTTTTAATAGCCTTTATTTTTTTTGAAAAATTTATAATTCGTTCCAAATGGTGGAGGGCATTCAAAGTTCGGCCCGGCCGAACTTACTGCTTTTTTACTTGTTAAATACTCTCTTTGCCTCATTTTAAATCGGTTTTACTGGTACATGCTATGACATAATATTACGATACCGCCTGGTATTCAATATTTGGAGGGTTTTACAAAAAAAGTATTTGGAACAGTTGCATTGCGATCTATTCCAATTGTTTTAATTTCTTCATAGTGGAGGGTATCAAAAGTTTGGAATGTCGAATTTAACGCCAGTTTTATTTATTCTATATAGGACCTAAATAAATAGATTTTGGAGAACATTTTAAATTTGAGTTGAATTTGCGAAATTCTTGGCCCCAGCGTTTAAAATCACCCCCTATGAACCAATTTCAAAACTGGTCTACGTTTTAGGCCCTTTTTTATTTTATTTATCTTTGAGGACCCTGCGACATTTTTGATTTCTGCTTTGAGTATTCTAATTACGGTAAATTCTGTAAAAATATTTAATCTAAATCTCACGATTTAGAGTGCTTTCAATCTAATATTGTAATCAAGTCTGAATTCTCAAACCAATGTTCTTCTTTTACATTCCTGCTAATTTCATAGTCCCTAAGTTGTTGCATTTACGACAATTTTATGTTAATTATATTTCATACAAATATTACATGTTTTGTCTTCGAAGTTTTTTGTGCTTTCACCCTCTGGTCGACTACCTTCTCCTTGACAACAGGTGTTGCATAGACAAATTTTCAAACAAAAACTTTTTCCTTCTCCGGCAACATAGCTCGGGGTGACATAGCCAAACAAAGTAGCAAGTAAGAGGGTCAAAGGTAAAATATGGCCGTTGGCCACCAACAAAAAAGCAGCACTTGGGAGGACTTTGGCAAATGAACAGCGAACTGTGAAGACAAAAAGAACTACAGAGGAAAGAAAACTTTGCTCCATAGTAATGGGTCCACATGGACCGCGTTTAAATGCCTTTAAATGTTGTCATGCTCTTAGGAATTTGTCTTCAGCTCGGAGGACGGAACTTACTTAAACTACAAGAAAAACACGCACACACAAAAACTTGGACATTGAAAAAGAAGAAGAAACAGAAGCAGAAGCAATGTGCAACACTTGTTTTAGCAATTTCCATAATTTTAGATTGGGAGCTTTTTTCTTTTTCCTCCATTTTTTTGCGTTAAATTCAAACACCCGCCAGCCATCCAACAATGACCAGTGAAGTGGAAACAGCACCAAGAGCAACAGCCGCCGCAGCAGCCTTGACTACACCAGTCGTCGCTTGAATAGCAGCAACAAATGGCCTGTCCTTTAGCTGGGCACAGCAAAAGAACTAAAGACAAATGAAACCAAATTTATGAAAAGTGCAAACAGTGCTAAAAAATAACAAACTTTTCCTCAACGCCTTATCCACCTCCTATTCTTGCCATCATAATCTACTTGAGGAGATTGAGATTTGTTCTGGTGTCGTCTTATTTTATTATTTAATATATTAGAAAATTCTTAATGCAAACATTGTGATATATAAATATATTCTTTGCTGGCTATCTGAAGGTGGTAATGGTTTTTAAATGTTCAGCACCGTGGAAAGGTTTTGTGGCAGAATATTTATGGAGATTTGAAAAAGAATTCAAGTAAAGACGGTATAGAGTTTTGTTATTGGGAGGGTTGAAACCCTTAACAATTTATACTATTAAATGGCAGGTGGGACCAACATTTTTGACACCCCAATTCGGTATTCGAACGTTATATATGGTTTCTGAGGAGCATAAATGACATAAACCTATATTGAACCCAAAATTAAGGTAATTATCTCCCCAAATAATCAATTACTAGATGAAGCTTTCTTGTATTATATTTTGCAGACGATAACATTAAAAGAATGCAAAAAAAAACGGTGATTGGTACCAATAACTACTTCAAATTCCAAACCACAAGGAATTCCGTATAAAATGATCTCTACCGTACCCAATATGGGGGAGTACCAGTATGTGATATTTCAAAAAATTACCTTTGCTTCTAACTTCAATTAATAGATTTCAGATAGTTCCATTGAAAAATCTGACTAAAATCGTCAAAATACCTAATATCGGGAGCTCCCAAAACGTAGATATCCTTAAGAAGTTCAAATACCGAATTACAGACAACTCCATGGAGAAAAGTGGCTAAAATTATTATAATAACGATCTATTTTCTAGAAGAGGGAATAGAAAGTGTACCGACTGTTTTTTTGTATAACTCTCCTAAAGGACGTTACTGGAATTTAGTGGGTTTAGAGTCCTTTTTTATTTTGCTAACAAAATGCAGGTCCCATTTATTACCCGATGAGATGAAATTTTCCAAACAATACCGGTTAGGGCGAAGGACGAACCTATTGAAATTGGTGAAAATCGGTTAATTTTTAGATATAGCTCTCATACATATCTTTCGGGTTAATTGTGCACCAAAAAGCCAATATCAGTCCACATGACTTGATTTTTAGCACATCAGACCCAATTCAGTTTAGAAACAAGTACATCAAATGTGGAGCGAATCGGTTTAGATATAGCTATCGCTCTCATAAATATATATATATATATATATATATATATATATATATATATATATATATATATATATATATATATATATATATATATATATATATATATATATATATATATATATATATATATATATTATATATATATATATATATATATATATATATATATATATAAGATTCATCCGGTTTGGGATTTTAAGTACCTCACAAGTGTAATATGCACAATGATCAGATACAGCCCAAAAATACATCTGTCAAATTTTATAAAGCTCGAATAAGATTTGGATATAGCTGCCATAAATATCAGATTCATTGTGCACCAAATGGACTGAATTTAGGCAATTCCGACAGAATTCGTCAAGTACTTCAAATTTTGGTGAAAATCGGTTCAAATATAGCTCTCATATACAGGGTAAGATGAACAAACCACAACCCACTTCAGACTGCTGTCATTTATAAGCCACTTGTCCGACAGCTGTTAAAATTATTCCAGTGACAGCTCATTATATTGTTTACAAGCGTACAAAAGCATTTTGGTGAGAATTTTCCAGAAAAAAGTTATTCGTGATGGAATTCAAGCGTGATAGTGTGACTTTTTTATATTTGGCTGGAAAACCACAAGTGGCTATCGTTAGAGCACTCCAGCATTTAAATGTGAATAAACCTTTTGTGTCTCGTTACCGTGATACTGGTAGCGTAGCCCCCCGACGTCAAGGAAGTGGCCGGAAGAAAACAGCAACATCAGCAGAAATGGTTCGAAAAGTAAAGAAACGACTTGATCGAAACCCGCGTCGAAGTGGCCGAAAAATGTCTCGTGAGCTGAACATATCGCAATATTCCATTTGGCAAATATTGAAAAATAAGCTCGGTGTAAAGCCATTGAACTTCCAAAAGGTGCAAGAACTTACACCGCAACATAAAGAAAATAGACTCAAAAGAGCTAAAGAGTTGCTTCGCTTGGCCGACAGTGGTGAACTTCCGAATTTGGGTTTCTCCGATGAGAAAACATTCGTTGTCTAGCAGTTTTTAAATAAACAAAATGTTTACTTGCCAAAGAGGTCAGCTGAAAATGTGCACCTTCGGTTGTCCACCAGAACTCAAGTGCCGGCCATGGTGATGGTGTGATCGGCCATAACAGCCGATGGTCGCTCTCTGTTCGTATTAATCGACCATCAGAATAAATGCCAAGTAATATCGCGAAAATATTCTGCAGGGCCTTGGGCACACAAACATTTTGGTCGCAGACCTTGGACATTCCAACAGGACAACACCATCGCACTCAGCACGCGCCACACAAGAATGGTTACAAAATGAGGTTTCTCGCTTCATTTCCAGCGCGCAATGGCCACCAAAATCTCCGGATACTAATCCTTTGGACTATTGTGTCTGGAGTTTTGTTTTTTTTTTTTTTTTGAAAGCAAGGTTGGCACTAAAAAATATCAAAGTGTCGATCACCGCTTCAAGCGCTTCGCCGGGAATGGTCCAAAATACCGCAAAGCTAAATTTTGGCAGCGAGTGACGGTTTCATTGGCCGTTTGAAGGCAATAATTCGTGCCAAAGGTGACCGATTTTCGATATTTTTTCAATAAAATTTTTGATTTAAAAATTGGATGCTATTTCCGAAATTTTTCAATAAAATTTTTGATTTAAAAAATTTAAAAAAAAAAATTAAAATTATGCCGTTTGAGTTTGTTGCAGTTTTTTATATCACCCTGTATATCTTCAACCGATTTCGGGTTAATTGTGCACCAAATGACCAATATCTGTCAACATGACCTGAATTTTTGCACATGCGACCGAATTTAGTCTAGAACATTAAATTTGGAGAAAATCGGAAAACTAGATATAGCTATAGCTCCCATATATATATATAAGTTTCATCCGATTTGGGGTTTTAAGTCTCTCACATGCGTAAGTGCAGTCCACAAAAATGATATTTGGTAGCAGATAACTTATGGAACTCAAAAATATGAACCTCTGTCAAATTTTATAGAGATCGGATCAATAGAGATCGGATAAATATATCTTATCCGATATCAGGTTTATTGTGCACCAAAAGACCGGTCCAAATGAATTGCATTTTGACAATTCCGATAGAATTCATTCTAGAAAAAGCACTTCATACTTGGTGAAAATCGGTTCAGATATAGCTATAAGTTCCATATATATGATTCATCCGATTTGGTGTTAAAGTCCCTCACATGCGAAATATGCATTCCACAAGAATAATATTTGGTACCACATATCAGATACAGCCCAAAAAATACCTCTGTCAAATTTTATCGAGCTAGGATCAAATTTGGATATATATACATATCATTATTCGATATCAGGTTTATTGAGCACCAACTGACCAATATCGATCCAAATGACCTGAATCTTGGCAATTTCAACAGACTTCATCCTAGAAACAAGTACTACAAATTTGGTGAAAATCGGCTCAGATATAGCTATAGCTCCTATAGATAAGTTTCATCCGATTTGATGTTAAAGTCCCTCACATGCGTAATATGCACTCCACAACAACGATATTCGATACCGGACATCAGATGTAGCTCGAAAATACCTCTGCCAAACTTATTCGAGATCGGTTCAAATTTTTATATACCTCCGATATACATCTTCATACGATTTCAAGGCTTTTGTTCACCATATATGTAATATCAGCCCAAATTGAATAAAGTTTTTCATATTCAACTGAATTTTTCCATTTGGTGAAACTCGCTCCGATATATTTATTGCTCCAATAAATATTTTTTATATAATCCTTATCGAAGTCATATCGTACACTATATAGCAATGTTATTAGGTTCGTAGTTGGTATGATCTACTTCACTTAAATTCCCAATATAAACTTTTTTGTTATGTGGGCTCTACCAATTACGCATAGTGGTGTAGGGTATCATAAAGTCGGTCCACCCAACTTTTGACCTTTCCTTACTGGTTTTATATTGCAAAATATTGAGTTTTGTTCCACTGTGCCGCAAATCTTCTACAAATTTGTGGTCGGTCGTCTGTAACAATTCTCGTTGCAAGACACAAAAACTTTAATTGAAATTTTACGTTTTCTTTGAAAAAGTACTCTGCTGGACTTTTTTTTCCTATGCCGTTATTTTATTATCAACTTAAAGTTTTAAATTTATTAATAACGAAAAAAAAAAAAACACCAACAATGAACAAAAGGAGAACGACATGACAGATCCCCGCCATTAGACCAACCAAGTGCTCTCGTCTTCGTCCTTCCTTCGTAAACTAATTTCAAGAACAATGAATTTTTATGCAAATGCAGGAAGGCCAAAGGATGTCAAGGCACAACGAATGACAAACACACACACACACACACCGAAAGAACACAGAAACAGGAAGTGAGAAAAACGTCGCTGAACGCATACATACATTCATAAATACAAACACTTGCACATGCAGTGTGTAGGAAATGACATGGCAAACTTTGTCTTTGCCTTTCTCCGCTTAGAAAGTGATGTTCCAGCGAATGTGGTCATAAATCTTTTGACACCAAACAGTAATAAAAAAAATATCTGAAAATATTTGTTGTAAATTTGTGCAAGTAAATTTATTAGGTTGTGATGTTGAAATTGTGTATTAATGGACATTTAACAACTTATTGGGGTTACATTAAGAAATTTTATCAAAATCGAATGAGAAATGTGGCAAAAGAATATGAAAAACGTCAAATAGATCGGCAAGTAAACTGATCTAAAATTTTTGAGGCGTTGTTGTTATACCCTTCCATCTTAAGGCAGCCTACACATAATGTTAGAGTCAATTGTAAATTTACTTTTTCTATATTTATGTTAAGCTTTTTTATAGCATACATTGAGGCGCTTCAACCCAACTTGTTATCTGAAATAAAACTTGATGGGCTGACTGACTTAACGACTCATCAGCGCAAAGCTAGAATCTTCAAATTTCGGGTGAGGGTCACTCTAGGTCCGAAGGTGTCAGATAAGGCTGGGTTTTTGGAAATTCGTACTAGAACGGTTACAAAACGTATTAAAATGTACTAAGCATGGTACCCTTTGTATTTGATGAAGGATTAGAGCTACAGGTGTTAAATTTGGAATAGGGGTCACTAATGAAGTGTGTGATTGATGTTCCAAATGGTTTTTGGAAATTCGCATTATACGTGTCCGAAAAGTACTTAAATGTACTACATTTAGTACCATTTCTTATCATGTGAACGGTTAGAGCTAAAAACTTGAAGTTTGGAATGGGAATATAGGTTGAATAGTAGAGTAAATAGAAGGAAGTAGTTATGGAAGTGTGTACTCATTTTTACGAAAAGTATTAAACGGTACTAAATTTGGTACAATTTGAAGAAATGGATGGAGTTGATATCATGAAAATTGGAAATACGATTACAGTCGGAGTGTAGGGTTGGGATATGGCGGAAATGTTCGAAATTTGCACTTCTGTGCGCGTAAAGTACTAAACGGTACTAAGTTTAGTACAATTGAATTTAGAGGAATGGATGGAACTGGAATCCTGAAAATTGGAAATAAGATTACAGTCGGAGTGTAGGTTTGGGATATGAAGGAAATTTTCGAAAATTGTACTTACGTGCACAAAAAGTTATTAAACGGTACTAAATTTGGTACAATTCAAATTTTGGGTGAACGGGTAGAGTTGGAATCCTGAAAATTGGAAATATGATTACAATTGCATTCTAGACTGAGGTATATAGGTAGTTTTCGAAATTCGTACTTAAGTGCACTACTTGGTACTAAATTTGGTAAATTTAGCTTTGGGATACCCAATAGAGATGGAATCCTGAAATTTGGATATAATATTACTTTTGCATTGTAGGACTGGGGTGTGTAGGTAATTTTGGAAATAAGTACTAAATTTACAATTTAAATTTTGGGTGAACCAGTGAGAATTGGAATCCTGAAATTTAGAAATAAGCTTACAATTGCATTCTAGGACTGAGAT
The DNA here is from genome assembly GCF_030504385.1 of Musca domestica. Lineage (NCBI taxonomy): Eukaryota > Metazoa > Arthropoda > Insecta > Diptera > Muscidae > Musca > Musca domestica. Next base: position 6,192,409 of record NW_026712336.1, on the reverse strand, counting down.
ATGAAATTCGTACTTATGTGTACTAAATGGTACTAAATTTAATACAATTTAAATTTTGGGAGACACAATAGAGTTGGAATCTGGAAATTTGAACATAAAATTTCTATTGGACTATATGATATAGGTAGTTATGAAAATTTGTTCTTATGCGCCCTAAATGGTAGTAGGTTTGTTAAAATTGTAATTTTGGGTGAACCGGAAGAGTTGTAATCCTGAAATTTGAAAATAAAATTTCTTTTGGACTGTGTGATGTAGGTAGTTATGAAAATGTGTATTTAAGTGTACTAAATGGTACTTAATTTGGTACAATTTGGATTTAGGTGAACCGTTAGAGCTGGTATCCTGAAAATTGGACATAAGATTACTATCAGTGTCTAGGATAGGATTGTGTAAGAAATTTTGGAAATTTGTACTCATATGCACTAAATTGGGTACAACTTGGATTTGGGTGAACCGATATAGCTGGAATCCTGAAATTTGGAATTAAGGTTGAAGTGTAGGATTGGGATATGTAGGAAGCTTTGGAAATTCGTACTTTTCTGTACTATATGGTACTAAACTTGGTACAAATTGAATGTAGGCGAACCTGTAAGTATGGAACGCTGAGCTCTGGACTTGGGATTGCTGTGGGAGCGTAGGATTGGGATATGGAGCAAGCTTTGGAAATTTAGTATTTATCTCTACTATATGGTACAAATTGTATTTAGGCGAACTTATAAGGATCAAAGTCAAACGCCATAATTTTAACATTTTTATACCCTCCACCTTGGAAAGGAGGGTATATTAACTTTGTTATTCCGTTTGTAACATCCTTAAATATTCGTCTTAGACCCCATAAAGTATATATATTCATAATCAGCATAAAATTCTATGTCGATTTAACGATGTCCGTCTGTGTGTCTGTCCGTCTGTCTGTCTGTCTGTCCGTCTGTCGGTCTGTCTGTCCGTCTGTCTGTCCGTCTGTCTGTTGAAATCACCATACAGCCCACATTATTTGACGTAGAGCGCCAAAATTTAGCAGAGCTATTTGCACTGTGTCTAGGATGGTTGGTATTGAAAATGAGATATATCGGTCCACGTTCTGGTATAGCCCCCATATAAAGGTACCTCCCGATATTCGGTATTTTTGTTCTTTTTGCCACATTTTTTCACGGATTTGTCTAAAAATTGGTATCTGTTGGTCATAATGGTTTCCAGCTCCTGTGGCGAAACATTGCATGTATGGGTCCATGATTTGGTATAGCCCCCATATAACGGTACCTCCCGATATTCGGTAATTTAATGGTTTTTGTCACATTTCTTCTAATGTTTCTTTTACCCTAAGGTGGAGGGTATTAAAAGTTTGGCCCGGCCGAACTTAATGTTTTTTACTTGTTTAAAAATGTTATTGAATGAAAGCAAAAAATGTTGGAACTAGCTTTGGCACGAACTATGACCTTCAAACGGACAATGAAACAGTCACACGCTGTCCGAATGTTGTTCTGCGGTATTTTGGCCCATTCTCGGCGAAGCGCTTGATTATTATATATTTTTTATTTTTTAGTGTCAACCTTGCTTTCCAAAATACCCCAGACACAATAGTCCAACGGATTGGCATCCGGAGATTTTTAAGGCCATTGTTATCATTCTTGGGTGGCGCGTGCTGAGTGCGATGGTGCTGAGCCCTGTTGGAATGTCCAAGGTCTGCGGCCAAAATTTTTGCGTGCCCAAGGCTTTAAAACACCCTCCAGAATATTTTCGCGATAATATTCGGCATTTATTCTGATGCCACTGTCGATTAGTACGAGCGGAGAGCAACCGTCGGCTGTTATGGCGGCCAACACCATCACCATGGCCGGCGCATGAGTTCTGGTGGCCAACCGAAGGTGCATATTTTCAGCTGACCTCATTAGCAAGTAAACACGATCATTTTGTTTGTTTACAAACTGCTGGACAAGGAATGTTTTCTCATTTGAGAAAACCAAATTCGGCAGTTCACCAATTTCGGTCAAGCGAAGCAACTGTTTAGCTCTTTTGAGTCTATTTTCTTTCTGTTGAGGTGTAAGTTCTTGGAATTTCAATGACTTTACCCCGAGCTCAATTTTTTATATTTGCCGAATGGAATATTTGTGATATGTTCAGCTCACGAGCCATTTTTCGGGCAATGCGACGTGGATTTCGATCAAGTCGCTTCTTTACTTTTCGAACAATTTCTGCTGATGTTGCTGTGCTATTTTATTCTGTCCACTTCCTTGACGTCCGGCTACACTACCAGTATCACGATAACGTGCGTACGAGACACAAACGATTTATTCACATTTAAATGCTGGAGTGTTCTAACGATAGCCACTTGTGGTTTTCTAGCCAAATATAAAGAAATCACACTATCACGCTTGAATTCCATCAGGAATAACATTTTTTCTGGAAGATTCTCACCAAAATGCTTTTGTACGCTTGTAAACAATATAATGAGCTGTCATTGGAATAATTTTAACAGCTGTCGGACGAGTGGCTTAGAAATTTCAGCAGTCTGATATTGGTTGCAGTTTTTTTCATCTCACCCTGTATTTGGTATAATTTGGTATTGGGTGAACATATATGTAGTGTTTGGAATCTGGAATTTGGTATGTTTGTATCGCTGTTCATTCGTAGCCTAGACATATGGACATGGTTTCAGAAATGTGTACTAGAATTGTGCTAAAAGTATTGTATGGTACAATATTTGGTAGTGAGATAAAAAACTCTGAAATTTGGTATTAAAATTACTAATGCTATCTGTGTTTGAGATTTGGGGGTGGTTTGGAAATGCGTCCTTCATGTGTACGAAAAGTGCAAAATGGTACTAAATTTAGTACAGGGTGTCAAATACGATTTTGAGATCTAGCATAAACATTAATTATTTGATTTCTTTCGCCGTCCCAACACAAGGTATAAGATCATCCTTGTAAATAATACACCACTGAAGCTTCGCATAAATGAAAACCCCCCTCAGCTTCACTATTTAAAGAGTTCAGCTTTATTTTCTACACCTTTAAACAAACTTTTTACAAATATTTTCCATAAACTTTTCCACGATGTTTCTAAGAATTCAGTTCATTCCAAAATAAACGACATGTTTGTGTGTGGGATGTATGTATGTATGGGGGTGTTGCGAACTTTGGTGATTTCCTGTAAGATAAGCTCGCTCTACGCGCTTGAATTTCTTTCACAATCCGTGTGTAAATTTGCATAATTTGACAATTGTTTTTAAATTGTGAAATAACAAAATTTTTATTTGAGTTTTTAATTGTTTTCCCATTTAGTTTTCATGGCTTCAATTGTTTTACTGCGTGCATACATACACACACACATACATATACGTGTATGTATCTACATTCAGGGGTGATGCTGTTTATATCCGATTGTTTCATTTCGGTTAGAAGTAATAAAAACTTTTTTGTCGTATATTTTCGAGTGTTTTTGGTATTTTTTTGTGGAGCTATACAATGGAAAAAGTTTGCTTTGGACATTGTTTTTTTGGGGGTGTCGTTAAGTTGAGTTCTTTGCATAGATGACAAAGTTAGGTTAGAAGGACACATGGGGCCAAATGATAAACCGCTTAATTGGTTTGGCAACAAATTTGAACAATTAATTGCAATCCATTGAATTGAATTGTAATTGTGGTTTTAGGTAGAGAATAATTTAATGTAGTTGATTTTGTATGGGGGACTGTGTGTGTGTGCGGTGGCTAAGTTTATTTTAGTTTTCAACTCAATAAAAAAAGATGCAGGTCGAATAAATTAAAAGAAAGCAGCGGTTCCTACAATCGATCATAGTCGATATAAAAGACAAGCTTATCATTTCCAGTCTCAAATTAAATGACAATGATCGAAAATTAATTTTCATCTTAATGGATAGGGTACACAACACGTAAGCGTTATGTGTAAAGCATGGCTAGACACATCTATCAACATAAAATCTGTGATTGTGTATGTTTCACAGACAAGAACATCAAGAGAGTGAATCTCCCTCTCTCAATAAACATAGTGTGTGTGCTAATTCTTTGTGAAATTGTAAATGAAATCAAGCAAAAGGAACTCCTACTTCATTGAAAACTCAAAAGCTACTGTCTGTCTGCAGAGCATATTTGTTGTTGGCAAACAAGCAAACCGTTCTTGTGGCGGTATTATTGATCGTTGGTGTGTTCTGCACACAAAACTATGATTGCGTGTAAGGTGTGGTGAATAGGCCGAAGGCGGTGTGTTGACCAGCCCTGGTGACCCCGGTAAATTGACTTTTTGTTGACTTTCTGCATCTTCGTAGCATACTTTTAAGCGCTCTAAACAAACTAGTTATAAAGTTTCAGTCGGTGTTCCGACAAATAAATACCCTCACCATTAGCCCTTCCTTTTGGAAGACATACCAAAAAATTGGATCTACATATCTCAACTTTTCTTTAGACCTATGATCTCTTCCAGAACTGAAAGAATGTAAAAGTTTTTATTACGATAACCTATTTTGGAAAAAAATCATGTGGGCAGATTCTTGGAGGTTTTGGGACAGAGCACTAATGTTAGTACACATATTGCAATTAGTGAAATTTGAAGATAACTGGGGAATAATTTCACATTTTATGAAAGTTATGATTTTTATACCCTACACCACAAGGTGGTCAGGGCATTTGTTTGTAACAGGCAAAAGGAAACGAGATAGACCCATAATTCCTTTTGATGATCTGCATAGAATCACATTCTGAGTCGATTTATGCATGTCCGTCCGTTTGTCCATGTATTTTTGTGAACAAAGTACAGTTCGCATTTATTACCCGGTCCAGATGAAATTTTGCGCAAATAATTTATTTGGCCCAAGGACGGACCCTATTGAAATTGGAGATAATCGGTCAAAATTTAGATATAGCTCCCATATATATCTTGCCTTTTATTGTGCACCAAACGTGTAATATCAGCCCGAATAGTATGAAATTAGACCTGCAAATAAGTATGCCAAATTTGAACGAAATCGGTTCAGATAAAGCTATAGCTCCAATATATATTTGTTATTTTAGTCATATGCATTGTGTAACAACAATATTTGGGGAAATATATCAAATACAGCTCAGAAATACCTTTGCTAATTTTTATCGAAATCGGTTCGGATTTGGATATATCTCCCATATATAACTTCGTCTGATTTACCTTTTATTGAGCACCAAACGTCTAATATTTACCCAAATGGGATGAAATTTGGCACTTACGACCGAATTGAATCTAAAAGCTAGTATGTTAAATTTGGTGAAGATAGGTACAGATAAAGCTATAGCTCCCATATATATTTTTCATCCGATTTGTTATATTTGTTACCCACAGCCGTAATATGCACTCCTTAACAACGATATTCAGGGACATGTATTTAATACAGCTCAGAAATATCTATGACAAATTTTATCGATATCGGTCTAGATTTGGATATAGCTCCCATGTATATCAAATTGGCAATACAAGTCCGAATTTAAAAGATAGAAATGCTTCGGAATATTTAGTCTTTTGAGCTTTAAATTATAATTTTAATCATAGCGTGTATGATTAAATAAAAAACGTTTAATTGTTATGTTGAGCTCTACTAAATTAGCAAAGTGGTGTAGGGTATCACAAAGTCGGCCCGCCCGACTTTAAGACTTTCTTTACTACCGAAGAAAATCGGAGAACACATTTCACAATTTACCCAAGTTTTCATTATTCTAAATCTTTACCTCTTGGGCAGTTATGACGAGTAGTATGTCAATATATTCCATGAAATCTCCTGACCAAAATTTGTTATCAGTATTACCACGGACCAAGTTTGGACTAATCGGCTACTCGAATCGTTTTATATATTATATATTTATGATTTTTTCTCCAATTTTTTTGATATTTTAAAAAGAGTGGACATCAGATCTTGTGTTGATAAAAAATTTGGTATGTGCCACTTGAAAAGTGAAAGTACCAGAAGTAGTGCTTCGTTCTATTCGTTCTTCATATGAGATCTTGTGTTGGTACAGATATTGAGATGTACGAAATTTGAAGATATTCGAACATTTAATTTACACTATATAAGGGTTATAAGGGATTAAGCCTTTGTGTAGGAGGTCTTACATATTCCATCTTCCCAGTAGGCTTTTAATTGATAGAAATAATGGTATGTGCCAAGTTTGAAAGTAATCGGATGTTAATTTTGCTTTTTATGAGCTTCCTGGTTAGTCTGAATTTTAATCCTTTGTTGGGAAGATACATGATGGGGTAGGCCGATATTGCCTATTTTCCCACCTGACCTAGAACTGATAAAAATATTGGTTTTTGAAAAGTTTGCACGAAAGTGGATAATATCTTCTTGTTTTATACGATAAAATATTTTCTGGGAAAATTTTGACCTTGTACCAGAAGGAATATCGGTCTATATTGTCCATCTACGAGCTCGATATAATTTTGAATAACATATTACGACGTACCAAGTTTGAATCAAATCGAATACTCCCAACGAGACAAACAGACAGACGGACATCCCAAAATCGACTCCAAATGTCCTGAAACGGACTTGGTCCGAAAAGTCCTAGGGCCTAAAGCCGTTATTTCGATCAGGCAAGTTTTGGCCATATCAAATGATATACAGGGTGAGATAAAAAACTGCAACAAAGTCAAACGCCATCATTTTTAAATTTTATTGAATGAAAGAAAAAATGTCGGAAATAGCATCAAATATTAGAATAAGTTTAGATTTGTTTGAATTGGTTACCTTTGGCACGAATTATGGCCTTCAAAATGCCAATGAAACCGTCACATGCTACCCGAATATTGCTTTGCGGTATTTTGGCCCATTCCCGGCGAAGCGCTTGCTTGAGGTGATAGACACTTTGGTACTTTCTAGTGCCAACCTTGCTTTTCAAAAAACTCCAGACACAATAGTTCAACGGATTGGTATCCGGAGATTCTGGTGGCCATTGTGGGCTGGAATTCAAGCGAGGAACTTCATTTTGTAACCATTCTTGGGTGTGATGGTGCTAAGTCCTGTTGGAAGGTCCAATGTTTGCGGCCAAATGTTTGCATGCCCAAGGCTTTAATACACCCTCCAGAATATTTTTGCAATAATATTCGGTATTTATTCTGACGCCATGGTCGATTAATACGGGCCGAGAGCTACCATCGGCTGTTATGGAGGCCCACACCATCACCATGGCCGGCGCTTAAGTTCTGGTGGCCAATCGAATGTGAACATTTTCAGCTGATCTCTTTGACAATGAAACACGATCATTTTGTTTGTTTACAAACTGCTGGACAACGAATGTTTTCTCATCGGAGAAAACCAAATTCGGCAGTTCACCACTTTCGGGCAAGTGAAGCAACTCTTTAGCTCTTTTGAATTTTTTTTTTTAGAATTTGAATGGCTTTACCCCCAGCTCATTTTTCAATATTTGCCGAATGGAATATTGAGATATGTTCAGCTCACGAGACATTTTTCGGCCACTGCGATGTGGGTTTCGTTCAAGTCGCTTATTTACTTTTCAAACTATTTCTGCTGATGTTGCTGTTTTCTTCCGTCCACTTCCTTCACGTCGGACCAGTATCTCGGTAACGAGGGATGGTACGAGACACAAAAGATTTATTCACATTTAAATGCTGGAGTGCTCTAACGATAGCCACCTGTGGTTTTCCAGTCAAATATAAAGAAATAACACTATCACGCTTGATTTCCAGCACGAATAACTTTTTTCTGGAAAATTCTCACCAAAATGCTTTTGTACTCTTGTAAAAAATATAATGAACTGTAACTGGAATAATTTTAACTGCTGAGGATGTGGCTTAGAAATAACAGCAGTCTGAAGTTGGTTGCAGTTGTTTCCTCTCGACCTGTATTTCTATATATTTCTATATATACTCTAATTTTTCAAAGAAGAGTAACTCGGGAGACTGCCTCCCACACATAACAACAGAATTTGGAGTAAACTTCGTATAAAACATCCAATCTTCAAGCAATCCCGCTCACATGCAATTTTAACGCCTGAGTGGAAACGCGCAAATCTGTGTTTTATCTGAATTCTATTTTTATACCCTACACCACATAGTGGTAAGGGTATTATGTCTTTGTGCATTTGTTTGTAACACGGAGAAGGAAGCGAGATAGACCCATAGTTACTTTTGAGGATCTCCATAGAATCACTTTCTGAGTTGATTTAGTTGTCTGTCCGTCCGTCTGTCCATGTATTTTTGTGAACTAAATGCAGGTCGCATTTATTATCCGATTGAGATGAAATTTTGCAAACAACATTTGTTTGGCCCAAGGACGAACCCTATTGAAATTGGAGACAATCGGTAAAAATTTAGATATAGCTTCCATATATATCTTCGTCCGATTTGTCTTTTATTGTGCACCAAACGTGTAATATCATCCCGAATAGCATGGAATTTTGCACATACAACCAAATTAGGCCTGTAAATAAGTAGGTCAAATTTTGTGGAAATCGGTTCTGATATACCTATAGCTCCCCTATATATTGTTCATCCGATTTGTTATTTTAGTCCTCCGCAGCCGTAATATGCACTCTGTAACAACAATATTTGGGGAAATATATCAAATGCAGCTCAGAAATACCTTTGCTAAATTTTATCGAGATCGGTTCAGCTGTGGATATATCTGCCATATATAACTTCGTCGGATTTACCTTATATTGGGCACAAAACGTCTAATATTTGTCCAAATGGGCACTTACGACCGAATTGAGTCTAGAAACTAGTATGTCAAACTTGGTGAAGATCGGTTCAGATATAGCTATAGCTCCCCTATATATTGTTCATCTGATTTGTCATATTTGTTACCCACAGCCGTTATATGCACTCTGTAACAACGATATTCAGGGAAATATTTCAAATACAGCTCAGAAATATCTTTGCAAAATTTTATGGAGATCGGTTCCGATTTGGATATAGCTCCCATATATATTTTCATCCGATTTCAAATTAATTGTGCACCAAATGGGCAATACAAGTTCGAATTTAAAAGATACAAATGCTTCGGCATATTTAGTTCTTTGAACTTTAAATTATAATCATAGCGTGTATGATTGAATTCTCCCATAAAAACTTTTAATTGTTATGCGCCTCCAGCAAACCTCGTCTTTTTTATAGGATTCACAAACAACAAAGAATTGTTGCATTCGGCATTCGGCATTCTGTTTTTTGTTATTTCGTTCACTTCTTTTGTGTCAGGTATTTTTGATTCGAATGAATGACAAGAATTACGAATACCTTTTGATTGCGGACAATTGTTGTTGCTGGTAACTGAATCACGTTTCGTATTAAATAAACTTGGCAAATTATCGCAATGCCAATTGATCCTGTGGCTAACAATAACAAATCCATTTTGTTGAAACAGCTGTGTAACAAAGTTGAGGTGGGGGAATGGATTTTTTTTTAACCCGAGAGAGTTAAATTCTGTTTTTTTTCTGCCTGCATTTTAAGCTGCAGCTATCGTTAACAAAAAGAGTTCTGTTTTTTTTTTTGCGCTTTGCCACAATCAATAAATAAACATTTATATTGGCCCAGGGTTTTGGTGTTACGGTGGGTGGTCTTTGTCGTTGCAGAGGTATGTGGTTTGAAATTAAATGTTTGTCGTCGCAAAAATGCAAAGCGCAATTGCTGAGCACTGAGTGCTGAGTGCATTGTGCCAAATAAACCGCATTATTCATGGAAGAGGGTAATGAAATATTGTGGCTAGCGAATGGTAATTAATAGCATCATATAGTTAAACTAGTCGAGAGTAAGGCATGTTTCCGGCAATAATGAATTTAAGGCAATTGACATACGACGAAATTTCAGGTAATTCATTAGCGAAATTCGGTAAATGAGAGGAATAATTGTGAATAAATTATAAGTAATTCATTAGTTGGATTCGGAGAGTATATTTAATGTCATATTAAATTTAAAACAGCTTATCCAGTTATTATAATTTTTAGGTTAGTGCTTCGTAAGAAATTACGAATTTTAAGCCCAGGTAGAGCATTTTTAAAAGAAGAAATACATTCACATAAAATTGATGAAGTCAATAATTATCTGATGTGCTAAATTGCATTTTTTTTTGTAAAATTAAATGTTGAAAGAACTGTTCATTATTGCACACCATAAACCGGCAGTTAATTATACCCTCAGCCTGGTTAACGGTAGTAATTGTCTAATCAAAATAAATCTTAAAATTTGATTCCAAAGAAATTACAAATGTGCCTTATGTGTTTTAGACAATATCTGTTTCAGGACACTTGGAGTCAATATAGCCATTCCATCCGTCTGTCTGGTTGGTGCGCACGATAAACGTCATTGTATTTTTACACCGTTTGTAACATCCCTAAATATTCGTCGTAGACCCCATGGTGTATATATATTCATAATCAGCATAAAATTCTAAGTCGATTTAACGATGGCCGTCTGTCGGTCTGAACAGAACAATTTGTATTGTATCTAGGATGGTTGGTATTGAAAATGAGATATATCAGTCAACGTTTTGGTGTAGTCCCCATATAACGGTGCCTCCCGATATTCGGTATTTGATGGTTTTCGCCACATTTTTTCACAGATTTGTCTAAAAATTGGGATTTGTTGGTCGTAATGGTTTCTAGCTTCGGTGGCGAAACATTGCATGTATAGGTCCACGATTTGGCATAGCTCCCATATAACGGTACTTCCCGATATTCGGTATTTGATGGTTTTTGTCACATTTTTTCACGGATTTTTCCAAAAATTGGTATTTGTGAGTCATAATGGGTTTTAGCTCCGGTGGCGAAACATTGTATGTATAGGTCCACGTTTTTGTATTTATAGCGGTATCTCCCCTTATTCGCTATTTTGACGATTTTTGCCACATTTTTCCATGAATATGTCTAAAGATTGGTATTTGCAGGTCATAATGGGTTCTAATGTTTCCTTTACTTTATGGTGGAGGGCATTAAAAGTTCAGTTCGGCCAAACTTGTTTTTAACTAATTTCGATAGAATTCAAACTTGATATGTCCCCCACAAAAATTCAGAATTTTGAAAAAATTGTGTATCTTGGCTCATGGTAATATTATTATCTGGTTCGGATCAGTTGAAAAATTCGATGGTATTGTTCCACTTTTCCTCGTAACTTCATCACAAAAGGGGCAAATTTTTAAAAACATTTACTTTCATAAAATGGGAAATTAGTGTCAGATTCTTTTAAAAATTCGGTCATCACAATATTTCGTCAATATGAGATCAGGAATAAAAATTTAATATTTTTGGAATTTACTATTGCGAAAATGGGTAATACTTTATTTTTTTTATACCCTCCACCATACATAGTATGGAGTGTTTTTTAAGTTCGTCATTAAGTTTGTAAATCCTCGAAACAATAATTTTAGGCCTAACAAAGTAAATATATTTTTAATTAGCGCAAAGTTCGAAGAAGATTCAGCACTATCCGTACGTCCGACTGTTATAATCATACTAGACTCAAAACGAATTAAGATGGGAAGTTAAAATTCTGCAAGCAGGTCAAGTTCGAAGATAGTCTATATCGGTCCACAAGGAGTTTCTTCTGAGTACTTTACCCCTTAGAAGAGTATTCTCTATATGGGGCCACGATATTCGATATTTTGACGATTCCAGCAACATTATTTACCGGAATTGTTTCAAATTTCGTATTTGGAGTTCCTAATGGGTACTACGGCCTGTGACACAACTAGCCTACGCAGGTCCACGTCTTGGCATATCCCTCATATAACAGTACCTCTCCATATTCGGTATTTTGACGATTTCAGCGACACTGTTTGTTGTTTTAAATTTCGTATTTAAAATTTTAAGGGAAAAGGTAAAAAAGAAACATTTTATGGGCTATCTGGTCGATTTTATTAAACTATTATGGTGAAAACTCGTATTTTTTCAAGGAAAATATTTTAATGCATGTCCAGATTTTTAATGCAAAAATTCCCAAAGTGCTCCGGGTGGATTTTTTAAAAAATTTTCTTTAAGAATCCTCTGGTCGGAAATCAAGGACCTACTTTTCGAAATTCGCGATTTTTGAAAGAAATTTCCATCAACGATTTCATGTTTGAAAATCGTTAGCTTTTTGAGGTTTTAAAGATTCCATTGACAAAATTCGTAGATTTTTTTGCAGTTTTTTTTTTAACGATTTCGAAGAGAAAATGTAAATTTTGATTTTTTTAAGATATTTTTTAACCGGGACCTCCCGCTCAAATGTATGATTTTTTAAGATTTTTGTTGAAAATGTTTTAAGAAGGACCTCTTAGCCAAGATCGCAAATTTTGAAAGAAATGTTTCTCTAGGATTTCTTGTTTGAAAATCGGGAAATTGGGAATCGCCTGGTCTAAATTAGTGGATTCTTTCAGAAACACGATTTCATGACCTCCTGTCAAAAACGGAGACTTAGAGGTCTTGTTTTTGGAAACCTAAAACAATCGTTTTTATTTATTTTATTATTATTATTATTATTATTATTATTATTATTATTATTATTATTATTATTATTATTTTTTAAAAGGAGCTCCATATTGAAAATTTGTATTTTTTAAGAAAATTGCTCAATGATCACCTAGTTGAAAATAGTGGATGGGTATTATATGCCGTTCAGAATTCAGACAATTTTTGGTTACAAATTTAAGTTTTGTTGTTGCAAAATGGTCAGGCTTAATTTCTTTATTGTTGTTTTTATAAAAACAACGTTTGTTTATTAGCGGAGAACGATGGTAATGTTTACCAGGGGGTAAGGCAGGAAATACCTAGATTTCTGAAAGAGCCACCAATCCTCATGAGTTCCCTTGTTTTTTGTCTAGGATATTCTCCCCAAAAGTTATTTTAAAAATAACTTCTATGACAAAAAACATTTTTTTTACCCAAGTGAATTAAATAAAACTAAAATTCTTTTGGAAAGTCTTCTAAATCTTACAACCGCACTTATAAACATTTACGTCTTTCTCCACTTGTTATGCTTTCGTTTTACCTGAGCGAAGTAGTATAACCATGTAAGTTGGTTTTGTCTGTTACAACAAAAATCCCCTTCGTCGACCGTGCCTTGTCTATTCATAGAACAGTGTTGGCTTGTTTTAATTTTTATACCCTACAACACTATGTGTTGGGGGTATTATAAGTTTGATTGGGACAAAAATTATGTAACACCACGAAATATTGGTTTCCCACATAGGAAAGTATATATAGATCTTCCTAGCTCGCCGAGCTGAGTCGATCTAGCTATGTATGTCCGTCCGTCCGTCTGTCCGTCTGTCCATGTTAATTTGTAATCACTCTACAGGTCGCAATTATGGCCCGATCTTCACGAAATTTAGAATGTAGGTGGGGCTTGGACCAGAATAGAACCCTATTGCTTTTGGAGATGATCGCCAAATGTTTAGGGGTTGAAATGGACCAAATACTGAAAAAATGTCGGATTTTGCAGCAGCTTTACAGGTCGCAACTATAGATCAATCGACGCGGAATTTCGCATGTAGCTAGAGTTTAGGGCGGGGAAGAAGCCTACCAATTTGGGTGGTCATCGGATAATATTTAGCGGGTAAAATAGACCATATCTTTTGTGTTGAAAAAATTCAAAATTTTTCATTAAACCGCGAATATTTTAAATCCCCGCGAAATCTCAAAGCCATGACAAGTTAATCCTGATCTTTACATTGATGTTAACATACAACAAATCGGATATATAGCAAAATATGTGCGATATATATGTCTATCAAAGAAGATATGCTTGAAAGAACTCTTATATGTCGAAAACGGCTGAACTGATTTCGACAGTTCTCATTAATTCAGAATGGCCTCTTGGCAGGAAAGAAAAAATCTCTAAAAAAATCTCATAAAAATATCTCTCTAAAGATGAAAATATTGATTTTGTAAAATTTTCTCATATTTTTTCAATTTTGTCATATTTTTGGCATATTTTCATTTTGAATTAAACATTTGGTAATATTTCTACAGCTAACAAAACTAAGTAGTTAGGATATCAGGATATCATATACAGATCGCATTTATGGCCCGATCCTTACGAAATTTTGCATGGGGATAAGATGAGGGTCAGAATAGAAGCCTACTCTTTTTGGAGATGATCGCCATATATTTAGGGGTTGAAATGGACCAAAAAACTGCAAAATTGTCGGCAGGTCGTAATTATCGCCCGATCCTCACGCACATTTGAATGGGGGTTACGGGCATTGCAAAAGCCAAGCAGTTTCTAATGGCCATCCAAAAATATTCAATGTGTGATATAGTTTGCCAACATTTGTAGACAAAATACGAAAATGTCCATTCCAGAGACTTTTTGGAGAATTCACAAATACAGGAAAGATGCACTTCTGACTATTTCGTTGAAGAATATAGTCAAATGTCTGTATCTCATATAGATGCGCTTCAGTCAAAAACCAATAATAAATGTTAATCTTTTGCCACTTCTGAGAGATTATAGGTCTTTGGGAAATATTGGTTCCAGATCTAGGAAGACCATTTACGTGCAACATCTACCAATAAATTGGAAATGAGCAAATTAGTTTAAGTTGCTATTACCGAAAATTAGAGAACGAAACCTGACGAAACCTTTTTTTTTATTACTTGCCACAATATCTTGTGGAATTCTTTCGAGTATCTCGCCTATATAAACTGTATCGTTTATTATAGTGTTGTAGGGTATTCAACGGTCGGCCCCGCTCGACTGTAGCCTTACTTGTTTTTATTATATTTTTTAAAGGACCTCTTGAGGTTTTGTGAGAGCATCTTTTAAGGATTTGGTCATTTTAACAATATCTTTTTTTCTAGGATAAAAAATCCAGGATTTTGTAATAATATAGACTATCTTGTTAATAACCCAAAACATATGCTTAAATTAGAGGATTTAATTTTTTTACTAAAAACATCTATTTATTTATTTTTTTTTTATTTACAACCATTTCGCAAACTGTTTAAGTAGATCCTTTTCATTTCTAACTTTTTTAGAAGTTTCTTTATTCTAAAACTTTTTGTATCTCAATTATCTACGATTTCTTTCACACGGTCATCTTAAACACGTATTTACTAGTAATTATTGTCGCCTCTCTTAAACCATTTTCAAATTGAAAGGAGAGAAAAAATTTAGTTTTAAGGACACCGTATGCACTTACCAAATGTCAAAAGGAAACGGAAACAAAAATATATTTGCATACTTTTTATTACGCCTACAACTCCCTTCGTTATTTTTTTTCGTCCTTCGTTGTGCCTTACATCGTCTGTTTGTTGGCATTTGTTGTTTTGTAGTTTTCGGCCTTATGTTGTTTTCCGGTTATTTTATCATAACGCCTATTGTTGTGTTGGTACAATAACAGCATTTTGCAGTTATCAGCGATTTTCGCCCTTTTTTTAAGGAGGTAGGGAAGGAAGTTTAAAAAAGTTATATCAATTCAATGTGGTTTGGAAAGATAATGCGGAAATTTTACTACTTTATATTAAATATGTAAGTTTTCGAGATGGATAAAAAGGCATATTGGTCAAAGACTAGTTGAAAAGGCTATGGCTAAAAAACTACAGACTGAGTTGAAAAAAAAAACGCAACCAAATTCAGACTGCTGTCATTTCTAAGTCACTCGTCCGACAACTGTTAAAATTATTCCAGTGACAGCCCATTATGTTGTTTACAAGCGTACAAAAGCATTTTGGTGAGAATTTTCCAGAAAAAAAGTTATTCGTGACGGAATTCAAGCGTGATAGAGTGATTTCTTTATATTTTGCTGGAACACCACATGTGGCTATCGATAGAGCAATCCAGTATTTAAATGTGAATGAATCGTGAAACTGGTAGCGTAGCCCGACGTCAAGGAAGTGGACGGAAGAAAACAGCAACATCAGCAGAAATTGTTCGAAAAGTGAAAAAAGCGACTTGATCGAAACTCGCGTCGCAGTGGCGGAGAAATGTCTCGTGAGCTGAACATATCGCAATATTCCATCCGGCAAATATTGAAAAATGAGCTCGGGATAAAGCCATTGAAATTCCAAAAAGTACAAGGACTTACACCGCAACAGAAAGAAAATAGACTCAAAAGAGCTAAAGAGTTGCTTCGCTTGGCCGAAAGTGGTGAACTGCCGAATTTAGTTTTCTCCGATGAGAAAACATTCGTTGTCCTGCAGTTTGTAGACAAACAAAATGATCGTGTTTACTTGCCAAAGAGGTCTGCTCAAAATGTGCACATTCCATTGGCCACCAGAACTCCGCTCGTTTCAATCGACTTTGGCATCAGAATTAATGCCGAATATTATCGTGAAAATATTCTGGAGGGTGTATTAAAGCAACATTCTAACAGGACTCAGCACGCACCACGAAGAATGGTTAAAAATGGTACAAAATGAGATTCCTCGCTTCATTTCCAGCGCACAATGGCCACCAAAATCTCCGGATACCAATCCGTTGAACTATTGTGTCTGGAGTATTTTGGAAAGCAAGGCTGGTACTAAAAAACACCAAAGTGTCGATCAACTCAAGCAAGCGCTTCGCCGGGAATGGGCAAAATACCCCATATTGGCCGTTTGAAGGCCATAATACGTGCCAAAGGTGACCAATTCGAACAAATCTAAACTTATTCTTAAATTTGATGATATTTCCGACATTTTATGCTTTTATTCAATAATATTTAAAATATTATGATACCCTACACCACTTTGCTAATTTAGTAGAGCTCCGCAAAACAATGAAAATTTTTTATGGGAGAATTCAATCATACACGCTATTATTATAGTTATAATTTAAAGTTCAAAGGACTAAATATGCCGAATTATTTGTATCTTTTAAATTCGGACTTGTATTACTTATTTGGTGCTCAATTAATTTGAAATCGGGTAAAAATATATATGGGAGCTATATCCAAATAAAATTTGGCAAAGATATTTCTGAGCTGTATTTGATATCGTTGTTACGGAGTGCATATTACGGCTGTGGGTAACAAATATAACAAATCGGATGAACAGCATATATGGGAGCTGTAGCTATATCTGAACCGATCTTCACCGAATTTGACATACTAGCTTCTAGACTCAATTCGATCGTAAGTGCCAAATTTCATCGCATTTGGGCAAATATTAGACGTTTGGTGCACAATCAAAGGTAAATCGGACGAAGTTATATATGGGAGCTATATCCAAATCTGAACCGATCTCGATAAAATTTAGCAAATGTATTTCTGAGCTGTATTTGATATATTTCCCCAAATATTGTTGCTACAGAGTGCATATTACGGCTGCGGAGGACAAAAATAACAAATCGGATGAACAATATATATGGGAGTTATAGCTATATCTGAACCGATTTCGATCAAATTTGGCATACTTATTTTCAGATCCAATCTGATCGTACGTGCAAAATTCCATATTATTCGGGTTGATATTACACCTTTGGTGCACAATAAAAGGCAAATCGGATGAAGATATATATGGGAGCTATATCTTATTTTTTACCGATTATCTCCAAATTCAATAGGGTTCGTCCTTGGGCCAAACAAATGATTTGTGCAAAATTTCATCGGGATAGAGCAATAAATGCGAACTGTACTTTGTTTACAAAAATACATGGACAGACGGACGGGCGGACATACATAAATCGACTCAGAATGTGATTCTATGCAGATCATCAAAAGGAACTATGGGTCTATCTCGTTTCCTTTTGCCTGTTACAAACTAATGCACAAAGACATAATACCCTGACCACCTTGTGTTGTAGGGTATAAAAATGCAGAAATTATGGCGTTTGATTTTGTTGCAGTTTTTTTATCTCACCCTGTATTAACGTCGATATATGTAGGCGAAAATGTCAAAATTAGCCCGAAAATCTATTGGAGAATCCCGGTCGTCTGGAGATTTTGTAAGTGTTCAAAAAATCCATTTAAATAGCGCTGTGTCTAAATGACTACGGCTATGATTACCCCACATTTTTCATTTGAGCTTGACTTCATTTTCTTTACTCCTTTTACAAACGCAATAATTATTTTGTTACGTCTGTTTTTCATACGACTACGGCTATGATTGCCCCACATTTTTCATTTGAGCTTGACTTCATTTTCTTTACTCCTTTTACAAACGCAATAATTATTTTGTTACGTCTGTTTTTCAAATTTCTTCCTCTCTGTATTTTTGTCTTTTACAAACAAATGTAAGTCAACACTTAGCACACATTTGCAAACAAGAAAAAGCTGAATGGTCCGCAAGGACAGAGTAACAGGAAAAGTGGCAAAAATATACGTTCGTTAACCGGGCAAAAGTAACAAATTAAAAAGGACTCAACCAGAAAACGAGTCACAAAGGGTGACAAAGGCCAATGGAAGAGACAAACAAGCCAGTGGCAAAAATATATATATATTTTACAACTATTCAAAATAATTATTTAAATTTTCTTATTCACCTCTTTTGCTTTTCTATATTGTTTTGACTTCGTCGTAACCTTTTTTTTCGCCAAAGACAAAGTTCCATTGCAAGTGTTATAAACTTGTTTTCGAAACCATAACAATTTTGAAAATGTTGGCAAATAATTTAAACAGGTGTTTCCGTTTTGTCCATTCGCCAGAGGCCAGAGCAAAAGTTGAAAGTTACAAATGCGATTATGAAGGGTTTCCGGGTCGGTAACGGATATTGCTAACACCAAAGCTATGAAATATTATTTCCATAATAATAATTGTGGAAATGTTCGAGTGTGTGGTAATGGTGGATATATGTATTGGGAGGTGTGAGGAGGATGTTGTATGTTATTCACATGTGTGAGTGAGTGTGTGAATTTTTGTTTTCTAGAAATATAGAATGGAAATAGAAATCAATAAAATAACAAGTATTGGAACATTGTTACGATTTTAGAAGTTGATAGAGAGTCACAAAATACATCGAATGTAAATTTGAAGGATTCGAATGTACAAGGTTCTGATTCCAATTTGTACAAAAGCAAAAAGGATTATTCACAAAGCAAAGAACACTACCAAATTTTTAAATTTTGAATCTGCTTAAAGTTACAGAGTTCGTCAAAAGAATGGGGGCATAAAATTTAGGGAGGAGAGCTGTCCGTAAGTCTTTAAAAATATGGAATGTCTTTCGCAAGAAAAAGCAGGAAAACTACACTGGAGGCGAAATGAATCTTCGAAAGACATCAGGTCAAAACCAATATTTGTTGTAAAATACAAATTTTCGAAGAAAAAATGTTTCCCTTTCCCGAAGAATTAAAAAAAATAAAGTCAACAAGTGAAAAAGTCCTGAATACCCTCCAACATTTAAGGAAATTTTAAATTTTGAAAAAAAGAAATCCGTTAAGAAATTCTGTCAAAATTATCAAACTACCGAATATAGTGAAGTACGTTATATGGGACTTACAGACAGACAGACGGACTTCGTTAAATCGATATAGAATTTTTTGCTGAATTTAAATTTATCTTTCGAGGGTTTACAAATGGAATGGAAAACTTAATTTACCCTCCCTATTATGGTGATGGGTATAAAAATAACAAAGAACAAGTTAGTTGGTTTTGTCGTCATATGTACAGGATGAGATAAAAAAAAAAAAAAAAAACTGCAAACGAAGTCAATCGCCATAACCTTTTATACATATTTTAAATTTTATTGAATGAAAGCAAAAAATTTCGGAAATAGCATCAAATTTTAGAATAAGTTTAGATTTGTTCGAATTGGTCACCTTTTGCCATTTGGAATATTGCGATATGTTTAGATCACGAGCCATTTTTCGGTCACTGCTACGCGGATTTCGATCAAATCGCTTCTATACTTCTCGAACGATTTCTGGTGATGTTGCTGTTTTCTTTCGTCCACTTCCTTGACGTCGGGCTATGCTACCAGTATCACGGTAACGAGCGATAATATGAGACACAAAATTTTTATTCACATTTAAATGCTGGAGTGCTCTAACGATAGCCAATTGTGTTTTCCAGCCAAATATAAAGAAGTCACTCTATCACGCTTGAAATCCATCACGAATTATTTTTTTTTTTCTGGAAAATTCTCACCAAAATGCTTTTGTACGCTTGTAAACAATATAATGAGCTTTCACTGGAATAATTTTATCAGCTGTCGGACGAGTGGCTTAGAAATAACAGCTGTCTGAAATTGGTTGCAGTTTTTTCATCTTACCCTGTATATTTGTGCTTTTGGATGTAGCTCAACCGATTTCGGGTTAATGTTACACCAAATGGTCAATATCTGTCCAAAAGTCCTGAATCCTGATCCGATCTCAATAAAATTAGACAGAGGTTTTTTGAGCAACGTAAGTTATCTGATATCAAATATCATTCTAGTGGAGTGCATATTACGAATGTGAGGGACTTAAACACAATATCGGATATCTGAACCAATTTTCCCCAAATTTGATGTACTTGCTTTCAGATTAAATTCGGTACGATTTTTTAAAATTCAGTTTATTTAGACGGATATTGGCCATTTGGTGCACAATTAACCGGAAATGGGTTGAAGATATATATTGGAGCTTTATCTCAATATCAATTGATTCTCACCAATTTCAATAGGGTTCGTCCTAGGGCCAAACAAATATTATTTGGAAAATTTCATTTTATTTACAAAAATACAAGGACAGATGGACGGACAGACGGACCGAGATGCATAAATCGACTTAGAAAGTGATTCTATGAAGATCCTCAAAAGTAACTATGGGTCTATCTGGCTTCCTTCTCCATGTTACAAACAAATGTACAAAGGCATAATACCCTTACCACTATGTGGTGTAGGGTATAAAAAACGTATTTGGATTATGAGTGCTTGAAAGTATGCTACAAAAATGTAAGATATGATATGTGAAAAATTCTCTTTAAAATATAAGCTATCGATGGAAATTGATCTTGCCAAATTAAACATATAAATACCACAAAGCTACTGTAACTACCTAGACAATTATTTGGAAATAGGTTAACTTGGGTACTACTACTGATAAATGTCTGTGAAAGATCAAACATGGTTTGAAATACATCGGTTCTTCATAACCTCAATAAAACAACTTTAATTCTGTGAGTTATTTGCAGATGTATGATTCTTAGCGAAAACAGAAATTGCTAACTCAAGAAAAAAAAAAACAAGTTAAAAAGCAGTAAGTTCTGCCGGGCCGAACTTTGAATACCCTCCACCATTTGGAACGAATTTGGAAATTTAAAAAATTTAAAAAATATAAATTTTAAATTTTAAAAATACCGAATATGGCCGTTATATTGGGGTCTATACGACGTAGACCTACATAGGCATTGTTTGCCATTAGTCGTTACCATATTCAAATTCAAAACTTGAAATAAACTGTGAATAATGTAGCTAAAATCATCAAATTATCGTATATAGGGAGGTACCGTTATATCGGAGCTGTGCGAAGACCTGGACCTGCATAGACAAATTTCTGTCACAGGCTATAGCATCCATTACTTACGTCAAATTTCGGTGGGTTTGTACGTAAACTCGTCAAAATACCGAATATAGGGAGGTACTGATATATGGGGCCTATACGAAGTCCGGGACCTGCATAGACATTTTTCTGTCAAAGACTGTAGTTCCCATTACCAACTATAAATACGTAATTTGAAACAATTCCGGTGAATAATGACGCTAAAATCATCAAAATACCGAATTTTGGGAAGTACCGTTATATGGACCTGCCCAGATAATTTTCTGTCATAGGCTGTAGTATCCATTTCGAACTTCAAATACCAAAGTTGAGACAATTACGGTGAATAATGTCGCTACCCCCGTTATATGGGGGCTATATGAAAACGTGGACCTACATGGCCCATTTACAAACTTAAACATGTATATATATATATATATATATATATATATATATATATATATATATATATATATATATATATATATATATATATATATATATATATATACTTTGTTGGGTCTGACATGAATATTCGAGGAGTTACAAACGGAATGACAAAGTTAATATACCCTCCATAGTATGGTGGAGGGTATAAAAACGGATTTTTTTAATTATGCCACTCTTTGAGAACATATGCGAAATGCAAAGTGCTCTTCACATTTATATTTAGCATTTGATGTATACTTTTAGGGGTTCTCACAATATATTTACAATTCTTGTGTAATTTTTGAATAACCTTTAACGTTACCGAATTAGTGCATCAAAATGCTTTTCAATAGTTTTTACAAAACTTTTTCAATTATTTAAATTTAAATTCAATTTTCAATTTCATTTTCCCCAATTGATTCGCTTTTTCCCCCCATTTCGGTGATAACGTGATAAGTACATGCATTACATTCTCACATTTGATTTCACTTTCCTTTTTATCCGTCACATTTTATTCTCCGTTCTTCCCTTCATTCAATACAATGCCATTTTTCCCTGATTGAATCATCAATTTCAATCAAAGTATTCTTGAAACAGAACCCGCTGTCCCCCTTTCATTCATTCACTGGGGGATATCATGGATGTACTTCATTGTAATGGATGATTGTTTGCCAATTCATCGCACTTCAACTGGATGTGTCGTCTTTGGCGATGTACATGTTTCAATGTATTTGTGTGTGTGCGTGTTCGTATGTCCGAATTTGAATTTATCAAAGGAATATTATTAAAATTCATTGACAAATGGAGATATTACCGAATTCTGAATGGGTTCTTCTTTAAACGGGGCGTTTCTCTTGTTTTTCTCCTAGGGCAAGTTTGTATGTCGTTCTGCATTTACATTATGTGCTGTTACGTTAAAGGGCAGATATATCGAAAGGGTCAGTTGGCAAGGAATTTAACTAGTCATGTGTGAAAATGGCCTTAAGATTTGTAAGGGGTAAAAACCTCGAAATACACATTTTAGACTCCACAAAGTATATATATTCTTGATCAGCATAAAATTCTATGTCGATTTAGTAATGTCCGTCCGTCTGTGGAAATCACTCTAGCTTCCGAACGAAATGAAGCAGGTTGATAAAATTTTGCTTAAATGTATATTATGTATGCAGGACTTTTGGTATTGAAAACGGGCCATGTAGGTCCACCCATATAACGGTATAGCCCCCATATAACGGTACCTCCCGATATGCAATATTTTGATGTTTTTAGCGACATTATTTACCGAAATTGTTTCAAACTTGGTATTTAAAGTTCGTAATGGATACTACATCCTAAGACAGAAAATGAGCCATGTAGGTCCACATTTTCGTATAGCCCCCATATAGCCCCCATATAACGGTACCTCCCGATATGCAATATTTTGATGTTTTTAGCGACATTATTTACCGAAATTGTTTCAAACTTGGTATTTAAAGTTCGTAATGGATACTACATCCTAAGACAGAAAATGAGCCATGTAGGTCCACATTTTCGTATAGCCCCCATATAACGGTACCTCCCGATATGCAGTATTTTGATGATTCTAGAGACATTATTTACCGGAAGTATTTCAAATTTAGTATTTGAAGGTCGTAATGAATACTACAGTCTGTGACGGAAAATTGTCTGTGCAGGTCCACCTCTTCTTATAGCCCCCATATAACCGTACCCCCCGATATTCGGTATTTTGATGATTTTAGCGACATTATTTACCGGAATTGTTTCAAATTTGGTATTTGAAGTTCGTAATGGATACTACAACCTATGTCAGAAAATTGTCTGTGCAGGTCTACGTTTTATAACTCTCATGGTGCCTCTATATATTCGGTATTTTAATGATTTTAGCTACTTATAAACATTTTTTTTCAAGTTTCGTATTTGAATATTGTAATAGCTTGTGACGTCGTCGTATAGATCCTAATATACGGCTACATTCGGTATTTTTAAGATTTTAACAGAATTTTTTGAAAATTGCAAAATTTGTACGAAATGGTGGAGGATATTCAAAGTTCGGCCCGGCCGGACTTACAGCTTTTTTACTTGCTTAATATTTATCTCAAAAAAAATCTCGTTTAAATATTTTCTTCCAAAAAATTCTCGTAAAAGTATTTCTTTAAGCTGCCATTTATGAATGCCTCCTCTTTAAATCGTTTCCTGGAAATTTCCATTTAACATTCCAATAAGCTTACAATATTTTAAGTAGCTACATTCAATAACAATTTTATTTTTTTAGCAAATACGATTTTGAACGAAAAAACACACAACAATTTTAACAATTCGGTTAAAATAAAGTGCATGCCATTGGTGGTGTGGCAACAAGAAAATTCTTGGCACGTTCATGCAATTTTCTCACCATTTAAGTGCGTGCAGTTTTTTTGCAATTGGGAACAATGGGAGATTATGACACTGAAGTGGGGGCAAGAAGCGGTTAGGATATATTAAAACCTTTTTCAGAGGGAAAGTATTTATATCCTACACCACAAAGTATTAAGGGTATTATGTTATCGTGCATTTGTTTGTAACATGGAGAAGCAAGTTACTTTTGAGGATCTTCAATCACTTTCTGAGTCGATTTATGCATGCTAGTCCGTCCGTTCGCCCGTCTGTCCCTGTATTTTTGTGAACAAAATGAAGGTTGCATTTATTATCCCATTAAGATGAAATTTCTCAAACAAAATTCGTTTGGCTCAAGGACGAACCCTATTGAAATTGATGAGAATCGGTTCAATTTTAGATGTAGCTCCAATATAACCAATTTCGGATTACTTGTACACCAAATGGCTAATATTAATCCAAATTACCTGAATTTCGACAAATCCAACTGAATTCAGTCTAGAAGAAAGTTCAACAAATTTAGTGAAAATCATCTCAGATATAGCTATAGCTCTCATATATATGTTTGATCCGATTTGGAGTTTTAGTCCCGATTTGGTGTTTAAGTCCCGATTTGGTGTTTAAGTCCCATTCTTAATATGCGCTCCACAAGAATAATCGTTGATAACAGATATAAGACACAGCTCAAAAATATCTCTGTCAAATGTTATGGAGATCGATCTTAATCCGATTTCAGGTTTCTTGTGCACCAAATGGCTAATATATGCCCAAATGCAGAGAATTATGGCACTTTCGACCGAATTCAGCCTAGAAGCAAGTATATGGTATAATATGCACTCCATAACAATGTTCTCTGGTGCTAGATATTAAATACAGCTCTGAAATAAATATTTCAAATTTATTCAAGATCGAATAATATTTAGATATGGCTCCCATACATAGGATGAGATAAAAAAAAACTGCAACAAAGTCAAACGCCATAATTTTTACATTTTTTTAAAATTTTATTGAATGAAAGCCAAAAATGTCGGAAATAGCATCAAATTTAAGATAGATTTAGATTTGTTCGAATTGGTCACCTTTGGCTCTTTGTGCTCTGGAAATGCAGCGAGGAACTTCATTTTGTAACCATTCTTGGGTGGCGCGTGCTCAGTGCGATTGAGCTGAGTCCTGTTGGAATGTCCAAGGTCTGCGGCCAAAATGTTTGCGTGCCCAAAGCTTTAATACACCCTCCAGAATATTTTCGCGATAATATTCGGTATCAGATTTCAAGCACTGTCTCTTCACCCAATACCAAATTGTACCAGATATAGTAATATTTAGTAATTTTCGTACTTTGCAGAACACATTTCTAAAGCCACGTCTTTATGGCAAAACTACCATCAACAGGGTTCGAATACAAAATTTCAAAATTCCAGCTGCTGCCATGCACCCTGAAACAAATTCTTCGAAATTTAGTACCACTCACATAGTACCAAATGGTATAATTTTGGAAGTTCAGTACAATATTAAAAATTTTCGTTAGCTTAAAGTTTTTCCAAAAACCCTTTGGTACATCTATCCTGGACTTTATTGGTGCCCCTCTTTCCAAAAAAGTTAAAAAGCAGTAAGTTCGGCCAGGCCGAACTTTGAATACCCTCCACCATTGGGAATGAATTTGGAAATTTTCAGAAAATAAAATCCCTTAAAAATTCTGTTAAAATTTAAAAAATACCGAATTTAGCCGAATATAGCCCCAATACAAGGGTCTCTACGACGTGAACCTACATAGGCTTTGTTTGTCATAAACTTAAAAAAAGGTGAATAAAGTCGCTTAAATCATCAAAATACCGAATATAGGGTGGTACCGCTATATCGGACCTATAGGAAGACCTGGACCAGCATAGACAATTTTCTGTCACAGGCTGTAGCATCCATTACGACCTTCATATACGACATCTAAAACATTTTCGGCGAGTATTGTACCTAAAATCGTCCAAATACCGAATATAGGGAGGTACTGATATATGGGACCTATACGAAGACCTGGACCTGCATACACAATTTTCTGTCACAAACTGTAGTTCCCGTTACGAACTCAAAATACGTAATTTAGAACTACTCCGGTGAAAATTGACGCTAAAATCATCAAAATACCGAATATTGGGAGGTAGCGTTATATGGGGGCTATACGAAGCCGTCGACCTGCACAGACAATTTTCTGTCTTTGAGTGTAGCATCTATTTCGAATTTTAAATAACAAATTTGAAACAATTCCGGTGAATAATGTCCCTAAAATCATCAAAATACCGAATATCGGGAGTTGCCGTTATATGTGGGCTATATGAAAACGTGGACCTACATGGCCCATTTACGAACTTAGCCTGCCTACTGGAAAATAACCATGTGTGCAAAATTTTAGCCATCTGTCACAATTCATTCGAAAGATAGCGTGATTACAACAGACAGACAGACGGAATTTTACGTTGTTCAAGAATATATATACTTTGTTGGGTCTGACATGAGTATTTCGAGGAGTTACAAACGGAATGACAAAGTTAATATACCCTCCATAGTATGGTGGAGGGTATAAAAATTCTTGGTATCCGCATTTTAAAATCGCAGCTGACTTAGTTGGAAATGATGGCTTAAAACATCAAAATTTTTGCACCTACAAAGCCTTATATAGTATCAAAAATCCAGGACACAATATTAACTATTTCTCCATGACTTCAACAGGTAGACAGACGGACATTGTTAAATCGATCCAGAGTTTTAATGTGAAGAATCAATGAGTTCTCCAACAAATATTTCGAGGTGTTGCCGACAAATTTAACTTGTCCTCCATTTTAAGTCGGAGGTTGTATAAATTGCTTGCAATTTGCCAAGAAAATACGAAATCTCTTAAAACCTTCAAATAGTGAAAACCTTTTTTTCATAAAAAAATAATCTTCATTCTATTGAAAAAAAAAAAATCCCCCACTGTGCCTCCGCCAAAGTTAAATATGCACCAAAAACTCTTTTAATTGAACACATTGTGAAATGGTTTTATTTGGTGCATCCCTTTTCGTATTGTCGAGATTGTTTTCCCTTTCCCGCTACACACACCCTTTACCTTAAAACCTTTTTTATTTACCAAACATTTAAACATTCTGCAAAGCGAGAGAAGAAAAAAACTTTATTTTAAAATAAAATAAATTCACAAAGGTCTTAGCCGGTACGTGCTTTAAAGTGGGCGTGCATTTTGCACATTCTCATGCTGTGGAAATTCAACTCGCAATGCTTGAATGTGTGTACGGGTGTGCGTGTGTACTTTTGCGTTAAAAGTAATATATGTGTTTGTATGCATGTTCGTACGCCTTGTGCCGTTGAATGTGATTTTAAGTTTATGGCTGATTGCAGTTCCGTTTCCGTCTGTTCGTTCGCTCGTACATTCGTTCGTTTTACACAACAACAAGAACAACACCAGCAATAACATTTGTTTCATCGGCAACCGCGTTCTTTTGCTATTGACTTTGTTAGCCGGAGTGGGAATTTAATTGTGTATAATTGAAGTAAAGTTGACCCAATTTTGTATGGCGGTCGAGCAAGCTATTGAGGGGAGTGTGAATGTCAAACTGTGTGGGCAGGACGTTATCGAATGAATTGCTTTTGTAAGATATTTTTGATTGAAATGACAAATTGCTACAATGGACACTTTTTCCTTATGTTAATTTTTTAAAATTCTGTTTTGAGAGGTTTTTAAAGCATACAGTTGTAAGGGTTGAAAGTCACTTAAATTTTATGTTAAAACTTTTAAATTATATATTTTTAATTAATTAATTAATAAATAAATATTTATAAGCCAGAAAAATTGTTGCATTTTAGACAAAGAAAACCTTCACAAACCCACACGCAAACATTGAAAAGCCGAAACACTTCCAAAAGGAGACAATGCTTGGTGCTGTTTGTGGTCCAGAGGCATAATTGGGTTATTATACCCTCAGCCATGCGGCTAGAGAGGGTGTACGGCCAAAACGTACCTCATCGAAATAATGGTTTTAGATCCTAGGTCTCTTTGGACCAAATCCGTTTCAGGACATTTGGAGTCGATCTATCAATGTCCGTCCATCCGCCCGTCTATATGTCTGTTTGTCTGGCTGGTTGCTGTGCACCCGAAAGGAGTATCCGATTTTATCCACACTTGGTACATCGTTATAATATTACTATCGAACTTAAGTGGAGGCCGGAGACATGCAATATCGGTCCACTCCTTCTGGTACCTACCCAACCAAAAGAAATTTTCACTGCACAAAAAGAGAAAATATAATCAGATTTTGCCCCAACTTTGGAGATCTTAACTTTGCATCAGCGAAAAGGGACAATATCGGTAAATTCCATTAAGTATCTCCCCACGAAGTGGCAAAATTTTTAATAATTATAACTCTTATAAAATGTGAAATAAACGTCCGATTGTCTTCGAATTACATACATCACAATATTTTTTATTAACCCAAGGTATGGTGTGAAGATGGAATGTATCGTCCTTCTGGTACCTCCCCTAAAAAGGATCAACATTTTGAATATCCATGCGGCTCATAAAACGCGAAATTAAAATACGATTAAATTCAGACTTGGTACATATCAATATTTCTAGCAACACAAAATATATTATAAAGATGGTAGAAGTCGGACCATTTCTTCTGGTACATCCCCAACCGGGGGACAAAGTTTTTAATAACCAACATGATTATAAAATCCAAAATATGTATCCGGTTCTCTACATATTTCACATATCCCAGTAGAAATAGTAGAAACTAGTAGAAATACTAACACAAGATATGCTGTGAAGATGATATATATCGGACCATTCCTTCTGATACCTCCCACATAAAGGGTCAAAGATTTGAATAACCAAAATGATCATTAAATCCGAAATAAGCATCCAGTTTCCTTTATATTTCACACATCCCATTACTTCCACTAACACAGGATATGCTGTGAAGATGGGTTATATCGGTCCACTCTTTCAGGTACCTCCCTACAAAGGATCAAATTTCTTAATACCCTTGAAGCTCATAAATCGCGAAATTTACATCCGATTCCATTTACAATTGGTGCGTCTCAATATTTCCATCAGCACAAATTTTGTTATAAAAATTGTCGGGATCGGATCATTCTCTCTGGTACTTCCCATACAAAGGGTCAAAGTTTAAAAAAACCAAACGCTCAAAGAAAGCGAAATACAATCCCATATAAACATTTTTGATAACGCTAGATATGTTGTGAAGATTATAGATATCTACCAACTCCTTCTAGTACCTCACACACAAAGGATCGCTATTTTTATACCCTCCACCATTCTATGGAGGGTATTTTAGCTTTGTCATTCCGTTTGTAACTCCTCGAAATATTTAGAACAGACCCTACAAAGTATATATATATATTTTGGATCAGCGTAAAATTCTAAGGCGATCCGTCTGTCTGTCCGTCTATCTATCTATAAATCTGTACGTCTGTCTGTTGTAATCATGCTATCTTTTGAAAGAATTGAGATAGAAGGCTAAAGTTTTACATACATGCATAGTTTACAGTGGGCACGTTAAGCTCGTAAATGGACCATATCGGTCAACGCTTTCGTATAGTCCCCATATAATGGTACCTCCCGATATTCGGTATTTTTATGATTTTAGCGACATTATTTACCGGAATTATTTCAAATTTCATATTTGAAGTTTCTAATGGGTACTACAGCCTATGGAAAAAAAAATTGTATGCAGGTCCACGTCTTCGTATAGTCCCCATATAACGGTACCTCCCGATATTCGGTGTTTTGATAATTTTAGCAACATTATTCACCGGAATCGTTTCAAATTTCGTAATGGAAGATCTTAATGGGTACTACTACAACCTATGGCAAAAAAAATTGTATACCGGTCCACGTCTTCGTATAGCCCCCCATATATTCGGTATTTGGAAGATCTTAATGAGTACTACATCCTATGGAAAAAAATTTGTATGCGGGTTCACGTCTTCGTATAGCCCCCATATTACGGTACCTCCCGATATTCGGCATTCCTTCTATTGCCATCTTCAGTCCAAAACGAAATTTTAAGTTACCTTCAGGCATCAACTTGAAAAAAGGACGAGGAAAAATTTATCAGAAATATTAGGAAATATGTTTGCATTATTTGGCAACATTGCCTGTGTTTTCCCGATTTTTAAATGGATAAAGAGATTTCTGTTGAATGGTAACTTATAGTGAAATTTGATGAAAAGTATGAAAAGTCATCCTTCTAAAGTATTGTCTTGTAGGAGTAATTTGCGTGGAATCACATATAGTAAGGCTTTAATATTCAAAGTTCTTTTAAAATTTATAAATTCCTGGTATTTAGGTAAGAGTTAGACTTTTGATGTACTCTAGTAACTGCAATAGAATTTTAAAACAAATGATCTTGTAGAATATTCTGATTTGCTACGCCCCCGTTAAAAGCAAGTAAACAAGATGTTTGGTAAAAATTTGGCAATTTAAAAAAAAAATAAAATCTTAAATAAAAATTCTTTTAAAATCTTAAAAATACCGTATATTAGTTCTATAGGACAACGTGGACCTGCATAGGCAACTTTTGTCATAAGCTATTAAAATATTCAAATGCGAAATTTAAAAAAAATTGTTTATAATGTAGCTAAAATCATCAAAATACAGAATAAAGGGAGGTACCATTGGGGTTATAAAACGTGAACCTGCCCAGACAATTTTTTGGCATAGGCTGTAGTATTCATTACGAACTTCAAATACAAAATTTGAAATAATTCCGGTAAATAATGTCGCTAAAATCATCAAAATACCGAATATCGGGGGTACCGTTATATGGGGGCTCGGCGAAGATGTGGACCTGCACAGGCAATTTTCTACCATAGGCTGTAGTATCCATTACGAATTTAAAATGCCAAATTTGAAATAATTCCGGTAAATAATGTCGTTAAAATCATCAAAATACCGAATACCGGGGGGTTCCATTATATGGGGGCTCAACGAAGACGTGGACCTACATGGCCCATTTTCTGTGTTATGCTGTAGTATATATTAAGAACTTCAAATACCAAATTTGAAACTATTCCGGTAAATTATGTCGCTAAAAACATCAAAATACCGAATATCGGAAGGTACCGTTATATGGGGGCTATACGTCCTGCAGACGTAATACAGATTTGAGTAGTTTTTTATCAACTTACTTCATTTCGTTCGGAAGCTAGAGTGATTTCCACAGATGGACAGACGGACGGACGTCGCTAAATCGACATATAATTTTATGTTGATCAAGAATATATATACCTTGTGTGGTCTAAAAGGCATATTTCGAGGTGTTACAAACGGAATGACAGACTTAATATATCCTCCATACTATGGTGGAGAGTATAAAGTACATTTTTGGTAACTCGTCTGAGGGCTAAATTTTCTGAGCAAAATAATTCTATTTTATCAACTTATTGTTATCTAAAGTCACCATATACCTAAAAAGTACGTATCCCAAGGAATCTTAATGCGAAAATATAAAAAAAATGTTAACAAATATGGAAGGGGGATGGGGAGAGGGAGGCACTAATAGCTTTAAGCACATATAGTATAAAAATAGCTTTTTAAAATTTAGTAGAAATCGATTCAGATTAAATATAGTTCCCATTTATTAGTTCCATTTGTACGTATTCTATACTTTCTTTACTAATTTCAATCGTTAAAATTCCAATTTTCAATAAAAAAACCCACTTTTCTTAAAAACCAATTTAACACAATTATACTTTAATATCCAACCGAACAAATAAAATGGCAATACTCCACAACAGAATACCATAATAGAGTTCAGGGTTTATTTGTGCACAAAATGAGAATAGGAAAATGAAAAAGGAAATAACCGGAAACACGTAATATGTGACATTTTATGAGGTCGAATAATATAAAAACAAACACATACTTGACCATAACACCAGCACCATAAAAATCTCACTCGTATTTGGGCTGAGAAAGGTTGGGGGGCAACTAAACTCAACATGGCTAGAGGAGTGAAAGTGTGAAGTGGATAACAACATTGCATGGCATACTTGTATGAAACAACCAACCTCTCTGCAAAACAAAATAACTAACAAACAACATACCGGTCATTCGTCGGGTCAATATACCTGTAGCAATATCCGCAAAATTCCAAATAAAAAATGGTCTATGGTTTTTATAACACATCCTCTGTTGCTGTGTGTGTGTGATTGTATATCCTTGTATTTTTGTTATGTCCTGCATTACTAACATTGTTGTTTGTTGATGATATTACGATTGTTAGCCAGGATATTTATAGATTAGATTTAATGAAATTCTATAACTTATTGTATTTACACATACTCTATCTGTATAAGTGTGTGTTTGAGAGAGAGAGAGAGAGAGAGAGAGGTCAATAATACCACACACGTTAAATGACTTTGCTCCCTAACACAACGTTCTTTATGTTTTCTCTGTGTAGGTCGTTTTTTATGTTGTTGCTTCCCGACACCATGAAATTCGACATAAATGTGAAAATGTTTGCGATTTATTGAAGGTCATAAATTCGTTGAGTTACTGCTGAGAATTACTGCCTGTTGTTCTAGTCAATAAACTCATTCGAGGACCATAGCAAATGGGCAACGATTTGAAGTATTATTCTTTGAAATAGACCATAAAGTGTGCCTCTATACGTGGTGGTCCCGATATGAGTCTTTGTAGTGAATATTTGTAAATATCAGGTGGGAAGGGT
This sequence comes from Musca domestica, assembly GCF_030504385.1. Taxonomy (NCBI): domain Eukaryota; kingdom Metazoa; phylum Arthropoda; class Insecta; order Diptera; family Muscidae; genus Musca; species Musca domestica. Next base: position 6,159,525 of record NW_026712336.1, on the reverse strand, counting down.
ACATGTAAATAACTTTGGGGGTGGACATTTTTGTATTATGTTAATTGTAAGGTGACGAAGAAGTTTTAAAAAAGTAGAGTGGTTTGTAAATAATTAAAAGGGGCACCAAAATTTGTTCATTCAAATTCCAAAAAAAAAACAGTGAAAAAAGTCTTAAAGTCGGGCGGGGCCGACTTTATGATACCCTACACCACTTTGCTAATTTAGTAGAGCTCCGCATAACAATTAAAAATTCATACACGCTATGATTATAATTAAAAGTTCAAAGGACTGAATATGCCGAAGCATTTGTATCTTTTAAATTCAGACTTGTATTACCCATTTGGTGCACAATCAACTTGAAATCGGATAAATATATATATGGGAGCTATATCTAAATCGGAACCGATCTCGATAAAATTTGGCAAAGATATATCTGAGCCGTATTTGATATATTTCCCTGAAAATCGTTGTTACGGAGTGCATATTACAGCTTTGGGTAACATATATAACAAATCGGATGAAGGGTATATATGGGAGCTATAGCTATATCTGAACCGATCTTCACGTACTAGCTTCTCGACCCAATTCCGTCGTAAGTGCCAAATTCCATCCCATTTGGACAAATATTAGACGTTTGGTGCACAATAAAAGGTAAATCGGACGAAGTTATATATGGGAGCTATATCCAACTCTGAACCGATCTCGATAAAATTTAGCAAAGGTATTTCTGAGTTATATTTGATATGTTTCCCAAAATATTGTTGTTACAGAGTGCATATTACGGCTGCGGAGGACAAAAATAACAAATCGGATGAACAATATATATGGGAGCTATAGCTATATTTGAACCGATTTCGATCAAATTTGGCATACTTATTTTCAGGCCTAATTTGGTTGTATGTACAAAATTCCATACCATTCGACCGAATATTATACGTTTGGTGCACAATAAAAGGCAAATCGGACGAAGATATATATGGGGGCTATATCTAAATTTTGACCGATTATCTTCAATTTCAATAGGGTTCGTCCTTGGACCAATCAAATGATTTGTGCAAAAATTCATCTGGATAGGACAATAAATGCGAGCTGTGCTTTGTTTACAAAAATACATGGACAGACGGACGGACGGACATGCATAAATCGACTCAGAATGTGATTCTATGTAGATCATCAAAAGGAACTATGGGTCTATCTTGTTTCCTTTTGCCTGTTACAAACAAATGCACAAAGACATAATACCCTGACCACCATGTGGTGTAGGGTATAAAAAGCACGAAATTCTATTTTTTTAATTAAAAAAAATTAACTTGTACTGTTCGAACTTGGAGATATATTTGGTAAGACCGATATTCGATTTCTGATCAATCAAAGTAAAAGACCATATAGCCTTAAAAGAGATGTTAATTCCCATCGCAAAGTGGTTCAGAATCATGGTTTCCTGGTCAAAGTGTTACACATTTTGAAAGGTTCGGTGAGGATGTGAGAATTTTAAAGTCACAATTCAACCTTTAACCATTTTGTCATTCTGCGACACAATGCGGGCTTTATTTATGTGAACCAATTTTTTTATACCCTCCACCATAGTATGGAGGGTATATTATGTTTGTCATTCCGTTTGTAACACCTCGAAATAAGCATTTTAGACGCCACAAAGTATATTTATTTTTGATCAGCAAAAAATTCTATGTCGATTTGGCGTGGGAATCACTCTAACTTCTGAACGAAATGAAGTAAGTTGATAAATTTAGGTTAAGGTTTTGGTATAGCCCCCATATAAAGGTACCTCCATATTTTCGGTATTTTGGTGATTTAAGCGACATTATTCACCGGATATGTTTCAAATTTGGTATTTGAAGTTCGTAATGGATACTACAGCCTATGACAGAAAATTGTCTGTGCATATAATGTTATCTCCCGATATTCGGTAGTTTGATGATATTAGCTACATTATTTACCGAATTTCTTTTTTTGTATATATTATATGTTTTTTGTTATAACGGGTACATTAGGTATTTTTAAGATTTTAACGGAATTTTTAACAGATTTTATTTTTTGAAAATTTTCAAATTCGTTCTAAATTATAGAGGGTATTCAAAGTTCGGTCTTTACTTGTTTATCATAACAAGTAAAAGAGGCGTTATGTTACGCATACAGCGACAGAAAAACGTTTTTTCTAGTCCAATTTTTATATAATATTTTCACAAATGGGTGTTAGACATCTTACGCTCTCTTGTCTGTTTCCATTTTCTACAAATCGCTTTTAAGGAATTTATGGTCTTAATTTATTTTTTCATTTTTTTTTTTCAAATTTTCATTGTACTCCGTACATTGGACTACACGGACACTTCCATCTTTTAATATGATTTTTTATTGCTTTTTTTTTTTTTTTTTTTTTTGTTTGTTGTGCTACGTATGAAGAAACGCAGACATCGATTTTAAATATTACGAGATTGGGGGAGTTACAAGAAGTAGTGAACAATATTTTCCATTTTCCCCCCTGATGAAAGACGCATCAAAATATTATGATGCGCCAAGTGTGAACTACATGGGGTACTCTTCAGGCTAAATATGATCTTAGTATTCTTTCAACATTTTGATATTTTGTGGAAGGAAGTATCAGATGGGGTGATCAATATTGCCCATCTTTGAATTTGATCTAAATAGCACCGATGTTTAGACATAATCGAGAACAGAGCGACATATTTGTCATCATATGACTATATATCCAAGGTGAGATGAAAAAACTGCAACCAATTTCAGACTGCTGTCATTTCTAAGCCACTCGTCCGACAGCTGTTACAATTATTACAATGACAGCTCCTAATATTGTTTACAAGCGTACAAAAACATTTTGGTGAGAATTTTCCAGAAAAAAAAATTATTCGTGATGGAATTCTAGCGTGATACACTATCAATATATTTGGCTGGAAAACCACAAGTGACTATCGATAGAGCACTCCAGCATTTAAATGTGAATAAATCTTTCGTGTCTCGTACCATCGCTCGTAACCGCGATACTGGTAGCGTAGCCCGAGGTCAAGGAAGTGGTCGGAAGAAAACAGCAACATCAGCATAAATGGTTCGAAATGTAATGAAGCGATTTGATCGAAATCCGCTTCGCAGTGCCCAACAAATGGCTCGTGAGCTGAACATATCGCAATATTCCATTCGGCAATACTGAAAACAATCTCGGGGAAAGGCCATTGAAATTCCAAAAAGTCCAAGAACTTACACCGCAACAGAAAGAAAATAGACTCAAAAGAGCTAAAGAGATGCTTCGCTGGGACGAAAGTGGTGAACTGCCGAATTTGGTTTTCTCCGATGAGAAAACATTCGTTGTCCAGCAATTTGTAAACAATCAATATGATCGCGTTTACTTGACAAAGAGGTCAGCTGAAAATGAGCACTTTCCATTGGCCACCAGAACTCAAGCGCCGGCCATGGTGATGGTCGCTCTCCGCTCGTATTAATCGACCGTGGCATTAGAATAAATACCGAATATTATCGCGAAAATATTCTGGAGGGTGTATTAAAGCCTTGGCACGTCAAAATTTCGGCCGCAGACTCTGGACATTCCAACAGGACTCAGCACCATCGCACACAGCACGCGCCACCCAAGAATGATTACAAAATGAGATTCCTCGCTTCATTTCCGCACACTGGCCAACAAAATCTCCGGATACCAATCCGTTGGACTATTGTGTCTGAAGAAATTTTTGAAAATACAGCAGAGAGACATTCGGCCAGCGTGTGACGGTTTCATTGGCCGTTTGAACAAATCTAAACATATTCTAAAGTTTGATGCTATGTTCGACATTTTTGCTTTCATTAAATAAAATTAAAAAGAAAAAAATGTAAAAATTATGGCGTTTGACTTTGTTGCAGTTTTTTATCTCACCCTGTATATGTAAAAGAATAGATCTTTTTTGCTTATAAGTCAAGAAACGCTGGGCCGGTTTTCACAATTCTTTTAAAATCGGTATGGTCTCTTGTCAGAAAAGGATAAAATCTAAGAAAATCGTGGAAAAATATACCAATAAAAAAGTGAATATCGTTTGTCCCATTTCTTTCCATTTTTGTCATATTTTTTATCGCATGCGATTTTTTCAATTCGACCTACAATTTCGAATTGTAAGTTTTCTAAATTTTTACACCCCGCAACACTCGTTTTGAGGGGTTTATATACACGTCGCAATTATCGTCCGAAATTTTGCATGGAGGTAGGGTTGGGCATTCAAATGAACTAAACAATTACAATTTTTCTAATTTTGTAGTCGCTCTTAGGCTACAAGTAAAAACTAATTTCGCATCAGAAGTGAGTTAAGGACAGGGAAGAAGTCTAGCATTTTGGTGACCATTGGATTATATTTAGCTGTAAAATGGACCACATTTTTTATGTAAAATTGTTTTGAATACCTAACAACACGACGCGGCGTGCATACATATTAGCCAAATTCTCTGGGTCAAAAACCTAAGGGTAACATCTGGGCTGGGCTCTTTCACATTATTTCAAAAACGAAATCTTCCAAAATGGATTTGGACATAAGGGGACATGTTCGAAGCAGTGTAGTGTTGTAGGGTATTACATGGTCGGCCCCGAACGACTATAGCCTTTGCTTTCTTGTGTATAAATTTACACCAAATATAACAACAATTCACGACCACGCGGGTCAAAAAATGAGGCTTAATTCATATATATTTTTTAACACCCCTTCATACATTTTTATCTGCAACATATTATACACCCTATCAGTTTATATAAAATTTCTCAATTTGTTAATATATTATCGCTAGGAATAAACATCCTTCTCTTCAAAAATTCATACTCACATAACTCACATGTTTATTTGCATTTTATATGAAATATAAAAATAATATCAATTTTATGCTCTACTAGCTGGCCCGGTCCGCGTTGCCGGCCCGTAGTTTTAGTCTGTAATGCAAATTTTATATAGCATAATCTTTCACAAATCTAGCTCATAAAGGTGAACAAATTTTAATATAAATATTGATCCGACTAAATAGAAATAAATACCTATGGAAGGAGGGCAAAATAATTTCTGAATAGTCAAAGTTAATTACGCTTTTACACCCATTACCATAGCACCTCAAATTGCGCATTAGCGTCCCCAAAAAGTCTATGTTCTTGTTCATAGTAAAATTCAATGACGATTAAACGAATCGATAAAAATCACTATAGATCGGCGGCCCAGGGGATTATATGGGGACTGTATCAATATATTTACGTATGTTGACATTTTTCTGAAAGATGGTTCTCTACTCACAAAGTAGCCTAAATACAGCAAAATCGATTGGAAAATGTGATCAAGACCCTCGAAATAGAAAAGCCAAGATGCCAAATAATGGCCAAATCATTTGAAATACGTGGCCAAGACCACAGTCATAGCTGGAATCAGGGATACATTTATAAGAGGGTTATACCAAAACGTGGCCCAACCAATATTCTCTTGGGGGTTACAAATTCAATAATATACAAAATTTTCTTTTCTGACCACACATTAGATGTGAAAGTGGACTTGGGGATACTCCAATGTGGGGACTTTACTTAAATAAATTCCTATGTGGCAATTATCTGTAAGATGGTTCCCTACCCCAGGGTGGCATAAATTTTTTTAGCCAAATCCATTGATGAATGTGGTCAAGACCAATATAAGCTCTACTCTGAAAATTTCAAATTTTATGCGAAGAGGTTCTCTACCCCCTTAGAAACAAAAATGCCAATTAATGGTCAACAAATGAAAAAAGTGGCCAAGAACCCAAAAATAGCTTAAATCATACGATGGTTATATAAATAGGAAATCGGGTTGCACCCTTATCCGTGAGTTATGAGCGATATCGTGACCTGCAAAAGCGATTTAAGGTATCTTGAATGTTTGGGAAGAATTTTGGGAAAGATAGAAATCCTTTTCTTACTAAAAGTCCCATTCGCTCTACTATTTTGCACCCTTTAAATTTGGTATTTTACTGATTGTACTCCCAAAGAATTTTGCATTTGAGCTCTCATTGGACGGATTATTGTCACATGAAAGAAGTAGGTCCATGCTTTGAAATGAGCCCCATTAGGATTTTTCGGTAATTTGTATTTGTTTAAATGTGTTCGCATCTTCCAGCTGAACTACGATGTCGGCCCTGGAGTTGAAAGGTAGATGTCAGTTAACATCGTATTTCGCACTTATTTCATTTTTTGGTGAAAAATTGTATGTAGTGAAAAATTATTATTTATTTTGTTCACAAAAAATCCACTGAATTCAAATTGAAAAAAATTGACAAAAGAATAATATCAAATTGAAAAAATCTTCAACTTTTTCGCTGATTTTTTACAGCAAATGTTTAAAGATCTATACAAAGTTCATCAATAGAATGTGCTATTATTTTAAAATTCGCTTCCATTGAAATTTGTTTTCGATTTTTTCCCGATTTGACAATTTTTGCAATTAAATCTTTTTCGTGATTTTTTAGCGATTTTGAAAAAGTAATTATCTTTTAACTTTGGTGTGACGGCGTTAAGTTATTTCGATATCATCTATTCCGTTTCGCCACCTAATTCGGTACTACACTTCCATGTAACCCGCCATCAATTTCAGTTCTCAAGAAATCAAGTCAATTAAATAAATTGGTATTAATATTCGAATTCAAAAATAAATTATAAAAAACACTACAAATGTACATTAGAAAAAAGAAAGTCAAAATGGAAAAAAAATCATGCAAAATAAAACATTACTATTGTACATTTGAAAAGTCAAAATGAAAATGTTAATATATCACATTTTTACGCGATTTTTTTGGATATTATCCTTTTCGGAGAGGAGACAATTCCGAATTTGTGTGAATCGTTAAAATCAGTCCAGCGGTTCTTAAGTTATAAGCGTAGTAACTAACACAACTTACATTTATATATATAGATTAACTCAATAAACATGAACATAAAACTTTTGCATAACAAAACTTTATTTATTTTTTCATTTTCTGTTTTTGTGTGACAAACAAAGTGTCGACACATTAAATACAAAATGCAAAATGTGTCTGGCTAATCGAAATAAGTTAAGTTTTAGAATAGTTATACTTCACTTGGAGTGAGTGAGTGATTGATTGATTTATTAGCAATTGAATTGAAGAAGTTAAGTCGTTAAAGGATGTTGCGAACACAAGTTGTGATCGAGTTGTGTTTACAACAAGATGTCATTGATTGTGAATGGAAAGAGAATGGGTGAGGAAATTTGAGAAAATCTCTGAGGAGGAGTAAATTCAATTAAAGAGAGAGTTAGTTTGGGGGCAATTGAATATTTGTGTTTTTAAATGGAATTATTTTAGGGTAATTTGTCAATAACTGAAATACGTTGCCCAATTTTATTTTATTCTTTAATTATAGAAATGTCAACATTTTTAAATTTATCACTTACAACAACATACATGAGAGTTTAATTTGAAAAGAGTAAGTTATTTTTAAGCATTTCTATAGAAATATTGCTTGTGAATTTTCCAACTATGAAAATATTTTCCTTTGTTACAAATCATTGTTATGTCGAAAATTTGAAACTAAAATACTAATTTAAAACCAGTAAGGAAAAAGTCGGGCGGGGCCGACTATATGATACCCTACACCACTATGCATATTTAGAAGAGCTCCCGTTACAAAAGAATTTATTTCAAGCGGATCATATTACCTATCAACAACCAACCCTACCCAGATCCCAGAGTCAGTGAACTGACAGTGGAAGTCAAAAGGTTGGTACAGGAGCATAAGCGGAAAAAGTGGCTAGACCATCTGAAGTGTTGCAACATTGGAACCGATTTCTGTAAACTGTGGGTAACGGTAAAGTCACTCTCGAACCCTGGGAAAAAGAATGATAAGACAGCAGTCACATTTAACAACATAACGGTTACTGATCCGAAGAGGTGCGCTGGCCATTTTAACCGCCAATTTATCGAGCACCCCAAGAGTGATAGGGCGAGGCGAAGAGTACTACGTCGTATAAGAGCTCATCCCGCCGAGGATGTACCTCCACAGTTTACGATGGGTGATGTTGCGATTGTCATTCGAAACGCTAAGTCATCTAAAGCGTTGGGCCCGGACGGAATATCAATGGTAATGTTGAAGTAACTGGATACACCGGGAGTTGAGTATCTAACCAAAGCCCTTAACTTGTCGTTGGCCAACCACATAGTTCCCGAAGTCTGGAAAATGGGCAGGGTGGTCCTGCTACTGAAGCCTGGCAAGGATGCCAGCAAAGGCGAATCATACAGGCCAATTTCGCTTTTGTCACCAGTAGCAAAGAGTCTGGAGGCTTTACTCCTCCCCTGCTATCCAGAGGAAGCTATTCAGTTGCTAACCATTCCGTCCACTACATAGCACTACAACAGCATTGCACATCATATCCACACATATCAGTAGAGGACTCAACCAGAACAGGCCGTGCCATAGAACAGTAGTGGTGGCTCTAGACCTATTAAAGGTCTTTGATACGGTCAACCATGCCACGCTGTTCGAGGACGTAGAGAATACTACCCTCCGGCCAAGTTTGAAATGTTGGATAGTCAACTATATGTGTGGACGTCAGTCGTACGTGGAATTCCGGAATAAGAAGCCCAAGCCTCGTAGAGTGAAACAAGGAGTACCCCAAGGTGGGGTGATATCTTCGGAACTGTTTAACCAGTACCTTTTCGGAATTCCGCGCCCTCCAGACGGCGTCGAGATCGTAACAAATGCGGATGACTGTACGATTATGGCGTCGGGTCCTGTAGTTGATGACATATGTGTCAGGGTGAACAACTATCTCACGGAGCTTGCCGCCTTCTTCCATGCGAGGAATATGATTTAGCACATGGACTGCGAAGATGAGAACACAGCTGAATGTGCAGGTCGAGGGGCACATAATTCCGACCACCAACTACCCCAAAATCCTTGGGGTCACATTCGATAGCATGTTCAAGCCTTCCGCGCAAGCCACAGCTATTTGCGATAAAATGAAAAGTAGGAATAAGGTCCTCAAGGCGCTGGCCAGCAGCACTTGGGTTGGGGATAAGGAAACTTTGTTGACCTCTTATAAAGCGATAGGTCGGTCTGTGCTTAGCTATGTGGCTCCAGTGTGGTCGGCGAATACGGGTGCAACGCAGTGGAAAAGTATTCAGACCTGCCAAAATGCCACTCTGAGAACTGCAACAGGGTGCCTCCTCATGACTCCTGTGGACCATTTACATGAGGAGACGAAGGTTATTCCCTTACGTCAGCATAAGGTATATATGACAGTTGAAGGTACATAAGACAGCTATATCCGAAATTCAGGTCATTAGGACTGATATTGGCCATTTGTCGCACAATTAACTCGAAATGGGTTGAAGGTATATATGGCAGCTATATCAAAATCTGATCCAATCTTAATAAAATTTTGCAGACGTATCTGGTATTTAGTAGTGGAGTGCATGTTACGCATATAAGACCCTTAAAACCCAAAATGATTCATATGAATGAATCATATATATGGGGCTATATCTATATCTGAACCGACTTTTACCAAATTTTGGTGTACTTGTTTCTAGACTGAATTAGGTGGGATGTACCAAAATTCAGCTCATTAGGACTGATATTGGCCATTTGGCGCACAATTAACCCGAAATCGGTTGAAGATATATGTGGGAGCTGTATCCCAATCTGAACCGATCTTGATAACATTTAGCAGAGGTATTTCTGGGATGTGTCTGACATTTGGTACCTAATATTATTCTTGTGGAGTGCATGTTACGCATATGAGACCCTTAAAACCCTAAATCGGATGAAACATATATATGGGAGCTATAGCTTTATCTAAACCGATTTTTACCAAATTTGGTATACTTTCTTCTAGACTGAATTCGGTCGGATGTACCAAAATTCAGGTCATTAGGACTTATAGTGGCCATTTGGTGCACAATAAATCAGATATCGGATAAAGATATATATGGGAGCTATATCCAAATCTGAACCGATTTTGACAAAATTTTAGGCACTTATTTCTGAGCTGTATGTGATATCTGGTATCAAAGATCATTGTCGTGGAGTGCATGTTCTGCATGTGAGGGACCTAAAATCGGATGAAACATATATATGGGAGCCATAGCTATATCTGAACCGATTTTCACCAAATTTGATGTACTTGCTTCTCGATTGAATTCAGTCGGAATTGCCAAGATTTAGTTCAATTGTGCTGATATTAGCCATTTGGTGCACAATTCACCCGAAATCGGGAGCTATAACTAAATCTGATCCAATTATCACCAATTTCAATAGGGTTCGTCCTTGGACAATACAAATATTGTTTGCAAAATTTCATTTCAATCGGATAATAAATGCGAACTGCATTTTGTTCAGAAGAATACATGGACGCACGGACGGACTGACATGCCTAAATCGACTCAGAAAGTGATTTTATGAATACCCTCAGGAGTAACTATGGGCCTTTCTCGCTTTATACTGTCTGTTGCAAAAAAATGCACGAAGACATAATAGCCTTACCACTATGTGGTGTAGGGTATAAACATGTTTATTTTTGCTTACTTTTTATTTATGGTTTAAATAGTTTAAGTTTTTTGACCTCTAGCCATGATATATGACTTGCAATGGCATCTATGTTACTTTATTTGCAACAATGATAAAATATTGGAATTTTTTTGAAAACTATTTTCCTTGAATATTTATTAATTATTCAAATATATTCCTATAGACAACGAACATTTTTACATATTGTAAATTATTCCACCCACCCACCATATTTTTCTGCTCTTCCTTCTAAATGCAATAAAAATCCCTATAATTTCTTGCACTTGTCTAGGCTTAAAATTATTACCAATTTCAACACAGCCATGGCAAAGAGCAATGTCTTTGGCCAAATTTATTGGATCCTTACTAAATTGCATGCCATTGAACCCCATTGATTTATGCCAACTATGTTTAAGATTTACAACCGAACAAATGAATGGACAAAATGAAGAGAAGCATTTCGAAATTGAACATTTGTCGAATATATGTATCTCGAAAACCTGCATACATTTCAAATGGCATTCGTTTGTAGTAGTAGTAGAAGTTGAAGTTCTGAAATGTTAAATATTTATGATAAAAGAAAACTTATAGATTATTGGCATCTAACCAAACTAAATATTTAAAATTCAAACAAGCATAACAAGATGGGTTTTCTTGGAATTTACACTGAGAGGAAAATAGATAGATAGATTCAAGTTTCAAATTAAATTTGGAAATTATACGAAAAATTGTAATGGGTTCTGTGAAGAAAATATTTTGAAATTTTTTAATTTCAATATTTTCTGAGATTTTTTAAATAAAATCCATTAATTTTTTCGGTGTCAGAAAAAAACATTTAAAGCCCTTCGAACACAACAACGTTCAGTTGTCATACAGCTCCTCCCCATACATGCAACCATGCATTAAGGATATCTTCTAAAACAATACAAGTATTTTTTTTTATCTTAAGGTCATCATAAGAATGTAACATTGGAATTGGCATGGAAAGTAAAGAATGTCTGTGAGTATGCTCATTTCTCTATATGTATATACAATTGCCCGCAGGACTAGATTCGAACAATAAATATGTATTATTGGTTTGAAGCTGCTACTGTTACGTTGGCAGTGAAAAAATGCAATATGAATGGGTTATCACAAAACATATCTCTTAAAGACATACCCGAGTCATCACAGAGATGGACAATATCCTAGAAAAAAAGTCAACTTAGATATACATTTTTCTGTAGACAAAAAGTCATCTCAGAGATGAACTTTTCTATAGAGGAAAAGTCATCTCAGAGATGAACTTTTCTATAGAGAAAAAGTCATCTCAGAGATGAACTTTTCTATAGAGGAAAAGTCATCTCAGAGATGAACTTTTCTATAGAGGAAAAGTCATCTCAGAGATGAACTTTTCTATAGAGGAAAAGTCATCTCAGAGATGAACTTTTCTATAGAGGAAAAGTCATCTCAGAGACGAACTTTTCTATAGAGGAAAAGTCATATCAGAGATTAACTTTTCTATAGAGGAAAAGTCATCTCGGAGATGAACTTTTCTATAGAGGAAAAGTCATCTCGGAGATGAACTTTTCTATAGAGGAAAAGTCATCTCGGAGATGAACTTTTCTATAGAGGAAAAGTCATCTCGGAGATGAACTTTTCTATAGAGGAAAAGTCATCTCGGAGATGAACTTTTCTATAGAGGAAAAGTCATCTCGGAGATGAACATTTCTATAGAGGAAAAGTCATCTCGGAGATGAACTTTTCTATAGAGGAAAAGTCATCTGGGAGATGAACTTTTCTATAGAGGAAACGTCATCTCGGAGATGAACTTTTTTATAGAGGAAAAGTCATCTCAGTGATGAACTTTTCTATAGAAGATAAGTCATCTCAGAGATGAAGTTTTCTATAGACGAAAAGTCATCTCAGAAAAGACCATCTCTCAGAGAGATGAGTTTTTTCCTATACGGAAAAGACCATCTCTTAGAGAGATGAGTTTTTTCCTATACGGAAAAGACCATCTCTCAGAGAGATGAGTTTTTTCCTATACGGAAAAGACCATCTCTCAGAGAGATGAGTTTTTTCCTATACGGAAAAGACCATCTCTCAGAGAGATTAGTTTTATCCTATTCGGAAAAGACCATCTCTCAGAGAGATGAGTTTTTTCCTATACGGAAAAGATCATCTCTCAGAGAGATGAGTTTTTTCCTATACGGAAAAGATCATCTCTCAGAGAGATGAATTTTTCCTATACCGGAAATATAATCTCAAAAGGTCACTTTCTTAATAGAAATTACTAAATATTCATTTTTTTAAATCTATTTTTTATATATTTTTTTTAATATATTCCACTTTAATATCCTTTTTTTAAAATATTGCTAAATACACTGCCACATAGAATCCTATACATTCTGATAATGGGATACTGAATCACACTTAATATTTGATATTACAGTTGTGTTTGTATATTCTTATCGGAATAATGCAAAAAAAATATTCTCAATATATTTAAAATATATAAATATCCCACAATGAGAAAAAAAAAACGGAATACAATGGAGTTTATTCCCATTCGCCCTTGGGCATTATTCTTTAACAAATACCAATGCACCCTCATTTATTTACATACAAAATATTACACATATATTTGCAATATGAGTGTGTGTCTGTGTGGGTAAATACAAATCCCGATATGATACTACTGCAGCTGTAAAAACAAATGGTTGAAAACAATGGTTAGTTGTGTAGACGCATTTGTAATCATAAAAAATAGCTTATAATCCCTCCCCCTCCCCCTCCCCGTCACACCCTTGGTTGGTGAACACAAACAATCGGCTGCAAACGCATGTAAATGAAAAATGTGTCATTATTTAAAAAATAAAAATGCAAGAACACTAATAAAATTGAATAATAACAAAATATTGTATAATAAATGAATATGGAATTTGCCCGAAGGCAAGTTCAGACAATGAATGCATTTTTAATTCCATATTTCACAATTAGTTAAAAATCTTGTGCGAAAAAATAATAGAATTTGTCAGCAGATATGTATTGAATTAGCAAATGATAATGTAATTATGTATTACAAATACCTTCACATTCTAAAGAAGACTTTTGTAGGTCTCATTGACAGATAAACGTTTTCCTAACGAAAGAAAGAATACCGTCCAAAACTTTCCTATGGATACATGGCCTTCTTTGGACTACTTCCAAAATAAAGTAAATTTTTATAAATATTGAAAACAGAGTAATTTTAATAATAATATTTATATGCCTTTCAAATATTATTATTAAAATTACTCTGTTTTCAATATTTATAAAAATTTACTTTATTTTGGAAGTAGTCCAAAGAAGGCCATGTATCCATAGGAAAGTTTTGGACGGTATTCTTTCTTTCGTTAGGAAAACGTTTATCTGTCAATGAGACCTACAAAAGTCTTCTTTAGAATGTGTTCTTTCAATAAGAGAGTCTCTGAGGTTTGTCCATCACTAGAAATTCTCCCAAAAGAATCCGAAGTATCCTTCAATGGATACCCTAGAAAGGGTTTTCATCTACAGTAGGTTTTCAGAAGTTCATGAATCTATAGGTCTTTAGATGATCTTCTATTTTAAGTGGATCTTAAGGAGCTTTTGTATCTATTGGAGTCGTTCTAAAAGTTAATTTATTGATTGAGAATGTTTAGATGAACTTTTTATAAGAGACCTTTAAAACATAGGTTATCTACTGGCGCCTTTCAGGAAGACTTCTATCGACAAGGGAATTTTTGTATGTACGATATTCAGAAGGTTATATATTAATGGGAGATGTATTAGACATTTTAAATGGGTCTTCTATCTACACCACACCTTTACAGGCATATTAATACGAGACATACAGAAGGTTTTCTATCTTCTGAAGATTTCCCATTTATTGAGTTCCATTAGAAGATCCTCGATTCGAGGCCTTCAGAAGGACTTCTAAACATACCACCAGGAAGTTTTTTCTAAAATTCTAGAAAAAATTTTATTTACGGACAACTAAGCAGCTAAGTTCGGCATACGGTTGAGATAAAAAAACTGCAACAACTTGAGATTGCTGTCATTTCTAAACCACTCGTCCGACAGCTGTTAAAATTATTCCAGTGACAGTTTATTATATTGTTGACAAGCGTACAAAAGCATTTTGGTGAGAATTTACCAGAAAAAAAGTTATTCATGATGGAATTCAAGCGTGATAGTGTGATATCTTTATATTTGGCTGGAAAACCTGGCTACCGATAGAGCACTCCAGCATTTAAATGTGAATAAATCTCAAGGAAGTGGACGGAAGAAAACAGCAACATCAGCAGAAATTGTTCGAAAAGTAAAGAAGCGACTTGATCGAAACCCGTGTCGCAGTGGCCGAAAATGGTTCGTGAGCTGAATATATCACAATATTCCATTCGGCAAATATTGAAAAATGAATTCGGAGTAAAGCCATTGAAATTTTAAAGAGTACAAGAACTTACACCGCAACAGAAAGAAAATAGACTCAAAAGAGCTAAAGGGTTGCTTCGCTTGGCCGAAAGTGGTGAACTGCCGAATTTGGTTTTCTCTGATGAGAAAACATTCGTAGTCCAGCGGTTTGTAAACAAACAAAATGATGGTGTTTACTTGCCAAAGAGGTCAGCTGAAAATGTGCATCTTTGGTTGGTCACCAGAACTCAAGCGCCGGCTATGGTGATGGTGTGGGCCTCCATAATAGCCTATGGTCGCTCTCCGCTCGTATTAATCGATCAGAATAAATGTCCAATATTATTGCGAAAATATTCTGGAGGGTGTATTAAAGCCTTGGGCAAGCAAACATTTTCACCGCGGACCTTGGACATTCCAACAGGACTCAGCACCATCGCACTTAACACGCGCCACCCAAGATTGGTTAGAAAATTAGGTTCCTTTCATTTCCAGCGCACAATCGCCACCAAAATCTCCGGATACCAATCCGTTGGACTATTGTGTCTGGAGTATTTTGGAAAGTAAAGTTAATACTAAAAAGTACAAAAGTGTCGATCATTTCAAACAAGGGCTTCGCCGGGAATGGGCCAAAATAATGCAGAGCAACATTCGTGCAGCTTATGAAGGATTCATTGGCCGTTTGAAGGCCTTAATTCGTGACAAAGGTGACCAATTTTAACAAATCTAAACTTATTCTAAAATTGGATGTTAATTCCCACATTTTTTTGCTTTCATTCAATAGATTTTTTTTTTTAAATGTAAAAATGATGGCGTTTGACTTTGCAGTTAAAGTTTTTACTCATTACGAATTTTGTCGAAATCGGTCCAGATTCGGATATAGCTCTGAAAAGTATATTTCACAATCATTTTGAGGGACACAGACAATAAAAAATATATATTTTTCACAATAAAATGTACCAAAATATTTTAAAAGTAAAATATTTCGGATTTCCACCCAGAGAATTAAAGCGGAATGGGGGCCATGGGATCTTAGAATGGAGCTTTTGCCCGATGTTGTTATTTTTCTAAACTTTTTTATATTTTACATAAACAAATATTTTTTAACCAGTGGGCTACACGAAATGGTTTCGAACTTCATATTTGTTCTCCCTGATTTAATGTCAATGAAGTACCATCAATATTTTATTAGTCCCATAAAGATGAATTCTGAATCATATGATCAAGTTCGGATTAGAATAAATAAAACTTTGCACAATAGATCACATACAGTCTAGATTTTTCCCTGTTCAATGTGGTTTCGATTTATTTTTAGATAGCTTCCAACCGATTTCAACTTTTAATCACATTAATGCAGAAAATCGCAATACTATCCATTTAATGCGATGCTAGTTGGTATTATTTACTTAAAACATATCCAAATTTGTTGTGGAAACCTCTGCTAATTATATGGGCTGGTGTCGGGTATCCTGTAGTCGATCACATCCTACTTTTGTTCACTTTCCTTACTGGCCAATTTTTAAAATACCAGATTATCTTACATCACGAGAAATATATCGGACAGTTTAAATTCTACTGAAAAAACTACTTTTATAAAAATAGCCAACTCATTTACACGCTTCACTAAATTTCAAGTTCCCCCTCCTTTCAAATCATGTTATATCATTGTAATGTTAATATAAACTGTCAGTCACAAACTATGTCGAACATATGCCAGCCTGTGTGACGTAATGAATGACACACTATCATCACCGCCATGGTCATTGCCATTTACTATAAACGATGCTCTCGAACACTGTCCCATGCTTTGTGTGTCCATTCAACTGCATCGAATATTGCATTAAGTCCAATGTCCTGATTTCCACTGAGTTCATATAGTTGTTGTTGTAGTTGTTGCTGTAGTTTTGGTCATAGTGTCAATAGCAACTAGTAGGATTTGCATTGAACACAAATCGATGGCATATAGAAAATTTATACTGCTGCTGCTGATGCTAACAACAAAGTTGTTAATTTTACAAATACAAGTTGTTGTCGACCGTTTGTCTGTTTGGAAAATAAGCGCATGCATTCAATGTTTGCAGAAGAGGCTATTTACACATTGTAAATATTACAAAAATATATTTATATCTTTCATTACATTGCATATATTACTTGTTTGTGATAATATACATATATATGTACATATAAAATAATTGTAGGGTAATAGCCGGCAGATGTTAGGCAAATATACATTTTAATATTGAATTGCAATGAATGTTGATTTTGATGAAAATTTTTCTAAATTATCTTGATGTTATATTATTAAAATTAGAGGAGACATTAAACCACCATTGAAACTTTGAAATAAAATTTTCAGGTTTGCAGATAACAAAATTTCGTAGGTAATGAGGTATTAATTCCTAGAAAAAAAGGCAGCTGTATGAGCTGTATAACCCAATATAAGGTAATGTAAACGAACTATCTTATTCATTATTAGTAATTTGAAAATAATGTTTTTTTTTTTAAAGTGATATGTAAAATCCTATAAAAATTAACATCATCTCAAAGTCTGTACGTCTGACTACAATTCCTAAGGTGGTGAGTTCGAGATTTGGTGTCGGCAAATGAAGAAAAAAAAATAATAAAATTGATGAGAATTTGGAAACAACGTTTTAAGTCTGCAACATCAGTTCAATACCAGGAGCGGAGAAGTGAACTCAAAAAATATATAAAGATTTCTAAAAATTGGTAAAGAGACCTATTTATACCCTACACCACAAGATGGTCAGGGTATTATGTCTTTGTGCATTTGTTTGTAACAGGCAAAATGAAACGAGATAGACCCATAGTTCCTTTTGATGACCTGCATAGAATAACATTCTGAGTCGATTTATGCATGTCCGTCCGTCTGTCCAAGTATTTTTGTGAATAAAGTTCTGTTCGCATTTATTACCTAAGGGCGAACCCTATTGAAATTGGAGATAATCGGTAAAAATTTAGATATAGCTCCCATATATACCTTCCGATACCGATTTGCCTTTTATTGTGCACCAAACGTGTAATATCAGCCCGAATAGTATGGAATTTTGCACATACAACCAAATTAGGCTTGAAAAAAAGTATGCCAAATTTTATCGAAATCGGTTCAGATATAGCTATAGCTTACATATATATTGTTCATCCGATTTGTAACAATAATATTTGGGGAAATCTATCAAATGCAGCTCAGAAATACCTTTCCAAATTTTATCGAGGATGATTCAGATTTGGATATATCTTCCATATATAACTTCGTCCGATTTAACTTTTATTGTGCACTAAACGTCTAATATTTGCCCAAATGGGATGAAATTAGGCATTTGCGACCGAATTGAGTCTAGAAGCTAGTATGTCAAATTTGATGAAGATCGGGAAATATATGAAATACAGCTCAGAAATATCTTTGCCAAATTTTATTAAGATCGGTTCAGATTTGGATGTAGCTCCTATATATATCAAATGGGCACTACAAGTCCGAATTTAAAAGATACAAATGCTAATTATAATCATCGCGTGTATGATTGAATTCTCCCATAAAAACTTTTGATTGTTATGTGGAGCTCTACTAAATTAGCAAAGTGGTATAGGGTATCATAAAGTCGGCCCCACCTGATTTAAAGACGTTTTTACTGGTTTTTATATAAAACCAGTACCTACCCATCTTCCTATATTCACAAGAAAAATACGCTTCTTGTTCGATTCTTCAATTTTACAATAATTATGCATAGGATCTGATTTAGAGGTTAGGCTCTGAAATAATGCCTTTAATCTTTATCTTCTTCTTCTTGGAGAATTGGATTTATAGTTTGCCAGAAAAGGGGTACCCGAACCCCAAACTTCCAGCAATTCTAAAGAAAAAAGTGTTAAAAATTATATTATCTTTGAACATGGTTACATGAGTGATATACCAAAACATGAACCTGGCTACGCAACTGTCTGCCAGGGAATGTGGGAACTATTACAAACTCCGATTGCCAACCATGAGAAAATTCCGCAAAAAAAAATATCTAAAATCATCCAATTACTGAATATAGGGTGGGTGGGTACCGCCATGTGGGGGTTATACGAAAACGTGTACGTGGATAGACAAGAATCTGTCACAGACGTGGGATAAAATACCAATATAGGGAAAATTCCGTTGAAATGCTTCTGAAAGTGTCTAAACACCGAATAAACACTATATGGGGTCCATGACACAATTTGGACCTGGAAACTCAAATTGCCGAACTACAGCCAATTCCGTTGAAAAATATGGCAATCATGGAAAAAATACGGCAAATCGTTATGTGGGGGCTATAACCGTATGAAAAATTCTTATAAGGAGCCCGAAATATTAAATCACGAATGATTTATTTGGAAAATGGGACATATACCTTCAACTTGCTGAAAGTCATATAAAGGTACCTATTATATGGTGTATTTACCAAAAGAATTTGGCTAAAGTGAATATTTTTTGCGAGATCCATGCGATACCCAAAATGTTCAGAAAAAACATCAAAATAACGAAAATCAATAGGTACCTTTACGTTGTGCGTCATTTTTATAACCTTAATGGTTTTTGACACTTGGTCCCTTTAGACCTAATCAGTTTTCGGATATTTGAAGTCTACCTAGGATGTGCGTTCGTCAGTCGGTCTGGCTGGTGCTCACGATAACTCTCGAAGGGAGTACCTTAGGATTCAAACTTGGTACATCGTAATATTATTGGCAAACTTGCATCATTGTACATCCCCCCCAAAAGGTCAACATTTTCATTGAAAATAATTTTCCGTATACAAAAAAATCCCAATATTTTTATCAGTTCTATGTCAGGTGCAAAAATATACAATATCGACCCACTCTATCATATAGCTCTCGCAGTCTAAATTTTAAATAATTTTAATTTTTAAAATATATGAATAAGCATCGGTTCTCTTCAAATTTTACACGTCCTAATATTTATACTAATACAAAACCTGGTGTGAAGATGGGATTTATCCACTCCCTCTGATACTACCCCTATAAATAAGCATCCGATAATTTTAAAACTTATCACATCCCAATATTCCTATCAATACATAATCAGGTGAGAAGATAAATAATATCAGACCACTCCTTCTTGTACCTCCTCCACAACGTGTCAAAATTTGGAATAATAATAACTCTTATAAAATACGAAATATACATCCGATTCTCTTCAAATTTTATACAGCTCAATATATCTACTGACACAAAAAACTGCTGTAAAGATAGAATATATCGGTCAATTCCTTTTGGTACCTACCCCACAGAAAAATTTTGAATAATTATATCTTTTATAATTTGCAAAATAAACGCTCGATCCTATTCAAATTTCACAACATTCCATATTTCTACCAACACAACACACACCCGATACATACTCGACTCAGAAAGCAATTCTATGAGGATAATCAAAAGTAGCTATGGATCTCTCTCGTATTCATCTCCATATAAGAATTATTTTTGAGAAGTTGCTTTATGTGCCATGGTTGCAAGTCCAATACCAGCGAACGACTAAATAAAGAAGTAACAATTCCGCTAAGCTCGATCGGACCAAACTTTTAATTCCATTTACCATTTGGCAAGAAATTGCAGAATATAGAAAAATTTAAAAAAAATTATCTACAGTGATCAACAAATACCACAATTACGAAAAAAAAATTATATAAATCATTAAAATACCGAGTGCATAGAGGCAGCATTTTATGGAGGTTATACAAAGCCGTAAACAGGTTTATGCAATTTTCTTTCATAGCAAATAGCATCCATGGCGAATTCAATATTCTATATTTGAAATAATTCCGGTAAAAAAAATGTAGCTTAAATCGTAAGAATACCGAATATCGGGAGGTACTGTTATATGCGGGCTATACGAAGACGTGAATCTGTACAGACATTTTTCTGTTATAGCATAATATGGCTACGACAAAATATTGAAAATCTGAAGGTACCTTTATATGGTCACTTTGCCAAAACGTAGACCTATAAACAGAGTTCTCTGCTAGGATGTTTCGTACATAGACCAGGGGCTAGAGAAAAATGTTCTTCCTATGAATATACATACGTATTCTAATAATAAAAAAACCAGTAAAGAAAGTCTTAAAGTCGGGCGGGGCCGACTTTATGATACCCTACACCACTTTGCTAATTTAGTAGAGCTGCGCAAAACAATTAAAAGTTTTTATGGGAGATTTCAATCATACACGCTAAGATTATAATTATAATTTAAAATTCAAAGGACTAAATATGCCGAAGAATTTGTAGCTTTTAAATTCGGACTTGTATTACCCATTTGGCGCACAATTAATTTGAAATCGGATAATAACCGATCTCGATAAAATTTGGCAAAGATATTTCTGAGCTGTATTTGATATATTTCCCTGAATATCGTTGTTACGGAGTGCATATTACGGCTGTGGGTAACAAATACAACAAATCGGATGAACAATATATATGGGAGCTATAGCTATATCTGAACCGATCTTCACCAAATTTGACACACTAGCTTTTAGACTCAATTCGGTCGTAAGTGCCAAGTTTCATTCCATTTGGGCAAATATTAGACGTTTGGTGCACAATCAAAAGTAAATCGGACGAAGTTATATATGGGTGCTATATCCAAATCTGAACCGATCTCGATAAAATTTAGCAAAGGTATTTCTGAGCTGCATTTGATATATTTCCCCAAATATTGTTGTTACAGAGTGCAAATAACAAATCGGATGAACAATATATATGGGAGCTATAGCTATATCTGAACCGATTTCGATCAAATTTGGCATACTTATTTTCAGGCCTAATTTGGGAGTATATGCAAAATTCCATACAATTCGGGCTGATATTACACGTATGGTGCACAATAAAATGCAAATCGGACGATGATATATATGGGAGCTATATCAAATTTTGACCGATTATCTCCAATTTCAATAGGGTTCGTCTTTGGGCAATACAAAAGATCTTTGCAAAATTTCATCTGGATCGGGCAATAAATGCGACCTGTACTTTGTTTACAAAAATACATGGACAGACGGACGGACGGACGGACAGACGGACGGACGGACATGCATAAATCGACTCAGAATGTGATTCTATGCAGATCATCAAAAGGAACTATGGGTCTATCTCGTTTCCTTCTGCCTGTTACAAACAAATGCACAAAGACATAATACCCTGACCACCTTGTGGTGTAGGGTATAAACATTCAAATCTTATTTTTTGCTGAAAAAATATTTAATTCTTATGCCTCAGCCACATCACTCTCAAGAGTTTAAAACCAGAAATTTCTTATTTCATTTTTAAATAGGTCAAGTATTTCTAGTTTTCTCTCTCTCTCTCCTAGTTACTTAAATGTAGTCTTGAAACATAGTGCTGCATTTGTTTTTCCATCTATATTTATGTTTTTATTTATATTATCACTAAATAGCCTGGCATATAAGTTAATTTCGAATTGCAATTAAATAAAACCATTTTGTGAGTATTTATGCAAATATTTGAAATTGTTTTTTTTTTTTCTAAATAATTTGTTTTTTTGTCAGTTTTTATGGAATTTATCATTGTTGTTAAATAATTCAATTCCAACTAATGTTTTGTATAAATGACAACGAGTTGTTGTTTGAAGAAAAAAGAAGATATGCATAAAAATAATAAAAACAATTATGATATACATATATGCATATAATTGTCCCCTTTAAATTATGTAAATACACATTGGAACATATTTCATATTTGAAACGAAGTTTACATTAGGTGTGATGGAAATTTCTGGTACATAAAAAACAAAAACAGTAAGGAAAGGTCAAAAGTCAAGCGAAGACGACTATATTATACCTATGACTTTTCGTAGAGCTCCCGTAACAAAAATTCGATTGAATATAAGAAAAATTATTCAATTTGAGCCGATATCACATATGTGGTGGACAATAAGCGCAAAATCGGGTGAAAATGTATAACGAAGCTATAAAAAATCTGAACAGAAATCAATAACACTTGGCAGAGGTATTCTCGAACTGTACTCAATGTCCGGAATTAAATATAATTGTTGTGGAGTTCATATTACGCACGTGGGGGACTTTAACACCAATTCGGATGAAATATATGTATTAATTAAATATAATTGTTGTGGAGTTCATATTACGCACGTGGGGGACTTTAACACCAATTCGGATGAAATATATGTATGGGATCCATAGCTATGTCTGAACCGATTTTCACCAAAATTTTAAGTACTTGCTTCTGCGCTGAATTTTGTCGGAAGTACCAAAATTCAGCACAGTTGGGCTTATATTATCCATATGGTGCACAATAAATCTGATATCGTATAAAAATATATATGGGAGCTATATCCAATCTCGATAAAATTTGACAGAGTTATTTCTGGGCTGTATATAATATCTGGTACTAAATATCATTCTTGTGCAGTGCATATATGGGAGCTATAACCAAATCAGAGCCGATCTCGATAGAATTAGGCAAAGGTATTTCTGAGTTGATATATTTCCTCGAATATCGTTGTTACGGAGGACTTATTATGTCCGTGGAGGCACACATAACAAATCGGAAGAACCATATATTTCAAACGTCATAACTTTTACATTTTTTTTTTAATTTTATTGAATGAATGCAAAAAATGTCGGAAATAGCATCAAATTTTAGAATAAGTTTAGATTTCTTCGAATTGGTTACCTTTGGCACGAATTATGGTCTTCAAACGGCCATTGAAACCGTCACACGCTCTGCGGTATTTTGGCCCATTCCCGGCGAAGCGCTTGCTTGAGGTAATCGACACTTTGGCATTTTCTAGTTCCAACCTTGCTTCCAAAAAATACTCCAGACACAATAGTCCAACGGATTGGTATCCGGAGATTTTGGTGGTCATTGTGCGCTGGAAATGAAGCGGGTAATCTCATATCCAGAATATTTTCGCGATAATATTCGGCATTTATTCTGATGCCACGGTCGATTAATACGAGCGGAGAGCGACATCGGCTGTTAAGCGAAGCAACTCTAGCTCTTTTGAGTCAATTTTCTTTCTGTTACGGTTTAAGTTCTTCCCTTTTTTTAATTTCAATGGCTTTACCCCGAGCTCATTTTTCAATATTTGCCGAAAGGAATATTGCGATATGTTCAGCTCACGAGCCATTTTTCGGTCATTGAGACGCGGGTTTCGATCAAATCGCTTCTTTACTTTTCGAACCATTTCTCCTGATGTTGCTGTTTTCTTCCATCCACTTCCTTGACGTCGGGCTACGCTGCCAGTATCACGATAACGAGCGATGGTACGAGACACAACAGATTTATTCACATTTAAATGCTGGAGAGCTCTAACGATAGCCACTTGTGGTTTTCCAGCAAAATATAAAGAAATCACACTATCACGCTTGAATTCCATCACGAATAACTTTTTTTTCTGGAAAATTCTCACCAAAATGCTTTGTACGCTTGTAAACAATATAATGTGCTGTCACTGGGATAATTTTTATAGCTGTCGGATGAGTGGCTTAGAAATGACAGCAGTGTGAATTTGGTTGCAGTTTTTTCATCTCACCCTGTATATATGGAAGCTATGCCCAAATCTGATCCGACATAGGTATTTCTGTGCTGTATCTGATATCTGGTACTAAAAATATTGTGGAGTGCATGTTACGCATGTGAGGGACGTAAAACCCAAAATCAAATGAAACATATATGTGGGAGCTATAGCTGTATATGAACCGATTTCCCTTAATTTAATGTACTTCCTTTAGGACCCAATTCGGTGGGATGTGCCAAAATGCAGCTCATTTCGACTGATATTGGCCTTTTGTTGTACAATTAACCTAAATCGGTTGAGGATATATATGGGAGCTATATCTAAATTTGAGCTGATTCTCACCAATTTTAACAGGATTCGTCCTTGGGCCAAACAAATATTGTTTTGAAAATTTCACCTCAATCGGATAATAAATGCGACTTGCATTTTGTTCACAAAAAAAATGGACGGACTGAATGACATGCATAAATCGACTCAGAAAGTGATTTTATGAAGATCCTCAAAAGTACCTATGAGTCTATCTCGCTTCCTTCTCCACGTTACAAACAAATGCACGAAGATGCAATACCCTTACTACTATGTGGTGTAGGGTAAAAAAAGCCCCTGGAATTATGCTTTACATATACACAAATTACATTAATACTCCTTCTACATTAGATTTGAGCCCCGGTTCTAACAACCCTAACAAACGTGGATTATCATTAAACCATAATTTATTGAACCATAATAATGTTCAAACGATTGAGCCTATTTTAAAAATATTTTAATGCTAGATATTATACCCATTTGGTACACAAACTGTGTATTCTTTTTATATCCCTGTATCTTTCAACAAATGCTCACACACCTAATGTAAATAAACTACATTTTAATAATACACTTCAATTACACATCACAACTGTGTGTGTACATTAGTACATATTTAGATATAAATAACTATTTAAATAGTAAATATGCCTATGTGTCTGTATTTAAAGCGGATTATTTGTTGTGTTTTTTTTTCTTTTTTTTTTTGTTTAATTTCCTCTTTGCTTTGTTGTTGTTGCATTATAATTTTAGTTTAATACAAATGCTCCAAACATGAAATGAAATATCAAAAGCCATAATTTAATGATTTAATTAAGCCGGGGAAATTGCCAATTAGTTGTAAATTTGAATTATTTAAAGATGAAATCGTTTAGCTTTTAAATGAAACAAAAAAAAAATAAATAAATAATCAACAAAAGCCCATTTAATTGTGTTTTAAGTGTCATTGTGTTTGCGGGAATGAAATTTTGCAAAAAAAAAATAATAATAAAACTTTTAAATATTAATTATTGGTAATGACATTTAAAGGGCATTCCAGGAAATCTATTGAATTTAAACTGTTATTGCAATAAATGAGGAAAATAGAAAAAAAATTTAAGGTTAATGACACTATACAAGTTGGTGAAACACGATTTTCCAGTTTAGAATAAGATTTGTAGTATCTATGTTATATTAAAATACCTTCGAAAAAAGGACTATAAGATCTTGGGAATAGCATGTTCCAACTAACTATTCTTAAGGCTATGTGTTCCTAATATATTGAGCTCTCAATGTTTGAGTCTGAAATGATATTTGAGGGATATATAGAAATTATTTATGGAATATTTTATATTGAACTAATAAAGCAGACGTTAATTTCGGGCTGGTCGTACTTTTGATATATTTTACCTCAAAGCAAAGAAGACATTTCGCTGAGGTACCATTTTCGGATGTCAGATGTTATTTCGGTGGAGAAAACAAAAAAAATATATTTCAAATCCCTGTAATGATATATTCCACCAACAAATGTTGCAATAAATATAAAAAGATCGTGGTACCGAATTTGAAAATGATCACAATCAAAATACGGAACATGGATACAAAGCACGAGCATTAAATATGCAATTTCACATTATGCAGTAAAAATTAAAAAAACGTGAAAATATAGAATTTGATGGGGTTCCGGTACAGCTTTTGCAGGGGAGAATTGTGTGGCTACAGAGGGTATATAACATTTGATACGGCCAAAACGTTCCTCATCGAAATAACGGTTTACGACCCTAGGTCTCTTTGAACCAAATCCGTTTTAGGACATTTGGAGTAGATAGAGAGGTAGCCGTTCGCCCATCCGTCAGGCTTTTTTGCACGATAACCCTCGAAGGGAATATCCGACTTGAACCAAATTTAGTACATCGTAATATTTGTGCCAAACATTAGGGCAAGTTCGAAGATGGGCAATATCGGTTAACTCCTTGTGGTACCTTCCCCTCAAAAGTTCGACATTTTCAAAAATAAAACAAAAATATCAAGTACCTCCCCCATCAAGTATTCTCCCCACAAAGGGTCAAAATTTAAATAATTACAACTTTTATAAATAATATATAAGAGTCCGATTGTCTTCAAATTTCACACATGGCAATAATTTTATTAACCCAAGGTTTGGTGGAACATATCGGTCCACTCCATCTGGTACCTCTCCCACAAAGGATCAAAGTTTTGAATAACCAAATCGATTATAAAATCCGAAATAAGCATCCGGTTCACTTCATATTTCATACACCCCATTATTTCAACTGAAACAAGATCTGCTGTTAATATAGAACATATCGGTCCATCCCTTGTGGTACTTCCCCCACAAAGGGTACAAATTTTGTATGTCCATGAAGCACATAAGTCGCAAAAATAGCATCCGATTCCATTCAGACTTGCCATATCTCAATATTTCCATCGACACAAGATCTGTTACAAGGATGATAGTGATCGGACCATTTCTTCTGGTACCTTCCCCGAATAGGGTTCAAGATTTTGAATCCAGCTCTCTTCAAATTTCAGGCATTCAAACATTTTTGCTAACACAAGATCTGTTGTGAAGATTATACATATCTGCGAACCTCTTCTGGTGCTTCAGTCTTAACCTGCTACGACGCAATATTTATATCATATTTATTTAGGTCCGATACCTTTCCTTCGGAGCCTACTCTATAGTGGGTCAACAATTTGAATAATCATAACAAAAGCCAAAATAAATTTAAATAATGGAGCATTGACTGAGGGTATACATATGTCGGCAAAACCGACAGATAATTTTTAACTCGTTTTTTGTCCATTTGAGATAATATTTTTCACAGGAACGAAACCTGGGTCAGATTTAGCTTAAGATGCTATCCACAATTTTCTTTAAGGTTTATTGTGCGCAAAACGGATAGGTTTTCCGATAAAAAGTTCGTGTGCCAAATTTGGTGCAAATGGGATCAGATATAGTCTATAAGCAATTTCATATCGAATCACTTGAACGTCCTTGAAAAAAATTTGTGTAAAACAGAGGTTCAGATTTTGGACAAATTCCCAACTGCATATCCCTCTGACTCGGTCTAAATATTTTGAAGTCCCAAGTTCTGACTATAATATAATCTGTCAAGTTACATTTCATATCTATATTATATACGATTTTAAATGTATTCCTCTTTTAAGCAGTAATACGTACTTAATAACGACACAAATCGCCTTTCCCTAAAGAGAATAATCCTATAGTGTGTGTGTTAAATCCTATAATAAACTGATGATAATTAACAACAAATTCCTTCTCCAATACCGCGCACCATTTTTCAAAAGTAATTTCAAAAATTGACAACAGTCAATGACATATTGAAGATAATTCATTTGTATGCAATGCAATCGTATTTAAATTACTTCTCCTTGAGTATGAAGTACTATACCTACGCTTAATTTTACAGGCCTTTATTCGTCATTACTGTTGAGATGCGTTAAGAGTTAATAAAGTTGGCGCATGTTTGACGATAAACTATTTTAACCCTTCGGCAAAAAAAAAAAAAAAAAAATAAATAAATAAAAAAAAATAAAAAAATAAATAAATAAATAAATAAAAAAGTCATGTGAGTATTGTAAATACCACATCTGAAGGTTTTTTTTTAACGAATTATTTCACCTTCTCAAGCTGTAGAGTAAATCTCCCCATCTCATATTTAATGCTAAAATTCTCCAAAAGACTTCAGTGATATATGGGTTAATATTACTTTGCATTCAAATGGTGTCACCGTTATGAAACTCGAACATATTTAATATCCGTTGAATGCGCCATCCAGCGAGCATGCCAGGTATTTATTCTTTGATAGATGAAAATGAGTTGTCAGCTGTCATGTCATCGGCTTGTGATGGAATTATCGATATAATTCAAAGTAAATACACAGCATACATATCTTCCTCATTTGACATATAAATGAAGAGAAGGCGTGTGACAAGAACAACATAATATGAACCATATTGCTAAGAATTTAACAAGTAAGAAGCAGTTAAGTTTGTCCGGGCCTAAGTTTTTATACCCTCCACCAGTTGGACAATAACTCATAACCAAATAACAATAACCAAATTCAGACTGCTGTAACTCTTTAGTCACTCGTCCGATAGCTGTTAAAATTATTCCAGTGATAGCTATTATATTGTTTACAAGCGTACAAAAGCAGTTTTGAGAATTTTCCAGAAAAAAAAGTTATTCGTGATGGAATTCAAGTGTGATAGTGTGATTTCTTTATATTTGGCTGGAAAACCACAAGTGACTATCGTTGGAGCACTCCAGCATTTAAATGTGAATAAATCTTTTGTGTCTCGTACCATCGCTCGTTACCGTGATTCCGGTAGCGTAGCCCAACTTCAAGTAAGTGGACGGAAAACAATAGCAACATCAGCAGAAATGGTTCGAAAAATAAAGAAGCAACTTGATCGAAACCCGCGTCGCAGTGGCCGAAAAATGGCTCGTGAGCTGAACATATCGCAATATTCCATTCGGCAACTATTGAAAAATGAGCTCTGGGTAAAGCCATTGAAATTCCAAAAAGTGCAAGAACTTAAACCTCTATAGAAAGAAAATAAGCTCAAAAGAGCTTAAGAGTTGCTCCGCTTGGCCGAAAGTAGAGAACTGCCGAATTTGGGTTTCTCCGATGAGAAAACATTCGTTGTCCCGCATTTTGTAAACAAACAAAATGATCGTGTTTACTTGCCAAAGAGGTTTGCTGAAAATGTGCACCTTCGGTTGGCCACCAGAACTCAAACGTCGGACATGGTGATGGTGTGGGCCGCCATAACAGCCGATGGTCGCTCTCCGCTCGTATTAATCGACCATGGCATCAGAATAAATCCCGAATATTATCGCGAACATATTCTGGAGGGTGTATTAAAGCCTCGAACACGCAAACATTTTGGCCGCAGACTTTGGACATTCCATCAGGACTCCACCATCGCAATCAGCACGCCCCACCCAAAAATGGTTACAAAATGAGGTTCCTCACTTCATTTCCAAAGAACAATGGCCACCAATCTGTAGATTCCAATCCCTTGGACTATTGTGTCTGGAGTATTTGGAAAATCAAGGTTGGCATAAAAAATAAAAAAGTGTCGATCACCTCAAGCAAGCGCTTCCCCTGGAATCGGCCAAAATACCGCAGAGCAACATTCGGGCAGCATGTGACGGTTTCATTGGCCGTTTGAAGGCCATAATTTGTGCCAAAGGTTACCAATTCAAAAAAATCTAAACTTATTCTAAAATTGTATGCCATTTCCGATATTTTTTGCTTTCATTCAATAAAATTAAAAGAAAATTATGGCGTTTGACTTTTTTGCAGTTTTTATACCCTCCACCATAGTATGGAGGGTATATTAAGTTTGTCATTCCGGTTGTAACACCTCGAAATATACATTTTAGACCCCACAAAGTATATATATTCTTGATCAGCATAAAATTCTATGTCGATTTATCAATGTCCGTCCGTCTGTCCGTCTGTGGAAATCACTCTAGCTTCCGAACGAAATGAAGTTGGTTGATAAAATTTTACTCAAATGTGTACTATGTCTGCAGGACTTTTGGTATTGAAAATGGGCCATGTAGGTCCACGTCTTCGTATAGCCCCCATATAACGGTACCTCCCGATATTCGGTATTTTGATGATTTTAGCGACATTATTTACCGGAATTGTTTCAAATTTGGTATTTGACGTTTTTAATATATACTACAGCATAAAGCAGAAAATGGGCCATGTATGTCCACATCTTCGTATAGCCCCCATGTAACGGTACCCCCCGATATTCGGTATTTTGATTATTTTAGCGACATTATTTACCGGAATTGTTTTAGTTTTAGTATTGGAAGTTCTAATGAATACTACATCCTAAGACAAAAAATGAGCCATGTAGGTCCACGTCTTCGTATAGCCCCCATATAACGGTACCTCCCGATATTCGGTATTTTGATGATTTTAGCGGCATTATTTACCGGAATTGTTTCAAATTTCGCATTTGAAGTTCGTAATGAATACTACAGCCTATGACGTAAAATTGTCTGTGCAGGTCCACGTCTTCATATAGCCCTCATATAACGGTAAACCCCGATATTCGGTATTTTAGCAACATTATTTACCGGAATTGTTTCAAATTTCGCATTTGAAGTTCGTGAAGTTCGATATTACAGCCTATGACAGAAAATTGCCTGTGCATTATAAACAGATTTTTTTCAAGTTTCGCATTTGAATATTGTAATAGCTTGTGACAAAAAATGCCTATGCAGGTCCACATCGTCGTATAGACTCTAATATACAGCTACATTAGGTATTTTCAAGATTTTAACAGATTTTTAAAGGGATTTTTCTTTGAAAATTGTTAAATTTGTACCAAATGGTGGAGGGTATTCAAAGTTCAGCCTGGCCGAATTTACAGCTTTTTTACTTGTTTATCTTAGCCTGTACATGTCCCATAGATATGGGGATGAACCCCAATACTCTCCACTACAACGATATTTGGTGCTAAATATCGGATAAATTTTATAAAGATCCGTTCAGATTCGGATACAGCTCGTATATATATCTTCAGCCGATTTCAGGTATTGTGGGGTATCATAAAGTCGGCTCAGACCTACTTTGGCCTTTCTTTACTGGTTTCTTATTCGAATTCGAATTGCCGAATTGACCTCCTTGTTTAACCTGTGCTTTGAAAACAGTACTTTACGAATTATCTGCTATAACATGATTGAAATTATTACTGAGACACGCCTACTTATGTATGATTGATGATGTTATGATGATATGTGGGCGCATAAACTTATTTCTCTGTTCGCACACATCCAACTTAAGCCAAGTATAAATTTGATGCGTTTTTCTTTCCTACTTTCTCCATTACGTGTTTGTGAAAAGTGGTATTAAGCAAATAATAATTATGCGTACATTTTTGTTTGCATATGAAAAGCTGGATACGCACACATACACATGCATACCTCCTCTCATTTTAATTGCTGAGTACCAACAATTGTACTCTCATGGTGAAGATGATGACGATGGCTGTCAGTCCAATTGTCAGGGGCAAATTGCCTATAAAGGCTGTTGGAAAGGCTTGGCATTATTTACCTTTCTTTTGCCACAAAAGCCCCCTCTCCGCTCCACCCCTCAAAACAATTGTGTGTGTGTGTGTATGTGGTGAGCAGTAGGTAAGTAGACAAACAGCTGTAATTTGTATTAGCTTAGCTTCTCTACCAGTTCTCTATTCAACATAATTATGTTTAGATTAACACATGAGTGAAAGCATTTAATTCATTCTACTCCGACAACTCTTAACAAATGTTTACAAGATCTTTTGTTTTTCCACAGCTAAACGAAAAACTGCAAAAATGCAGTAGAACGAACGAACGAAAGAAAGAAACACAATGAAATATGCAAAATGTTGTAAAATAGTTTTTGTTATTTATAATGTTTGCAAAACTTCTTATGTGTTGGTGTGTGTGTGTGTGCATGTGTGGGTGTTTGCTTAAATGCTGATAATTGCCAAAGGATATGTAGAGAGAAAATGGTTCTAACGCCCATAGAGGAATAATTAAAGTATTCTCTGTGGAATACCATGACCTGAATTTGTGGAATAATAAAAATCATTGCGTATTAGGTCCTTGAACTACAATTGTGAATATTATTATCAGTTGTGCAGCCTTTTGAGGAGGGTCTACTAAATGTATTTATGTAATATAAGAAAAACTGGTTGTAGCAAATTTCAAAAGATTCTATGGACAATTCAGCCAGTACTGAACAAGTAAAAAAACTCCTCCATGTCTTAAAGACGGGCGGGCCGACTTTACGATACCCTACACCACTTTGCTAATTTAGTAGAGCTCCGCATAACAATTAAAAGTTTTTATGGGAGAATTCAATCATACACGCTATGATTATAATTATAATTTAAAGTTCAAAGGACTAAATATGCCGAAGCATTGGTATCTTTTAAATTCGAACTTATATTGCCCATTTGATATATATGGGAGCTATATCCAAATCTGAACCGATCTCGATAAAATTTAGCAAATGTATTTCTGAGTTGTATTTGATATATTTCCCAAAATATTGTTGTTACAGAGTGCATATTACGGCTGCGGGGGACAGAAATAACAAATCGGATGAACAATATTTATGGGAGCTATAGCTATATCTGAACCGATTTCGATCAAATTTGGCATACTTATTTTCAGGCCTAATCTGGTCGTATATGCAAAATTCCATACCATTCGGCCTGATATAACACGTTTAGTGCACAATAAAAGGCAAATCGGACGAAGATATATATGGGAGCTATATCTAAATTTTGACCGATTATCTCCAATTTCAATAGGGTTCGTCCTTGGGCCAAACAAATATTGTTTTGAAAATTTCATCTCAATCGGATAATAAATGCGACCTGCATTTTGTTCACAAGAATACATGGGCAGACGGACGGGCTGACATGCATAAATCAACTCAGAAAGTGATTCTATGGAGATCCTCCAAAGTAACTATGGGTCTATCTCGCTTCCGTCTCTTACCACTATGTTGTGTAAGGTATAAAAAATAATAAATAAATAAAATCCGTTAAAAATTCTGTTAGAATCTTAAAAACACCGAATATTGTCATTACTTTGGGGACTATACGAAGACGTGAACCTGCATATGCAACTTTGGTTATAAGCCATTACAATATTCAAATACGAAAAAATCCTGTGAATAATGTATCTAAAACCATACAAAACCGAATATAGGGAGGTACCATTATATCGGGGCAATACACAGATTGGGACCTGCATAGACAATTTTCTGTAACTGGCTGTAATAGCTATTAGGAACTTAAAATACGAAATTTCAAACTATTCAAAATACCGAATAGGGTTAGGTACTAATATATATGGGGCTTATGCGAAGACCTGGACCTGCATACACATTTTTTTGTCATAGGCTGTAGTACCCAATACGAATCCTAAGCACGAAATTTGAAATAACTCCGCTGTAAAATCTCCCTAAAATCGTCAAATATCGAATATGGGGGGTCCCTTGTATGTGGGCTATACCTTATCGTGGACCTATATAGACATTTCTTCCCAGGTGGTAAAGTGCTTAGAAAGAACTTCTAGTATGGATTTCAGACAACTTAGATAATTCCATTGAAAAATGTAGCTAAAATCATCAAAATACCAATAATAGGGAGATACGATTATATAGGAGGATATACGATATTGTGGACCTTTATAGAGAATACTCTTTCAGGGGTAAAGTATTCAGAACGAACTCTTTTAGTAGATTTTCATAAAATTTCGTTGAAAAATTTGGTTACAATCATCACAATACCGAACTTGACCTGCCTGTAGGCAAAAGACTGGTCTGTGCAAAATTTTAGCTTTCTATATTTCTTCGTTTCGACTCTAGCATGAAAATCCACACAAGAAATTACTTCTGAGTACTTCATCCCCTGACAGAGAATTGTCTACATGGGTCCACGATATCGTATATTCCTCATATCACGGTACTTCCCAATATTCGGTATTTTAATGACTTTAGCGACATTATTCACCGGAATTGTTTCAAATTTGGTATTTGTAGTAGTTGAAAATTGTCTATTCAGGTCTAGGTCTTCAGGTCTTCATATAGCCCCCCTATAACGGTGCCTCCATATATTCGGTGTTTTTATGATTTTAACGATTTTAACCGGATATTTTCATGTTTCATATTTGAATATTGTAATAGCCTATGACGAAACTTGTCTATGCTGGTCCATGTCTTCTTATAAGGGCAACTCTCTATATTTGGTATATTTGTGATTTTTAAAAATATTTTTTAACGAATTTTTTATTTCCGAATTTATTCCAAATCGTGGAGGGTATTCCGGGCTTACTGCATTTTTACTTATTATACACTCTGCTATTTGATTACAAAGTGCATAAATCATTTGATACGGAAAAACGTACTTGATTTAAATAACGGTTTTAGGAACTAGGTCTCCGTGGACCAAATTCGTTTCAGGATATTGGGAGTCGATCCAGATGTGCCCGTCTGTCTGTCTTGCGTGCACGATA
Organism: Musca domestica; assembly: GCF_030504385.1. Lineage (NCBI taxonomy): Eukaryota > Metazoa > Arthropoda > Insecta > Diptera > Muscidae > Musca > Musca domestica. The sequence goes on along the minus strand of NW_026712336.1, from coordinate 6,124,677 downwards.
ACTCTCGAAGGGCGTATCCGATTTAGTCCAAACTTGGTACATCGTAATATTTTTTTTTCAAACTTACATCGAGTTCGGAGATGGGCAATATCGTTCCACTTCTTCTGATACCTCCCCAACAAATTGTCGGCATTTTCAAATAAAATAGTTTACAACACAAAAGGAGAATGGATCATCCAATTTGGTTTCAACTTTGCAAATCCTAATAATTACATCAGTGCAAGGTCAGGTGCGAAAATTGATTTTATCGTTCCACTTTATCAAATACCTTCCTCACAAAGGATCAAAATTTTGAACATAAGAGCCCAATTTAATATTTGAACCAGCAAAAGTTCTGGTGTGAAAAATGGAAAACATCAGTCCACTTCTTCTGGTACCATAAAACACGAAATTAATTCTGGCACCTCCCCCACAAAATGCCAAAGTTTTGAATAACAAAAACGATCATAAAATCCGAAATAAGCACCTGCTTCTCTTGAAATTACACACGTCACAATATTTGTATTAACCCAAGGTCTGGTGTGAAGATGGGTTCACTCCTTCTGGTACCTCCGCCACAAAGGGTCAAAATTTTGAATATCCACGAAGCATATAGAGCGGGAAATTAACATCCGATTCCATCCAGACTTGGTACATCTCAATAATTTCCATCAACACAAGATTTGTTATAAAGATGGTGGAGATCGGACCATTTCTCCAGGCACCTCCCCTACATAGAGTTCAAGATTTTGAAAAACAAAAAGCTCAAAGAAAGCGAAATAAGCATCCAACTCTTCATATTTCCATTCAATCTCGGCACATTTCCGAATTTATATTAACACAAGATCTGTTATAACGATGGTATATATCGGATCATTCCTTCTGGTACCTCCCCCACAATGGGTCAAATTTTTGAATAACCAAAGCTATCATAAATCTCCACATTTCGCACATGCCATTATTTTGCCTAACTCAAGACCTGCAGCGAAAATGCGATATATCGGCGCACTCTTTCTGGTACCTCCACACATAGTGTTCATCTAACTCTCTTCAAATTTCACTCACACACAAATACTTTTGCTAATACAAGTCCAGATGTGAAGATGATATATATCTCCGAACCCTTTCTGTTAACTCAACCACAAAGGGTCACAATTTTCAATACTTTTATCTGTCAAAGCTTGCGAAACTAGTCAGCGATTCTTCCCAACTTCGTATATCTTAATTTTTCCCCCAACCAGATACCTGACAATTTGTAATTTCGCATAAAATTGGATATAAATGTTCGATTTTCTTGTAATTTTGCCCATACCAATATTCTACCCATTTTTATTTGTATTAGATGAAGTATGAAAACGGAATACTCCGGTCGACTTTATCTGGTACCTCATTCACAGTTTAACATTTTCTTAAAATTATCACATATCTCATATAAAGTGAAGGAAGTAACCAATATACGAAATGGATAATTTTGGCCCATTCTTCGGGACCTACTACATAGAGGGTCAAAAATTGGAATAATCATAACTGAAGTCGAAATATATCAAAATAACCAAATATTGGCTGAGGGAATACATCTGTCAAAAAAACCGACTCATATTTTTTAACTAGTTTTTATCTGTGTTAGATTAAGTGGAATACTTGGGTCCGCTATATCTGCTACCTCACAATATTTCCACATTTTCTAAAAATTTGCTCGTATTTCATATAAAGTATAGGAAGTATACCATATAGTCCAAATCTGACACGTTGGAAAATATTGAATAACTCCTTCGGAACCTTCCCCAGAGAGGATCAACAGTTTGAATAACCATATCTCAAGGCTGGGGGTATAAATCTGTCGGCAAAACCGACTGATACTATGTAACTTGTTGGATTTGATTTCAATCTCGATAATTCGAAAATCCAATAAAACTCAAATAATTGCCAAATTTACCATTTCTACTTTGAATTAAACCAAAACTCACAAAACTGAATAAATTACAATGCATGAAGTGGGGTTATGACTGAAAATTGCTTTCACAGAATTTTATAACATTTTCCAGTTATTAAATGCATGCATGCATTCATACATATTTATCCGTTTATCCCTTCGATGGTTAAGCATGGTGACATGCGAACTTTCAACTTCCACAGAATTAATTCCAAACAACAAGAACTCCAACAACATTTATCAGAAATATGCATTGCAAATGTTTGAGCACACACACACACACATCCCTTGTACCCAAAAATTCCAAACCATTGCATGTCTGCGTATAAACATTTCGAACCCTTTGAGTTCCACTGAAATGCAAATAATTTCATTTTCATTGAAATTTAATGTGTAGCCAGCCCCTCTCACTAATCCGATCTGCCATCGCCGTCTGCCCCTTTCACCGAGAAAAATCTAAAATGCCACAAAAGACCAATTCATTCTAAATCCGCATTCGCTGGTGTATAATATTTTTATCTTCTAAATGTTTAATAATTTGTCACATGCAAATGTCCTGCATACACAGGATGCCAACCGGCCTGTTTTCCTGCATTCTATATGATATTTATTTAGTGGCGGTTATTATTATTTTATTTTATTTTACATAATTTCATTTGTTTCGTATTGAAATAATTATAAAGCTGGTTTTAATGTGTTGGGTATAGTGTTGGCAAGACGAAGTGTGATAAGTCAAAAGTTGAAACAACATCCATTTGGTTAAGGGAACTACGACCATTGGAGCGTACTCAAAATGCACAATTTGATCAGTTTAACAAATTGTATAATCTAATCACACATCGTACTAAACTTTCTGACTTTCAAGGTATTATAAATTATTCAACTTTTCCTTTTTTGGGAAGGATAATAGGAACATGTGAAAATGAGACCACAATGCCAAATTTGAGGATTCAAGCCCTATCCATCATCCAATATCTAATTTGGTACTCTTTAGTACTTTTCGTACAAATGTTGTCAAGGACTTTTTAAATGTCTATTTTTTAAGAAAATTTTTACAAGGACCCCCATTTGTGGATATTAAAAAAGATATTTATATAAGAATGTTCTAAACTTGGCTTTTTACACTTACTACACTTATATCGCTTTAAGAAATATTTTTTATAAAAATTTTCAAAACATAGATTTTTTCAAGAATATTTTATCATGAACCTTCCCAACCTGGAATTTTCTAGGATACTTTTTTAAGCAGATCAGCTCCAAACCTGGGTTGTTTTAAAAAAATCATTTTTCATGGACCACCGCAGCTTGAAAATCAAATTTTTTAGGGAATGTTTTCTTTTTTTTCAAGGACCATCCAATATCCCAACCTGAATGTTTTAAAGAATATTTTTGCCAGGACGATACAAGCTCAACATTTTGATTTATTTAAGAATATTTTTCATGGTCTTCTCAAAATGTGGGTTTTTTAAAGACAATTTTGTAAGGACCATCCCAGGTCCAAGCGTGAATGTTGTAAAGAATATTCTTTCAGGGAATATTTGTCAAAGTTATATTCCATTTCCAATCGTATTTTTTTAAATGAATAATTTTCAAGGACCTTTCGGATATTAATTTGGATTTCAATAATATTTTTCCAAGCTCCTTTAAAACAGTTCAAACCAGAAATGTTCTAAAACCGGAAACGTGCATTTTTTAAAGAATATTTTTTTACGGGCCATACGTGAATTTTAGGAATATTTTTTCAAGGACCAAACACGGATTTTAAAATAATTTTTCAAGGACCAAACGTGGTTTTAGGAATTTTTTTTCAAAATACCAAACGTGGATTTTCATATATATTTTTTTCAAGGACCAAACGTGTAATTTATGAATATTTTTCAAGGATCAATCCAGGATTTTAAGAATAAGTTTTCAAGGATCAAACGTAGATTTAACGAGTATTTTTTCAAGGATCAAATCGTATATTAAGATTATTTTTACAAGGACTACACGTGGATTTTAAAAATATTTTTTCAAGGACTTGGATTTTAAGGATATTTTTTCAAGGACCAAACGTGGATTTTAAGAATATTTTTTCAAGGATCAAACCAGGATTTTAAGAATAATTTTAATAATTTTTCAAGGATTAAACTTAGATTTAACGAATATTTTCTCAAGGATCAAATCGTATTTTAAGAATATTTTGTTGAAGGACCAAACGTGGATTTCAAGAATATATCTTCAAAGACTTGGATTTTAATAACATTTTTTCAAGGACCAAACGTGGATTTCAAGAATATTTTTTTAAAGATCAAACGTGGATTTTAAGAATAATTTTTGAAAGGACCAAACGTGGATTTTAAGATATTTTTTTCAAGGATCAACCGTAATTTTAAGAATATTTTTGCAAGGACCAAACTTGGATTTTAAGAATATTTTTCCAGGAACCAAACATGGATTTTAAGAATATTTTTTCAAGGTCCTTTCAAATCAAAAACGTTAATTTTGTAATTATTTATCAAAGAATTTTTAACTAAAAACGTGAATTTTTAAGAATATTTTTTAAGGACCATCCCTGCACAAACGTGGATTTTTAAGAATATTATTTAAGGACCATCCCTGCCAAACGTGGATTTTAAGAATATTTTTGCAGGGACCAAACGTGGATTTTAAGAATATTATTTAAGGACCATCCCTGCCAAACGTGGATTTTAAGAATATTTTTGCAGGGACCAAACGTGGATTTTAAGAATATTTTTGCAGGGCCCAAACGTGGATTTTAAGAATATTTTTGCAGGGACCAAACACGGATTTTATGAATATTTTCTCAAGGTCCTTTCAAATCAAAAACGTTAATTTTTTAAATTATTTATCAAAAAATTGTTAACTAAAAACAAAAATTGTTAACTAAAAAAAAGGACCATCCCTGTACAACCGTGGAAAATCCATATTTTATTTTTAACGTCTGTTTCTAAGGATCTTTTTTTCAAGGACCCTTTAAACTAGAGATTTGGTTTTTTAAGAATATTCTTTCCATTCAAACTAGAAACGTAGATTCTTAAGAAAATTATTAAGGAATTTCTAAAGCCCTATTGTGAATTATCAAACGACTTTTTCATCCAGGTATGAGTATTTTATAAAAAAATATTTATTGAAACCACAAATTAGAAATTGGTTAGAAATGTATCTTTAAGAACTATCCTGGAGCTGAAAAAGAGAGTAACACCCTTTAAAGAACTTTCAAATAAAAACTAGATATTTTCAGAATATTTTTCAAGGATCTTTCAAATAAAATATGTGGATTTAATTTTATGGACCTTGAAATTGGATTTATTAAAACCACATTTCAAGAGTTTTTGAAAAAACAGGATTTTTTTTAAATTTTAAAAGCATTTTAAATAAAAAAGGAGGATATTTTAAAAATATCTTTCAATGACATTTTAAACCTGAAACCTAGATGTTCTTAAAAATTTTTTTAAGGATAAAAATGTCGTTAATGTTCTTTTTTGCATAAATTTAGGAAAAGGCCGTCTTATCATGCAAATGCTCTCTTCTGAGCATATGTGTGCGCGTGTGTGTGTCAATACCAGAAACTTTAAAGACCAAAAATATATTTTTGTAAAATTTTTTCCACCCACTTTACTTCATTCAAAAACTAGAGCTATTTCTACTGACAGACGGACTTGGCTCATCGTCATATAATTTTATTCTGATTATGAATTTGCTATATACTTTGTGGGGTCTATAATATTTATTTCGATGAGATGCCAACTAGATGACAAACTTAATACACCCTCCAACCCTTGTGTTCTGAAAATGGGACAACTGTTTTTTAACTTCTTTTATCGGTCTTGGTGGCAGTTGGTAAGTACTTACTTCCGATGACATGTCCATGTTTAAATAAGGGGATAGGATCCTGTTTGGTATATTTCAGCTGAAAATTATTCTGAAACAGAAACTATTGATTTTTTTCAGCTTATATTGTTGCTTTTGTATGCAGGTTGGTAAGTACTTACTTCCAATGAAATGTAAATGTTAAAAATTGTTACTAGGCTATCTTGTAGGTAATCTGAGGCCAAAATGTACTTCATAAACTCTTAATTTGGTAATGCATTTTTTGTCAGGATACAAAATATGGGTCCCTGCCTTTAAAATTTTTAAAGTGGCGGTCCTTTGGCCGCATTTAAAATTCATAAATTATAACTTATTTAAATCTAAAGATATTCCTTTGTCTATATATTATCTTACGACTTTTTTTGCCTATTTCTAAATTTTACGATCATCCCACCAAGACTTTTCTTCAAAGTTGACTTGGTGCATTTGCCACTATATCCGCCATTGTAAAACATATTATAAAAATCCCCTCGCTAAATAAAACATTAAATATGATTTTGGTCAAATACTCGAAATCTCACTATGCGCCGGCATTCCATGGAATAATAATGAGGCTGAAAATGAGATCAATGACCAAATTAAATTTAAAACATGAAACGTTTTTGTTTAAAACAAAACAAAAAATAAAATCCCAAATTATTACAACCATATAAAAAAGAGACACACAACGACACCAATAATGCAGGTCAAAAAAAAAAAAAAAAATTGAAATAAAAATTTGCGGTCATTGTGGCGTTTGTTAATAACACGAAAACGAAAAACAAAAATCAATAACGAAAAATTAAGCCACAAAATAATTACAAGAGCTACAAATTGCACTTTTGGCCAGAATGCTGTGACACATTTGTAACATGTCGTCTAAAAACGCAATTGTAATTTGGCCCCATTTTTTTGTTGTTGTCATTTCTAAAATAACTGGGATTCTGGGAATTTTGTGAGTCAATGCTTTAATATGTAACTTCATATTGAATTTTCCATTGAAAATCATTCAATTTTTATAAAACTGCGAGGGAAACATAATTAAACTTAATATTGAAGAATTGAATTGAAAAAAAAAAAAGAAATAGCCAACAATAAAACTTTTGTAATTAAAAGTGACAATCGGATTCTCTGAACAATTCCAGTTCAACCGAACTGTCATTGTAGCAACATGATTGGTTACTCCGACTTTCTACACACACACACATATGAACAAACTTAAGATGTTGGAGAAACTTTTCTGACTTGAACAGTTATAGTTCATGGAACAGTTCTTCCTACTTCTTCTTGACCAAAACATATTGGCTTTAACTGTCAATGGCTTGTAAGCCTTTCACATAAATTACAAAAATACCAAACACACACCCGCCCGCACACACTCACAATCAACAAACTTGTTCGTAGGAGCAATATTCTTGTTGTTGTTGTTGCGACTTGCACCCACCAGTTGGCTTGTCCTGCCGACTTGTCATAGGAAATTAATTTCTATATGGATCAAATATTGCTGCAGGATCACATATAGTTAATTAATGGAACTTTTCAAAATGAGGAAATTAAAAATTGAATATTGTTTTTGAAATATCAAGTGCTATTATTTGCAATTAAATATTTGTTTGTAATAAAAAGTGTACTTTTGTAAAAGTTAATGAATTTCTTATAATAAAGTTTTTTTTTTATATAGAAATATACTTTTTACCCTCCTGCATAAAATGAAGTGTGTGTGTGTGTCATTGTGTCTGACGAATATTCTAAGGCATGATTTTTCCTTTGATTAGAATAAGGTAGTCGTGGTCCAGAGATTTTTAAAACGACGGAAAAATAGAGAGGCATGTTGTTCAAGCTACTATATGTGAGGGGGAGGTATTTAAGATTAAAAAAAATCGTGCAGATTTAGTCTTGCCCAACCTGTACTGGCCTATTCACACGTCATATGCGATTCATATGTAAAGTGATATTTCCACATTTACCTTTATTAGCTTTGTAGCACACTTTTAGGCGCAATCCCATTTGACTACAGAGGGTATATATTTACACTGCCAAAATGTGGTTTTAGACCCATAGTCAGGATCAAATCGGTTTCTGAACAATTGGAGTCGATCTAGGGGCTTCCGTCTGTCGAGGGGAGTATCAGATTTTATCCATACTTTGCACATCTTAATATTGTTGTCAAATTTAGATCGAATTCGAAGATGGGCAATATCGACCAACTCCTTCTGGTGCCTCCCATAGAATGCGTTGAAATTTTCAAAAAATATTTTATTGCACACAAAGAGAAAAGAAGATCCGATTTTGATTCAACTTTGTAATCCTATTTGAGAAAATTGACAATATCGGTCCACTCCATCAAATACCTCCCCCGCAAAGGGTCAACATTTCCGTTTGTCCGTCTATCACGCTAGATTCAAAACGAATTAAAATAGGAAGCTAAACTTTTGCACAGATTAATCTTTTGTCTGCAGGCTGGTCAAGTTGGAAAATGGGCTATATTGGTCCACTATATTGTATAGTCCCCATATGACGGTACCTCCCAATATTCTGTATTTTGACGATCTTAGCCTCAATTTTCAATGAAATTGTTCCAAGGAGTTCCTTCTTTACTCCCTGAAAAAGAATTGTCTATGTAGGTTTACGACATCGTATGGCCCTCATATTACGGTACCTCCCGATATTCGGTATTTAGAAGAGTTTAGCGACATTATTCACCGGAATTGTTTCAAATTTCCCATTTGAAGCTCGTAATGGACACTACAACCTATGATGTTAAATGTAGGTCCACGTCTTCATATAGTCGATATGTAACGGCACCTCTCTTTATTCGGTATTTTGAGGATATAGGCGTCATTATTCACCGGAATTTTTTCAAATTTCGTATTTCATATTCAGAATCGGTAATACAGCCACTAAAAAAATGATTTCGCTTATGTAACGGGTTTCCTTTGAGCGGTATTTTTCGGAGGAATTTTTTGAAAATTTTCAAATTCCATTAAAGTGGTGGAGGTATTAAAAGTTCAGACCGGCCAAGCTAAGCTGCTTTTTTAGTTTTTAGTACTTAAAATTCACAATTTTCGACCTATCAAGATTTTATATATTATTCAATTTTTTCATTTTTCGAAAAGGTTTACCTTTTACACCAAAAAGTCTAATTAGTACCATGGAGGATATTAATAAAATCATTACACAATGAATCCACATCCAATTTTTCTGTCCAAAATTTTTTCAAGGTCTTTCTTCAGCTTTATCTCTTGGCCCAATGCCAATTACAGTAATATTCAGTACTTTTCGTACACTTATAGTACACATTTCCGAAACCACATCCATATGTCCAGGATACACATGAACAGCGACCGTAATATCAAATTTCAGATTTCAAACAATGTTTGTTCACCCACTACCACATTGCACCACATATAGTACTATTTAGTACTTTAAGTACATATATAGTAAACATTTCCAAAACCAGAACCATCCAAATCAAATTTCTGGATGGCAGCTCTATTTCTTCGCCAAATACCAAATTTAGTACTATTTAGTAATATTCGTACAATTGTATTACACATTTCCAAAACCGGCTCCATATTTCAATTCCGGATACCAATAAAGACATCAATATCAAATTTGAGGATTCCAACCCTATTCCTTCATCCAATACCAAATATAGTACGATTCAGTACATTTCGTACAATCATAGTACACATTTCCGGAATCACCTCCATGTGTCCAGACGACCTCAATATCAAAGTTCAGATTTCAAGCACTATCTGTTCATACAATACCAAATTGTACAAAATATAGTACTTTTTAGTACTTTTGGTACACCTGTGGTACACAATCCCAAAACTACCTCTTTATCACAAATCTACCACCAGAAGGGACTTGCTTTATAACTTTGATACTTATACCAATTTTCAAGTTTTTAGCTTTATCCGTTCACGCAGCACCCAGTGTTACCATTTTAAAAGCGTTTTACTATTTGAGAACTTTTCGTTAGCCTAAAGTTTGATTTTCCAAAAACCCTGTGGTGCATCTATTCTGCACTCAATCTGTAACTCTAATCTTATTTCAGAATTCTAGATTAGATTAGCATTAGAATTTTAGTACAATTTAGTACTTTTCGTACGATTTTAGTACGAATTAAAAAAGAAAAAATCAGCACCAAGACTGACACTCGTACAAAATTTCAATATTCCCTCCTCAGTCTTTTCGTCTGGTCATTGATTCTCAGTCAGTCTGTCCGTTATTTCACTAGTCTTTTATTAAAATAGAATATTCCCAAAAAAAAAACAAGGCAGTAAGTTCGGCCGGGCCGAACTTTGAATACCCTCCACTATTTGGAACGAATTAGGAAATTTTCAAAAAAAAAAAATTAAATCCATTAAAAATACTGTTAAAATCTTAAAATACCGAAAATCGTGGACCTATATAGACAAATCTCTTTTAAGGGGTAAAGTACTCATAAGGGACTCCTTGTGTGGAATTTCAGACAATTCCATTGAAAAATGTGGCTAAAATCATCAAAATACCGAATATCGGGGGTTACCGTTATATGGGGGCTATACGAAATCGTGGACCTACATACACAATTTTTTTCTGGGAGTAAAATACTCACTTTGGACTTCCTGTGTGACATTCAATTCCGTTAAAAAATGTGGCTTAAATCATCAAAATACCGAATATCAGAGGGTACCGTTATATGGGGGATATACGATATCCTGGACCGATATAACCCATTCTCGAACTTGACCTGCCTGCACATAAAAGAGTGATCTGTGCAAAATTTTAGCTTCCTATCTTAATTCGTTTTGACTGTAGCGTGATTACAAAATGGGGACAGACAGACGGACGGACAGGGCTAAATCGTCTTAGAATTTTACGCTGATCAAGACATATGTACTCTGTTATTTCGATGAGTTACAAACGGAATGACGAACTTAATATACCCTCCATACTATATATGGTGGAGGGTATAAAAAATTATCACATATATAATATAAAATGAAGGAAGTAGTCTATGTAGTTAAAATCTGGCACCTTTTAATATTTAGATCAGGTTTGGCTCAGATACAAAATAGATAGTACTGTTCCACTCCCTCGGAACCTCCCTCATAATGGGTGAACATTTTGAAAAATATTAGAATGTATCTGCAAAACCCACTGATACTTTTTAACATGTCAATTTAGAAATTGATAAAGGCGCCTTAAAGTATGCTATGAAACTTCTAAATGTAAGTGTGAATAACTTAAATATCGATTTGTGCGCTTAAGTGGTCATTACAGTTTCTAAATCCATTTGCTCCATTCCAATCATACCAAAATAAGTGAATTATGTAAAAATTAATTTCCATACCCCCTAAAAATATGCTACAATAACTCAATACAATTTGTTTACATCAAAAAGTATGCACAACAATATTACACTGCTTGCTAACGTTGTGACAGTAATTCAATTTTAAAAATGTACGTCGACAATTCATTCATCCATCATTGCCATCGCACATTTTCAATATTTCAAAAAATCTGTTCAATATTTGTTCCGTATGCACAAAGTGGCAAATTAGATTTCGCTTCTGACCTCAACACCAACTCCCCGCGACCGCAATCCTCGAATATCAAAATTCAGCAGTTAACTAAGCTGTGGTGCGGGGGAGGGAGTAGTTTTGTCTTCACTTTGTTCCTTTTTTGGGTTGGAAAATCTTATATTTGACATATTGCAATACATTGTTAATATTTGTCATTCAACTTTGAAAGAAGTACAGATTCGTTCGTCTTTTCCATCTATCCAACCATCCATCCATCCACTGCGCGTTACTTATTCATGGTTGGCTGTTCCTTTAGTTGTCACCGACACATACATCTACAGCTGACTGCCATCAGCTTGTTCACACAAACCTCAAACCGCTGCTCCAAGTCGCAAATGAACAGTAAAAGTTGTACTTGATGTTGATGATGAGGATGGCGATGACGACGCTGATGTGAAAAGAATACGAAGGGAAAACCTCCAAAAATATTGTGTCCCCTGTCCCTCGCCCCCACTGGTAGCAGACAACAATCGAACGGGAATGAAAACGGAACCACAGATTCTTATGGTAGTTTTGTTTTTCTTTTCTGTTTTTCCTCTGACATGGAAAATATTAAAGTTGGTTGGGTTCTGTGGTATTTGCATGGCACGAGAGTGAAGTGCTATTGGTGGTGATGCTATCAACAGTATTGTCTTCATCATCATCATCCGCGCCATGGCCATCACAGACGGTATGGCTGCAAGATGCCTGCCTGCCTGCCAGCCAGTCTTCTGTCGCTGTCAACATTTTCGACTTTATCATTGTCATTTCCATCATCATCTTTGGCAAACATCAACAGACGAAACTGTCAACAACTATTTAAATATTCCTAAAATGATTTGTGCCAAACAAATGGTGTAAAAATGATGAACAAATAATGAATGAGATTTAAATTAGAATGTCATGTTTATGCGGCATAAGATCCCCCCAAAATGGAATCATAATGGAGTCGAATTTTGCCAAGGTTAGGCAAGAATGTTTATACCCAAAAAAGAGAATTGGAAGAAAAAGTGAAAATTTTCTATTGGGTTTAAATTTCATTAATAATTTAAGCATTTTATATAAATTATGAAAATTTCTTTAGTTGGATTTTCTAATCCTTCATATAAATATAAAATGAACCAGTAAAGAAAGTTTTAAAGTCGGGCGGGCCACTTTGCTAATTTAGTAGAGCTCCACATAAAAATTAAAAGTTTTTATGAGAGAATTCAATCATACACGCTTTGATTATAATTATAATAATTATATAATTTAAAGTTCAAAAGACTAAATATGCCGAAGCATTTGTATCTTTTAAATTCGGACTTGTATTGCCCATTTGATAAATATGGAAGCTATATCCAAATCTGAACCGATCTCGATAAAATTTGGCATAGATATTTCTGAGCTGTATTTGATATACGTCCCTGAATATCGAAATTTGGCGTACTAGCTTTTAGAATAAATTCGGTCGTAAGTGCCAAATTACATCCCATTTGGTTTAGTATTACTATATATATTTGGAGCTATATCCAAATCTGTCCCGATCTCGATAACATTTAGCAAAGTTATTTCTGAGGTGTATTTGATACATTTCCCCAAATATTGTTGTTACAGAGTGCATAATACGGCTGCGGAGGACAAAAATAAAAAACAGGTTGAACAATATATATGGGAGCTATAGCTATATCTGAACAGATTTCGATCAAATTTGGCATACTTATTTTCAGGCCTAATTTGATTGTATGTGCAAATTTCCATACTATTCGGGCTGATATTGCACGTTTGGTGCACAAAATAGTCAAATCGGATGAATATATACAGGGTTGCCCATATTCGACGGACCCATCTGGCAACGCCATAACTTTTGACAGAGATGTCACATCGCTTAATGACATACCGCGTTTGAAGCGTCAGTCCAAGCAGATTTTTACCATGAACCAATTCAAGCCACGCGAGCGCTCTGAAATAGTTGAAATTTACAAGAAGTCAATTGTGAAAACTCAACGTGCTTTTAAAAAATTAAAAAATGTTAGAAGTGCGCTTTCTAAGAACACCATTAAGCGTTTATATGAAAAATTTTCGACTGATAAGGCTCTTTCTAATCCGAAGAGGCCATATAAAAGTGGACCAAGGCGATTGGCTGAGAATATCGCTGCCGTACGAGCCAGTGTAGAGAGGTCCCCAAGAAAATCCCAAAAACGCCGTTCTCGGCAGTTGGGCATGACTCAGTCCACTTTACAACGGATTATTCGCATTGTAGTGCAAATATTGGTAGTGAACAATGAGCAAGTCTTAAACTGTAGTTGAAGATGGTTCTGACTTTCTAGTGATTAGAATAGTGTTGTATGGAACAAAAATTGGTAGTGGTTTCGACTACGAAGTCTGGCCGAGAAGCCACTGTTTTGTGTGCAACCCAGAGGTTGTGGTTTATACCCAGCAGATGTCCAAGATAGTCCTCAACCCCTTACCAAAAGGGAATGTGAAGCCCATATAGCTGATCTTCGAATTGGTACCTGCGGAATATACCAGGAAATCTGTGGAAGGCTACCAGTCTCTATTTTTGACCAAAAAGTACTTAAATCATTCATGTGCTTTGAAAACCAATTACAAAAAAATCGATGACTTGTGAACTATGAAAATAATTTGTTAGGTCCGAAAGTCCTTAATTCTACTTAAGGTACCTTACAATTTTTCAAAAAATCTATGTTTTTATACCTTCGAATAAAATTAAAAAAATGTCTGGCCGAGATGTCTTTGAAAAATATATATATTTTTTTAAAAAAATTAGCGATTCTTGAAAGACAGACAAATTGCCACAAGTAAGTAACAGTAAGTTCGGCCGGATCGAACTTTGAATTTTCCAAAAAAATAAAATGCGTTAAAAATTCTGTTAAAATCTTAAAATGACCAAATATAGCCGTTATATTGAGGTCTATACAAAGACGTGGCTTTTTTGTCATAAGGCATTACAATATTCAAATACGAACCTTGAAAAAAATTCGGTGAATGATGCAGATAAAATCATTAAAATACCGAATATAGGGAGGTTCCGGTATATAGGGGCTATACGAAGACCTGGACCTGTTACAGGCTGTAGTACGTATTACAAACTCTAAATACAAAATTTGAAACTACTCCAGTGAATAATGTCGCTAAATCATCAAAATACCAAATATGGGGAGATACCTTTACATGGGGGCTATACGAAGACGTGGGCCTGCATACACAATTTTTTGTCATAGGCTGTAGTAATGTCCGTTATATTGGGTCTATACGAAGACGTGGACCTATTCAAATACGAAACTTGAATAAATTGGGTGAAAAATGTAGTTCAAATCATCAAAATACTGAATACAGGGAGGTACCATTGTATCGGGACAATACGATGACCTGAACCTGCATAGACAGTTTTCTGTCACAGGCTGTAGTACCTATTACGAACTTCAAGTACGATATTTAAAAAAAAAATCGGTGAATATTGTACCTAAAATTGCGAAAATATCGAATATCGGGGGGTACCTTTCTATGTGGGCTATACAATATCGTGGATCTATATAGACAATACTTTTCCACGGGGTAAAGTATTCATAAAGTACTCGTTGTGAAGAATTTTCCACAATTTCATTGAAAAATATGACTAAAGTCATCAAATTATCGGATATCGGGGGTATCTTTATTTGGGGGCTATACGATATTGTGCACCGGCATAACCTATCGTCGAACTTGCCTGCAGACAAAAAGCTGATCTGTGTAAAATTTTAGCTTCCTATCGTAAATCGTTTTGACTCTGGCGTGACTACAACAGACAGACAGAAACTTAATATACCCTCTATGCTATGTATCGAGAAGGGTATAAAAAATCTTTAGTAGAACAAATCCAAATTCGCAAGATTAATCGCCATTGAAAAGAAATTTCGGTATTTTGAAAAGTAGGGTATATTAACTTTGTCATTCCGTTTGTAACATCACCACGTAATCGTCGTAGACCCCATAAAGTGTATATATTCGTGGTCAGTATCAGTCGATCTAACAATGTCCGTCCGTCTGTCTGTTGAAATCACGATTCAGCCCACATTATTGGATGTTGAGCGTCAAAAATTTTCTGGGCAAATTGTATTGTGTCTAGGATGGTTGATATTAAAATTTTTGCCACATTTTTTCATGGATTTGTCCAAAAATTGTTATCTGTAGTTCATAATGGGTTGTAGCTCCTGTGAAGGAAACAGTATGTATAGGTGCACGTTTTCGTATAGCTCCTACATAATGATATCCTGATATTAAGTATTCTGATGATTTTGGCCATATTTTTCAACGGATTTGTCTAAGAATGGGTATTTATACAACACTATGTGTTGGGGGTATTATAAGTTTGATTGGGCCAAAAATTATGTAACACCACGAAATATTGGTTTCCAACATAGGAAAGTATATATGGATCTTCCTAGCTCGCCGAGCTGAGTCGATCTAGCTATGTATGTCCATCCGTCCGTCTGTCCGTCTGTCCATGTTAATTTGTAATCACTCTACAGGTCGCAATTATGGTCCAATCTTTACGAAATTTAGAATGGTCAGAATAGAACCCTATTTCTTTTGGGAGATGATTGCATGGTATTTAGGGGTTGAAATGGACCAAAAACTGAAAAAATTCCTGATTTTGCAGTTGCTCTACAGGTCGCAATTATAGACCAATCAGAGCGGAAGTTAGCATGGGGCTAGAGGTTAGGGCTGGGCAGAAGCCTTCCAATTTTGATGGTCATTTAGTGGGTGAAATAGGCCTCAACATTTGTGTTAAATAAAAGTCAAATTTTCCATTAAACCGCGAATATTTTTAATCCCGATGAACCTACAAATAGACGAACAGGTCACTTCTGACCGTTACGTAGATGCCGATAATAAATATATCGGTTATATATAGCGAAATATATACAATGTGTATATACAAAGGAAAGGGATGTTAGTTAGAATGCTTATATCTCAGTAATGGCTGGACCGATTTTGACAAATTTTGTCAATTCAGAATGCCCTCTTGGCATAAATCTAAATAAATAAATCTAAAAAATCGCGTAAAAAGATGCCAATAATGGTGTTAATATAGATTTTGTAGTATTTTATGACATTTTTTTTCATATTTTTCATATTTTTTATCGCATGCGATTTTTTTTTTTAATTTGACTTATAATATTGAAGTGTATATTTTGTACTATTTTTTCAGCTTACAACAAAGGTTGGGGTTATTATTATATACAGATTGCAATTATCGTCTGATCCTCATGAAAATTTTCACGAGGGTAGGGTTAGGCTCAGAAGTGCTAGGCCTATTGTTTTCAAAGATGCCCGCAATATATTTAGGGGTTGAAATGGACCAACAACTAAAAATGTTTCAGATTTTTGCATAAAGGTCATAAATAGAAACCAAGCCAAGGCGATATCTTCTGAAAGACACAAAAGGCGAACTTCTGGCTTTTTAATGCTGATTTCGTTGACGAATAGAGCCAAATATTGTAGATAAGCAAATCATATAGATGAGTCTAAATTTGGAGATACAAAGGGGCTTCTTGCTTTTGGAGATGATAGCAAAATATTTAGAGGTTCAAATTATCCAAAAACAGAAATGTTATTCCGATCACAATTGAAGCCAATCGACACGCCTGTGAGGAGAGTTAAGGACAGGGAAGAATTCTAGCAATTTGGATGAACATTGGATTATATTTAGCTGTAAAATGGACTACAACAACTAACAACACGACGGAGTGCATAAATATTGGGCAAATTTCCCTAGTCAAAATCGTAATTTCAAAAGCGAAATCTTCCAATATGGATTTGGACATAATGAGACTTCTAACATACTGTAGTGTTGTAGGGTATAACATAGTCGACCCCGCACGACTATAGCCTTTGCTTACTTGTTGTAGGTTATAGTGCGTCCTAGCTCCGGTGGCAAAAAATTGCGAATTTAGCTCCACGTTTTCCAATAGCGCGCATGTAACGATACTCACTGATATTCGGTATTTTGATAATCCTAGTTACATTTACCCACGAAATTCTTTAAAATTTGGTATCTAAGAATATTTGGAGGTTCCCGTGTTGGTATGGCCCCCATATAACGATCTCACCACTTTATGATTTTTTTAAAAGTTTAACAGCATTCTCCAAACGGTTTTACTTGTATTTGTAATTTAAAATGGAACACGTTTGAATTCACATACTTTTATATAAAAATGTTTTCTTTACCCAATGGTGGAGGGTATTAAAAATTCGGTCCGGCCGATATTAATGTTTTTTTTTTTTTACTTGTTTACATTTACCCACTTCACCAGCTAAATGTTGTCCGAAGACCACACGAAATCTTATGTTCTCTAACCTATCCTAAACTCTATCCCCGTATAAAACCAGGCGTAGATTGTTATGTAATTGTGACATGTAGAGGGACTGTGAAATGTTCTTTCTTCGAAATGTTATTTAATTCCTTCCATGAAGAGTAACTCCTTAAAGAAATCACTTATTTTTAGTTTAGTGCACCTTCCTCTCTTGTTAGTATCGGACGTCACGGGGAGGAGCTCTCAACATATTTCAATTTTCATCCACAAAAAAATATATCATTATGAGCATAATGATAATTTTGGCAGTGGTATTAAATTATTTCTTCCTCTTACATTTTTTTAAAGAGTTGTCCATCAATCTTTCCATTTTATTTTTTCGTCATTGAAAAAAGGACCATAATGATATTAAAAATCATATCTTCAGGAAATGTTTTTGTGAGCGTGGCTAGTCTTGGCGATTATTTGTGCAATGTTGTGACCAAGATAATCTCACCAATATTTCCATATAACGTTTGTGGCTCATTCCATGGCCATTCCATCTTTTCTGCCATTGTTTGCAATGTTGTTGCTCAAAGAATAATGTGGGTTATTTACTTTAGTTATTTTCTTCTTTACGCGGTTTATCCAGTGATTTTTCTGTTTTCTTCCTTCTCCTCAACACATTTGTGTGACAAAAAAAGAGGAGAAAAACACTGCAAGTCAGCGAGGATAATTTATTGCGTTGTTTTGTTTCCGTTTGAGACGTGATGACGACACCATTTGGACGCATTTGGCTCGTTATGAATTATTAAATTATACTTAAAAATACGCTCGAGGTATTTTTCAAAATACTCTGATTTTTTTTCTTTGTTGCATATATTTCCGTTTACTCCTTCTCAGCCTTGTTGTTCGCGCGAGAAGGAAGAGAAAGAAGAAAACCAGCATTCCCTTGATGCTGTTGTTTGTTTACCATTGAAGTGAGATAAACGAATTATGCGATTTTCTTTCATAGAAGAAGATACTTCCTTGGGTTCCTTTGCAGCACTTTTTCATAAACATCAGATTTTTTTTTTCTCATTGCCCCCCCTACCCTGTTCCCGCTGATGGTGATAGACAGAACATTAACGAAATTAAATGTTGATTTATTACTTTAATATTGCACACAGTGTATCCAGTGGAGTAGATGTTGGGGTAGGGTGGGCTGAATAATGGAAGACGAGTGTGAGAGCTTGAATTGAATTGCAATAAAATCGAAGAAAGCAAATCAAATGAAATTATCATAAGATTATTATGTTGCATACATTACGGGATATGTTAAAGGAAAATCAAATATTCTTAGAACTGGGGAAGACATGCATTTGTCTGATTTACATATGTATTTCTATGTGTTTATTTCATATTGCATAAAATTGGAAAACTTATTCATAATCATTTTAGTTATTTTTCAGTTGCTGCCTTTATAACTGGTATATCCTTGTAGTCAATTTTATATTCATTCTATAAGTGTTACAAAATGGAAAATGTATAGCACTCAGGAATATCGAATAATGGAATATATAATCAATAATAACATTAGGTAATGGCTAAATGTGTGCAGAATAGATGTGCGGTATTCCAGTTGGGGTTATTTTGCTCATTTTAATGGGATTACAAGGAGTAGGGGTTTTAAGGGTACTGTTATGAATTCGAAGGAGAAATACACCATAAAATGTGGGTATTTTTTAAGAAGTTTTAAGAAGCTTAGTTAATATTTTAGAGGCCAATGGATACTCACTTTAACTAAAGTCAAAATTTTTTGAAATATTTTTATTGCCTCCTTCATACTACGGAGGGTATATTAACTTTGTCCTTCCATTTGTAAAAACTGGAAATACTCAGAAAGAATATATATTCTTGATCAGCATAAAATTCTAAATTGGTTCAGAGATGTCCGTATGTCTGCCTGTTGTAATCAGGTTATCTTCGAACAAATTAAGATATAAGGTTGAAATTTTGGCCATATGTGTATTTGATCAGTATACCTGTTCTTAAATAGGATGTAAAGAAAATTATTAAAAAAACAGTATTGCAGTAGAATACCCTCCGCAATTTGGAACGAATTTTAAAATTTAGAAAGAAAAAAATTAATAAATAAAATCCTTTAAAAAATCTATTAAAATATTAACCAGTAAAGAAAGTCTTAAAGTCTTTTTATGGGAGAATTCAATCATACACGCTATGATTATAATTATAATTTAAAGTTCAAAGAACTAAATATGCCGAAGCATTTGTATCTTTTAAATTCGGACTTGTATTGCCCATTTGGTGCACAATTAATTTGAAATCGGATAAAAATATATATGGGAGCTATATCCAAATCGGAACCGATCTCGATAAAGTTTGGCAAAGATATTTCTGAGCTGTATTTGATATATTTCCCTGAATATCGTTGTTACGGAGTGCATATTACGGCTGTGGGTAACAAATATAACAAATCGGATGAACAGTATATATCGGAGCTATAGCTATATCTGAACCGATCTTCACCGAATTTGACATACTAGCTTCTAGACTCAATTCGGTCGTAAGTTCCAAATTTCATCCAATTTGGGCAAATATTAGACGTTTGGTGCACAATCCAAGGTAAATCGGACGAAGATATATATGGGAGCTATATCCAAATCTGAACGGATCTCGATAAAATTTACCAAATTTATTTTTGAGCTGTATTTGATATATTTCCCCAAATATTGTTGTTAGAGAGTGTATAATACGGCTGCGAGGGACAAAAATAAAGAATCGGCTGAACAATATATATGGGAGCTATAGTTATACCTGAACCGATTTCGATAAAATTTGGCATACCTAATTTCAGGCCTAATATGGTTGTGTGTGCAAAATTCCATACTATTCGGGCTGATATTACACGTTTGGTGCACAATAAAAGGCAAATCGGACGAAGATATATATGGGAGCTATATCTAAATTTTGACCGATTATCTCCAATTTCAATAGAGTTCGTCCTTGGACCAAATAAATGATATACGCAAAATTTCATCTGGATAGGGCAATAAATACGAATTGTGCTTTGTTTACAAAAATTCATGGACAGACGGACGCACGGACGGACATGCATAAATCGACTCAGAATGTTATTCTATGCTGATCATCAGAAGGAACTATCTCATTTCCTCTTGCCTGTTACAAACAAATGCACAAAGACATAATACCCTGACCACCTTGTGGTGTAGGGTATAAAAATACCGAATGTAATCTTTATATATGGGTCTATACGAAGACGTGGACCTGCATGGACAACTTTTGCCATAGACTATTATAATATTCGAGTACGAAACTTGAAAGAACTTCAAATACGAAGTTTGAAACAATTCCGATGAATAACTTCGCTAAAATGATCGAAATACCGAAGGTAGCGTTATATGAGGGCTATACGAAGACCTAGATCTTTATAAACAAATTTTTGTAGTGCCAATTAGAAACTTCAAATACGAAATTTTAAACAATTCTGGTGAAGATTGTACCTTAAATCGTCAAAATACTGAATATAGGTATGTAACGATATATGAAGTCTATGCGAAGACATGGACCTGCATAGACAATTTTATGTCATAGACTGTAGTTTCCATTACGAACTCTAACTACGAAATTTGTAACAATTGCGGTCAAAATGTCACTAAAATCATCAAAATACCGAATAACGGGGTGTGTCGTTATATGGGGGCTTAAAGATATCGTATACCTGTATAGAAAATTCTCTTCCAGTGGGTAAAGTACTCAGAAGAAGCTCTTTGCGTGGAATTTCAGACAATTCCTTTGAAAAATGTGGCTACAATCATAAAAATACCGAATATCGGGAGGTACCGTAATATGGGGTGTTATACGATATATATAGACAATTTTCCTTCAAGGGGTAAAGCACTCAGAAGGAACTCTTTGTGTGAACTTTCAGATAATTTCTTTGAAAAATGTGGCTACAGTCATGAAAATACCGAATAAATGGAGGTAACTTTATATGTGGGCTGTACGAAGACACAAACCTGCATAGACAAGTTTCCGTCATAGAGCTTAAAATTTTAAATACGAAATTTGAAACAATTACATTGAAAAATGTTGAAAAATCATGAAAATACCGAGGGAGGTAGCGTAATATGGGGAGTTATAAAATATATATAGACAATTCTCCTTCAGGGGGTAAAGACTCAGAAGGAACTCTTTGTGTTAACTTTCAGATAATTTCTTTGAAAAATGTGGCTACAATCATGAAAATACCGAATAAAGGGAGGTACCGTTATATGAGGGCTATACGATATTCTGGATCTATATAGACAATTCTCTTTCAGGGGGTAATGTACTCAGAAGGAACTTCTTGTGTGGAAATGTAAAAATTCCACAGAAAATCATGAAAATACCGAATATCGGGAGGTATTGTTATATGGGAGATATACGATATCGTGGACTATGTCGGCAATTCTCTTCCAGGGAGTAAAGTACGCAGAAGGAACTCCTTGTGTAGAATTTCAGCAATTTCATTGCAAAAATATATATAAAAATACCGAATATCGGGGGTATCTCCACATGGGGGCTACATAATAAATTGGACGGTTATAGCCCATCTTCAAATTTGACCTGCCTGCACACAAAAGACAGATGTGTGCAATTATAGCTTCCTACATAATTCGTTTTGGCTCTAGCGTGTTTACAACAAACGGTCAGACGGAAGGAAGTACAAGCCTAATTCGCCTTAGAATTTTACGCTGATCAGAAATATATATACTTTGTTAGGTCTAGAATTATTATTTCGATGAGTTACAAACGGAATGACGAGCTTAATATACTCTCCATATTATGAATGGTGGAGGGTATAAAGAGACACTCTAACGTCTAACGAAAGGTCCCAATTTCGAGGGTAGAGATACATTATTTTAATCCACTCTAACTTTTCAATGGATATTCAACTTGAAATTTAACGTTGTAAAACGAAAAGTTCGATACAGGTCAATATTACGATATAGTCATCATAATACGTGGCCACCAGGTATTCGTCTGTTTGAGGGTATTAAAAAGACATGATATAACCTCATTGATATGAAGGTTTGTAATCTATCAAGAAATGTCTTGGAAAAATTGGAATGGATTTTTTTTTTGAATTTTTAACATCTCGCCCAACCTCAGGGCCTGTTTTTAAGGAGGTTGTAAAAAATTTACTTAATATCAATAGGGAGAATATCATTATTCTATTATTATAAATTTTAAATATATGAAATTTGCCCTGGTCACATTAAAAGCCATTGTTTTTTAGACCTATTTTCCCTTGACTTCTCTCTGATGATTAATTTCAACTTTCTTTCTGCCATTACTAATTGAATTTGTGACCCTTAATGTGGGTGTGGGTCTCTGCATGTCTCTGCCATATGACAATAGTTATCATCGAATTTATCCTGGCTGTAAGCTCTAAGCAATTTCTCCGATAATTTGACTAATTTGTTTTATTTCAACATGGCATACAGCAATTCTTGAAGCGAGGTCATTTGTTTGTTTGCCATTGTGTTGGGTTGTGTGTGTGTTTGTTGCTAGTCATGGATCCGAAACCAGGCATGACCAACCAAATTGAAATTCAATACAAAATTAACAGCAGCCAATATTGTTGCCATTGTCTTTGGGCATCTGTAACATGGACTTTTCGAGGCAATGGCAATTGTCTCGCTAGTTAGCTTAGCTTGGCTAGGCTTGGCGAGCAAACGAGCTGTCTATTCATTTAGTTAGTCAGCATATATTCAGTTATTCTATTATTCTAAATTTAGTAAAAACAGAACTAAACAGAAGAGACAGCAAGATGGATAATACAAACGAACAACAGCAACAACAAAAAAGACCGACATTCACAAAAGGACAATCCACCAGAAGAAGAAGAAGAAGAAGAAGAGGAGGGGACAAACAACAAAGTTTGGTTGGGCCGTTGAAATGTTGTTGAACCCTGAAGGTGGTTGGGTGTTTGGGGGGATTGGTTTGAAATGGTTTGCCCCAGGTTTGTTGCTTGGTTAGTTTGGATGGTTCTTGTAGCTCCCATATTCCTGTCGCAATGTTGCCAGGAAGTTTTTGTTGCACTTTTGTGTACGGTGTTTTTGCACGTGTGGTAAATATTTTATCACGTGTTCATGCCACCATATCACGTTGTAGAACAATTGATATTAACTGGCATTCATGCCATTTAGACAAAGTTGAGTTGACTAATTGCTTTCCGTTATTAGTCAATAGAAGTAGTAGTAGCAGTAGCAGCAATACCAGCAACAACAACAAAAACTCACACAACTACAAAGTGAATAGTTGCAGCCGTAACAAACAATACATAACTGCCAGTGGCAAAGGCATCAAAAGCAGCAGCAACATCGTTGTCGGTATCATCGTCACCATTGACAATGGCAAACAGTGGAAGATTTTGAGGAAAATTCAAAATTCAAATTTTGGGATAATGAAGAGAAGCAAGCAAAAAATGTTTAAATTTCGTCTGGGCCAAAGTTTTGATACCCTAGAATATAATAAAAAGGGAAAAGGGAAACCTTGGAAAATATACCCGGACACACCCATCAATTTTTTTTTTCGATTGTTTATACCCTCCACCATAGTATGGATGGAATATTAAGTTTATCTTTCCGTTTGTAACACCTCGAAATACACATTTTAGACCCCACAAAATATATATATTCTTGATCTGCATAAAATTCTATGTCGATTTAGCGATGTCCGTCTGACCCGTCTGTGGAAATCACTCTAGCTTCCGATCGAATTGAAATAAATTGATAAAATAAATGCATGTTATGTCTGCAAGACTGGTATTGAAAATGGGCCTTGTAGGTTCACGTTTTGGTATAGCCCCCATATAAATGTACCTCCCGATTTTCGGTATTTTGATGATTTTAGCGACATTATTCACCGGAATAGTTTTAAATTTGGTATTTGAAGTTCGTAATGGCTACTACAGCCTAAGACAGAAAATTGTCTGTGCAGGTTCACGTCTTCGTATAGCCCCCATATAACGGTACCTCCCGATATTCGGTATTTTGGTGCTTTTAGCGAATTTCTTCACCGGAATTGTTTCAAATTTGGTATTTGAAGTTGGTAATGGATACTACAGCCTAAGACAGAAAATTGTCTGTGCAGGTCCACGTCTTCGTAGAGCCTCCATATAACGGTACCTCCCGATATTCGGTGTTTTGATGAATTTAGCGAATTTATTCACCGGAATTGTTTCAATTTTTTTATTTTAAGTCCGTATTGGTTACTACAGCCTAAGACAGAAAATTGTATGTGCAGGTCCACCTCTTCCCTAAAATATAACGGGACCTCCCGATATTTTAGGGACATTTTTCACCAGAATTGTTTAAAATTTGATATTTAAAGTTCGTAATGGATATTACAGCCTACGCCAGTATTTTAGGTTTTAGACTGTCAAAAAGTTGTAAACGTAAAAAACGTCATATACCTGCACAAAACGTCATAAACTTCCAAAATATTATAAGATCCGACATAATATAGGGTGAGATAAAAACAAGTTAAAACCATAATGTAGCTAAAATCATCAAAATGCCGAATATAGAAAGGTACCGTTATATGGGGGCTATACGAAGACGTGGACCTGCACAGACAAATTTCTGTCTTAGGCGATAGTATCCATTTTGAACTTCAAATACCAAATTTGAAACACTTCCGGTGAATTATGTCGCCAATATCATCAAAATATATGGGGGCTATATGAAAACGTGGACCTACATGGCCCATTTACGAACTTAGCCTGCCTGCTGGCAAAATAAACATGTGTGCAAAATTTTAGCCTTCTATCTCAATTCGTTCGAAAGATAGCGTGATTACAACCGACAGACTGACATCGCTAAGTCGACTTAGAATTTTACGCTGATCAAGAATGTGGATCTGACATGAGTATTTCGAGGAGTTATAAACGGAATGACAAAATTAATATACCCTCCATGGAATGGTGGAGGGTATAAAAATGCAATGAAGTCAAACGCCATGATTTTTATTTTTTTTTTTTTCAAATTTTATTGAATGAAAGCTAAATTGCCGGCAATAGAATCAAATTTTAAATTAAGTTTAGATTTCTTCGAATTGGTCACCTTTGGAACGAATTATGGCCTTCAAATGGCCAATGAAACCGTAATCGACACTTTGGTATTTTTTTTAGTGCCAACCTTGCTTTCCAAAATACTCCAGACACAATAGTCCAACGGATTGGAATCCAGATATTTTGGTGGCCATTATGCGCTGGAAATGAAGCGAGGAACCTCATTTTGTAACCATTTTTGGGTGGCGCGTGCTGAGTCCTGTTGGAATGACCAAGGTCTGCGGCCAAAATGTTTGCGTGCCTAAGGCTTTAATACACCCTCCAGAATATTTTCGCGGTAATATTCGGCATTTATTTTGATGCCACGGTCGATTAATACGAGCGAACAGCGACCATAGGCTGTAATTGCGGCCCACACCATCACCATGGCCGGCGCTTGAGTTCTGGTGACCAACCGAAGGTGCACATTTCCATTTCATTTTGTTTGTTTACAAACTGCTGGACGACGAATTTTTTCTCATCGGAGAAAACCAAATTCGGCAGTTCACCACTTTCGGTCAAGCGAAGCAACTTTTTAGCTCTATTGAGTCTATTTACTTTCTGTTGCAGTGTTAGTTCTTGCACTTTATGGAATTTCAATGGCTTTACCCCGAGCTCATTTTTCAATATTTGCCAAATGGAATATTGCGATATGTTCAGCTCACGAGCAATTTTTGGGCCACGCTAAAACACATCTGCTGATGCGATGGTACGAGACACAAAAGATTTATTCATATTTTAATGCTGGAGTGCACTAACGATAGCCACATGTGGTTTTCCAGCCAAATATAAAGAAATCACACCATCGCGCTTGAATTCCATCACAAATAACATTTTTTCTGAAAAATTCCCACCCAATTTTGTACGCTTGTAAACAATATAATAGGCTGTCACTGGAATAATTTTAACACGGATGAGTGGCTTAGAAATGACAGCAGTTTAAAGTTAGTTGCAATTTTTTCATGGCACCCTGTATATCTTCAAACGACTTTGGGTTAATTGTGCACCAAATGGCTTGAGTTTTGGCACATCCGACAGAATTTAGTCCAAGAGAAAGTGCATCAAATTTGGTCGAAATCGGTTCAGTTATAGCTATAGCTCCCATATATATGTTTCGTCCGATTTGGGGTTTTAAGTCCTTCACGTGCGTAAAATGCCCTCCACAACAATAATCTTTGGTACAGGATATCATATGCAGCTCAAAAACAAATACTTAAAATTTTGTCAAGATCGGCTAAGATTTGGATATAGCTCCCATATATTTCGTTATCCGCTATCAGTTTTATTGTGCATCAAGTGGCTAATATTAGCCCAAATTAACTGATTCTTTGTAATTCTGACAATACACATCCTAGAAACATTTACTTCAAATGTGAAAAGAATCAGTTCAGGTATAGCTATAGCTCCCATATATATGTTTCATCCGATTTGGGGTTTTAAGTCCCTCACATGCGTAATATGCACTCTACAAAAATAATACTAAGTTCCGGAAATACCTATGTCAAATTTATCGAGATCGGATCAGATTAGGATATAGCTCTCAAATAAATATCTTACTTTTAGCCCAAATGGTCTAAATTTTGGCAGTTCCGACTCGATTGATCGACGAAAAACAACTACAACAAATTTGAAGAGAATCGGTTCCCTCACATACGAAATATGCAACCCACAAGAATGATACTTGGTACCAGATGTCGGACACAGCTCAGAAATAAGTGTTTAAAATTTGGTCAAGATCGGTTCAGCTCCCACATATATCTTTATCCGCTAATATCAGCCCAAATGGACTGAATTTTGACACTTTCGACGGAATTCAGATACAATTTTGATGAAAATCGGTTCAGATATAGCTATAGCACGATTTGGTGTTAAAGTCCCTCATATGCGTAATATACACTCCAAAACAATGATATTTGATGCCGGGCATCAAATTCTGCTCGAAAATACCCTGGTTTAGATTTTTATGTAGCTCCGATATACATCTTCATCCGATTTTAAGGTTATTGCTCACCATATACGACATATGAGCCCAAATTGAATAGATTGTTTCATATTCAGCCGAATTTTACCATTTGCTGAAACTCGGTCCGGTGTATGTTGTTGTTGTCGGTCCGACGTTATGGATGGAAAATTTGTTCTTAACATTAAAAACCATTGGAACAAATATGTGGAGGTTAATCAACAACAGTATCAAAAATTGTTTGTTTTCAATTGTAAATCTGCGCCAAATAGTCAAGGTCTATTTAAAATATCTTTATGATATTTCAACAGATATACGGATACACAGATATAAATGGTTGGACCCGTTCTACGTTGATTTAGAAAATATAAACATCAAAAGAGAGATATTGCAGATTAATGACAAAATTAACGTCCCCACCATCCCTAGATGCCAGTCTTAAATATTATTATACTCAGCCATAAAATCCGACAATTTAATTTAATTTAATTTTATAATTTCTAATCAAACATTAATTTGAGTACGCCCATAGTACTACTTTAGCATTACTGAATCATACCGACACTGAATACAACAATAGCCACCCAAAACGGCTGACATTAACAGAAGGAACAACTCAAAAAGGAATTGTCTTCTAATACATCCAAGGCTACATGCAGACGGACAGAGAGACAAAGAAACTACGTTGTATTGACTACATACACCACTACAAATTTTCACTCATTCATATTGCCGCTGACTCAGACAGTCAGTCAGTCACTCAGTCAGTTGGTGAGCCCAACTTGGTGGCGTTGAACACGTTGCATGAAACATTGAATAAAAGCATGCAATATTTTCTACCTCCTGGTTAACTGATAACTTGTCAGTCGACGGTATTGCGAAAGTGAACCTCACAGAACTCCAAACGAAGAGAACGAAATGGAAGAACTGGCGCACTCTAACAGATAAACGTACAAACAACACTCAGCCACCCAGCGACATTCGCACATAAATAAATATGCAACCTTTAAAGCCCAGTATGGTAAAACTTTTGCCTGTATTAACTCTGGTGTTTGCCAAGCAAATTGAAAGAGGACCCAACATGAAATGGGATTGAGTCGGGAGGGGACACGAAACGTTGGCTAAGAATTTCGAAAAGTAGTTGACTACTTCGTACAACTCTGTCGAGTTTTATGCACATATTTGTGTTTAACTATTTATGCCTCTCTTGTCCTTATTTGTACTATTCAATGACTGACGTTCAACTAAATGTTGCAAAGATGCAGAAGTATCTAAGGCAACAACAACAACAACGGCAGCATTAACTGCTGTAAGGCAATATATTGAATTAGAATTTGCACCAAAATGTTGGAACATTTTCAAGGGTGTTCACTGCAGCGCCCAATGAGGTCCCCTTGATGTCTACTTAAAGAAGACCTTGAAGTCTCTTTAACGGATGCCTTTTTATAGAAGACCTTGAGATCTTCTCATAGACTACTTTAAGGTCTCTCATATAGTACTTTAATGTTATTTCATAGAGGATTTTGAGCTCTTTCGATAAAAGATTTTGAGGTTTTCTCATAGAAGACTTGGAGGTCTTCTCATAGAGGAACTGGAGGTCTTCTCACAGAAGAGCTGACGTCTTCTCTTATTAGACTCGGGGTCTTCTCATAGATGACCTGGAAGAAGGCATGAAGGAAGTCTCGAAGAAAGACTTGACGTCTTTCCATAAAATACATGGAGGTCTTTCCGTAGAATACCAGAGTTTTTCTCATAGAATACTTCGAGGTGTACTCACAGAAGACTTGGGGGAGACCTTGAGATTTTACCATAGAAGACCTGGAGGTCTTCTCATAGAAGACCTAGAGGTCTTCTTCTCATGGAAGACCCAGAAGTCTTGGGGGAGACCTTGAGATTTTATCATAGAATACATTGACGTCTTCTCATAGAAGACCTAAAGGTCTTCCTCTCATGGAAGACCCAGAGGTCTTCTTCTCATGGAAGACCCAGAGGTCTTCTTCTCATGGAAGACCCAGAGGTCTTCTTCTCATGGAAGAACCAGAGGTCTTCTTCTCATAGAAGACCTTGAGGTCTTCTTCTCATAGAAGACCTGGAGGTCTTCTTCTTCTCGTAGAAGCCCTTGAGGTCTTCTTCTTCTCATATAAGACCTTGAAATCTTCTTCTTCTCATAGAAGACCTTGAAATCTTCTTCTTCTCATAGAAGACATTGACGTCTTCTTCTTCTCATAAAATACCTTGAGGTCTTCTTCTTCTCATAAAAGACCTTGAGGTCTTCTTCTTCTCATAGAAGACCATTAGGTCTTCTTCTCATACAAGACGTTGAGGTCTTCTCATTAAAGACCTGGAGGTCTTCTTCTCACAGAAGACGTTAAGGTCTTCTCATATAAGACCTGGACCTAATAGAAGTCCTGGAGCTCTTCTCATAGAAGTCTTGGAGGTCTTCTCATTGGAGAACTGCAGCTCTTATCATAGAAGACCTGGAGGTCTTCCAATAGAAAACTTTGATGTCTTCCCATAAAAGTCTTTGAGGTCCTCCATTTCTCATAGAAAACATGGAAAATTTTAAAATTCTGTTAACATCCTAAAAAATACCGGATATAGGGGGTTACCGTTATATTGAGGTCTATACTAAGACGTGGACCTGAATAGGCATTTTTATCATAGGTCATTACAATATTCAAATACGAAAATTTAAACAATTCCGATGAAAATGTCGGAGTCACTATTATTTGGGGGCTATACGAAGGCCTGGGCCAACGTAGGTAATTTTCTGCCACAGGCTGTAGTACCCATTACGGAATTCAAGTACGAAATTTCAGGTCAACAATGTCGCCAAACGCAAAATACCAAACACCCAATTGAGATAAATTTTATCAACCGAACGAATTGAAGGTTCGGATGCTGGAGTGATTTTCACAGAGGGACAGACAGACAGACGAACAGACATCGTTAAATCGATATAGATTTTTTTTTTGTGAAAATATTGGGATTTTTGAAATTTTAGTAGTATCGAATGGAGATTTCGCACATATTTTTACCAGAAGGAGTGGTCCAATATATGCTATCTCCACTCCAGATGATTTTCAAAACTTGCACAAAATTGGATGATCCTTCCTTTTTCTATGAGGTATTTTCCGTGAACATTTTGACCTTTTGTGGGGGAGGTACCAGAGGAGTGGACTGGTTTTGCCCATCTCCGAACAAAATCTAAGTTTGACAATAATATTACGATATACCAAGTATGGACCAATTCGGATATTCCCTTTTAGAGTTATCGTCCACATAGACAGACAAACGGACCGACGGACATCCCTAGATCGACTCCAAATGTCTTAAACGGATTTTGTCTAGGGTCTAAAATGTATATTTCGAGGTTGTCCAAACGCAATGACAAACTAAACATGCCCCCATACTATGGTGGAGGATATAAAAAATAACACGAACATGTGCACCTTAGATATTCTATTTATCTCTTTTAGATTAAATAACAGTTTCTATGAAATGTGTCAAAGTTTATCAAAAACATTTTTATTCTCTTTGTAACGTGTCTTTTTCTCTTCATATTTCCCATGCGATCACTTAACCACTTCCCATTTTTTCCTTTTCAATTTTTTTGATAAACTTTAGAAAATTTTGTTCCAAGATATTTATGACATGTGAAAATTTTCAATTTTGTTGCAATATCACTTTACGTATTGTAACAATAACAACAACAACAACTATCCAATATATGTCAAAGTATATAACCAAATAAAGACTACAAGATTTTTGTCAAATAACCAAAGAAGCAATTCGAATGGACACTTTTGAAAGTATCTTTGTTTCGTTGGCCATAGAACTTCTTTGAGAAGTAACCAGAAAAGGGAATTGTAAATAAAGGCAACTATATTTGGATGAAGTGGTTTTTATCGGTTTTATGAACGATGTGTGTGTGTGAGTTTGTGATATTACAATTTATGATACATGGTTTAAAATGATTAGTTGATTTTGTAATATGAGAGAAAGGCGGGATTTGTTATTTATTTTGAAAATTTATAAACTTTTTCTGAATTCTTCAATTTCTTGCCCTAACTTAAGGTTTTGGTGTCTATGTGCATTTATTTGTAATAAGGAGAAGCAAGCGGGATAGACCCATAGTTACTTGTGAGGATCTTCATAGAATCACTTTCTGAGTCGATTTATGCATGCCATTCCGTCAGTCGTCCGTCCGTGTGTCCATATATTTTTGTGAACAAAATGCAGGTGGCATTTATTATCCGATGGAGGTGCAATTTTGTAAACAATATTCAAAATAGTGAAAATCGGTTACAATTTAGATATAGCTCCCATATATCTTCGATCGATTTCCCGTTCAATGTGCACCAAATAGTCAATATCAGTCCAAATTGCCTGAAAGTTGGCAAATCGAACCTATTTCAGTCTAAAAGAAAGTACACCAAATTTGGTGAAAATCGGTTCAAGTATAGCTTTAACTCTCGTATATACGTATGTTTTATCCGATTTGGTGTTTATGCCCTCACATTCGTAATATGCACTCAACAAGAATGATATTTAGTAGCAGATATCAGATACTGCCCGGAAATACCTCTGCCAAATTTTATCAAGATCGGTTCAAATGTGGATATAGCTCCAATATATATCTTCAACCGATTTCGGGTTAATTGTGCACCAAATGACCAATATCAGTCGAAATGACCTCAATTTTGGCACATCCGACCAAAATTCAGCCTAAAAACAAGTACGATTTGATCTTTAAGTCCCTCATATGCGTAATATGCACTCCACAAGAACGATATTTTGTACCAGATATTAGATACAGACCAGGAATACATCTGCTAAATTTTATCAAGGTTGGTTCAGATTAGGATATAGCTCCCATGTATATCTTCAATCTATTTCGGTTAATTGTGCACCAAATGGCCAATATCTAGTCCAAATGACCTGAATTTTGGCACATCCAACCGAAGTCAGTCTAGAAGCAAGTACATCATATTTGGTGAAAATCGGTTCGGATATAGCTTTAGCTCCCATACATATGATTTATCCGATTTAGTCTTTAAGTTTCTCATATTCGTAATATGCATTCGACAACAATAATATTTGGTACCAGATATCAGATACAGCCCAGAAATACCTCTGCCAAATTGTATTAAGATCAGTTCAGATTTGGATATAGCTACCATTTATATCTTCAACCGATTTCGGGTTAATTGTGCACCAAATGGCCAATATCAGGTCATATGACCTGAATTTTGGCACATCCGACCGAATTCAGTCTAGAAGCAAGTACATCGAATTTGCTGTAAATCGGTTCAGATAAAGGCTTAGCTCCCACATATACAGGACGAGATGAAAAAACTGCAACCAACTTTAGACTGCTGTCATTTCTAAGCCCCTCGCCCGAGAGCTGTTAGAATTATTCCAGTGGCAGCTCATTATATAATTGTATTTTGGTGAGAATTTTCCAGGAATTCAAGGGTGATAATGTGATTTCTTTATATTTGGCTGGAAAACCACAAGTGGCTATCGTTAGAGCACTCCAGCATTTAAATGTGAATAAATCTTTTGTGTCTCATAGCATCGCTCGTTACCGTGATACCGGTAGCGTTGCCCGACGTCATGGAAATGGACGGAAGAAAACAGTAACATCAGCAGAAATGGTTCGAAAAGTAAAGAAGCGACTTGATCGAAACCCGCGTCGCAGTGGCCTAAAATGGCACGTGATCTGAACATATCGCATTCGGCAAGTATTGAGAAATGAGCTCGGGGTAAAGCCATTGAAATTCCAAAACGTGCAAGAACTTACATAGCAACAGAAAAAAGTAGGCTCAAACGAGCTAAAGAGTTGCTTGCTTGGCCAAAATTGGTGAACTGCCAAATTTGGTTTTCTCCGATGAGAAAACATTCGTTGTCCAGCAACTTATAAACAAACAAAATGATCGTTTTTACTTGCCAAAGAGGTCAGCTGAAAATGTGCACCTTCGGTTGGCCACCAGAACTCAAGCGCCGGCCATAGCGTTGGTGCCGCGGCATCATAATAAATGCCGAATATTATTGCGAAAATATTCTAGAGGGTATATTAAAAGTCTCGGGCACGCACACATTTTGGCCACAGACCTTGGACATTACATCAGGGCTAAGCACCATCGCACTCAGCATGCGCCACCCAAGAATATTGTCAAAATGAGGTTGCTCGCATAGTAGTGTAGGGTATTATATAGTCGGCCCCGCCCGCCTTTTGACGTTGCCTCACTGATTTTAAAATAATCCAAGGTCGTTATGGAAAAACGAAAAGGCACACTTTATGCAGATATTCTGTCTGTGTATTCAATGTTAAAATCTGCCTCCAAAAAATAAAAGATACTTCTCTCCTCTTCAAGATATTGGAAATATGAGCCTCCTACAGATGAATCAACTTCAAAAGGCCTTTTGTAGATAGAGTACATTTGTCTCCTATATATATAAGAGGTTTTGCAGTCTCCTTCCTAAGTTAGATCTTTTGGGGGGGTTTTCTATTATTAGAAAGCCTTTTCCAGATAGTTTATCGATATGAATGTCTTCCTTTTATAATCTTCCTTTTTTTGATATAAGAGGTGTACACCTTCATTAAACCATGTCATACAATTTTTCCCATAAACATTCTAAAATGTAATTTTCCATGATACAGTTTTCAATATAGTTGTGTTCAATAAACTCATAACATTATTACCTCCCCAGAAAATGAAAATGAAGCAAAAAGCCTTAATATCACTAACTTATTTCCTACTTCTCGTTGCTGTTCTTTTTTTTTTTTTTTTGTGAGCATTTTATCACAAGTATCATAGAACTTTGTCAACATCAATCATGCAATTTTTACAAGTATACTTAGAAACATTTGATTTTCCTGCCAACAGAGAGATAACTTGGAAAAAACAAACTGCCTTCGATATCAATTGATATGCTCGTTTGAAATTAGTTTCAGGTTTGAAGAGTTTCCCTTAGTTTTTTTCGAAAAGTAGTTTCTTTTCTGTTTACTTTTGATAAAGTTTAACAAAAGTAAATGTTTTTTCGCAAAAAAAAAAAACTTAGCAAAGTAAAGAGTTGGAAAAAGTAATTTACATTTGATTGAATTATTTTCGTCTCTTTTTTTAATATTTCCATATGGAACTTTTTGTCCTCAAATAGGCAAAAAAGGTATTTCTGAGTTGATATTTACAGTTTTTATGAAGAAGAAAATTTAAAAATAGGAAAAATATAAGAATTGTTTAAAATCGTTGATAGAGGTCGACTACGATTTAATTATGTTTCCAGTAACGAAATTTCTTACCTACCATTTAAAGAAGGACGTATTATGTTTGACATTAGGTTTGCAATACCTCGAAATATTCGTCGGAGATACCTATGTCGATTTAGCCGTGTTTGTTTCTCTTGAAAACAGTGTTCATAACAAGGTTGAGTTCAGAGATAACGATACCTCATGATTTTTTCAAAGAAAAAAGCACTAATTTGACATTTGGGATTACATGCCGTTCGATTTTTTCTTCTTAAAAAATTAATGTGGTTCACTTTTTGGCATATTTCGAAGGATTCTTCCTCAATTCTCATCCAACCAACGATTTGAAATTTCAGATTTTTGTGGGTAAATTAGCTCATGGTCAGGTAATTCTACCAGTTGGTTACAATTTTTTTCTAAGTTTGCCCGTCTTCTGTCAATTATGAGTATGTATTTATTGTTTTGAAAAAGTAAAACAAGTTAAAAAAACAGTAAGGCAATCATTTGGAACGAATTTCAAAAATTTCAAAAAATAATATGTTAAAATCATCAAAATACCGAATATAGGGAGGTACCGATACTTAGGGGCGATATGAAGATCTGGACCTGAATAAACAATTTTCAGTCATAGACTGTAGTACCCACTAGGAACTTCAAATAAGAAATTTTAAATAATTCCGGCGAATAATGTCGCTAAAATCATAAAAATACCGAATAAAGGGAGGTTCCGATATAGCTAGATACCTGGACCTGCATAGACAAT
This sequence comes from Musca domestica, assembly GCF_030504385.1. NCBI lineage: Eukaryota > Metazoa > Arthropoda > Insecta > Diptera > Muscidae > Musca > Musca domestica. Next base: position 6,088,986 of record NW_026712336.1, on the reverse strand, counting down.
TCTCTGTCCAATAGGAACTACGAATACGAAATTTTAAACAATATCGATGAATATTGTAACTAAAGTCGAATATTGTAACTAAAATCGTATCGGACAGAGCATGTTATATGGGAACTCATACACCTTTACATAATTAGCAGCTCTATCTGTACTTTGTCAGTGAAAGGTTAACCTTAAAATTCTAGTTTCGTTCCAACAGCTCGTTTTAGGCCTCTCTGGTACTTAAAATTCACAAATCAGTTCAGTTTAACAAATTTCTTAATCAAATCATCGAACATCGTACTAAAATTTCAGACTTTCAAATTTTATACATTATTTAAGATTTTCCTCTTTCGGGAAGAATAATAGGAAAATCTTACCTTTTACACCCAAAAGACTTCAACATCTTTCATTTTGAAGTTTACCGACAGCCCATTTTTCTGTCCAAAATTATTTCAACGTCTCCATATGTAAATACTAGAAACCAACCTTAATATCAAATTTCAGAACTTCAACTCTATCCCTTTACCCAATACCAAATATAGTAAGATTTACTACTTTTCATAAAATAAGGGATGATTTTCCAAACAACCGCCAAATCTCAAACACAGAAATTATACCAAATATACAGGGTTGCCCATATTCGACGGACCCATTTTTTTTTAAAATCAAAGAAAAAAATAAAAATTTGGCGGTTGGCAATGTTAATCAGTTAATTTGTTCCAAGTAGATTTGTTTACATCAATTTTTGAATATGATATCTCTCAAATGGCCGCCTCTGGCGTTGATGACGTATTGTGCACTTTTTGCTGCATTTTCCATCGTTTTTGCCAACATTTCGGCCGGAATAGCGGCTATTTCTTCACGAATGTTGTCCTTGAGCTCTTCTACGGTCCTTGGCTTATTAAAGTAAACCTTTGACTTCAAATATCCCCACAAGAAGAAGTCAGGCGGCGTCAAATCGGGCGAACGCGGTGGCCAGTCCAAATCACCACTTTTCGACATCAAACGGCCCGGAAACAAATTCTTCAGAAAATCGATTGTTATGCGAATTGTGTGCGGTGGAGCGCCGTCTTGTTGAAACCAGAACTGCCTCATACGCTTTCGACGAATAATTGGCATCATCAAATTGGTCATCATGTCGCGATAACGCTCCTGATTGATGGTAACAGCATTGCCATTTTCATTTTGGAAGAAAAACGGCCCAATGACCGTTTTCGCACTAACGCCGCACTAAAATGTGACTTTTTCGTCATGAAGAGGCACTTCTTGAATTTCAGTGGAGTAAAAACGGCAATTTTGCTTATTTACGGTCCCATTAAATGTAAAATGGGCTTCATCGGACATGATAATTTTGTTCCAAAATTGCTCGTCATCTTCGGTCATTTCGATGACTCTTTGTGCCCATTCCAATCGACAAGGCTTGTCCGCAGGCAACATTCTTTGCGTCAATTGAATTTTGTACGGGAACAAATGCAAATCAATGCGAATAATCCGTTGTAAAGTGGACCGAGCCATGCCCAACTGCTGAGAACGGCGTTTTTGGGATGTTCTTGGGGACCTCTCAACACTGGCTCGTACGGCAGCGATATTCTCGGCCGATCGCCTTGATCGACTTTTATATGGCCTCTTCGGATTAGAAAGAGCCTTACTAGTCGAAAATTTTTCGTATAAACGCTTAATGGTGTTCTTAGAAGGCGCACTTCTCACATTTTTTTTCACAATTGACTTCTTCTGTTGAATGTAAATTTCAACTATTTCAGAGTGCTCGCGTGGCGTGTATTGGTTCATGGTAAAAATCAGCTTGGACTGACGCTCAAACGCGGTATGTCATTAAGCGATGTGACATCTCTGTCAAAAGTTATGGCGTTGCCAGATGGGTCCGTCGAATATGGGCAACCCTGTAGATCCCAAATATATTGTTCATTCGAATTGCTATTTTTGTCCCCCACATATCTTTATACGATTTTGAGTTTATTATGCACAAAAGGGTTAATACCCGAGATCGATAGATTTTAGCCTGGAAGAAAGTGTGGAAAGTGAATAAGCGAAAAGTTCTAAGTCGATTTAGCTATGCTCGTCAGTATGTCTGTTGAAATCACGCTATCCTTCGAACGGATTGACACAGAAGGCTAAAATGTTACACAAATGTGTATTTTGCCAGTAGGTAGGTTAAGTTCGTAAATGGGTCATGTCGGTCCACATCTTCGTATAACCCCTATGTAACGATACCTCCCTATATTTGGCATTTTGATGATTTTAGTGACATTGTTTGCCGAAATTGTTGAAAATTTCGTATTTGAAGATCCAAAACGGGCCCCGATCTTCGTTTAGCACCCATAAGCTGTACCTCCCTATATTCGGACATTATTCATCGGAATTGTTTTAAATTACGTATTTGAAGTTCCTAATGGGTACTACAATCTATGACAAAATCTTTTTTTTTTAATTTTTATACCCTACACCACAAGGTGGTCAGGGTATTATGTCTTTGTGCATTTGTTTGTAACATGCAGAAGGAAACGAGATAGACCCATAGTTCCTTTTGATGATCTGTATAGAATCACATTCTGAGTCGATTTATGCATGTCCGTCCGTCCGTCTGTCCGTCTGTCCATGTATTTTTGTAAACAAAGTACAGGTCGCATTTATTGCCCGATCCAGATGCAATTTTGCAAAGATATTTTGTTTGGCCCAAGGACGAATCCTATTGAAATTGGAGATAATCGGTCAAAATTTAGATTTAGCTCCCATATATATCTTCGTCCGATTTGCCTTTTATTGTGCACCAAACGTCTAATATCAACCCAAATTGTATGGAATTTTGCATATACACCCAAATTAGGCCTGAAAATATGTATGCCAAATTTGATCGAAATCGGTTCAGATATAGCTATAGCTCCCATATATATTGTTCATCCGATTTGTTATTTTTGTCCACCGCCACCGTAATATGCACTATGCAACAACAATATTTGGGGAAATATATCAAATACAGCTCAGAAATACATTTGGTAAATTTTATCGGGATTGGTTCGGATTTGGATATAGCTCCCATATATAACTTCGTCCGATTTACCTTTTATTGTGCACCTAACGACTAATATTTGAATGGGATGGAATTTGGCAATTACGACCGAATTGAGTCTAGAAGCTAGTACGTCAAATTTGTTGAAGATCGGTTCAGATATAGCTATAGCTTCCATATATATTATTTATCCGATTTGTTATATTTGTTACCCACAACCGTAATATGCACTCCGTAACAACGATATTCAGGGAAATATATCAAATACAGCTCAAAAATATCTTTGCCAAATTTTATCGAGATCGGTTTAGATTTGGATATAGCTCCCATATATATCTTTATCCGATTTCAAATTAATTGTGCACCAAATGGGCAATACAATTCCGAATTTAAAAGATACAAATGCTTTGGCATATTCAGTTCTTTGAACTTTAAATTATAATCGTAGCGTGTATGATTGAATTCTCCCATAAAAACTTTTAATTGTTATGTGGAGCTCTACTTAATTAGCAAAGTGGTATGGGATATCATAAAGTCGGCCCCGCCCGACTTTAAGGCTTTCTTTTCTGGTTTTAATATGGATAGTGTATGTGATAGTGTAGGGTATTATATAGTCGACCCCGCCCGACTTTTGACCTTTCCTTACGGTTTTTTTATAAATAGAAACTCAATTGGCTTTCTTGGAATTTCCATTAAAAATACAGTTTATTACATATACTTTCCATTTATTTCCAATAAAAGTTATGATGTTTTGTTTTTGTATAATAACATTTTTTTACAATAAATATAAATTACAATAACAATAAATTGTAATGAACATTATTTTAAACCCCAAAAATGTTATTCAAGAAAAAAATAAAAAACCATAACAAATTGCAATCACTTACCTTATTGAAATGTATTGCTCTCTCAAATTTAACATCAATGTTCTGTTTTGGCCCTCTTAAAATCTTTAAATTGTGAAATATCTATGAAATTATTCCTCATTGACATGCTTGAATGTAGGACGACTGCAATGTTTTGTAATTCAAAAATTCCAAATATGGAATTATGTGTTCATTTTTGTTGTTGCAAACAAAGGAACGTTTCGGTTCGATAATCATAATAGCCTTTAGTGTGGGCCAAGCTGTAATTATATTTTCTCTATGTGAATGGGGACATATGTGTATGTGTGCTATTTATCTAAGATATGTATGTATGCAGACTTACATACATAGTAACAATAATGTGTAATCATCTATGTTGACACTCAAAAAACCTGTAAGGAAAAGTCATAAGTCGGGCGGGGCCGACTGTATGATACCCCACACGTCTATGCATATTTAGAAGAACTCCCGTAACAAAAGAATTTATTTGAAAAAGATCATAGCAGCATATCCAATTCTGAATCGATTTTCAGTAAATTTGACGGATATATTTCAATATTTTATACCAAATAACAGTGCATGAGAAGGATTATATTAAAAAATATATATCGGAGCCGAGTTCCACAAAATGGAAACGTACGTGCCGAAATTCACTCCAATTGGGCTGATATTAGCCATTACTTGCACGATAAACCTGAATTCGGATTAAGGATATTTAGGAGCTATATCCAAATTTTAACCAATTTCAAAAAAAAATTGGCCAAGGTACTTCCAAGCTCTGGTAGCAAATATCATTGTTGTCCAATGAATATTACGAATTTGAAGGACTTAAACACCTAATATGATGAAACAAATATATGGGAGCTATAGCTATATCTGAATCGATTTTCTCCAAATTTTATGTATCTGCTTCTTGAGTGAATTCGGTCGGATGTACCAAAATTCAGGACTTTTGGGCATATATGGGCCATTTCGTACACAATTAACCCGAAATCTGTTGAAGATATATATGGGAGCTACATCCAAATCGAAACCGATCTTGATAAAAGTTGGCAGAGGTGTTTCTGGACTGGTATCCGGTACGAAATATCATTGTTGTGAAGTGCTATTATGCGTGTGAGGGACTTAAAATTCAAATCGGATGAAACATATATATGGGAGCTATAGCTATATCTGTACCGATTTTCACTAAATTTCATGTACTAGCTTCTAGACTGAATTCTGTTGTATGTGCCAAAATGCAGGTCATGGTTATTACCCTACAACACATAAGGAAGAGATATAGACCCATTGTTACTTTTGATGATCTTCATAGAATCATTTTCGGAGTCGGTTTATGCATGTCCGTCCATCTGTCCGTTCGTCCGTCTGTCCATTTATTTTTGTGAACAAAATGCAGGTCGCATTGTTCACTTAATGGCCGAAAGCAGCCCAAATGACCTGAATTTTGGCACATCCGACCGAATGTAGTTTAGAAGAAAGTGCATCCTATTCGGAGAAAATCGGTTCAGATATAACTATAGCTCCCATGAAAAGGTTTCATCATAAAAAACATTTTGGTTAGAATTTTCCTAAAAAAAAATTTATTCGTGATGAAATTCAAGCATGATTTCTTTATATTTGGCTGGAAAACCACAAGTGGCTATCGTTAGAGCACTCCAGCATTTAAATGTGAATAAATCTGTTGTGTCTCGTACCATCGCCCGTTATCGTGATACTGGTACCGACGTCAAGGAAATGGACGGATTAAAACAGCAACATCAGCAGAATTGGTTCGGAAAGTAAAGAAGTGACTGATCGAAAAATAGCTCGTGAGCTGAACATATCGTAATATTCCATTCGGCAAATATTGAAAAATGAGCTAGGGGTAAAGCTCTTGAAATTCCAAAAAGTGCAAGAACTTGCACCGCAGCAGAAAGAAAATACACTCAAAAGAGCTAAAGAGTTGCTTCGCTTGGCCACAAGTGGTGAGTTGCCGAATTTGGTTTCCTCCGATGAGAAAACATTCGTTGTCCAGCAGTTTTGTAAACAAACATAATGATCCTGTTTACTTGCCAAAGACGTCAACTGAAAATGTGCACCTTCGGTTGGCCACCAGAACTCAAGCGCCGGCTATGGTGATGGTGTGGGCCGCCATAACAGCCGATGGTCGCTCTCCGCTCGACGGTGTTATCAGAATAAATGCCGAATATTATCGCGAAAATATTCTAGAGGATGTATTAAAGTCCTGGGCATTTTGGCGGCAGACCTTAGACATTCCAACAGGACTCAGCACCATCGCACTCAGCACGCGCCACCCAAGAATGGTTACAAAATGAGGTTCCTCGCTTCATTTCCAGCACACAATGGTCACCAAAATCTTCGGATACCAATCCGTTGGACTATTGTGTCTGGAGTATTTTGGAAAGGAAGATTGGCACTAAAAAATACCAAAGTGTCGATCACCTCAAGTAAGCGCTTCGCCGGGAATGGGCCAAAATACCACAAGGCAACATTGGGACAGCGTGTGACGGATTCATTGGCCGTTTGAAGGCCATAATTCGTACCAAAGATGACCAATTCGAACAAATCTAAACATATTCAAAAATGCTATGCTATTTTCGACATTTTTTGCTTTAATTCAAAAAAAATTAAAAAATATGGCGTTTGATGTTGTTGCAGTTTTTTTATCTCACCCTGTATATGTTCAATCCGAGTTGGTGCTAAAGTCGTTCACATTTGTAATGCACTCCCTAAGAATGATATTTGGTACCAGATATCAGATGTAGCCCAGAAATACCTCTGCATAACTTTATCCAGATTGGATCGGATTTGGACATAGCTCTCATATATATATACATTTATGCGATACCAGATTTATTGTGCACCAAATGACCAATAACATTCCAAATGACCTGAATTTTTGCACATCCAAACGAATTCAGTTTAGAAGTAAGCACATCAAATTTGGTGAAAATCGGTTCAGATATAGCTATAGCTCCCTTACATAGTTTTCATCCTCACATGCGTAATATGCACTCCACAAGAATGATATTTGGTACCAAACATCAGATACAGCTCGAAAATAGCTCTGTCTAATTGGTCGATATCGGTTCAGATTTCGATCTTCATCCGATTTCATGGCTATTGTCCACCATATGTGTAATATCAGCACAAATTCAACCGACTTTTTTCCAATTGGGGAAACTAGTTACCGGTATATCTATTGCGCAAAAAGAAAAAATAATCAATATAATTCTTGTCGAAGTCATATCACGCAGAGGACAGCAATGTTATTTGGTACTAGAAGTACAAAAGCAGATTTAGAGTTGGATTTAGTTCCCAAATTGTAACTTCTCTGCAGCCATGATATGCATACAAATAAGGTTCAAAGTTGGTGTCAGGGACTTCACATAAATTCCCAATATGAACTTTTCTGTTACGTGAGCTCTACTAAATACGCATAGTGGTGTAGGGTTCCCTATGTCTCTGGTATTTCCCTGGTTGCAAAAAAGGGGATTTTTAATTACTATTTCATATTGGTCACAATATGTACGAAACAAGTACTTTGCAAGAATCTACACAATCGGGGAGCGTATAGTATGTATGTACATCGTGTCACATCATGCTGATAACTGGGTAAAATAATTAGATTTTTTCAAAGAGAAACTCTGTTTTTTTATCATATTTCCCAAAAAAGTTCTTCAAACCCCTTTTAAATGTTACCATTCTAAAATTCTGTTACAATTTTATGGGTAAGTGTACCATCAACTAACATTTACACAATTACACAATTGGGTATATTCAATGCTGTGTCGAGAGTTCATTGTCTGGCTAAGAACCGAAATGACAAAATAGCAACAACATCAGGAAACAACAACAGCAACATCCTTTCCTTCTCTAAATGTGCACTGTCGACATTGGAAATATTGCTTTGCCCTTCTTCCTTCGTTTTCGTTTTTTTTTCTCTCCCAAGCACTGGACATACATCCATAAATATGCAAACTGTAGATAGCCAATTTTTCTGCAATAAATTCAAGAATGACATTTCCGTTCTATGGAGATATTTGGTCTGCCTGTATTGCCGTTTTATGCCTTTAGTAAGAGTTTGAAAAAAAGAAATGTACAAGTATTTGTTGTTACAATTGCATTTTGTTACAAAGTATCTTTTGCAGGACACTTACCCAAATTGAATTTGCCTATTGTCCTCATTAAAGTACCGTAATCAAACATTTTGAATTTCGGGGCTTGAATATAAATGGTAAGTTTTTTTTTAAAAGTAGAAAATTCAGTTTACTTTGCAGGGCAGGCAAATAAACGTCCGACAGACCTTAACCTAGTTATGCTGGTTTTTATTTTATCTTTAGAGATTTTCAATGGAAATTCATAAATAATATGGACTAATAATTATTATTAAAACTAGCGTTAATGTGAGCAACCGTTCTTGTGAAAGCGGGTTATAAGATTGACACATTTGTTGATGAAGAGATGTGTGTTGAAAATGTAATGTGTGTCATTAAATGGAACGGAAATGTTCACAACCTCCACCATAAGATAGTCAAATTAACAAAGTCCGTCCGTCTACTGAAATCAAGATAAAGTTTTTTATTTTTAAGATAAATGAAGGAAATTCGGCTTAGGAGCATACCAAAAAAGGCGTGGTTTCGAAAATGGTCTATAGGATGAGATGAAAAAACGGTAACAAAGTCAAACGTCATAATTTTTACATTTTTCTTTTTTTTTTCTTTTTTTTTTGAAAAGAAAAAAAAAGGCACGCTGCCTGAATGTTGCTCTGCGGTATTTTGACTCATTCCCGGCGAAGCGCTTGCTTGATGTGATCGACACTTTGGTATTTTTTAGAGCCATCCTTGCTTTCCAAACACCAACGGATTGAGTCCAACGGATTGGTATCCGGAGATTTTGGTGACCATTGTGTGCTGGACATGAAGCGAGGAAATTGATTTTGTAACCATTTTTGGGTGGCGCGTTTTGAGTGCGATGATGCTGAGTCCTGTTGGAAAGTCCAAGGTCTGCGGCCAAAATGTTTGCGTGCCCAAGGCTTTAATACACGTTCCAGAATATTTTGGCGAAAATATTCGGCATTTATTCGGCATTTATTTAACACGAGCGGATAGCCCACATCAACACCGTGGCCGGCGCTTGAGTTCTGGTGGCCAACCGAAGTTGCAAAATTTCAGCTGACCTCTGTGGAAAGTAAACACCAACACCGTGGCCGGCGCTTGAGTTCTGGTGGCCTACCGAAGGTGCACATTTACAGCTGACCTCTTTGGCAAGTAAACACGATCATTTTGTTTGTTTGCAAACTGCTGGACAACGAATGTTTACTCATTGGAGAAAACCAAATTCGGCAGTTCACCATTTTCAGCCAAGCGAAGCAACTCTTTAGCTCTTTTGAGTCGATTTTCTTTCTGTTGAGGTGTAAGTTCTTGCACTGTTTGGAATTACAATAGCTTTACCCCAAGCTCATTTTTCAATATTTGCCGAATGGAATTTTGCGATATGTTCAGCTCACGAGCCAGTTTTTCGGCCACTGCGACGTGGGTTTCGGTCAAGTCGCTTCTTTATTTTTCGAACCATTTCTGCTGATGTTGGTGTTTTCTTCCGTCCAATTCCTTGACTTTGGGCTACGCTACCAGTATCACGGTAACGAGCGATGGTACGATACACAAAAGATTTATTCACATTTAAAAGCTGGAGTGCTCTAACAATAGCCACTTGTGGTTTTCCAGCCAAATAAAAAGAAATCACACTACCACTCTTGAATTCCATCACGAATAACTTTTTTGCTGGAAAATTCTCTCCAAAATGCTTTGGCACACTTGTAAACAATAAAATGAGCTATCACTGAAATAGTTTTAACAGCTGTCGGACGAGTGGTTAAGAAATGACAGCGATATGAAGATTGTTGGAGTTTTTTCATCTCACCCTGTTAGGTCCACATTTAGATTTTGCCACCATATAACGATATCTTTCAAAACCAATCACCAGGAATTTCATAATTCGTTTTCTCAGTGTGTAGGTTAAATTCGCCCCATAACTATGCAATATATATCCCCATGTACAAAATGTCCATTTTTTATAGTTTTCGAGGATAGCAGAGAAACACGGTTGCCATTGTCATCGATTTCTATATCCCCCACATGAGGGTACCTCACGGTGTTTTGCATTATAATATCTTTATCATATTTTCGATGGCATTGCTTCAAAATTGGTATTTAGTGATTGCAATGTTTTCTACCTCCTGGAATAATCATAAAATGTGATATGAGAGACCTATTGATGCATAGATCGGAGATGGGCAATAGTGGTCCACTCTTTCTGGTAGAAATTTTCAAAGAAAATATTTTTCTCCACAGAAAGAGAGAGGATGATCCAATTTTTCTCCAACTTTGCAAGTTCTAATATTAGCATTATTACTAGGTCAGGTGCGAAAATGGGCAATATCGTTCCACATCATCAAGTACCTCCCCCACAAAGTGTCAAATTTTTGAATAATTTTAACGAAATGTTTTGAATAACTAAAACCAATGTTTTGAATAACTAAAACCACCATAAAATTCAATGTTTTGAATAACTAAAACCACCATAAAATTCGAAAAAAGCATCTAGTTCTCTTCATATTTCACAAATCACATTTTTTCTACTAACAGAAGAACTACTGTGAAGATGGGATGTATCGATCCACTCATTCTGGTACCTTCCCCACAAAGGGTCAAAAATATTCTATTTTTCTACGAACAAAAGATCTGCCGCTAATATGGGATATATCTGTCCACTCCTTCTAGTACCTCCTCCACAAAAGGTAAACATTTGGAATATTCATGAAGCTCATAATAGATTTGGTCCATCTCAATATTACCATGAACACAAGATCTGTGCTCAAGATTTTGAAAAACGAAGCACGCAAGGAAAGCGATATAAGCATCCAACTCTCTTCAAATTTTACACATCCGCGAACCCCTTCTGGTACCTCACCCGCGATTCTTTACAATTTACTATACCTAAATATTCCTCTCAACCAGAAACCTGGTTTAAAAGTGGAATTTAAGATTTCGATTTTTTGTGATTTGCCCATATCGATATTTTTATATGTATAATATGAAGTATGAAAATGGGATACTTTTGTCGCCTATATCTGGCAACTCACGCACATTTCAATATTTTTTAATAAGTCTCAGATCAAGTGAAGGTAGTAACCAATATTGCCTGGGGTATACATCTGTCCGCTAAACCAATTGATACTTTTTAACTAGTTTTTTGTTTAGTTAAGCAACACTATGCGGAATTTTAGATTCAAAAGTAGTACATATGGTTATGATGTATTTACCCATATTGAGATTTTCTCCCCAAAAGTAACCTAAATATGAAATGAAAACACATTTCCAGTGACCTTTTTCCTTTAATTAAATGTTTTTTTCTTTCGATTGAAAATTTTGCTTCGTAAAGTATTTCATATTATAATAATGAAGCTTAATTTACAATTCTTTGAAATTTCTTGCCTCCCACTTGTTTAAAAGGATAACTAAAATATTGACTATTACTCGTGGTAGCAGCAACAAAGTGGTTGAACTTTTCTTTTACGCTAATTACAGCTTGATCTCAATTAGTGTTTGTTTTGCTAACCACAACAACAGCGGTAGTAACAACAACAACAACAGCAGCAACATAGCGATTACTTTGTTCGGTACATTAAGTAGTTCGAAAACTTATACGGATAGTACACTGAAGTAGTTGTTGCAAAAGAAACAATATCAGCAAAAACAACAACAACATCAACGAAACTGTCAACATGACTTTAGTAAAACCACAAAGGCTGTGGCAGCTAATGAGGGAAAGATAGCCAGGGATTAAAAAGGGTTAAAGACGGAAAGCAAATTAAATCAAAAGGTTAAGTGGAAAAATGCAAAGAAAAAGATAACATCAAAATAATCAATAATGTGGGTACGCCTAAAAGCATGCTTTAAATTTTCAAATAAAACACAAATTTAAAAATAAGGCTACATTCTCCTTTGACTACATTAGATAATATCCTTTTTCCCCAATATCTCTGTGGTCTTAATTTTGTTGTTCTCAAAGCAAACAACCACTTACTCAACGCTTTCGTTAGTATCGCGTTGATGTAAATGTTAGTCGCTCTCTCTCGCTTTCACTCTATATGTTCTTTGGCTATTGCCAATGTAAAACTCGAAAAACTTGTCCATCCTCTGCCATAAACGCTGTTGCGCCGCTGAACTCTGATACAGAAATGCATTACAAGTCATTAACAACTTTTAATGTTCTTTAGTTAAGCTAACATTTTGCAAAACATTTTTATGAACAAACCAGTCACAAACGGTCTCTGCCTCTTTCGTTCTCCGTTCATACATTTGAAGTTTTGCACTGCTTTTATGTATTACATTGCATTGCATGAGGGGGTGTGTGTATGTGTGTCTGTAAACATGCCACATATTTAGGACCGAACAACTGAAACAACAAATCTGATGACAACACAACATAGACACATTGCAATGTTTAAATGTGTTATGTTCACAAAATCCATTGGCAATAAATATGTAAAAAGTGCAGGAATTGGTCACAGTAGTATTGGGGATACAAATATCCTGAATAAGAACGCATTTTAATTTATATCAAGTTTTACTTGATTGTAATTTGGTACTCTCCGCCAAGCAGATGGAATGTAATAATACTATATAATAACAGTCTGTGATAATCATTTTGAAGGGACTAACAATGAGAAAAAATTAAAGGTTGTCTCCTTTCTAAATCGATATCAATCCTTTTCCAACAAACACGAATTTGTCATCATTCAAATAAAGTTTATTTTAAATTCTAATCGAGGCAGGAAGATCGGCAGGAATTTGGCAAAGATATTTCTGAGCTGTATTTGATATATTTCCCTGAATATCGTTGTTACGGAGTGCATATTACGGCTGTGGGAAACAAATATGACAAATCGGTTGAACAGTATATATGGGAGCTATAGCTATATCTGAACCGATCTTCACCAAATTTGACATACTAGATTCTATTCTCAATTTGGTCGTAAGTGCCAAATTCCATCCCATTTGGACAAATATTAGACGTTTGGTGCACAATGAAAGGAAAATCGGACGAAGTTATATATGGGAGCTGTATCAAAATCTGAACCGATCTCGATAAAATTCGGCAAATGTATTTCTAAGCTGTATTTGATATATTTCCCGAAATATTGTTGTTACAGAGTGCATATTACGGCTGTGGAGGACAAAAATAACAAATCGGATGAACAATATATATGGAAGCTATAGCTATATCTGAACCGATTTCGATCAAATTTGGCATACTTATTTTCTGACCTAATCTGGTTGTATGTGCAAAATGCCATACTATTCGGGCTGATATTACACGTTTGGTGCACAATAAAAAGCAAATCGGACGTAGATATATATGGGAGCTATATCTAAATGTAGACCGATTTTCTCCAATTTCAATAGGGTTCATCCTTGGGCCAAATAAATGATTTGTGCAAAATTTCATCTGGATAGGGCAATAAATGCCAACTGTACTTTGTTTACAAAAATACATGGACAGACGGACATGCATAAATCGACTCAGAATATGATTCTATGCAGATCATCAAGAGGAACTATGGGTCTATCTCGTTTCCTTTTGCCTGTTACAAACAAATGCACAAAGACTAATATCTTCAGCCAGTGTTAGTAACATTTGAAAAGAGGTGGATGCTTATTTCGCCTTCTTTGAGCGTTTTGTTTTCCAAAATCGTTAACCCCATGTGTGCAGGTAGCAAAAGAAATGGCCCGATCTCAACCATCTTTATAACAGATCTTGTGTTGATGGAAAAATTGAGATGTACAAGTCTGAAATGGAATCGGATGTTAATTTCGCTTTTTATGAGCTTCATGGATATTCAAAATGTTGAACCTTTGTGGGGAAGGTACCAGAAGGAGTGGACCGATATATTCCATCGTAGCACCAGATCTTGAGATTATAAAAATGTGAAATTTTAAGACAATTGGATTCTTACATCACATTGTATAGGAGTTAAACTTATTTAAAATTTTTACCCTTTGTGGGGAAGCACTTGATGGTGTGGCCCGATATTATCCACTTTTGCACCTGATTTAGTATTGAGGCATATATGAGGACTTGCAAAGTTGGAGCAAAATAGGATTATGGTTTTTCTATCTGTGCAGAAAATATATTTTTTGAAAATTTCGATCTTTTGTGGGGGAGGTACAAGAAGGAGTGGACCGATGTGTTCCATCTTAACACCAAACCTTCGGTTTATAAAATTATTGGCATGTGTTAAATTTGAAGATAATCGGACTCTTAAATCACATTTTATAAGAATTTAAATTATTCAAAATTTTGACCCTCTGTGGGGAGGTACTTGATGGAGTGGATAGATATAGTCAATTTTTACCCGTGACCTAACATTGACTCAAATATTAGGAGCAAAATCGGATTATCGATTCACTCTCTGTGCAGAAAAGATTTTTTTGAAAATTTCGATCTTTTGCAGGGGAGGTAACAGAATAAATAGACCGATGTATTCCATCTTAGCACCAGACCTTGGGTTAATAAAAATATTGGGCTTTGTGAAATTTGAAGACAATCGGACTTTTACATAATATTTTATAAGAGTTGTTATTATTCAAAATGTTGACCATTGTGGGGAGGTACTTCATGTAGTGGACCAATATTGTCCATTTTCGCAGCTGAGCTAGCACTAATGTAGATATTAGGATTTGCAAAGTTAGAGAAAAATAGGATTATCGGTTCACTTTCTGTGCAGAAAATATATTTTTTGAAAATTTCGATCTTTTGTAGGAGAGGTACCAGGTGCAGTGGACCGATATTGCCCATCTCCGAACTCGATCTAGGTTTGACAAAAATATTACGATGTACCAAGTATGGACCAAATCGGATACTCCCTTCGAAAGATATCTTGCGCACCAGCTAGGCAGAAGGACGGACGGACATCCCTAGATCTACTCCAAATGTCCTGAAACGAATTTGGTCCAAAGAGACCTAGGGTCTAAAACCATTATTTCGACTTGGTACATTTTGACCGTATCAAATTATATATACCCTCTCTAGCCATATGGCTGAGGGTATAAAAAAACATAAAGTGAGTGAGTCCGTTACATGTCGGGGGGTGCGTACCAAAAAGGGTACCTATTTATACAACTCTATACTAAAAGGATTGTTAACTATTACAAGTCTTAAATGCCAAATGTGGTAAATGTGACTAGGATTATCAAAATACCGAATATCAGTGGGTACTATTATATGACGGCTATAGGAAAACATAGACCTACATATTTAATGTTGTGCCACTGAAGTGAAAGCCCATTAAGAACTACAAATACAAATTTTTAGATGAATCCGTGGATGGTGCGACAAAAATCATCAAAATACCGAACATCGGGAGGGGCTATAGGAAAACGTGGACCTATACATACAACGTTCAGGAGCTAAAAGCAATTTTTAGAAAAATCCGTGGAAAAATGTGACAAAAATAATCAAAATGCCGAATATTGGGAGGTACCGTTATATGGGTGCTATACGAAAACGTGGACCGATATATCTCATTTTTTTTCTCTCATTTTTTCTTTTATGCTATTCAATTTTCTCAAATATTTTACGGAATTCATCTTTCGTTAATACACTTCCGTTCAAAATTTATTTGATAATTTTCAACACTAACCACTGTCCTTCATTACCAGAACACTTTGAGCAATATATGTCGTTGCTGGTATTGCAGAAACATGCCGCAAATATGCATTGCTATCGTGTTAATATATCTATGGTGAATATAATCGCTTTACATATTTCAATATTGTCAAGAGCAAAATTGCTTAAATGTGATACGATTGAAATGAATGAACTTACATTGTATTCTAAGTTCACTAAGGCCGGAATACATATTATATTCGCGTCAAAAGTGACTTTTCATGTCTTAAATTTTGCATTTTTATAGCATACTTTGAGGAGCTTAAACATTTTTTAATTATAAGTACCGAATGTTTTACAAATTTTATATTCTTAAATTTCTTTCAATACACTTTCCGCTACATATTCTGTTAAAATTTTAAAAATACCGAATATAGCCGTTATATTGGGGTCAACACGAAAACGTGGACCTGCATAGGCAACTTTTGTCATACGCCATTACAATAATCAAATATGAAACTCGAAATAAAAATCGGTGAATAATGTAGCTACCTTTATCAAAATACCAAATATAGGGAGGTACTGATTTATGGGGCCTTAAAGAAAGACCTGGACCTGCATAGACAATATTCTGCCATAGACTGTAGTTTCCATTACGAACTCTAAATATAAAATTAGAAACAACTACGGTGAATAATGTCGCTACAATCCTAGAAATACCGAATATTGGGATGTACCGTCGTATGTGGGATATACAATGTCGTGGATCTATATAGATAATTCTCTTCCAGGGAGTAAAGTGCTTGGAAAGAACTTCCCGTGTGGATTTTTAGATATTGAGTGGTACCGTTATATGGTTGATTTACGTTTATCGACATATAAGGACAATAATCATTCAGTGGGCAAAGTGCTTAGAAGGAACTCTTTGTGTGGATTTTCACACGATTCCATTAAAAAATATGGCTACACCGAATATCGAGAGGTACCGTTATATGGTTGATGTACGTTATATGGATGATTGTAATGTGTGGCTAAAATCATCAAAATATTGAATATTGGGGGGTACCCTTATGTGGGCGCTGTACGATATCGTTTACCGATATAGCCCATCTTCGAACTTGACCTGCCTGCTGATCAAGAATATATATACTTTGTTGGTTCTAAAATTATTATTTCGACAAGTTACAAGCCGAATGTCGAACTTAGGGTATATTAAGTTATACTATGTATGGTGGAGGATATAAAAATTGAGATAGAAGGCTAAAAGATTGCACACATGTGTACTTTGCCAGTAGGCAGGTTAAGTTCGTAAACAGTCCAAATTTTTGTATAGCCCCCATATAACGATATATACCAATATTCGGTATCTTGATGATTTAGCAACATTATTTACCTGAATTATTTGAAAATTAGTATTTAAAAATAGGCTTTAGTACCAGCCTATGACAATAATTGCGTATACAGGTCCATATCTACGTGTAGCCCCTATATAATTGTAACTGCCAATATTTGCTATTTTGTTGATTTTAGACACATTATCGACCGGATTTTTTTTAAATCTCGTATTTGATGTGTGGAATCGGTACTACGGCCTAGGGCAAACAACCTTATGCAGGTCCAAGTTTTCGTGTAGGCCGCTTAAATTGGTTTTTAATTAAACTATTTTTTTTATTTTTTTTTATAATTTTTCAAGTTCCTTCCAAGTGATGAAGGGCATTAAAAGTTCTGCCTGGTTGAACTTAGGCCTTTTTTTAGGTATTTTATTTGACTCTAACATGACATATAAACTACCCTTTATTTGGACAAATATTTGAAAAGTTATTATATCGTTGTTATTGTGGCACATATTTTCTTCTACCATTCAAAGTTATCTCCTTTTGCAGTTTACTAGTTATTTAGAAAGCATGACTCTGCGCAGTTTAAGTATGTAATACATACATGTGTATGCACAGGCAGTTTCCCATGTGTGTCTATGGCATATGGCAACCGTTGAGTTGAACATGCCTTCAAATAGTTTTAACAGAATTTTTACAAATATTTCAAAGCATACTTTTGGGGTTTCGTGGCATAAATACTTTTGCTTAATAAAACAGCAAATCCGTTTTCCATTTCATTCGTTTTCCTATGTGTGTGTGTGGATATTTGAATAGGAAAATCCACCAATGCCATTAGATGTAAGCGGGAGAGTAGGCATATTTGTTGTGTCAAATGGTTTGACATACAAGTTTTAAAAAAGGTTTGACCTTTCATGAGGTTTATGGGAAAGGATCATAACAAACAAGTAAAGAAAGTCCTAAAGTAGGGCGGATCCACCACTGTGCTATTTTAGTAGAGCTCTGCATAACAATTAAAAGTTTTTATAGGAGAATTCAATCATACATGCTATGATTATAATTATAATTTAAAGCTCAAAGGACTAAATATGCCAAAGCATTTGCATCTTTTAAAATCGGACTAGTATGGGACATTTGGTGCAAAATTAATTTGAAATCAGATAAAGATATATATGGGAGCTATATCCAAATCTGAACCGATCTCGATAAATTTGGCAAGGATATTTCTGAGCTGCATTTGATATATTTCCTTGAATATCGTTGTTACGGAGTGCATATTACGGCTGTGGGTAACAAATATGACAAATTGGATGAACAGTATAAATGGGAGCTATAGCTATATCTGAACCGATCTTCACCAAATTTGACATACTAGCTTCTAGACTCAATTCGGTCGTAAGTGCCAAATTTCATCCAATTTGGGCAAATATTAGAAGTTTGGTGCACAATAAAAGGTAAATCGGGCGAAGTTCTATATGGGAGCTATATCCAAATCTGAACCGATCTCGATAAAATGTAGCAAAGGTATTTCTGAGCTTCATTTGATATATTTCTCCAAATATTGTTGTTACAGAGTGCATATTACGGCTGCAGAGGGCAAAAATAATAAATCTGATGAAAAGAAAAATATGGGAGATATAGCTATATCTGAACCGATTTCAATCAAATTTGACATACTTATTTCCAGGCCTAATTTGTTTATATGTGCAAAATTCCATACTATTCGGGCTAATATTACACGTTTCATGCACAATAAAAGGCAACTCGGACGAGGATATATATGGGAGCTATATCTAAATTTTGACCAATTATCTCCAATTTCAATAGGGTTCGTCCTTGGGCCAAACAAATGATTTGTGCAAAATTTCGGATAATAAATGCGACCTGCATTTTGTTCACAAGAATATATGGACAGACGGACGGACGGACAGACGGACTGACATACATAATTCAACTCAGAAAATGATTCTATGGAGATCCTCAAAAGTAACTATGGGTCTATCTCGCTTCCTTCTCCATGTTACAAACAAATGCACAAAGACATAATACCCTTACCACAATGTGGTGTAGGGTATAAAAATACATTTTGTCCAGCGGATGAGTATAGCTTCTGAAAGGTATTTCCAAGAAATTGTAAACATATCCTCGAATAAGTGTAATTAACTTGGAGACCCACGAAAATATTGAAATTTATTTCAGTCCGCGGAATAAAATTACGAGCAAAATTTTAGTTAAGCCATAATGTCTGAAAATAACCAATAAGAACCTTAACTCTTAGGATAGGTATTTTTTCAAAATTCAACAATTGAATAAACTTCACCTTCAGTCGTAGTGCTATCTCTAGTCACCTCGAATCTATTCAATTCCATATTTAGTTGTTATTAAATTCATTTTAATTTATTATGTACATAAATACAATGTGCATCCATTAGCAGATTGTAACATATTTTGAGTTGGTTTTTATTCTCTATTTTTTTTTGGAGTTGGCACATGAAAAGAACACGTATTTATAAAGCCGAGTAGCTGTTGTGTGGCTTGTCATTCATAAAATGTATGAGTTATTAAAAGCTTCTAAGGTATTTTTTGTTGACAAAGTCAAATGGAGCTTAAAAGGTTGTATCCATTTTAAAACAAAACTCTAAAATAATAAGAGGAGAATAAAAGGAAAAATGTTTAGTGTAAAAAATACATTTCAAATGCATAGAAATAAGTTGGCGAATTTTATTTTAATTAACCTAAAAATGGAGGGTTTTGAAAAAACCAGTAAAAACATGATTAAGACAAAAGTAGAGGAAATCATGCTAAAGATGAAAGCAATGAGTATAGGAAGAATGGTCTCACCATGTAAAACCTTTGCATGAATTATGGATATTTCCTTTGCCCTATTGACTTACCAGCCAAATCATCACCTAATTCGAATAGCTAAGGAAATTCTTTGCATAGAGTTTGATGATAACACGGGACCTGATAATGATCAAAATTTATTAATGTGGAGGTGCCATAAACAAACTGCAATCTGAAGTCAAAATCTTCAGCCTCATATATCTTGCACAGAATGTAATTCCTATGGATGAATATTTTTTTCCAACTTTGATACCCTTGGTTCTGGGAGATATGTGCCAAAATCTATCCTATTTTACACATTTGGTGCTTATTAAACTAGAAATCTGAGAATATATATATACGGGAGCTAATACAAGTCTGAAACGATTATAGAATTCTGCCAAACAGATGTTTAGATAGTACTGCAACTACTATCTTTGAACATATTCCTTTGAAAATGTGATAAAATCCTCCAAATACCAAATATCTATCAATTTTTATACCCTACACCACAAGGTGGTCAGGGTATTAGGTCTTTGTGCATTTGTTTGTAACAGGCAAAAGGAAACGAAATAGACCCATAGTTCATTTTGATAATCTGCACATTCCGAGCCGATTTATACATGTATGTCCATTTATTTTTGTAATTTGCATAAATCATTTGTTTGGCCCAAGGACGAACCTTATTGAAATTGGAGATAATCGGTCAAAATTAAGATATAGCTCCCATATATATCTTCGTCCGATTTGCCTTTTATTGTGCACCAAACGTGTAATATCAGGCCGAATAGTATGGAATTTTGCACATACAACCAAATTAGGCCTGAAAATAAGTATGCCAAATTTAATCGAAATCTGTTCAGATGTAGCTATAGCTCGCACATATATCGTTCATCCGATTTGTTATATTTTTCCTCCGCTGTCGTAATATGCACTCTGTAACAACAATATTTGGGGAAATATATCAAATACAGCTCAGAAATACATTTGCTAAATTTTATCGAGATCGGATCGGCCCCGCCCGACTTTAAGACTTTCTTTACTGGTTTTTATAAATTCTTTTGTTTTATTGTTTTTTGTTTATAAAAATTTTCATTTAATATTGACAAAAAATCAGACGTACGCAGTTTTGGGGAAGAAGGCTTCTACTACTACTTCTACGCCATTTTTATACCCTATATCACATATTATGTTTTTGGGCCCATAATTACATTTGAGGATCTCCATATGAACACTTTCTGAGTCGATTAATGCATGTCAGTCCGTCAAAATACAGGTAGCATTTATTATTCGATTGGCATGAAATTTTCTCAATGACGAACCCCATTGAAATTGGTGAGAATCGGTTCAAATTTATATATAGCTCCAATATATATTTATCCTATATCAGGTTTATTGTGCACCAAATGAACTGAATTTTGGCACATCCAACCAAATTCAGTCTAAAAGCAAGTACATCAAATTTAGTGAAAATCGGTTCAGATATAGCTATAGCTCCCATACATATGTTTCATCCGATTTGGTGTTAAAGTCCCTCACATTCGTAATATGCACTCCATGACAATGATGCTTAATACCGGATATCAGATGCAGCTCGAAAATACCTCTGCCAAATTTTATGCCCATATATATCCTCAACCGATTTCGGGTTAATTAAGCACCAAATGGCCAATATTAGTACAAATGACCTGAATTTTGGCCTATCCGACCGAATTTAGGCTAGAAGCAAGTACATTAATTTCGGAGAAAATCGGTTCATATAGCTCCCATATATATGTTTCATCTGATTTGTTGTTTAAGTCCTTCACATTTGTAATATTCAATCGACAACAATGATATTTGGTACCAGTTATCAGATACAGTCCAGAAATACCTTTGCCAAATATGATTAAGATCGGTTCAGATTTGGATATAGGGTTGATTGTGCACCAAATGGTCAATATCTGTCCAAATGACCTGAATTTTGGCATACCCGACCGAATTCAGAGTAGAAGCAAGAACGTTAAATTCGGAGGAAATCGGTTGAGATATAGCTATAGCTCTCGATTTGGTGTTTAAGTCCCTCACATCCGAAATTTGTAATCGACAACAATGATATTTGTTACCAGATACCTTACAAAATTCATTTGCCTTCGAAAAATTCATTTGCCAAATTTTATCGAGAAGGCAAAGATTTGGATTTATCTTCCTTATATATCCTTAATCCGATTTCTGGTTTATTGTGCAAATAATGGCTAATATCAGCTCAAATCGAGTAAATTCAGATGTCAGACCCAACAAAGTATATATATTCTTGATCAGCGTAAAATTCTAAGGCGATTTAGCCATGACCGTCTGTGTGTCTGTCTGTTGTAATCACGCTATCTTTCGAACAAATTGAGATAGAAGGATAAAATTTTGCACACATGTATATTTTGCCAGTAGGCAGGTTAAGTTCGTAAATGGGTCATGTAGGTCTATTCGGTATTTTGATGATTTTAGCGACAATATTCACCGGAATTGTTTAAAATTTGCCATTTGAAGTTCGTAATGGATACTACAGCCTAAGACTGAAAATAATCTGTGTAGGTCCACGTCTTCGTATAGCCCCCATATAACGGTACCCCCCGATATTCGGTATTTTGATGATTTTAGCGACATTATTTAACGGAATGATTTCAAATTTGGTATTTGAAGTTCGTAATAGATACTGCAGCATAAAACCGAAAATGGGCCATGTAGGTCCACGTCTTCGTATGGCCCCCATATACCGTACCCTCCGATATTCGGTATTTTGATGATTTTAGCGACATTATTTACCGGGATTGTTTCAAATTTCGCATGTGAAGTTCGTAATGGATACTTCTGCCCGTGCCAGAAAATTGTCTGTGCAGGTCCACGTCTTCGTATAGCCCCCATATAACGAGGGTATCATATAGTCGGCCCCGCCCGACTTTTCCTTATTGCTTTTTTACTTGTTCTATTCTCAAGAAGTTTTGAAAATATGGTCCTAAAAATTTTTGTTATTATAGTGCATGCTTATCATTTGCAACTCTTTAGATTATGGTTCGTCAAAATCTCCTGCTATTTAATATTCTCTCCACAATATCTCAAAATAAGTAAATTTCTAAACTAATTTCCATTACCACTACAACTCAAGCTAAACCCACAAATAAATGTGTCAAACTTGTCTCTGCTAATGTTTTGTGGTAATCAAATACCAAAGTATACCCTGAGGTGTTGCACAAATTAAAGCAATCCAATGCCTGTGCTGGCTGATGTTGTTGTGTGGAGTACATTAAAGTTTATTAACATTTCAATGAATTGTGGTAATTTGGGAGGAATTAACTATTGATTTTACTAATGGCCAAAGAAATAATAATGGGAATCCTATTAGAGCAATAGACCCTTAAGAAAGCCAATGAACTACTTTTGGAATAAATGATGTATTGTAAATACAGACACGCGCGCACACACACACACATAGATGGGTGTCTGTGTGTTATGGCCTTTTTTGTGGTGTTTGCAAAATTTTACTCCATCTGTGGTTTATTCATTAAGTTTTTCAAATTCACAGATACACAGAGACACATAAAAACAAAGAGCCCCGTTGCAAAATTTCCACATTATCCTGGCTGTCTGGAAATTGGGAATCTCTGTCTGTGTGTTTGTCTGTATGTGGGCTATTTACGGAAATTTACGGGAGTCCAAACAAATAGCATAAAATGTAAAAACCACTGACATAAGCAATTTCCAAATGCTGGACACCAACAGAAACAACACCAGCAGCAGCAACAACAACAACATCCAACCTCAGCAAAAAGCATTGGCCTATCATTTCAAGTTGACCGCCTGCTCTGTGGTATGTAAAAGTTAAACAGATATACTTAGATACCGAAAGAGAGATGCACCACAAAAAGACAGCACAGAGACACCCAAGGAAATCCATATCCAAATCGATACCTAACCAAATCCAAACAAACCTACCAACAAACCATTCAACCAACCAACCAACCAACCAGAGAACATTCATCCATACAAATGAATTGAACGCATTCTGTGACCGGCCAGCTATGCAGTCACCCAGCCACCGATAGAGATTCCGTTTTGGTTTGGGATGAGACATTAGAGGCAATTCAGAATGGATTACGGAAAAAAGGCATACCATACCGAAACGAATCGAATCGAACAGCATCAAACCGAGTGTAATGTAATCCAGTGGCAGCATTTAAGTAAGTATCATCACCATATGAAGCTATAGAGAACTGACATATCTTGCTTCCTATCGTTGTTGTTGTTGCTGCTTTGCAATAATAGGTAAAAACTGCAGCCTAGGCAATTGCATTCGTTTCAACAATAACAACAACAAAACGGGAACTACATTTGAATGCAATACAACAAAACAGGCATTTATAACCATATAAACACAACAATTCGTATTTCTTGGTCATGTTGACTCGGCATGTCTGTCCGCCTATCGGTCGGTCTGTCCGTCCATTTGCCTTTGGACTGTCTTCTTCTTTTAGTTATAAGTATGGCAATTGCCAATTCATAAGAGCTCTTCCACAGTAGCATGAGAAGCCACCAACCACCAGCATCCTTTGTAGAGCTTTTAGAATGCTGGCTACAGTTGCTGCAGCTTTCTTTTCCCTCTGTGCGACATTGTCTTATGCCAATTTATGTAACACTGGCATATGTGATTACAATCAAATTAGATACCGAAACTTCATCAATTATTAAAACGACAGCAAATAGTATTATGTATTTCTTAGTTTTCCCCCTCCTTTCCCCCATCCTCCTCGGGTGGTAGAATGTTTGATTTTTCTATAATTTCATTCCTCCCTCGGACGATTTTAAATCAATGCACTGTGGTTCTGGTCATAAAAGTTATGCAGGGTCACGATTTATGAAATTTTAAGTCTCTTGGGGTTATGGCTACAAATATCGTTAAATACAAATTTTTTTGCCCTTGCAGTCGATTTAGCTCAATATAGGTTTCGATGAGACTTAGGAATTCTATCAAAACTCGATAGAGTAGGAAAATAGGAAGACTCGGTCCACTTCTCCTGGTAATATTGTCTCAACAGTTTCAACATTATTGAGATGCCCTGTGAAGCTTTTAAGCTTTTTTTGCAAACTTTTTTTTTTTTTGAAAATTTAGTAACGATATCCTCTATTTGCTGGAGTATGCTCGCGGTGGCCAAGGTGCATCACAGAAATTCGTTAATTTTTTTTACCTTGTAGGATGATCTTTGATTTCGTTAACGATATCCACTCAAAGCGTGCCACTCTCCTTCATAATTATTCGATTCGCGGGGGGAAAGCAATGTAATCTCAGAAGAACGCGCCTGAAAGTTTTCTGTGAATCCCTAGCAGCTATAGCTATATCTGGATCGATTTTCACCAAATTTGAAGTATTTGCTTCTAGACTGAATTTGGTTGGAAGTACCAAAATTCACTTCATTTGGACTGATATTAAGCATCTGGTGCAAATAATAAACGTGAAATCGGTCGAAGATATACATGGGAGCTATATCCAAATCTGAACCGTTTTCGATAAAATTTGGCAAAGGTATTTTCTAAGCTCTATGAGATATCTGGCATCAAATATCATTGTTGTAGACTGTATATTACGAATATGAGGGACTTAAGCACCAAACCTGATGAAACATATATATTGGAGGTATATCCTATACCTGAACAGATTTTCACCAAATTGGATATATATGTCTCTGAACTGAATTTGGTCGGATGTGCCGAAACATATCCTATTTTCGCACAATAAAATTTCAATCGAACGAAGATATATATGGGAGCTATATCTAAATTTAGACCGATTCTCACCAATTTCAATAGGGTTCGTCATTGGGCTAAACAAACGTTGCTTGGAAAATTTCATCTGAATCGCATAACAAATATCACCTGCATATTGTTCATAAAAGTATATGAACAGACGGATTGATATGCATAAATCGACTCTGAAAGTGATTCTATGAATACCTCAAAGGTTTTAAGTCGATTTAGCGATGCCTGTCTGTTTGTTGTAATCAGAGCTAAAGAGTTGCTTCGCTTGGCCGAAAGTGGTGAACTGCCGAATTTGGTCTCTCCGATGTGAAAACATTCGTTGTCCTGCAGTTTATAAACAAACAAAATTATGGTGTTTACTCGCCAAAGAGGTCAGCTGAAAATGTGCACCTTCGGTTGGCCACCAGAACTCAAGCGCTGGCCATAGTGATGGTGTGGACCGACATGACAGCCGATGGTCGCACTCCGCTCGTATTAATCGACCGTGGCATTAGAATAAATGTCGAATATTATCGCGAAAATATTCTGGAGGGTGTATTAAAGCCTTGGGCACGCAAACATTTTGGCCGCAGACCTTGAACACACATCTCCGGATACCAACCCGTTGGACTATTGTGTCAAGAGTATTTTGGAAAGCAAGGTTGGCACTAAAAAATACCAAAGTGTCGATCACCTCAAGCAAGCGCTTCGCTGAGAATGGGCCAAAATACCGCAAAGCAACATTCGGGCAGCGTGTGACAATTTCATTGGCCGTTTGAAGGCAATAATTCGTGCCAAAGGTGACCAATTCGAAGAAATCTAAACTTATTCTAAAATCTGATGCTATATCCGATATTTTTTTGCTTTCATTCAATAAAATGTAAAAAAAAAATCTTAAAATCATGGCGTTTGTCTTTGTTGCAGTTTTTGTTATCTAACCCTGTATAACCTTGCCATATACAAAGGGTCCCCAATATTTTGAGATATATTTCGCAATGTTTAATATTGAGCTTTGAACATTTTTTGATAGCTTTGAAGAATTATTTTTTTTAAAACTGGGCCATGGCGGCCCATTTCTTCGGTATAGCCTCTACATAGGGTTTTTTTTACTTTTTGTCATATTTTGAATTTAATTTTGCCAAATTTTCGTATATTGAAAAAAAAAAAATAATATAGGTCCACGTTTTTGTAAATATACACCCTGATTTTATTTATTACTAGGGATTTTCCCTTATTCGTGAAAAATTATATTTTGGTAGCTTTAGAGATAGAGATCCTATCGGCAGAAGGTTCTGAAAATCGCAAGAAATTGGGATATTCTTGCGTTTTTAGCTCATTTTCTTTATGTAGATTCCATATTTAATATTGTTCCATATTTAAAGAATCATTGTTTTTAAAACATTTTTATACCCTCCACCTTGGAAAGGAGGGTATATTAACTTTGTCATTCCGTTTGTAACATCCCTAAATATTCGTTTTAGACCCCATAAAGTATATATATTCATAATCAGCATAAAATTCTAAGTCGATTTAACGATGTCCGTCTGTCTGTCTGTCCGTCTGTTGAAATCACGATACAGCCCACATTATTTGACGTAGAGCTCCAAAATTTAGCAGAGCTATTTGCATTGTGTCTAGGATGGTTGGTATTGAAAATGAGATATATCGGTCCACGTTCTGGTATAGTCCCCATATAACGGTACCTCCCGATATTCGGTATTTTGATGATTTATGCCACATTTTTTCACGGATTTGTCTTAAAATTGGTATTTGTAGGTCATAGCGGGTCCCTGAGCGTGTGGCAAAACATTGCATGTATAGGTCCACGTTGTGGTATAGCCCCCATATAAAGGTACCTCCCGATATTTAGTATTTTAGTTTTTTTACCACATTTTTTCACGGATTTGTCTGAAAATCGGTATTTGTTGATCATAATGGGTTCTAGCTCCGGTGGCGAAACATTGTAATTATAGGTCCACGTTTTGGTATAGCCCCCATATAACGGTACCTCCCGATATTCGGTAATTTGATGATTTTTGCCACATTTTTTCAGGGATTTGTTCGAAAATTGGTATTTGTTGGTCATAATTGGTTCCAGCTTCGGTGGCGAAACATTGCATACATGGGTCCATGATTTGATATAGCCCCCATATAGCGGTACCTCCCGATATTCGGTATTTTGATGGTTTTTGCCACATTTGTTCACTGATTTGTCTAAAAATTGGTATTTGTGGGTCATAATGGGTTCCAGCTTCGGTGGCAAAACATTGTAATTATAGGTCCACGTTTTGGTATAGCCCCCATATAACGGTACCTCCCCATAATCGGCATTTTGACGGTTTTTGCCACATTTCTTCTAATGTTTCTTTTACCCTAAGGTGGAGGGTATTAAAAGTTTGGCCCAGCCGAACTTAATGTTTTTTTACTTGTTTTACCCAAATTTGTTGCACGTTTTGGTAGGATGGGGGTATCTGGTTTTACCTATTGCCAGGGGTTTTGCCATATATTCTAATCGATGTGAAATCCTGTATATTGGTTTCATGGGAGGAAAAAAAAAACCATCAACATTTTGACATATTTTCTTAATTCGACTTTGCAAGTTCTTGACGGAAGAATTTCATTTTGCAACCTTTCTTCATCATCTTCCTGCAAAAAACAATCACATGTTTTTGATCAATTTATTTTTGCAAGTAATTTGAAAATATTTTTATTTAAAAAAAATCGGAAGATTTCGGAAATAGAATTTTTTGTTTGTCTCATTTTTTGATTGATAATAAAATACAAAATATTTTGCTTCTTTTTATGGCTGACAAATTGTTTTGTTCTGACATATCAACTAATTACACGAAGTATTTGCTGGCATGCTGTGGTGTATTGTATACAGTTTTTTTACAAGAGAGAATAAAAAGTTGCTGGACAAAAAAAATTAGTAGATGGACTTATTAACATTTAAAATGCTAAAATTTAAATTCAATTTGCAAATTTAAATTAGACAGTAAGAGTTGGGGAAAACTTGCTAGATTTTCCCCGTAAAATCCAGAAACGACATTCTGCTTTATTTTTCCACTGTGCAACACCTTGGCAATACTTCTTTCAAGGCGATTTAGAAACCCCCTCCACCCCTCATTGTTTTGCAAACAAAGATTATGTTTATGGCATTGGTTTTGATAGGCCAAAAACGAAACGAAACGAGAGAAAGCCTAGAACAATCACATGCTGGTTGATAATGGCAACTAAAAATATACAAAGTACTCACATTTGGTAATAAATATATTTATATACTATTCTATAATATTGTATGGCTGGCCGTGTGTATCTGCTGCTGTTGCCGTATGTCGTTCGGCTAATGGATAGCAGTGCCTATTTAGATATGCAGTGTCAAAGAGTTGCCATAGTTGGCCCGAAAAACAGATGCTTATTTCGATACTTCCTAGTCGTCGTCGTAAGATTTCGAAATGTAAAAATAATCTTGTTATGGGTTTTCTTAAGTTGTTGTTGTTGTGGTGGTGTTGTTATTGTGGCCTCTCTAATATTGCACCAGCAGATGCAACTAATGCAATGCCAAGAAGATTTCTTAGTCCTGTTCTCTGGATGACATTTAAGACAATCGGCAAGTCTTTAAATTACTAACAAAAACAAACAAAAAAGCATAATTAATTATTAAATATTTGTGCTGATGGCTGGCCGGAGATTAAATTTTGTAGATTATAAATATAAGACATTGATTGAATTGATGTTAGGTAACAATAAGAACAACAGCACAGTGTATCGTGTTGTCTGGTTTGAACATTGATTTCCAGGACAATGAGTGACGTAGATGCGACAGCCAGAAATGTGTGGGAAAATTAGATTACACAAAAAGGCTGAATTAGACATATCCAAATGATTCTTAATGGGGAAATTGGAGAGGAAGTTTTGGGGATTTTATGAGGATATTTTTGAAGACATTTGTTGTGAGATTTTAAGGTTAATACATAAATGTTTTATTTAAAAATATTCTAATTACAAGAAACAAAAGGTCTAAAGTTAATAAGATTTCAATTGCTTTCTAGAAAAAATCTTGCTAAAATTATCCCAAAAAACTCAAAAAAAAAAAAAAAAAAAAAAAACTCAAAATAAATAAAAAAGTAAATAAATAAATAAATGACAAGTAAGCAAAGGCTATAGTCGTGCGGGGCCGACCATGTGATACCCTACAACACTACAATATGTCAGAAGACCCTTTATGTCCAAATCCATTTTGGAAGATTTGGCTTATTTGAACCCCTAACAATTTTGCTATCATCTCCAAAAGCAAGAGGCACTTCTGTACCTCCAAGTTTAGACTCATCTAGTTGATTTGCTTGTCTACGATATTTGACTATATTCGTCAACGAAATCTGCATAAAAAAGCCAGAAGTTCGCCTTTTGTGTATTTCGGATATCGCCTGTAAGAAATGCTGGTATTTTTTCACACAAAAATAGTAGTCCATTCCACCCGATTTCGTGTCCTTTGTTTTCTATTTGTGACCTTTATAACGGTTGCAAAATCAGGAACATTTTTAGTTGTTGGTCCATTTCAACCCCTAAATATATTGCGGACATCTTTGAAAACAATAGGCCTAACCCTTCTGACCCTAACCCTACCCTTGTGAAAATTTTCATGAGGATTGGACGATAATTGCAATGTGTATATAATAATCCCATCCTGTGTTGTAAGGTGAAAAAATATTACAAAAAATACACTTCAATATTTTAAGTCAAATTGAAAAAATCGCATGCGATAAAAAATATGAAAAAATAAAAATATGTCACAAAATACAACAAAATCTATATTAACATCATTATTGTAATCTTTTTATGCGATTTTTTTAGATTCAATTCTTTTATGCCAAGAGGGCATTCAGAATTTACAAAATTTGTCAAAATCGGTCCAGTCATTCTTTGGATTTAAGCATTCTAGCTAACATCCCATTCCTTTGTATATATACATTGTATATATTTCGCTATATATCCGATATATTTACTATCGGCATCTACGTAACGGTAAGAATTGCCCTGTTCGTCTATTTGTGATTTCGCCGGGATTAAAAACATTCGCGGTTAAATGAAATATTTGACTTTTATTTAACACAAATATTATGGTCTATTTCACCCACTAAATATTACCCGATGACCATCAAAATTGGAAGGATTCTGCCCGGCCCTAAGCTCTAGCCCCATGCTAACTTGGTCTATAATTGCGACCTATAGAGCAACTGCAAAATCAGGAAATTTTTCAGTTTTTGGTCCATTTCAACCCCTAAATATTATGCGATCATCTCCAAAAATAGGGTTCTATTCTGGCCTCAATCCCACCTCCATTTTCAATTTCGTGAGGATTGGGCCATAATTGCGACCTGTAGAGTGATTACAACTTAACATGGACAGACGGACGGACGGACATACATAGCTAGATCGACTCAGCTCGGCGAGATAGGAAGAACCATATATACTTTCCTATGTGGGAAACCAATATTTCGTGGTGTTACATAATTTTTGGCCCAATCAAACTTATAATAACCCCAACACATAGTGTTGTAGGGTATAAAAAAAATAATAATAATAAATAAATTAATAAAAATAAAAAAGTAAATAAATAAATAAATATTGTAAAATTATGTTTACGTTTGAGATGTTTTGAGGGATTAGGGATTTATTTAGGAATGGTCGTAGCAAATCTGGAATTTTGTGGAATTCTGTGACAGACTGTACCTATTTGCCTCGGACTTTTATCACTGTTAGTTCCTCTGTGTTAAATTAGGATTTGCAATTTCAAGTTGGTCGCCACATTGAAAACACCACCTGGAGGAGAAGAGATGGAAACAAACTGATAGCACTGTGCGACATTTTTCGAGTTAAGGTCTGAGGAGATGGGAAATTCCAAGTAGAGTGGTTTTGGTTAGTAGGTCAAAATCCCAAAGGCCAAAATTCCCAGGCCAAATTTCTTAGGACCCATTATCTGTGTCGGCTTAACAAATGTAGTGTCCACTTGAATTGAAATTTTCGAATTTCGAAAAAAAGGTAAGTTGTGCTCCCCGTATGGCGATATTTAAATTTTTACAGAAATTACAACGATTTTTAAAAATATGCCGAAAATAGTTATAGATTTTGAAAAAATAAGGTGCACAAACAAGCAGCAAATCGAGAACAACTTTTATTTTTTCCGAATTAAACAATTAACAAGTAAAAAAGCTGTAAATTCGGTCGGGCCGAACTTTGAATACCCTCCACCATTTGAAACGAATTTGGCAATTCTCAAAAACAAAAAAATCCGTTAAAAATTCTGTTAAAATCTTAAAAATACCGAATGTAGCTATTATATTAGGGTCTATACGACGACATGAACCTGCGTAGGTATCATTTGTCATAAGCCATTACAATATTCAAATGCGAAACTTAAAAAGAACGGTTATAAAGTCGATAAATTCAAAATACCGAATATCGGCAGGTACCGTTATATGGGGGCTTTACGAAGAGGAGGACTTGCACAGACAATTTTCTGTCTTAGGCTGTAGTATCCATTACGAACTTTAAATACCAAATTTGACATAATTCTGGTGAAAAATTTACCTAAAATCATTAAAATACTGAATATCGACAGGTACCGTTATATGGGGGCTCTACGAAGACGTGGACCTGCACAGACATTTTTCTGTCTTAGGCTGTAGTATCCTTTACGAACTTTAAATACCAAATTTGAAACAATTCCGGCGAATAAATTGGCTAAAATCATCAAAATACCGAATATAGGGAGGTACCGTTATATGGAGGCTTATACGAAGACATGGACCTACACAGAAAATTTTCTGTCATAGGCTGTAGTATCGATTGCGGACTTTAAATACCAAATTTGAAACAATTCTGGTGAAAAAATGTCCTTAAAATTATTAAAATACCGAATATAGGAAGGTACCGCTATATGGGGGCTCTACGAAGACGTGGACCTGCACAGACAATTTTCTGTCTTAGGATATAGTATCCATCATGGACTTCAAATACCAAATTTGAAACAAATCCGGTGAATAAATTCGCTAAAATCATTAAAATACCGAATATCGGGAGGTACCGTTATATGGGGGCTATACCAAACCGTGGAACATTCACCGTGGAAAATTTCCATTGTAATGGATACTACATCCTTTACCATCCGTAGACGACTTCAAATATTTTGCTCTATGCTTCGCCAAATTTAACATTAGGTACATGTAGAACCGTTCGTACAAACTATGGGTCATGCCAGTATACGTTTAAGTATAGCCCCTGCACGCGCATTTTTTTATTAAAAATTTCGGTACATTTGAAAAAAATATCAATATAGACCCACGGTACAACCCTCATATGAAGAAATCTCCCTGATTTCCGGGGTCTTGGCTTCCTTTTTTTTTAATTGATTTGGTTATTACTCGGAATCCTTTTTTTTAATTTTTAATGTGTTTCAATGTTTTGGAGTAGCACCTATTACGAGGTCTTAGCCATATTTTCCATTGGATTTGGCCCTTTTTTAAAGTAGGTTAATGTTACCCCGAGTTTACCTATTTCGAGGGCCTTGACCCCTTTTTTCAATCGATTTGACTAAAAAATTTTAGTTTGGCAACAATCATCTCACAGAAAAATTTCAACATAGGTATATATTTTCATTTAGTCCTAATATAACGGCACCTCCTACAGGGACCTGTGACATGCCTGTAATGTATCTTAATTGCCATTTTTATATATATTTAAGCTCCTCACAATGCGGACTTGGTGAGCCAATACTAAGACTAAAAGTCACGCTCGTTTGAGCTAGACACACGTTGGGCGCCACATCGAATGCACGTATTAGCTGAAGTTTAATAGTAGGGATTCACCCTAATTTTGACCGATTACTTCACAAAAAAGTTCCAATGTTCCATTATCAGGTCTTCATAATACCACGACCACGACTCACGTTTGTGCGATCGAGCCTCACGTTGGGCGCCATGTTGAAAGCACATCTGAGTTGAAGTTTAAGAGTTGGGACTTGCTGGTTTTGCCTCAAAAATGGCAGACAAGAATACAAAGCATATGCTTATTTTTAAGGCAGATTGAAAACTGCTTATAATTGATTCTTTAATCAACATTTACAGTGTTTTAATTCAGTTTTCGAGGATCATGCGGAGGTATTTTGCTGCCAAGTAAAATTCCAACGTTCCATTATCAGTCAACTGAAAAAAATCTACACGATATACATGCACTTGTCGTTATGGCTACAGAGAGTGCATATCATACAATGCTGCCGAAAAAACTGCCCCCATGTTTGGAGTAAAACTTCAAATTTCGACTTCTGTCTGTCAGACCGACTGGTCACAAGATGGTTAGGGATATTTTAGAGCTTTATACAGCATTATAAAGCTCTAAAATATCCTTAAACCTATCATTTTCAAGCAATTGTACATTTTAGATTAATTCCAGAGAAATTATTTGGAGTCTGGAACTACAAACCGAGTTGTTGTTTTTATTAAACAATGACACAAATTTTTTCGCATTGTTTGCTACAGTGAATATAGACTTTACCCTATTTTTTGACTTCTAACTAGGTCATCCGGTTAAAAAATTCATTAACTGCAACAAATCAATGCCGTCTGCGTTTTTAAACTTATTTTACAAAATTCCAAAATTATTTCAGCTTGCTGCTGTTCCAAATAGACTCTCTACCCGCTCTAACGACGTCTGCCGTTTAAACAAAATTTTCCAGGATAAACTTTGGTTTTCCTTTCATACAAAAAAAGAAAACTTTTTCTCTTTATGATTAACCACAGAAATTGTTTGTTAACTATTACCGAATAGTAGTAGACCATCACCACCACTGCCACCCTTTTAACTATTACTACAATGTCCATATTAGTTATTTACCACTGGAAGCTGAAGCAATCGAGTTTGCAAAAGTTTACCGCCCCACTAGCTATTTTTTGGTTATTTGTTAACATTTCCTTTTTTTCCACCCGGCATTGATGCAGAAAATCAATGCATCCGCCTTTGATAAGCGGGGAACTTTCAGAAAATCCCCACCTCGCGCCCCTCCCCGCATTGTCCACTGGCTAGGAAAAAAATTCGAAAAGGAAAAAGTTTGATTGGATTTCTATAGCGTCTGTTTAACGGTCATGTAAGTAAACTGCTTGCTTTCTTTCACCCCCTCCCCCACCATTTTCATTGAGATTTGCCAACCACTTTATTGTGGATTTACTTTAGTTTTACTGGCCAGCGCATTCAGTTGAGTGGAAGTAAAGTTTAGCTGAGCTAAAAGAACACCCGCCCAGTTTATGGCAAGAGTCCATCGACAAACAAAAATATGATTAAAAAACGCCAATAACTATTACGGATACAAATAAAGTTCGGCGATGGAATGAAATGAATTTTCGTTCTTGTTCCTTTTTTTGTGGTGGAAAAGCACGAAGAGCAACAAACAAAATCATCGGAAACCCATCGAAATATGTAATAGTTGCAAAAATCGCATTTCTATTTACTGTTTTCGCTGCATTCGGTTAATTTGAGCTCTTCTGCACGCCACCACCCATCGAACTCAACTAAAATTATTAAAAATTTGCAAATATTGATGCAGAGATTTTTATTTGTTGATTTCGACGAGCAGCACAAATATTAAAAATTCAGCTGAAGCATACTTTTGTCGAGATGTTTGCAGCAACAATGTGAAGTATACTTTGAGGCTGTTGGAAATATTTGGAAAATTAAAATTATTTGATTGGGTTGGTGAACTTGATCTGACATAGTTGGAAGTTTTAATTAGTAATTCGCCAGCAGTTTGTGGAATGTTGGAATAAGGGACATGATTGAAATTGGTCATTAATTGAAATAATAGAAAAATGAGTTCTTGTTTTGTCTGATAACCACAAAAAAAAATCATAAAAAAAGTAGTCAATGTCCTGAGTATCAGGTTCGATTATTTGGTGTATATATTGGCTTGTTGACAGAATAGTTATGTTGAATATGGTTTTAAAAACACACATTTTATACCCTCCACCATACTATGGAGGGTATATTAACTTTGTCATTCTGTTTGTAACTCCTCGAAATACTCATGTCAGACCCAACAAAGTATATATATTCGATTTAGCAATGTCCGTCTGTCTGTCCGTCTGTCTATCTGTCTGTCTGTTGTAATCAGGCTATCTTTCGAACAAATTGAGATAGAAGGCTAAAATTTTGCACACATGTTTATTTTTCCAGTAGGCAGGCAGGTTCATATAGCCCCCATATAACGGTACCTCCCTACATTCGGTATTTTGATGATTTAGCGACATTATTTGCCAGAATTGTTTAAAATTTGGTACTTGAAGTTCGTAATGGATACTACAGCATACGACAGAAAATTGTCTTTGCAGGTCCACGTCTTCGTATAAGCCTCCATATAACGGTACCTCCCTATATTCGGTATTTTGATGATTTTAGCTACATTATTAACCGGAATTGATTACAATTTGGTATTTGAAGTTCGGAATGGATACTACAGCCTAATATAGAAAACTATCTGTGCAGGTCCACGTCTTCGTACAGCGCCCATATAACGGTACCTCCCTATATTCGGTATTTTAATGATTCTAGCGACATTATTAACCGAAATTGTTTAAAGTTTCGTATTTCAAATTCGTAATGGATACTACAGCCTAAGACAGAAAATTGTCTGTGCAGGTCCACGTCTTCGTATAGCCCCCATATAACGGTACCTCCCTGTATTCGGTATTTTGACGAGTTTAGGTACAATACCCACCGAAATTGTTTGAGACGCGTATTTGAAGTTCGTAATGGATGCTACAGCCTATGGCAAACGACTTGGTCGAAACCCTCGTCGCAGTGGCCGAAAAATGACTCGTGAGCTCAACATATCGCAATATTATGTTCGGCAAATATTGAAAAGTGAGCTCGAGGTAAAGCCATTGAAATTCCAAAAGGGGTAAGAACTTACACCGCAACAGAAAGAAAATAGACTCAAAAGAACTGAAGAGTTGCTTCGCTTGGGCGAAAGTGGTGAACTGCCGAATTTGGTTTTCTCCGATGAGAAAACATTCGTTGTCCAGCAGTTTGTAAACAAACAAAATGATCGTGTTTACTTGCCGAAGAGGTCATCTGAAAATGTGCACCTTCCGTTGGCCGCCATAACAGCCGATGGTCGCTCCCCGCTCGTATTAATCGACCGTGGCATCAGAATAAATGCCGAATATTCTGGAAGGTGTATTAAAGGATTTGGGCACGCAAACATTTTGGGCGCACACCTTGGACATTCAGCGATGTCCGTCTGTTAAGTTCTTAAATAGGTCATGTCGGTCCACGGTTTCGTATAGCCCTCAAAAAAATAGTACGATAATACAATATTTGATGATTTTAGCGGGTAAGACCAGAATTGTTTGGAATTTTTTATTGGAAGGTCTTAAGGGGTACTACTTTCTATGACAAATTACTTATTTGTTTGTAACATGGAGAAGGAAGCGAGATAGACCCAAAGGTCCTTTTGAGGATCTTCATAGAATAAGTCGTCGATAAGAGTCGATTTATGCTTTTCAGTGCATCTTTCCGTCCGTCGGTCTTTGTATTCTTTCGAACGAATTGCAGGTCGCATTTATTATCCGATTGAGATTATATTTTCCAAACAATATTACTTTGGCCCAAGCACGAACCCTATAGAAATTGGTGATAATCGGATCATCGATTGTGCATCAAATGGCCCAAAATGCCGAATTTTGTCACAGCCGACCGAATTCAGTCTAGAAATAAGTTCATCAAATTTGTTAAAATCGGTTCAGATATATCTATAGATCCAACATATGTTTCATCCGATTTGGTGTTTAAGTCCCTCACATTCGTAATATGCATTCGGGAACAACGATATCTGGTACCAGATATCAGATACAGCCCAGAAATACCTCTGTCAGACTTTATCGAGATCGAATCAGATTTGAATATCTTCACCCGATTCTAGGTTAATTGTGCTCCAAATGGCCAATGTCAGTCCGAATGCCCAGAAATTTTGGATCATCCGACCGAATTCAGTCTAGAAATTCGGAAAAAATCGGTTCATATGTTATCATATGCATTCGACAACAATGATATTTGGTACCAGATATCTCAGAGAGCTCGGAAATACCTTCGCCAATTTTTACGGAGAACGGCTAAGATTTGGATATAGCTCCCATATATATCCTTAATCCGATTTAAGGTTAATTGTTCAAATAATGGCTAAAATCAGCCCAAATGGAGTGGATTTCGGGACGTACATTTTCATTTGGTAGAACTCCTCTCCGATATATATTTCTGTTAATAAAAACCTTCTCTAAGTGATATTATGCACTCCATAGCAATGTTATTTGGTATAAAGGATCAAATTTAGTGAAAATTAGTGCCCTCTAAAACCAATTTATAACTGCTTTAAAGCCAAATGTTGATAAATGGTATGGTCTACTTCAAATAAAGTCTTTCTTTACGGGCTCCGCCCGTCTATTGACTTTTCCTCACTTGTTTTTTTTTTTTTTGGTATTATTTCCCACCACATTTCTATCCCTATCCTTTTTAATTTACCCCTATAAGATTTTCAAGTTAATTCTTAGTTTTATTTTCCAGCCATCCCATCTCTACTATTTACTCCGAAAGTGCCAGCTAACAGAGTTTTTAATTTTCTCACATTATGTCCCGTTTTTATTTCGTGAACAACCACAAAAAAGTAGTTCTTATTAGTTTTCTTTTCTGTTTTTTTTTTTGCGGAGGGGTGTCCTGTCTTGGAACATGAAAAAAGCTTGTTCTTTTTGTACAACGTAATTTAAGGTCGGGTCTCAGCCATGGTACGTACTATGGTCTGACATCAGTACATACGAACATACATACATACGTACATAAGGATGTATGTTTTTGTCGAACATATTGACAGCTACCAAAATACAAAGTATGTAACCTCTAGAAATCATCAGTAGAACCCGGAAAGATGCAGTAGCTTCACCACTCTTTTGGTTTTGGTAATGCTCAACAACGTGGGCTCTGTAGCGTAATTCAACAATAAATTCTCATAACAACATTTTAAGAGTGGCTTTATTGTTGCTGTTAGAGTTCAACATTTGGGGTTGCGGCAGGAGGAGCAGGGGGGAACATTTTTAACGTGGTGAGATAATTTAGCTGGAAGTATGGGTTATGGTGTTGCACCCTATATTGGGTATATATTTCAGCCTTCTGAGAAGCAAATCTTCTGAAATCATCCAAGATTTAGTCATTTTGGAGGGGACTCGGGCTTCCGCCCCTCTGGCTACGTCAAGTTGAGGGTGTAGGGTGCTCTGTTCCAGAATTATAAATTTGTTATTTTAATTTTTCCCATTAGAGTATCACCATTTTCCCCACTGTAGCATGCATCTTGTTGAATTTAAAACCTACAAACCTCCACCATAACCATCAAAGGCAAAACATGCCTCCACAACGATCCTCCTCTAAAAGAGAGTGAGAGAAAAAAACAAATGCCGCTCGCTGATGCTTATCTTGACTTTCAATTATTTTATTTGGTTCAGATGTGGCCAAAAGATAAAATTGTTAATACCTGCTTATAGACGGTAAGTATATCCCAATGCCAGAGTTAAGCGGCTCCTAATGATGACAACGACAACGATGGCAATGATGCGGCTGCTGCTGATGATGATAATGCGAAGGCCTGTTGCTGTTGTTGATAATAATACTGATGACTGTTGTTGCTGCTGTTGTTATTGACTGATGCTAATGTTGCCGTGTTGTAAGCGATTGCATTGCAAAACATCACAATCTGTATCAACGATATAAGTTCAAATTGAAATTGATTGCACGCTTTGTATTCGAAATTAACAGTATTTTCGTAATAGCTTTAAATCTTATACAAATCCAAAATCGATTTAATGGCCGTTTCTGCAACTGTCGCTCTTCGAGAGAGTACATTTGGTGTAAAGAGACAGTAAAAATTTGGAAAAGAGAAAGAGTAAAAAATATCAAGACAAGGTTCGACCGGGACAAATTGTTTATATTTGTCACTGATCTTAATGAAACTGAGGTTAAATTAGAGTTTCAGTAACCTGAGAAATAGTTTTAGAACCGTAAAATATAATGGGCTACATGTATGGATCGAAAATGTCATATTAGAGTCCACTAACACGTTTAAATACTTCTAAAGTGGTCCACATCTGTTGGATATTCAAATCGCCTAAAATCGGACTGTATCGCTATATGGAGTATTTGTAAAAACATAAATCGGTACGAACAAAATATCATCCAAGGCAAAATCCATTTTCCCAAACATTATTGACCCAAGACTGTATTAATAAAAGAGTAAAGTAATTGACTGACTTAACGATTCATCAACACCTAGACGGAATGGCTAAAGATAGGATGTTGAAATTTCGGGTCAGGGTCACTCTCAGTCCGAAAGTTTCGGGAAAGGTTGGGTTTTTGGAAATACGTACTAAAACGGTAAGAAAAGTACTAAAAGGTACTAAATATGGAACCATTTGTCCAATTTAGTACAATTTGAATATGGAGGGGGTGTGGAGGTGGTATCCTAAAATTTGAAATTAACATTACAGGTTGAATGTAGTATTGGGATATGGAGGAAGTTTTCAAAATTCGTACTTATGTGCACGATAAGTACAACATTTGGTACAATTTTGATTTGGGTGAACTCATAGAGTTGAAATCCGGAAACTTGGATATAAGATTAATATTGCATTGTAGGACTGAGAAATTTAGGTAGTTTTGGAAATTCGTACTTATCGGTACTAAATTTGGTACAATTTATATTTTGGGAGAACCCAAATCCTGAAATTAGGAAATAAGATTACTATTGCATTGTAGATATACAGGGCGAGAAAAATAAGTTATTAACTAATAAATTTTTTTTAATTGAAAGCAAAACATGTCGGAAATAGCATCAAATTTTAGAATTAGTTTAGATTTGTTCGAATTGGTCACCTTTAACACGAATTATGGCCTTCAAACGGCCAATGAAACCGTCACAGACTGCTCGAATATTTCTCTGCGGTATTTTGGCTCATTCCTGGCGAAGCGATTGCTTGAGGTGATCGACACTTTGGTATTTTTTAGTGCCAACCTTGCTTTCCAAAATACTCCAGACACAATAGTCCATCGGATTGGTATCCGGAGATTTGGGTGGCCATTGTGCGCTGGAAATGAAGCGAGGAAACTCATTTTGTAACCATTCATGGGTGGCGCATGCTGAGTGCGATTGTGCTGAGTCCTGTTGGAATGTCCAAGGTCTGCGGCCAAAATGTTTGCGTGCCCAAGGCTTTAATACACCCTTCAGATAATATTCGGCATTTACTCTGATGCCACAGTCGATTAATACGAGCGGAGAGCGACCATCGGCTGTTATGGCGGGCCACACCATCACCATTGCCGGCTCTTGAGTTCTGGTGGTCAACCGAAGGTACACATTTTTAACTGACCTCTTTGGCAAGTAAACACGATAATTTTGTTTGTTTACAAACTGCTGGACAACGAATGTTTTCTCATCGGGGAAAACCAAATTCGGCAGTTCACCACTTTCGGCCAAGCGAAGCAACTCTTTAGCTGTTTTGAATCTATATTTTTTTCTGCTGCTGCACTTTTTGGAATTTCAATGGCCGTGCTCATTTTCAATATTTGCCGAACGGAATATTGCGATATGTTCAGCACACGAGCTATTTTCGGCCACTGCAACGCGGGTTTCGATCAAGTGGCATCTTTATTTTTCGAACCATTTTTGCTGATGTTGCTGTTTTCTTCCGTCCATTTCCTTGACGTCAGGCTATGCTACCAGTATCACGGTAACGAGCGATGATACGAGACACAAAAGATTTATTCACAATTATATGCTGGAGTGCTCTAACGATAGCCACTTGATGTTTTCCAGCCAAATAGCAAGAAATCACACAATCACAAATAATGTTTTTCTGGAAAATTCTCATCAAAATGCTTTTTTACGCTAGTAAACAATATAATGAGCTGTCACTGGAATAATTTTAACAGCTGTCGGACGAGGGACTTTGAGATGACAGCAGTCTGAAGTTAGTTGCAGTTTTTTATCTCACCCTGTATATTGCGCTTGGAATCTGAAATTTGTTATTATGGTCGCTGTTCATGTGTAGCCTTGACATATGGAGGTGGATTTGGATATTTGTTCTATATTGTACGAAAAGTACGAAAAGTATTGGGTGAAGGGATAGATTTAAAATTCTTAAATTTGATAATTAGATTACTGTTGGCATCTGTGTTTTAGGTTTGGCGGTGGTTTGGAAATGCATCCTATATTTGTACGAAAAGTACTTAATGGTACTATTTGATTTTGATTTTGGGTGAATGGATAGGGCTGGAATCCTCAAATTTGGTATTGAAGTCTCGGTTGGTACTTGGAATTGAGATATGAAGGTTGTTTTCGAAATTCTACAAAACAGTACTAAATTTTTTATTGGGTGAATAAAAAGGATATAATTTCTGCTGTCTGTGGTTAATATATGGAAGAGGTTTTGGAAGTGAGTCATTTATATGTATGAAAAGTACTAAATGCTAGTAAATTTGGTATTGGGTAAAGGGATAGGGCTGGAATACTGAAATTTGATGTGGATGTCACTATTGGTGTCTGTGGTCAGTATATGGTAGTGGTTTTGTACGAAAAGTACTAAATGGTACTAAATTTGATATTTGGTAAATGGATAGGGCTTAAATCCCACAATTTGTTACTAAGGTCTTTGTTGGTATTGAAAAATGAGGTATGGAGGATGTTTTCGAAATGTGTACTTCATTTTAGAAAAAGTATTAAATTTGGTATTGGGTGAAGGAATAGAGTTGGAATCCTAAAATGTATGTAGATAACACTCTTAGTGCTGTCTTTAATAAATAAAAGAGGTTTTGGAAATACATCCTATATTTGTAGGAAAAGTAATAAGTGGTACTAAATTTGGTATTGGCTGAATAAATTGGGCTGGAATCCTGGAATATCAAAATTGATATTGAGGTTTATGTTGGTATCTGGGATTGATTTTTGAAGTGAGTATTATTATTATAAGAAAATCACTAAATGGTACTTAATTTGGTATTAGTTGAAGATATAGAGTTGAATTTCTGG
This sequence comes from Musca domestica, assembly GCF_030504385.1. Taxonomy (NCBI): domain Eukaryota; kingdom Metazoa; phylum Arthropoda; class Insecta; order Diptera; family Muscidae; genus Musca; species Musca domestica. Next base: position 6,046,404 of record NW_026712336.1, on the reverse strand, counting down.
AATTTGATTTTGAGGTCACTGTTGTTTTGTAGGGTTAACATATGGCGACGTTGAAATAGTTTTGGACAGAAAAATTGGTTGCGGATCCATTGTGCAATGGTTTGACCAATGTCCTCCTCGCTGAACTACAAAACGAACGATTTGTAAGCTTTTGTGGTGTAAATGGTCAAAATTTGTACATTTCCGAAACAGGAAAAACTTGAATAATATATAAACCCTCGAATGTCTGAAAATTTAGTACGATTTAGGCAATTTTTAATAAATTGTTCAATTTTAGAACTACCAAAAAAAAGAAAGCATGTTCGGCCGGCCGAACTTAGAATAGACCCTACCATTTGGAAGGAATTCGCAAAAAAAAAAAATAATAATAATAAATTAAGAATAAAATAAAACTGGTTGAAAAGTACTGCTAAAATCATCAAAATTCCGAATATAGGGAGGTACCGTTATATGGGGGGCCATACGAAGGCGTGGACTTGTATGAGCAATTTTCTTTCATACGATTTGAAACCCATTAAGAACTTCAAATTCCAAATTTTGAAACACTTCCGTTGAAAAGGTTGACTCAAATCATCAAAATACCTGACATCTGGATGTACAGTTATTTGGGGACTATACCAAAACTACTATTATATGTTGAGAGTAAAATAAGTCCTAAAGTCGGGCGGGGCCGACTTTTTTATACACTATACCACTTTGCTTATTTAGTAGAGCTCCACGTAACAATTAAAAGTTTTTATGGGAGAATTCAATCATACACGCTATGATTATAGTTATAATTTAAAGTTCAAAGGACTAAATATGCCGAAGCATTTGTATCTTTTGAATTCGGAATTGTATTGTCCATTTGATATATATGGGAGCTATATCCAAATCTGAACCGATCTTGGTAATATTTGGCAAAGATATTTCTGAGCTGTATTTCATATATTTCCCTGAATATCGTTATTACGGAGTGCATTTTACGGCTGTTGGTTACAAATATAACAAATCGGATGAACTATATATATGGGAGCTATATCTGAACCGATCTTCACCAAATTTGATATACTAGCTTCTGGACTCAATTCGGTCGTAAGAGCCAAATTTCATCCCATTTGGGCAAATATTAGACGTTTGGTGCACAATCAAAGACAAATCGGACGAATATATATAATGGAGCTATATCTAAATTTTTACCGATTATCTCCAATTTCAATAGGGGTCGTCCTTGGGCCAAAAAAATGTTGTTTGGAAAATTTCATCTCAATCGGATAATAAATGCGACCTGCATTTTGTTCACAAGAATACATGGACAGACGGACGGACGGACAGATCACCAAAAGGAACTATGAGTCTATCTCGTTTCCTTTTGTCTGTTACAAACAAATGCACAAAGACATAATACCCTGACCACCTTGTGGTGTAGGGTATAAAAAGTTTATTTTGATTTGTAATTTCTTACGGAAATGTATTCCCTTATATATTTCCCAACCTTAAACACTGTCTTGTGATTACAACGGAAAACAAAACCGGACAAAAAAAAAAAACGTCCAAAGCGGTCGCATTAACGGGCAAAGTACAAGCAAACATTTAATTGACACAAAAAAGCTTTGCCGCCAACATACCATTTGAATAAGTTTCAGAAGCATTGAGGAAGATGGAGGAACACTTCTGGCACACATACCTAGCGATCATTAACATTAGCAGGCAGCAGAGGGTCCCGCTTGCAAACATCAAACCACCGAGATGTGGTAGTGAGTGGCCCAGTGATGGTGGTATAATATTCTGGCTTGAACAGTTGTTGCTGTTCAGTTTTTTTCTTTTTTTTTCAATCCTCTTCAGGATAAATGTAGAATTTTATGCACAATGACTGTTTTATGGGTGTAGTACTTAAAGGAAAGCTTATTGAAATGGCCACCACCATACACTGGGGGAGGGCATCTCCTTTAGCGTTATGCTAACATTTTACAAAAACAACGACAATGAGGAGAAGGATGGAAAAAAGAATATCTTGCGGTAAGAGCAGCCTCAGCAGCAGGAGTACTAATAAACAAAAGGTTTGTTTAATCAGTGATGTGATGTTCCATCGCTTTTTTGTTATTTTTTTTTTTTTTTTTTTGGAGGCGATTTTTTCATTGATTTTCCTGCTGATGTTGTGTTGATGTCCAAATTGTTTGTTGTAACTGCCGTATTTCCATAAGCCAATAACATCGTGTTCAACATGAAATTTTTCCCTAATAAACTTCATTTACCGTTGAAAGGAAAAAAGGTGAAGGCAAAGCTCTTGGGGGGAAAACAAAAATATTGCCTGTCGATTTTCGGTGTGTTGTTGTTTTTTGTTTGTCGTTTCTTTTCTTTTTTCTTTTTTAATTTGCCATTATGTTTTTTATGGAATATTTATACAAATAAACTTAACAACTGACATTTCAACCGATAATATGATTCTCAGTTAATAAATAACCTTAAACGCAGTTTTAGTTAAACTTGAAGATGTTTGGCCATATGGAGGTTGTGCAGAATGCGGCTGGCGTGAGAAGTCACAGTGGTTAAAATTTGGGGGAATGGTTAAAAAACAATAATTTTGGTAGAGTGTTGCATGCATTTGGAATATCGTTGTTATTTTATGGTTTCAAAATGTAAGCCTCAACCCCATTGTCGCTGTTTTATACCCTCCACCATAGTATGGAGGGTATACTAAGTTTGTCATTCCGTTTGTAACACCTCGAAATATATATTTTAGGCCCACAAAGTATATATATTCGTGATCAGCATAAAATTCTATGTAAATTTATTAATGTCCGTCCGTCTGTGGAAATCACTCTAGCTTCCGAACGAAATGAAGTAGGTCGATAAAATTTTACTCAAATGTGTATTATGTCTGCAGGAATTTTGATATTGAAAATCGTATAGCCCCCATATAACGGTACCCCCCGATATTCGCTATTTTGATGATTTTAGCTACTTTATTTACCGGAATTGTTTCAATTTTGGTATTTGAATTTTGTAATGGATACTACATCATAAGGCTGAAAATTGTCTGTGCAGGTTCACGTCTTTCATATAACGGTACCTCCCGATATTGGGTATTCTGATGATTTTAGAGACATTATTTACCGGAACTATTTCAAACTTTGTATAATGAATGCTACAGCTTATGACAGAAAAATGTCTGTGAAGGTCCACGTCTTCGTATAGCCCCCATATAACGGAACCCCCGATATTCGGTATTTTGATTATTTTAGCGACATTATTTACCGGAATTATTTCAAAATTTGTATTTAAAGTTCGTAATGGATACTACAGCCTATGACAGAAAATTGTCTGTGTAGGTCCACGTTTTATAACCCCCAACTGTAGTAGCTTGAGACAAAAGTTGCCTATGCAGGTCCACGTCGTCGTATAGACCCTAATATTCGGCTACATTCGGTATTTTTAAGATTTTAACAGATTTTTTAACGGATTTCATTTTTTTTTTTTTTTTGAAAATTTTAAAATATGTACCATATGGTGGAGGGTATTCAAAGTTCGGCCCGGCTTTTACAGCTTTTTACTTGTTTTGTATAGCCTACGTAATAGGCTTCCGCCCTCCTATATGTATGCTGCAGGTTTTGACCACTTTTTATACCCTCAGCCATATGGCTAGAGAGGGTATATATCACTTGATAGGTCAAAATGCGCCTAGTTGAAATAACGATTTAAGTCCCTAGGTCTCTTTTGGACTTCACATTTGAATATTGTAATAGCTTGTGACAAAAGTTGCCTATGCAGGTCCACGTCGTCGTATATGCCCTAATATACGGCTACATTCGGTATTTTTAAGATTTTAACCGAATTTTTAACGGATTTAATTTCTTTTTTGAAAATTTTTAAATATGTACCAAATGGTGGAGGGTATTCAAAGTTCGGCCCGGCCGAACTTACAGCATTTTTACTTGTTTTGTATTAGGCTTCCGCCCTCCTATATATATGGTGCAGGTTTTGACCACTTTTTATACCCTCAGCCATATGACTAGAGAGGTATCACTTGATACGGTCAAAACGTGCCTAGTTGAAATAACGATTTTAGTCTCTAGGTCTCTTTGGACTAAATTCGTTTCAGAATATTTGAGTCGATCTAGGGTATCCATCCATCTGTGTGTTTGGCTGGTGAGCACGATAACTATCGAAGGGAGTATCCGATTTGGTCCAAACTTGGTACATCGTTATGTTATTTTCAAAGTTAGATCGAGTTCGGAGGTGGGTAATATCGGCCCACTCCTTCAGGAACCACCCCTACAAAAGGTTGAAAATTTCTAAAAATATATTTTCTGCACAGAAAAAGAAATGATAATTCGGTTTTGCTCCAACTTTGCAAATCCTAATATTTGCTACAGTGCTACGTCAGGTGCGAAAATGGACATTATCGGTCCACTCCATCAAGTATATCCCCCACAAAGGGTCAAAATTTTGAATATTTACTACTCTTAGAAAATGTGATGTAAGACTCCGATTGTCTTCAAATTTCAGACTTCCCAAAAATTTTATTAACCCAAGGTCTGGTGCCAAGATGGAATACATCGGTCCACTCCTTCTGGTACCTCCGCCATATATTTCACACATCCCATTATTTCCACTAACAAAAGGTCTGGTGTGAAGGTGGAATATAACGGTCTACTCCATCAAGCACCTCCTCTACAAAGGATCAGCATTTTGAATAATTATAACTCTTATAAAATGTGAAATAAGATTCGCATAATCTTCAAATTTCACACATCTCAAACCTTTGGCTAACACAAGATCTGGTATCAATAACGGACTACATCTTCTGGTACCTCCAACACAACGGGTCAAAATTTTGAATAACCATGAAGCTAATAAAACAAGAAATGAAATATTTCTATCAAGACAAAATCTGGTGTGAAGATGAGATATATCGGTCCACTCTATCAAGTACCTCCTCTAACAAGGGTCAAAATTTCAAAATATTTTTTGTTTGGATATATTTTGTACTTTTTGTATAGAAAAAAATATTCACCAGTAACAAAACTTGGACCTATGTTTTATATAGTCCCTGTGCCGGCAGATTTACGGATGTTTTGGTCACAATTTTAAACCAAATTTGCTGTAAATTTATAACCTTCAGATATTCGATATATTGATGGACTTTTCGGGAGAATTGTTTCTAATTTGGAATTTGAGGTTCGTATTGGGTATTTGGTAAGTTAGTATTTGGTGCTGATAATTTATACTAACTTCTCAAATATTGGGTTATCTGCATAGGGCCAAATTTTCGTATATCCCCCATATAAACGAACCTAACGATATTCGACACGATTTTCCTATATTCCATAAAAATGTGGTATTTGGAGTTCGTAGTCCCTACAACTTTCTATGACAGGAAATTACATACACATGTTAACATTTTTATATATCCTCCAAATAATGATACCTTCCAATACCCCTGCAATAGTTTTGACATTTCTAAAGTTTTTTTTTTTAGAAATCGGTATCATCTCTAATATCTTCATATCGAAAAACTCCGTTTTCTTTTTTAGATATTACATTATTTTTCACCCGATTATTTATCAATGTTTGTACCACTGTGCAAAATATCCTCCCGCTGCCGCCACTGCTTACGCCTTGTGTGCTGCCTTGTGGAGAGAGATAACATCTTGCGGTGGCATACTAACGGCAGCATCCGTACAGACACACACACATACACACATATGAGGGCTCCCTGGAGAAGGAGTAAAACGAAAGATGGTATGCCAAAGATCCAGCATGACCATCAAGCCACATAATCTGCTGCTCAGCGGCTGTTCACTATTGTTTGGGGCTAGTAGGAGTTTAAAGTCACCTTCCATATTGGCTACTTGAAAGCATTGCTGGTGTTGTTGTTGAACTTGAAATGAAAACAATGCCACATTAGCCACATGGCCGCAATGAATTCCGCTTTTGCAACAGTCAACAGCAACGACAACAGCAAAAGCTAAAGATGCAGCAGTAATTTTTGGTTTAGTCTCAGCTTTGAGACCTGCAACCATAATCCGATTGAAGAGAGTTTATCTCTAAAAATGTGGTTAACTAAAGTAACAACTTCCTTTGGTTTCATTGATGCAGCACCACCACAAAATGGAAAATGAGGGAAAATTGATTCCGCCAATGATGATGATCATTATCAACTTCATATTGAGATCACCTTCAGCTTAAGAGGGTCGGTCCATTGTCTTCGAGTGCAACTTTGTGATGGTCCAAGGGGGATATGCATTATATTTAACATTAAAGTTTTAATATGATTAATGAAAATATCCTTTGGGGCCGAAGATAAGTTAAAAGGATTTACGATAAATGATAACAGATATGACGAAAAATATGCTAGTAAATGAATAAACCGGAGGTAGGAGAGAATATTGAACTGTGAGTTAGAAGGTATTGGTTTGTTTGCTGATAGATATATAAGAACACTGACTGACTTAAAAATTCATCAACGCCCAGAAGAAACGACCTAAGCTAGAATCTTGAAATTTTCGTTTAGGATCATTCTTGGTCCAAAGCGGTCAGATAAGACTGGGTATTGGGAAATTGCTACTAGAACGGTACGAAAAGCATTTTAAGTTACTAAATATGATACCCTCTGTATTTGAGGAAGCAGTAGAGCTAGAACTCTTAGATTTGAAATGAGGATCACTGATGGAGTGTATGATGTACGTACCAAAGGAATTTTGGTACTTCGCACTACAGATGTACGAAAATTATTAAAATTTACTACATTTGGTACTATTCCGTATTATGTGAACGGTTAGAGCTAAAAACTTCAAAAATGTGGAATGGGAATCAAGGTTGAGGAGAAGAGTCGATGTAAGGAGGTAGTTTTGGAAGTGCGAACTGATGTGTACGAAAGGTACCAAACGGTATAAAATATTTTACAATTTGAATATGGAGGACCGGATAGAGCTGGAATCCTGAAATTTGGAATAAACGTTACTGGCAGAGTATAGGACTACGATATGGAGGAAGTTTTCGAAATTTGTACTTTGTCCTAAATTCACAAAGATTACTAAATGGTACTAAATTTGGTACAAGTTGACTTTGGGTCCTGGAATTCCGAAATTTAGAAATAAGATTATAATGGCATTGTAGGACTGAGGAATGTAGGTAGTTTTGGAAATTGGCACTAATGTGTACCAATTGGTTCTAAATTTGGTGCAATCTAAATTTTGGGAGACCCAATACAGTTGGAATCCTGAAATTTGGAAATAAAATTTCTAGTGTATTGTAGGACTTAGTTATATAGGTAGGTTTGGAAATTCGTGCTTATGTGTACTAAATAGTACTAAATTTGGTTCAATTTGAATTTTGGGAGAACCAATAGATTTGGAATCCTGAAATTTGGAAATAAGATTACTGTTTCATTGTAGGACTGAGTTATAAAGGCGTACTAAATGGCACCAAATTTCGTATAATTTAAATTTTGAATGAGCCGGTCAGATTTGAATACTGACGATTGAAAATAGGATTTCTATTGAATGACGGAAATATCCTGACTTTGGACAATGAGATATCTATGGGATTATATCATTGAGATACGAACGTAGTTTTGGAAATTTTGAGCATAGGATTGGGGTATGTAGGAAGTTTTGGAAATTCGTACTTTTATACCCTTCACCATATATAGTATGGAGGTTATATTAAGTTCGTCATTCCGTTTGTAACTCATCGAAATAATCATTTTAGACCCAACAAAGTATATATATTCTTGATCAGCGTAAAATTCTAAGACGATTTAGCCCTGTCCGTTTGTCTGTCCGTCTGTTGTAATCACGCTACAGTCTAAACGAATTAAGATAGGAAGCTAAAATTTTGCACAGATCTCTCTTTTATCTGCAGGCAGGTCAAGTTCGAAGATGGGCTATATCGGTCCACGATATCGTATATCCCACATATAACTGTACCCCCCCGATATTCGGTATTTTGATGATTTTACCCACATTTTTCAACGGAATTGTCTGAAAATCCACACAAGTAGTTCCTTGTGGGTACCTTACACGTATATTGTATATCCCCCATATAACGGTACCCTTGATATTCGGTATTTTGATGATTTTAGCCACATTTTTCAACGGAAATTGTACACAAGGGGTTTTTTGTGAGCACTTTACCCCCCGACAGAGAATTCTTTATATAGGTTAATGATATCGTATAGCACCCATATAACGGTACCCCCGATATTCGGTATTTTGATGATTTTGGCCACATTTTCAAATCGTATTGTCTGAAAATCCACACAAGGAGTTCTTTGTGAGTACTTTACCCCCTCAAAGGGAATTGTCTATATAGGTCAGCAATGTCGTATATCCCCCATATAACAGTACCCCCGATATTCAGTAGTTTGATGATTTTAGCCACTTTTTCCGATGGAATTATCTGAAAATCCACACAAGGAGTTCCTAGACATAGCTTTATCTTAATAGGTCCACAATATCATATATACCCCCATATATCGGCACCTTCCTATATTAGATATTGTAAAGATATAAAATAAAGTTTAATGGATTTTAATTTTTTGATTTTTTTTAATTCGTTCCAAATGGTGGATGGTATTCAAAGTTCGAACCTACTGCTTTTTTACTTGTTGTGTACTAAAATTGGTACAATTTGGATTTGTGTGAACCGATAGAGCTGTAATTCCGAAATTGTATGTTAAGGTCACTGTTGGTTGGTGTAGTTAAGACATGGAGGCAGTTTTGGAAATGTCTACTATAATTGTTCGAAAGGTGCTAATTGAAACGAAATTGGGTATTTAGTGAATATATGGAGTTGAAATTTGATATTGAGGTCTCTATTGGTATCTGCTGTTGAGATCTGGTGGTGGTTTTGTAAACGCGTACTATAATTGTTGGAAAATTACAAGTGATACTAAATTTGGTATAGAGTGAAGGAATAGAGCTGGAATCCCGAAGTTTGATATTGAGGTCTCTATTGGTATCTGTCGTTGATATCTTGTGATGGTTTTGTAAATGCGTACTAAAATTGTTCGAAAATTACTAAATGGTACTAATTGTGGATCACTGTTGGTGACTGGGATTGATAGGTGTAGATTGTAAAGCGCACTAAATGTTACCAAATTTGGTATTGGGTGAAGGAATGGAGCTGAAACTCTGAAATTATTTCCTAAAAATAAAAAAAATTGAAAAATATAAAAAAATCATGAAATTGAGATTAATTTGTATAATGTTGAAACATTAAGTCAAACTAAACAAATGGTACATTTGAAGTACTAAAAATGCCTAACACGAACTGTTGGAACGAATTTAAAAATTTTAAGGTGTACTTTTCGCTGACTTTCGAGTATGTATATAAATTACTATGCCAATATATATTATCTGACTTGGGATTGAGATTTTGTAGGTAACACTTAGAAGGCAAAAAAATTTAAAATTTTTTTTTTTTAATTTTTAAAAATATGATTTTTGAAAGGTTCCAGATTTTAATTGAAAAAAATTTCGGATTCTTAAAAAGACTCCTATTTTATTAGACACCACAAAATCCTGGTCCTTCCTCACTCGCACAAGGAAAGAGGATACCACTTCATTTAAATAATTTAATACTACTCCCCTCAGTAATCGAATCATTGATTACAGATGTCAGTGAAATCCAAATAAAATTCCATTCAACAGGCGCTCTTTATTGAAATGTTAGCAAGAACAAAAAAAAAAAAAAACAACCATACGATATCATCTTCCTACACCAATTCAACAAAATTTCAATTTTGACAACATCAAAAATTCTCATCAGTTAAGAGCATTATGTGTGTGTGTGAATGTGTATTGTAGGCGTGTGTGCGTTGGTGTGATGTCTCGGTTTTGAAAATGTTGTAGAATTTTATTACTAAATTTTATGGTGAATCTCTATGATCTCTCTCTGTTACTTCAAAGCTTTTAAATATAAAATTCAATTTTGTTTGGCAGTTTATTACTATTCAGTAGCTGTTGCTATAGCTCTTTTGACACTCTTTATTTCTTTTTTTTGGTACTGGAATTCTAAAATGTAGTAATGCAATGAAATGGACATACAACTACATCAACATGTTTTAGGGAGGGTTTGGGTTGGGTTTTAAAAAGCAACAAATAATTGAATTTATTTTTGTCCATTTTTCTATTTATAAAATGTCATAGCTGATGTTTATTAGATCAAAGGACACAAAATCTTAGAGCTTTTAGAATAAGCAGAGCGGGAAAACACTAATGGCTTGAAAATTATTTTTTTTCATGTCTAAAAGTATGCAATGTTTTTTTAAAAGTGATGTTAACAGTTGAAAATAGAAATCTGAAGAGGGGAGAGGTTGTACTATTTATATTAAGAACACAAGTGGCCTAAAAATATGCAGTAATTTTTAATGAATATTTTTAAGGGCTCTCTTTCAATGAATGAGAGCATGTAATGTTTTTGTCAATGGATTATTAACAGCTAAAGATAGACAGCAAAATTAAGTCTAAATTTTATTTTTTGTGTTAAGAATATAAGAGGCCTAAAATAGGCAGTAATTTTTTAATGAATATTTTTAAGGGCCTTATTTCAATGAGTAAAACTATGCAATGTTTCAAGGGAATGTTAACCCTTAAAGATTGGCAGCAAAATGTTAGGGTTAGGTATAACTGTGTACATAAAAACTAGTTGGCCTAAAAATATGCAATAATTTTAAAAAAGAATTTTTTATTGACTTGTGTCGTTGTTTATCAAACTGGATATGGATAAAAAATCACGTTACAAAATAATCACTTATATATTTTATTTAAATGGATGGAAGGGTACATCTTATGGTGGGCGATTTAGACCTGTCCGTCCTTCTGTCTGTTGTAATCACGCTAAAATCAAAACGAATTAAGATAGGAAGTTAAAAATTTGCACAGATCATTCTATTGTCTGCAGGCAGGTCAAGTTCGAAGATGGGCTATATGGGTCGCAAAATCGTATAGCCTCCATATAACGGTTCTCCCGATATTCGGTATTTTTATGATTTTAGACACATTTTTTCAATAACATTGTCTCTCCACACAAGGAGTTCTTTATAGGTACTTTACCGCCTGTAAGAGAATTGTCTATATAGGTCTACGTTTTTGTAGAGCCCCCATAAAACAGTATCTCCCGATATTCGGTATTTTGATGATTTTTGCCATATTTTTCCACGGATTTGCTTAAAAATTGGTATTTGAAGGTTATAATGGGTTCTAGCTCCAGTGGCGAAACTTTGTATGTATAGGTCCACGTTTTGTATTGCCACATTTTTCAATGGAATTGTCTCAAAATCGACACAAGGATTTCCTTCCGATTACTTTACCCCCTGGAAAATAAAAGTCTATATAGGTCCACCATATTGTTTATCCTTCCTCTATTCGGTTATTGGTGATTTAACGAATTTTTTTCAAATTTTATGATATTTGCGACATTATCCAACGGAATTGTTTCAAATTCAAATTTGTAGTTTGGAATCGGTACTACAGTCTATGACAAAAAAATATGCCAGTCCATGTCTTCTTATGGCCCCCAAATAACGGTTTTCACTTATGTCGCATTTTTCGACGGTTTTTTTTTTTTTGATATTTTTAAAGATCCTTCAAAATTGTGGAGGGTATTAGAAGTTCGGTCCGGTCGAACATAGCTACTTTTAGGTCTTTGGTGAGATTCTCTAACTAACTCGTTGAGTTACCCACAAATAGCGGTACAATTAAAATCAAAATTATGAAGTCAAAATCTATAGTAAAGTTGGTAACAATGGTTCAGGGCTTAGAAACTAATTTTGGTCCCGAACTTGCCAAAAAAAATTCGCTAACAACCGAATTTATAAAAATTTTAATACAACCTATTTTTGATTGCAACTCAACAAAAAAAAAAATGAAAAACCCACTACAGTTTGTAATATTTTCAAGAACGCTGACGTATATTAACACTTTTTCGTATAGCACCCATACAGCTGTATCTCTCAAATTTCGGAATTTTAGAGTATTTCACCTCAATGAAAGATCAACATTTTTTCATTCAAATTTGCCAAACATTTACAATATACTTTATTCCCATTCTCCTCTCTGCATTCATATTTCACTTTTGTCCACTGACATTGCTGTGGTTCTGGTCCCTACTTGTCATACTTTGACTGCGCTTTTATCGTAAGAGGAAAAACAAGGAATAAAAAGGATTATCAACCACATTTTCAGCAATCAAAAAACCATAAACTAAAGCAAGCAAATCAATGCAAACTCCACTGAAGTGGGTAAAAGTTTTTCGTAATATTGAAACAGTGGGTGTAAACATCGTAGTTTTTTTTTCTTAAAAAATATTATTGAAATTGAAAAAAAAATAATTAGACAAGAAATGACTAAATATATAAGTATATAACCATATTAGTAGCAAATAAATAAATGAGTCCAATAAATAATTGAGTCAAATAAATTATGTAAAATGAATAATAATAAACTAATAAATAAAAAAATAAACTAACAATTAAATAAATAGATGAATAGATATGAATAATTAATTAAGTGCAAAAATCATTAAATATAATATAAATACAAAAATAGTTTAAGGAAGATATAAACAAAACAAAAAGTAAAATTATGAATAAATTAGTAAAAGAAAACAAATAAAAAACTTAATATTTAGATAATTACATAAATAGTAATTAAGCTAAAAAATGAGTAAATAAATAAGTTAAATTAAAAACAAATAACAAAATTTTTAAAAACAAGCAAATAAATGAATATATAAAAATAAGTAAATGAATAATGATATAAGCTTAATTATAAATAAATATATAAACACGTCGTATAAATGAATAAATAAATAAATAAATAAATAAAAAATCAATACATTAATGATAAAATAAATGAAGTAAATAAAGTAATAAATAAAAAGATATATAGAAATAAATAAATAAGGTAGATTTTTTTTAATTTGGTACATATTTAGATATGAGTAGGCATGTAGGTGATAAATCGGGTTGTGGACATTTTTACAAAATATTACTGTAACAAATAAAATAGTATCAGTCGGTTTTGCTGACAGATGTATACCTCCAGCTTCAAGTTATGATTATTCAAATGGTTGACCGTTTACGAGTATGGTTCTGAAGGAGTTGGTCAATATTGTTCAGTCCGTATCTGATCTAAGTCTGATATAAATATTACAACATGTAAGATTTGGACTAAATCGATTACTTCCTAAAGATATTTTTGGAAAACGTAGGATCTAATACAGATAAAACTATTGAAATGGGCAAATTGTAAAGGAAAGCGGAAATTTATATCCAACTTTCTACCAAATCAAAAATTCCGATTTGAAGAGAGTTTCGTGAGCTTTATGGATATTCAAAATGTTGCCCCTTTATGGGGAAGGTAATTAATGGAGTGGAACGCTATTGTCCATTTTCGCACCAGACCTAGCACTGATGCAAATATTATGATTTGCAACGTTGGAGCAACATCTGATTATCCTTTCCCTTTCTGAGCAGTAAACAATTTTTTGAAAATTTTACCTTTTATGGGAGAGGTACCAGAAAGAGTGGACTGATATTTCCAATCTCCGAAGTCGATCTGAGTTTCACAATGATATTACGATTTATCAATTTTGGACTAAATCGGATACCCCCTTCGAGAGTTATCGTGCGCACCAGCCAGCCTGACACAGAGACAGATAGACGGGCGGACGTCGCTAGATCGACTCCAAATGTCCTGAAACCAATTTGGTGCAAAGAGACCCAGGCTCTAAAATCGTTATTTCGATGAGGAACGCGTTCGCCGTATAAAATGTTATACACACTCTGTAACCATATGGCTGAGGGTATCAAAATCAAGTTCTTATCACCTCGAAATTGTCACTTTAGACCTCACAATGGATATATATTCTTGATCAACAAAAAGTTCTATAAAGATATTGTTTAACGGAATTATTTCAAAGGTGATATTTGGTTGACAAATATACCATTCTCTGATTGAAAATTATCTATAAATGTCCATGTTTTCCCACAGCCCCCATATAACGGCATTACCCAATATTCGGTATTCTAAATATTTATACACGTTTTAATCGGAATTGTCTACAAGTCAGTACTTTGATTTCGTAAGAGGTCCACGTAATATGCGGAACTTAAATGATTTTTATTTATTAAAGATGCTTTTCGCCAAAAAAAAAAGTTATCTAATTGGCTGCTTTTAAGTTTAAACAAGTAAAAAAGCTGTAAGTTCGGCCGGGCTGATCTACGAATACCCTCCACCATTTGGAACGAATTCCTCAAAAACAATAATATCCCTTAAAAATCCTGTTAAAATCTTAAAAATACCGAATGTAGCTGTTACATTAGAGTCTATACGACGACATATACTTGCATAAGTAACTTTTGTCATAAGCCATTACAATATTCAAATGCGAAACTTTAAAAAAAATCTATGAATAATGTAGCTAAAATCATCAAAATACCGAATATCGGGAGGTACCGTTATATGGGGGCCATAGGAAGTCGTGGACCCGTACAGACAATTTTCTGTCTTAGGCTGTAGTATCCATTACGAAATTCAAATACCAAATTTGAGACTATTCCGGTGAATAACATTGCTAAAATCATCAAAATACCGAATATCGGGAAGTATTGTCATATGAGCTATACGAAAAAGTGGACCAGCACAGACAATTTTCTGTCATAGGCTGTAGTATCTACTACGAACTTCAAATACCAAATATGAGACTATTCCGGTGAATAACATTGCTAAAATCATCAAAATACCGAATATCGGGAGGTACCGTTATATGGGGGCTATACGAAGCCGTGGACCCGTAAAGACAATTTTCTGTCTTAGGCTGTAGTATCTACTACGAACTTCAAATACCAAATTTGAAACAATTCCGGTGAAAAATTTAGCTAAAATCATCAAAATACCGAATATCGGGAGGTACCGTTGTATGGGGGCTATACGAGGACGTGGACCTGCACAGAAAATTTTCTGTCATAGACTATAATATTCATTTTAATCTTCAAATACCAAATTTGAAAGAATTCCGTTGAATAATGTCGCTAAAATCAACAAAGAACCGAATAACCGGAGGTACCGTTGTATGGGGGCTACACGAAGACGCGTAAATGCACAACCAGTTTTGAAACAATTCCGGTGAATAATGTCCGTTATATGGGGGCTATACGAAGACGTGGATCTACATAGCTCATTTTCAATACCAAAAGTCTTGCAGACATGGTATATATTTGGGTAAAATTTTATCAGTCTACTTCAATTCGTTCGGAAGCTAGAGCGATTTCCACAGACGAACAGACTGACGGACATCAATAGATCGACATAGAATTTTACGCTGATCAAGAATATATATACTTTGTGGGGTCTAAAAAGTATATTTCGAGGTGTTACAAACGGAATGTCTAACTTAATATACCCTCCATACTAAGGTGGAGAGTACACCCTACACCACTTTGCTTATTTAGTTGAGCTCCACATAATAATTAAAAGTTTTATGGGAGAATTCAATCATACACCCTATGATTATAATTATAATTTAAAATTCAAAGGACTATATATGCCGGAGCATTTGCATCTTTTAAATTCGGACTTGTATTGCCCATTTGGTGCAAAATTAATTTGAAATCAGATAAAGATATATATATGGGAGCTATATCTGACCCTATCTCGATAAAATTTGGCAAAGATATTTCTGAGCAGTATTTGATATATTTCCCTGAATATCGTTTTTACGGAGTGCATATTACGGCTGTCGGTAACAAATACAACAAATCGGATGAACAATAAAAGGCAAATCGGGCGAAGATATATATGGGAGCTATATCCAAATCTGAACCGATCTGGATACAACCTAGCAAAGGTATTTCTGAGCTGCATTTGAATTTCCCCAAATATTGTTGTTACAGAGTGCATATTACGGCTGTGGAGGATAAAAATAACAAATCGGATGCAGCTATAGCTATATCTGAACCGATTTCGATCAAATTTGGCATACTTATACCTAACTTGGTTGTATGTGCAAAATTCCATACTATTCGGGCTGATATTACACGTTTGGTCCACAATAAAAGACAAATCGGACGAAGCTATATATGGCAGCTATATCTAAATTTTTTCCGATTATCTCCAATTTCAATAGGGTTCGACCTTGGTCCAAACAAATGTTGTTTCGAATATTTCATCTCAATCGGATAATAAATGTGACCTGCATTTTGTTCACAAGAATAGATGGACAGACGGACGGACGGACGGACAGACGGACTGACATGCATAAATCAACTCAGAAAGAGATTCTATGCAGATCTATGGGTCTATCTGGTTTCCTTTTGCCTGTTACAAACAAATGCACAAAGACATAATACCCTGACCACCTTGTGGTGTAGGGTATAAAAAGAGACTGCAATGCTGCGAAATGAGAAGTAGTTGAGATAGAATTCTTAAAAAAGCGGTTTGAGATATTTTTGTTTTTAAGCTACCTAATTAGATAAAGGGGCTGCGCTAACCCCATAAGGAAAAAAGATGACAACCAAGATTTTAGCCCTAGCAACTTAAAGAAGCAATTATTGTACTTAATTGTCATAAAACTCTCCCACAGTGCCCCTTGCTATCAATGGCCGCAGGAAATACATCTCGTCTCAAGATGATGGTTAAATCTTTGTTGCAGAGCACTTCTTCAGTCAAAAATCGAACCCCAAAAAATTGTCGAAAAATCATGATAAACTACTGAAGCAACTTTGTTTTGTTTGTTATCGCAGAAGTTTTTGATGTTTGTCAGTCTGTGCGGATGAGTTTGCCATTTGGTGGTTTACGTTGTTATTTTTGCAATTCGAAAGAATCCCAAGAAGTCATTCAGTCAGTCACCCTGTCAAAAAAGAAACAGTAATCCATTCATTCATTCCAACGTTGCTTCATTCAATCGTTGCAATCTGGCTGTCTGTCCGTCCGTCTGTCGGTATTTAGTTGACTTTGCTGAGTTGACATTACCAGACAGCTTTGAGGTTATACAGACAGATACTTTTACGAGATTCCGATAATATTTTTATATGTTTGTCTTGTGTTTTTTTGGAGGATTTTTGCTCCCATTCCGTTTCTAAAAGATTTTACCAATTCACCAAAACGATGACATTATTGTTTTTGTGGCTTTCTCTTAAGTCGGGGTTTTTTTCTTTTTGCTCTGCAAACAGAGAGATGAACCCTGATAAGGGCGATTATGTTTAAAGAATTCAAAAAGGATTTTGACAATTACATAACAGGGAGAAGTATTCTTGGTGCTTTTGTTTTTATAAAAAGCTGAAGGGATTACCCCCAAAGAATTTGACATATTTCAAGTGTTTATCAGACTTCTTCCGATACATTGGCAGTTTATTAGCCACAAAATAAATGAACGAATGACTCAATTAAATTTAATGCTGACACCTAACATGACGTGAAAATATAAAATATACTGAAATTTTCCTCATTTTGGCAGCATGACTAATTGCTCTGCAGTCGTCGTTTTCTTGCATTCATCCATTTTATGGGTAATGCTCTATTTTCTTGTGACTTGTTTTTTCTACGATTACCCTCATCAATTCTTAGATAGCAGCAAGGAAGTCAGTCAGAAACCTTGAAACTGGAATTTTCTTAAAAAAGCATTGGGATGCAAGTGTGGGGTTATTCGGAAAGTATACTTGATTTAAAACTATTCAAAGCTCTGCAGATGGGCTACAAGGGACAAAATTGGAGGTCCATACAAGATCAAAAATACTGTAGGTTCCAGAGATGTCTCTACTTCAAGAGGCAATAGGTAATAGACTACCCGGAGATGTCATCTATGACCGGCCAGTCATCTATGATAGATTGCCTCCAGAGGTCATCTATGGTCTGGCCGGCCATAGATTACTTTCAGAGGTCATCTATGATCAGGCCGGCCATAGATTACCTTCAGAGGACATCTATGGTCGGGCCGGCCATAGAATACCTTCAGAGGACATATATGGTCGGGCCGGCCATAGATTACCTTCAGAGGACATCTATGGTCGGGCCGGCCATAGATTACCTTCAGAGGACATCTATGGTCGGGCCGGCCATAGATTACCTTCAGAGGACATCTATGGTCGGGCCGGCCATAGATTACCTTCAGAGGACATCTATGGTCGGGCCGGCCATAGATTACCTTCAGAGGACATCTATGGTCGGGCCGGCCATAGATTACCTTCAGAGAACATCTATGGTCCGGCCGGCCATAGATTACCATGAGAGGTCATCTATGGTCCGGCCGGCCATTGATTACCTTCAGAAGTCATCTATGGTCTGTCCGGCCATAGATTACCTTCAGAGGTCATATATAGTCTGTCGGGCCATAAATAACCTAAATAGTTAATATATGGTCTGACCGGCCATATATTACCTAAAGATGTCATATATGGTCTGGCCGGCCATATATTACCTTCATAGGTCATGAAGGGTCCGACCGGCCATAGATTACCATGAGAGGTCATCTATGATCCGACCGGCCATAGATTACCATAAGAGGTCATCTATGGTCCGACCGGCCATAGATTACCATGAGAGGTCATCTATGGTCTGGCCGGCCATAGATTACCCGGAGAGGTCATCTATGGTCTGGCCAGCCATAGATTACCCGGAGAGGTCATCTATAGTCTGGCCGGCCATAGATTACCTTCAGAGGTCATCTATAGTCTGGCCGGCCATAGATTACCTTCAGAGGTCAACTATAGTCTGGCCGACCATAGATTACCTTCAGAGGTCATCTATGGTCTGTCCGGCCATAGATTAACTGGAGAGGTCATCTATGTTCTGTCCGGCCATAGATTACCCGGAGAGGTCATCTATGGTCTGGCCGGGCATAGATTACCCGGATAGGTCATTTATGGCTGGCCGGCCATAGATTACCTTATTGAGATGTCATCTATGGTCGGGCCGGTCATAGATTACCTTATTGAGATGTCATCTATGGCCGGTCCGGCCATAGATTACCTCATTGAGAGGTCATCTATGGTCGGTCCGGTCATAGCATACCTCATTGAAAGGTCATCTATGGTCGGGCCGGTCATAGCATACCTCATTGAAAGGTCATCTATGGTCGGGCCGGCCATAGCTTACCTTCAGAGGTCATATATGGTCCGACCGGCCATCTATGATCGGGTCATCTATGGTGAATGCCTATTTCTATTTTAAGTTCCTTTTCCAATAACCCTTTCGTACCATCCCAACTTATTACATGGCAACACATAAATATTATTAACAAATAATAGCACTCCTTCTTTTCGGTCCTCATTCCTTTTGCATTTTGACATATTTATGGCAATTTTATCAAAGCCCAGAACAGAGTATTTCTTTTTCGCCAAAGACGACATTATACTACCAATTTAATATACAGTCGCCATAAGAGCCCATCTGCTGTGTTATTCGTGCGTCATACCTACATACATACATATGTATGTATGCATGTATACGTACAAATGTGATGTACGCAAAACTACTACTTGCCACCAGGTATTAAGAAGAGACACTCACCAACAGTACAACATCATAGCCATGTGTGTCATACCCATAGAACCCGAATTCGACATCCGAGTGCATGTATGTACATACATAGGTACCAGACGACATTCTTATACTGTGTTACATGTCATTTGATGGTTACAATATTTTGATATATTGATTTAAAATTGATGTACGATGCTTTTACGCACTTTTAAACACACACACAGACACACACATGGTGTCTGTATATGCTTCGTGGAGCCATGTTGTGGCAGATTAACAGGGCTCAGTGTCTGCCCATACAGAAAATGGATTGTAAAAAAACCAAATGATGACAAAAAACATGGTTGAATAATTGCCACAGTAAGTAGAGAATTATGGTCTACCATCGTATTCCAATTCCCATTTATTATGGATTTTTTAGTGCAATTGTCTTATATCCTAGGCTCAACATAATTAACAAATATAGTTTTCGTCGACAGCCAGTGTGTTTATGGGTACCCACTTCAGCAATCTTTCGGTATGTGGAGGTTTTGTATCCCGGAACATATGCTCCGATTTCAGGTCAGGATAGAGATATCACTCCATTAAAGTGCTTTACCGTTTGTGGGACCAGAGACCGTTTTGATAAAGTCTGAAATGTTTTCACGATGCCCATCCACTGAAATCAAAATAAAACAAATAAATTAAATTTGACATAAAAATGTGTATTACTCCTTTGTTTGACATTCGACATGGGCATTAATGGTCCACATTTAGGTATAACACACACATAATAGGACCTCCCGATTTTCGATATTTTTCTCAATTCCAAACATGCTAAAAAATAGGTATTTGATGTTCTCAATGGGTAGTTTAATTCCTTGCCAAAAATATGCATTCATTTATGGGAGATCCACTTTTTGGTATAGCCCCGTCATTTAAAATATTTTGACTTTAATTTTATAAAAAAAAACAGCTGTTGAGTTTTTCCTTGTAAGGGCGAAGATCATATGTTTTATGATTTATGTGTTTGTTTTCTCTTTCGAGACGAGCTTAATGATCTGAAATTTGCAGTGAAAAGGAAAGCCTGATAGACACTATCACACACTCACCACTATGCGACGCGTTTCGCCGTTGGTTAAGCGGCTCATCAGGCATATTTGGTGTGGATGATGGCTTACAAGTTTGACATTTTGGGTTCTCAGTTAGTAGTTTTTCCTTTTAACCTTTAACTTCTGAGGTGGTGGTAAATTTTACCCTCCCTTCACTTTTTTTTTTGAAATTCTCTATTCTATTACAATGAATAAAAATTTTGTTTACATAAAAAAAATGTTTTTTTTACCTTTTTGTAATTTAAAATATACAAGCTTACTTTTAAAAATCAAATTATTATCAAATAAAATTTTTAACAAAGTTTTTTTTTCTGTAATATTTAGAGGGGTAAAATTTACCACCACGTTATAAAATATGTCACCTCAGAAGTTAAAGGTTAAAATATTAGTTGGTCGCATATAGGGGTTTCATGTGATATTTCTGATTTTTTTATGGAATTGAAGATCGGTTCTCATTTAGAACCCATATAAACCAATTATCGACATTTAGTAAGCTTGTTACATTTCGTACCATTTAGTATTTTTGTACACTATATAGTAGGCATTCCAAACCCACTACCTTATCTTAACGCTTCCCACTCACGGTTATCCTTATACCAACATTTATAAAGCCTATGCCAAAATTTAGTATTGTTTGGTACGATTGGTACGAAATCAACTTCTTATATCAGACATACCTCCCAAATTTGATTCCAATATAAAATTTCAATATTTTAAATGCCCCTTGGGCCATTTACGCTACAACTCATGCCGCAATTTAAAAATTAAAAAAATCGGAGATATTTCATCTTCTAATCGCTCAACATTAACGGGACCATTAAAATCCAACCTTGTCTCGCACCTCCACCGATTTTAAAAAGCGCCGACATTGGCTGTAGTACCGATTCCAAATTTTAAATACGAAATTTAAAACAATTCCGGGAGGTACCGTTATATAGGGGCTATACGAAGACAAGAACCTGCATAAAAAGTTGTCTGTCATAGGTTGTAGTATCCATTACGAAATTCAAATATGAATTTGGAAACAATTCCGGTGAAAATGTGGGTTATATCATCAAAATACTGAATATCAGAAGTTATTATTATACAGGGTGAGATAAAAAAAATCTGCTACAAAGTCAAAGGGATAATTTTATTTTTTTTTTTAATTTTATTGAATCAAATCAAAAAATGTCGGAGATAGTATCAAAAGTTTAGAATAAGTTTAGATTTGTTCGAATTGGTCACCTTTGGCACGAATTATAGCCTTCAAACGGCCAATGAAACCTTTACACGCTGTCCGAATGTTGCTCTGCAGTATTTTGGCCCATTCTCGGCAAAGACCTTGCTTGAAGTGATCGACACTTTGGTATTTTTTAGTACCAACCTTGCTTTCCAAAATACTCCATACACAATAGTCCAACGGATTGGTATCCGGAAATTTTAGTGGCCGTTGTGCGCAGGAAATGAAGCGAGAAACCTCATTGTATAATCATTCTTGGGTGGCGCGTGTTGAGTGCGATGATGCTGAGTCCTGTTGAAATGTCCAAAGTCTTCGGCCAAAATGTTTCGTGTCCAAGGCTCTAATAGACCCTCCAGAATATTTTCGCGATATTCGGCATTTATTCTGATTTTCGGCATTTATTCTGATGCCACGGTCGATTAATAGGAGCGGAGAGCGATCAACAGCTGTTATGGCGGCCCACACCATCACCATGGCCGGCGCTTGAATTATGGTGGCCAACAGAAAGAACACATTTTCAGCTAACCTCTTTGGCAAGTAAACACGATCATTTTGTTTGTTTACAAACTGCTGGATAACCAATGTTTTTTCATC
The DNA here is from genome assembly GCF_030504385.1 of Musca domestica. Taxonomy (NCBI): domain Eukaryota; kingdom Metazoa; phylum Arthropoda; class Insecta; order Diptera; family Muscidae; genus Musca; species Musca domestica. Next base: position 6,024,028 of record NW_026712336.1, on the reverse strand, counting down.
GGAGAAAACAAAATTCGGCAGTTCACCACTTTCTGCCTAGCGAAGCAACTCTTTAGCACTTTTGAGTCTATTTTCTTTCTGATGTAGTGTAAGTGTGCACTTTTTGGAATTTCAATGGCCCCGAGTTCATTTTTTAATATATGCCGAATGGAATATTGCGATATGTTCAGCTCACGAGATATTTTCGTCCACTGCGACGGGGGTTTCGATCATGTCGCCTCTTTACTTTTCGAACCATTTCTGCTGATGTTGCTGTTTTCTTCCGTCTACTTCCTTGACGTCTGGCTACGTATCAGTGTCACGGTAACGAGTATCAGTATCACGGTAACGAGACACAAAAGATTTATTCACATTTAAATGCTGGAGTGCTCTAGCGATAGCCACGTGTGGGTTTCCAGCAAATATAACGAAATCACGCTTGAATTCCATTACGAATAACTTTTTTAGAAAATTCTCACCAAAATGCTTTTGTACGCTTGTAAATAATATAATGAGCTGTCACTGGAATAATTTTAACAGCTGTCGGACTAGTGGCTTAGAAATGACAGCACTCTAAATTTGGTTTCAGTTTTTTCATCTCACCCTGTAGAATCAATGCTTTCTTATTTTTTTTCTAGAATAACGCTCATAACTCTTACCTCTCATAACTCATTGACTTTCGTCATATTGTTCTGCATATGAAAACTTCACATCAAAACAATGTCATCATTGCTTCCGAAAAAAAAAACAATCTATAAAAAATGTTTAAATTTAATAATATAAAGAATGCACCAAAAATTGATATAATTTCACCACTTTTCCAAATCATCATCATGTGAGGTCTTGGCAATTTCCTAAAGGCAACATGACTTTAAAATCTTAAACGAAAAAGTTAATTTACATAACCTTTGAGGAGGAAATTATGACATATTCATTTACGAAATAAACGCTACAACTGGTCCCCCTCCACTTTTGGCCGAAAGTAATATTTTGCAGAAATGCATTTACTCATTCTTTCGCCACTGACGATAATGGAGATGATGATGATGATGATGTTCACCACCTATGACATGTGGTATGACAGTTATTCCTTCATCCATCCAGTCAGTCAATGTGTGTCCGTTGCTGCGTCCATCTTTGTGTGTTTGTCTGCAGTGCTGCGCGAAGTGGTGGAAGGCGTTGAAATTATGACACTAAACCCACATCAAATTTTAACAACGGCCAAAATAAACAAGGCCATGCTTGCAGGGCTCAACAGAGACCAACTTTTCAAAATTTCGCAAGAAATCACAAGTTTGTCAGGATGGTAGATATAATGCAACGACAGAGAAGCTTAACTGTAAAAGGGCCAACCACGAAGAAGGTGTGGCGGTGTACATCTACGACAATGAAGGAAGGCAATTGCTTGTGTGTGTGTGTGTTTGTGAGCTCAGTTTTCAAGAATTTACTTTCGTTCGTGGCAACATTTGCTTATCAGTTTTCTCGACGCTTGCAATGAACCAACCAACCAAGCAACGTCAACATAAATGTTCCCAAGAAACAGATCCTTTCGGATGACTTATGTGTGAAACAATATTTGCAACTCAAGTATATTAAGTCACATATAGTTCCATGAATATACATTCGGTGCGGACGTGTGATTTAAGAGCCACCCGTGGTAAAAGTAATTTTAAAGTTGTGGTCGTTGTTTTGTTTTATATTGAAAACGAAAACATGAAAATTTGGGGGTATTATAAGTTTGATTGGGTCAACAATTATGTAACACCACGAAATATTGATTTCCCACACAGGATAATATATATGGATCTTCCTATCTCGCCGAGCTGAGTCTGTCCATGTTAATTTGTAATCACTCTACAGGTCGCAATTATAGCCCGATCTTCACGAAATTTAAAATGTAGGTGGGGTTGAGGTCAGAATAGAACCCATTTCTTTTGGAGATGATCGCATAATATTTAGGGATTGAAATGGACCAAAAAATAGAAAAATTTACCGATTTGCAGTTGCTCTACAAGTCACAATTATAGACCAATCGTAGCGAAAGCCAGCATGGGGCTAGAGCTTTGGGCTTTGGGCCTTCCAATTTTCCAATAGGCCATAGCATTTGTGATAAATATAGACAAATAAGCGAACAGGCCAATTCTGGCCGTTACGTAGATGCCGATAGTAAATATATCGGATATATATAGAGAAATAAATACAATGTATATATACAAATGAAGGGGATGTTAGCTAGAATGCTTATATCTCCAGAATGGCTGGAGCGATTTTGACAAATTTTGTAATTTTAGAATGTCCTTTTGGCATAAAGTTATAAAATCTAAAAAAATCGCATAAAGAAGAATGATGTTAATATAGATTTTGTAGTATTTTGTGACATTTTTTTATTTTTTTATATTTTTTATCGCATGCGATTTTTTCAATTTGACTTATAATATTGAAGTGTATATTTTGTAATGTTGCACTTTACTTTACAACACAGATTGGGGTTATTATTTATATACAGATTGCAATTATCGTTCGATCCTCACGAAATTTTTGACAACGGTAGGGTTAGGCTCAGAAGGGCTAAGTCTATTGTTTTCTAAGATGTCCGCAATATATTTAGGAGTTGAAATGGACCAGCAACTCAAAATGTTCCTGATTTTGCATCCGTTATAAAAGTCACAAATAGAAACCAAAGGACACGAGATCTTGCATGAAGTTAGAATAAGACAGCGGGTCGAATGGACCATTACTTTTGTGTGAAAAAATACTAACATTATTTACAGGCGATATCCGAAATACACAATAGGCGAACTTTTGGTTTTTTTTTGCTGATTTCGTTGACGAATATAGCCAAATATCGTAGACAAGCAAATCATACAGATGGGTCTAAATTTGGAGACACAGAGGGGCCTCTTGCTTTTGGAGATGATCGCAAAATATTAAGGGGTTCAAATAAACCAAAAACAGAAAAAACCAGTAAAGAAAGTCTTAAAGTCGGGCGGCGCCGACTTTATGATACCCTACACCACTTTGCTAATTAAGTAGAGCTCCACATAACAATTAAAAGTTTCTATGGGAGAATTCAATCATACACGCTATGATTATAATTATAATTTAAAGTTCAAAGGACTAAATTCGGAATTGTATTGCCCATTTGGTGCACAATTAATTTGAAATCGGATAAAGATATATATGGGAGTTATATCCAAATCTGAACCGATCTCGATAAACTTTGGCAACGATATTTCTGAGCTGTATTTGATATATTTCCCTGAATATCGTTGTTACAGAGTGCATATTACGGTTGTGGGTACAAAATATAACAAATCGGATGAATAATATATATGGAAGCTATAACTATATCTGAACCGATCTGAACCAAATTTGACATACTAGCTACTAGACTCAATTCGGTCGTAAGTGCCAAATTCCATCCCATTTGGACAAATATTAGACGTTTGGTGCACAATAAAAGGTAAATCGGACGATGTTATATATGGGAGCTATATCCAAATCTGAACCGATCTCGATAAAATTTAGCAAATGTATTTCTGAGCTGTATTTGATATATTTCCCCAAATATTGTTGTTGCATAGTGCATATTACGGTGGCGGTGGACAAAAATAACAAATCGGATGAACAATATATATGGGAGCTATAGCTATATCTGAACCGATTTCGATCAAATTTGGCATACATATTTTCAGGCCTAATATGGGTGTATGTGCAAAATTCCATACAATTCGGGCTGATATTACACGTTTGGTGCACAATAAAACTCAAATCGGACGAAGATATATATGGGAGCTATATCCAAATTTTGACCGATTATCTCCAATTTCAATAGGGTTCGTCCTTAGGCTAAACAAAAGACCTTTGCAAAATTTCATCTGGATCGGGCAATAAATGCGACCTGTACTTTGTTTACAAAAATACATGGACAGACGGACGGACGGACGGACGGACGGACGGACAGACGGACGGACGGACATGCATAAATCGACTCAGAATGTGATTCTATGCAGATCATCAAAAGGAACTATGGGTCTATCTCGTTTCCTTCTGCCTGTTACAAACAAATGCACAAAGACATAATACCCTGACCACCTTGTGGTGTAGGGTATAAAAATTCCTGATCACACAATTGAAGGCAATCGACACGCCTGAGAAGATAGTTAAGCACAGGGAAGAATTCTGTCATTTAGGATGACTATTGGATTTTTTTAGACGTAAAATGGACCACAAAAACTCACAGCACGACGGAGTGCATAAATATTGGGAAAATGTCTCTGTTCAAAATGCTAAGGGTAATATCGGGCAGTGCTCCGTGCCATAATTTCAAAAGCGAAATCTTCCAAAATGGATTTGGACATGAGGGGGATTCTCACATATTGTAGTGTTGTAGGGTATCACATGGTCGGCCCCGCACGACTATAGCCTTTGCTTACTAGTTTTTGAAATGTTTAAGAGTTTAAAAATAAGCTACTCAAAATAGAGCTGGCGTCGCTCTATGTATTTAAACTCAGATTTCCTCTTTTATGCATATCTACGTAAAAGTGTTCTTATACTAGCTGCCAAAAAATAGGAAGTTACTGACCCATTACAAGGCAATGTAAACAATTCACAGTCGAATCCTTAAAAACATGAAAAATCAGAAGCTTAGGTTATATGGGGGTAGCTCCTAAATGTGGACCGATAAAACTCATTCTAAACACCATACATTAGCCCTACAAACATCTTTGTCAATATTTATTCAATTTTCTTAAAAATTGTTATCTCTAACAGACGAATGGCCATCGAGTGTAATTTTATATTGATCTCGAATATATGTACTCTATGAATCTCCGATGAATATTTCGAGAATTCAAAAAATTCGTCTTTGTAATTCTTATAACAACCATAAACCGATTTTGAATTGTAGACTTTTTTATATCAAAGATGATATAACGAGTTATTGAAAGTCGAGTAACGTATTCCAAATCAAACGATTAAATTCAATTCCTTTATATTATATACTTACGTCAATATTATAATAATTTTGAGAATTTTCTTAATCGTCGTTTTGAAGTGAAATTGATCATCAATGGAAGTTTTTTTTTTTCATTATGCCACACTTATGCCCCACATAACAAAGAATTCGATCCGTAATGAAGATTGTATTACCGTTTTTGTCTGCTACCACTTTTCGATTTTCGTTTTCAAATAACGTGATTTTCTTTCAAAATTCATTTGTAATTTAAAAATTTTCATTTATTTGGGGCGTAGCAGTTACGATCATTCGCTTTCAACCGCTGATATCAGATGTTATTTATGGCCTCACAGACTCTTGGCCCCGCGGCCTACCATTGCTGCGGCCTCATGTCCTCCTGAGGAGGAGATAAGCAAAATTTCAAAAACATCCATCGTTTGATATGCAATGCGTGTTGTGTTTTGTTTTCATGTGTCCCATCACAGATGATGACTTGCCCCGCCGTCTGACCAAGACAAGAACTTTCTTCTTGGTAAGCGAAAAGTTTTGGTAAAATGTTCTTATCGTTGCAACATAAGGCATGATATTGTCGGTGTTGTTGTGAAACAAGTGGCACAGCAAGGCCTAAAATTTAGGGAGCAAAAGAATGGAAAATAACTTCAAAAACGTTTTCAGTTCCTTGCGCAGATAAGCACGTGCAACATTTTTAGTGTCTGCGTTTTTTTGAGTGCGAAACTTGCAGTTTCGCTTTTTGTTTCGCATTGAATAAAATACAAAAAGCGTTTTTGCTTCTTGATTTGTTTTGAATTAATTTCATTTTTATGACATTGATTTAAATTACATGGTGTTGTTCATTTAATATTCTTTTATTTATTTCATTAAAGGGAGAGATTTTTTTTTGTTTAATATTTTATCACCATTGGCTGGTTCTTTGGAACATGCTCTGGTTTCGTTTTTTTTTATTTTCGTTCTTTCTTTGACCAAAAAATATCAGAGCAAAACATGTGCTGCAGTTATTTTAATTTTTCCATTTCTTTTCTGTCCTTTTCACCAAGGTGCTAACGTTAATTGGCATGTCAAAATAACTGATAAAAAATTTCATAATTTCTTTTTATTTTGTCGTTTTCGTTTCACATCAGGTTTTTTTTTTCTTTTTGAAATATTTCCATTTAAACTTGATGAGATTTTTATAAACTACAGGGACATAGATGGGTGTAGTTTTTAATTTAATTTGCAAGTTCTGTAACCATTCTACCATTGTATAAAGTTAGTGTAGCAATTAGTTTGGGATTGAAAAGAAAATACCTACAGAAACTGATTTAAAAGTTTTTTTAGGTTAGAAAGGCGATCCACGGAATGACCGGAACGGAATTGAGTTTTATATGTAATTTGCAGTTCTCATTGGTAAGCTATGTTAAAATCGATCCACGAATTGGTTATTTTGAAGACCCCACCCGATTTGAAATATATTTAACGGTATCGATTCATTTAAAATCATTTTTATTTACAATTTTCTATTTGACTGCTCAACATTGTAATAAAACCAGTAAGGAAAGCTCAAAAGTCGGGCGGGGCCGACTATATGATACCCTACACCACTATGCATATTTAGTAGAGCTCTCGTAAAAAGGTTTATACAGGGCATTTCAGAGCTGTATGAGATATTTGGTACAAAATCAAAATATTTCTAATTCTATCGTGCATTTTACGAACTATAGCTATCTCTGAACCGGGTTTCTCCAAATTTGACGTATTAGCTTCTAGACTGAATTCGGTCTTATGTACGAAAATTCAGGTGATTTGGGCTGATATTGACCATTTAGTGCACATTTAACCCGAAATCGGATGAAGATATATATGGGAGCTATGTCCAAATCTGAACCGATTTCGATAAAATTTAAAACAGCTATTCATGTGCTCCATCTAATACCTGGTACCAAATATCACGGTTGTGGAGTGAATATTACGAATGTAAAGGTCTAAAACACTAAATCAGATGAAACATATATATGGTTGCTATATCTAAATCTGAACCGATTTTCACTAAATTTGATATACTTGCTTCTAGGCTGAATTTGGTCCGATGTACTAAAATTCAGTCCATTTGGACTTATATCGGCCATTTGGTGCACAATTAACCCGAAATCGGATGAAGATATATATGGGAGCTATATCCAAATCTGAACCGATTTCGATAAAATTACAAACATCTATTTCTGGGCTGTATCTTATATCTGGTACCAAATATCATTCTTGTGGAGTGCATATTACGAATGTGAGAGGCTTAAACACCAAATCGGATAAAACATATATATGGGAGCTATAGCTGTTTCTGAACCGATTTTCTCCAAATTTGTTGTATTTGCTTTAAGGCTAATCTCGGTCACATATGCCAAAATTCGGGCCATTTGGGCTGATATTGGCCAGTTGGTGGTCAATTAACACGAAATCGGATGAAGATATATATGGGAGCTATATCCAAATCTGAACCGATTTCGATAAAATTTAAAACAGCTATTTCTGTGCTCCATCTAATACCTGGTACCAAATATCACGGTTGTGGAGTGCATAGTAGGAATGTGAGGGACTTAAAAATCAAATCGGATGAAAGATATATATGGGAGCTATAGCTATATCTGAACCGATTTTTTCCAAATTTGATATACTTGCTTCTAGGCCGAACTCGGTTGGGTGTGCCAAAATTCAGGTAATTTGGACTGATAGTGGACATTTGGTGCACATTTAACCCGAAATCGGATGAAGATATATATGGGAGCTATATCTAAATTTGATCTGATTCTCACCAAATTCAATAGGGTTCGTCCTTGGGCCAAAAAAATATTGTTTGAAAAATTTCATCTCAATCGGATAATAAATGCGACCTGCATTTTATTCACAAGAATACATGGACAGACGGACGGACGGACAGACGGACTGACATGCATAAATCGACTCAGAAAGTGATTCTATGAAGGTTCTCAAAAGTAACTATGGGTCTATCTCGTTTCCTTCTCCATGTTACAAACAAATGCACAAAGACATAATACCCTTACCACTATGTGGTGTAGGGTATAAAAATGTTCATTACAGGTCCATTTTAGGATATGGTCCTCATAATACGTTGCCATCGGAGTTTTGGTATTTTGGTGGTTTTTCAGGAGTGTTACGACAATATTGGTGACAATCACAAACATGTCTTAAAATCAATTTTTATACCCTCCACCATACATAGTATGAAGGTTATGTCAAGCTCGCCATTCCGTTTGTAACTTACCGAAATAAAAACTTAAGACCTATCAAGTTATATAAATATATATTCTTGATCAGCGTAAAATTCTAAGAGGACTTAGCCCTGCACCTCCGCTGGTCTGTTTTAATAACGCTAGAGTCAAAACAAATTAAGATAAGATCGCTCTTTGGCAGCAGGTAAATCAAGTTCGAAGATGGGCTATATCGGTCTACGACATTGTATAGATCCCATTTAACGGTACCTCCCGATATTCGGTATTTTGATGATTTTAGCCACATTTTTCAATGGAGTTGTCTGCAAATCCACACAAGGAATTCCTTCTGAATACTTTACTTTCTGAAAGTGAATTGTCTACGTAGGTTCACGATATCGTATAGCCCCATACAACGGTACCCCCGATATTCAGTATTTTGATGATTTTAGCGACATTATTCACCAGAATTACTTCAAATTTCGTATATGAAATTAGCAATGGGGACTTTAGGAGATATCCCATGATTTTTCTCTATTTCAAATCTTTTGCTTCAAATTTTCAACCAAAACAGCTGTAGTTAACAATTTCGGATTCTCATTGAAACTTTAACATCTTCGCCATATGTGACAAACTTAAATCAAGTTAGGAGATGGGCAATATCGCTCTACGCTCGTATAAATCGACCGTGGCATCAGACTAAATGCCGAATATTATCTCGAAAATATTCTGGAGGGTGTATTAAAGCCTTGGACACGTAAAAATTTGGCCGCTGACCTTGTACATTCCAACAGGACTCAGCACGCGCCACCCAAGAATGGTTTCTAAATGAGGTTTCTCGCATTATTTCCAGCGTACAATGGCCACCAAAGTCTCCGGATACCAATCCGTTGGACTATTGTGTCTGGAGTTCTTTGAAAATCAAGGTTGGCACTAAAAAATACCAAAGTGTCTATCACCTCAAGCAAGCGTTTTGCCGGGAATGGTCCAAAATACCTCAGAGCAACATTCGGGCAGCGTGTGACGGTTTCACTGGCAGTTTGAAGGCTATAATTCGTGCCAAAGGTGACCAGTTCGAATAAATTAAAAACATATTCTAAAATTTGATGCTATTTCCGACATTTTTCAATTAAAAAAAAAATGTAAAAATAATGGCTTTTGACTTTGTTGCAGTTTTTTTTTTTATTTCACCCTGTGCATCGGCTAACCGAATTTTAGATATTTTTAAGCCAACCGATTTGTGTATAATTTGGAAATTTACAAATTTTTAACGATAATTCTAGAAACCCGATCGGGAAATGGGAACCAATATCATAGTTTTGAAACCACTCTGGATTTTTTTTATAAAACATTGAAAAGAGTCCACATTCTTACCTTTCCATAATGTTACTAAATGTTTTATTTCTTTTTCGAATAAGAAAATATTAGTCATATTAGCATTGCCCTCTACACTGTGGGGTATTTCTAACAACGGATATGTAAACAATCTTTTTTATACCCTACACCACAAGGTGGTCAGGGTATTATGTCTTTGTGCATTTGTTTGTAACAGGCAAAAGGAAACGAGATACACCCATAGTTCATTTTGATGATCTGCATAGAATCACATTCTGAGTCGATTTATGCATGTCCGTCTGTCCGTCCGTCTGTCCATGTATTTTTGTAAACAAAGTACAGTTCGCATTTTTTGTCCTATCCAGATGAAATCTTGCACAAATCATTTGTTTGGCCCACGGACGAACTCTATTGAAATTGGAGATAATCGGCCAAAATTTAGAAATAGCTCCCATATATATCTCCGTCCGATTTGCCTTTTATTGTGCACCAAACGTGTAATATCATGCCGAATCATATGGAATTTTGCACATACAGCCAAATTAGGCCTGAAAATAAGTATGCCAAATTTGATCGACATCGGTTCAGATATAGCTAAATCTCCCATATATATTGTTCATCCGATTGGTTATTTTTGTCCTCCGCAGCCGTAATATGCACTCTGCAACAACAATATTTTGGAAAATATATCAAATACAACTCAGAAATACATTTGCTAAATTTCATCGAGATCGGTTCAGATTTGGATATAGCTCCCATGCATAATTTCGTCCGAATTACCTTTTATTGTGCACCAAACGTCTAATATTTGTCAAAATGGGATGAAATTTGGCACTTACGACCGAATCAAATTTGGTGAAGATTGGTTCAGATATAGCTATAGCCCCCATATATACTCTTCATCTGATTTGTTATATTTGTTACCCACAGCCGTAATATGCACTCCGTAACGACGATTTTCGGGGAATATATATTAAATACAGCTCAGAAATACATTTCTTAAATTTTATCGAGATCGGTTCAGATTTGGATGTATCTCCCATATATAACTTCGTTCGATTTACAATTTATTGTGCACCAAACGTCTAATATTTGTCCGAATGGGATGAAATTCGGCACTTACGACAGAATTGAGTCTAGAAACTAGTATGTCAAATTTCAGATATAGCTATAGCTCCCATATATATTGTTCATCCGATTTGTTATATTTGTTACCCACAGCCGTAATATCCACTCCGTAACAACGATATTCAGGGAAATATATAAAATACAGCTCAGAAATATCTTCGCCAAATTTTATCGAGATCGGTTCCGATTTGGATATAGCTCCCATATATATATTTATCCGATTTCAAGTTAATTGTGCACCAAATGGGTAATACAAGTCCGAATTTAAAAGATACAAATGCTTCGGCATATTCAGTCCTTTGAACTTTAAATTATAATCATAGCGTGTATGAACTTTTAATTGTTATGTGGAGCTCTACTAAATTAGCAAAGTCGTGTAGGGTATCATAAAGTCGGCCCCGCCCGACTTTAAGACTTTCTTTATTGGATTTTTCTGAATTGAGTATTAGGCCCTCAGTTTTTCCTCTAGGGTAAGTCTTAACGTTCCAAAAAATTTTCTAAATTAGATTTTCGATATTTAAAGTTCAGATAAAAATTAAATCCAAATTATTTTTTTCTAAAAATCCTGAATCGGTTTGATTGGTTCCTGAGGTTTTGGTTTACCCTAATGCTTAACCCAAGCAAAAATATTTTTGATTTTTGTTGAGGCAAGTCGAACTTTTTTCACCTACTTACTATCCTTTTGAAATACCAGCAAAATATTTTGTTTAAAATAAGATGCGACTTTTCAAAGTATTTTGGTACGCAAGTGATTTCTTCAAGTTTGCACTAGAATTTAAATATCAAATTTCTATTAGCTCCCACATATATTGTCAGTTAGATTTAATTGACCGCACCCTATCAAAATCCATTAATATGTCAAACATGTACCTCAATTAACCTTTAATTATATTTGCTTCTCTCTCTCTCCACAATACAGCTACAAACAATCCTTATCCCTGAAGATTAATTAAAAAGAGAAATAAAATAAAACAAGATTCATTTGTAAACCGGCGTTAATTCCTGTTTGTTCTCGTCCTCCTCCTTATGTATTCTGTAAATGTTTTAATTTGTTCATTTATCTTTAAATACTTAAAATGTACTTTACAATGCTGACTTAATATTTCTCTTTATGGGAATATTTAACTTTTCTTGCTCTTTATTGCTTTTGCTCATTTGCGTGACCACTTATGGGTTATTGGATCAAAGTGAAATGCATAAATTATTATCGGGATGGAAGGACTTTGCAGATAATGTTTAACAATGTCATCACCATGTCATGGATGGATGGATGAATAAATGAAGCTATCAAAGATACTGGCTGACGAAATAATTGAGGAAAATATTTAACATAATTGGGCGAATCTTGAGGTAAATCCTCTTTTCTTAATAAGTCTGTTTTCCTTTGAAAGCATAAATGTAAATATGCGTTCAAAAGTTCCTTTATAAAATTTCTGCCAAAATTCCACACCCAGCTCATAACTAGCATTCCTTTGAAATGAAATCATTAACGAATTTAATATTTTCCAAAAGTGAATTCATCGTTGCCTGGATTATCCGACCATTATAGCTTCAGTAAATTACTCTGTTCAATTGGGAAGTAGGAAGAAGGATGCATACTAATAAATAATCCAGCTACATACATAGCTACGGTAAGCTTCTCAGTTCTCCGAATACATAACACCCATAATGCTGGGTATGCCTGTGATTGCATACACACACACACTTACCCAGTGATTGTATGAACCAGTTTCAGGTGCTAATCTCTTCTTCGAAGTGCAAACGAACATTGATGCAACATTTGTGACTCATCCATGTTGGAAGTGGAACAAGTTATTAGGAATGATTAGTCCGAATGAGAAATGAACGAATGATCTTGGGTTACGTCTACTAGAACGTTTGGTATCTACGTTACGAAGTAATTCCCATCCGTAGGCTGGATACACACACACACATAAAGCTATGCAAATCCCTTCAAACCCCAAGCAAGGATAATAATCAGCATTGAATGATGAATGAGCAAATTAAAATGTTGTAATTTCTGAATCATTCATACACACGTGTATGGCACGAACAGAAGCTTGCAGAGGGATAATTGTTTAAAACAAAAAAAAAAGATAAATTATTATGTGCAACTGATAGTATTGTGGCAAAGTGTCATACATTCCGATAGATATGCTTGTGACACATTTATCGCTGGCAGTTTTTAGTAGGTTGGTGGTAAAGGGTTTTCTATTAGGAATTGTAATTTTGGTATTGAAATAAAAATTTAATTTTTGAGATAAATTACCGGATGTCATAATTCTGAAGGAGTGTAGATGGTTTTTATAACAAATAATCGCAGCTGAAAGTCTACCATTAGCACTTTTATAGGACTATACACTTTTAATTAAATTCTGCTTAAAAAATCTTTAAGTCGCTGGCCTAGTTCATCTTGGAGGTCTTGAATAAACCTAAGTTGTTGGTGTAGACTATATCATTCATATTGTTGTTGTTTTTGTAGCAATTATATAAACTTGACTGTTAGAGATATGCTAATCGGACGCCATATCCCTATTAAATAAATTAGCATTTCGATTGACTTTAACCAATAATATTCTGAAGCGACTCATATTGGTTTGGCGGAGAAGTAAAAAAAAAACGCAGTATTTATGACGGCCTGTGTCACATCTGAGCAATTCGGGGCTAATTATTACTATTTTTATACCCTACACCACATAGTAGTAGGGGTATTATATCTTTGAAGATTTTCATAAAATCACTTTCTGAGTCGATTTATTCACGTCAGTCCCTCCCTGTGTTCTTGTGAACAAAATGTAGCTCACAGTTACTGTCCGATAGAGGTGAAATTTCCCAAACAATATTTGTTTGAACCAAGGACGAACCTTATTGAAATTGGTGAGAATAGGATCAAATTTAGATATAGCTCCCGTTTATATATTTTCAACAGATTTCGGGATAATTGTGTACCAAATGGTTAATATCAGCCCAAATAACCTGTATTTTGGTACATTCGACCGAATTCAGTATAAAAGCAAATACATAAAAAAAAACCTATAGCTCCCATATATATATGCTTCATCCAATTTGTCCCTCACATTCGTAATATGAAGTCGACAACAATAATATTTGGTACCAGATATAGTAGGTATGAATTACTTCAAATAAATGCCGTTGTTACGGGAACTCTACTAAACATTCATAGTGGTGTAGGGTATCATATAGTTGGCCCGTCCGAATTTTAAATTTTCCCTACTTTTTTATTACCTACTTTTCCCTATTTTACCACTGTAACATCCTGAAGGTATATTGAACCAATATTACACTGAGTTGCCTAGACAGTTTACAGATTGTAAACAAACAAAATGATCGTGTTTACTTGCCAAAGAAAGCAGCTGAAAATGTGCACCTTTGGTTGGCCACCAGAACTCAAGCGCCGGCCATGGTGATGGTGTGGGCCGCCATAACAGCCAATGGTTGCCCACAGCTCGTATTAATCGACTGTGGCATCAGAATAAATGCCGAATATTATCGCGAAAATAATCTGGAGGGTGTATTAAAGCCTTGGGCACGCAAACATGTTGGCCTCAGAGCGTGATCTTGGACATTCTAACAGGACTCAGCACCATTGTACTCAGTACGCGCCACCCAAGAATGGTTACAATATAAGGTTCATCGCTTCATTTCCAGCGCACAGTGGCCACCAAAATCTCCATACACCAATCCTTTGGGCTATTGTGCAAGCAAGGTTGGAAAGCCAGGTTGGCGTAAAAAAATACCAAAGTGTCGATCACCTCAAGCAAGCGCTTTGCCGGGAATGGGCCAAAATAACGCAGAGCAACATTCGGGCAGCATGTGACGGTTTCATTAGCCGTTTGAAGGCCATAATTTGTGCCAAAGGTGACCAATTCGAACAAATCTAAACTTATTCTAATTTTATGCTATTTCCGAAATTTTTTGCTTTCATTCAATAAAATTAAAAAAAATATATAAACTATGGCGTTTGACTGTGTTGCAGTTTTTTATCTCACCCTGTATATCACTAAATTAGAGATCTGATTTTAATATGGAATTTATCGGTCCATTCCCACAAATGGTTAAAATTTTGATTTATTATTTTTCGTATTTAATTCCCGTGAAACTGAAAATAAATAATACTTCGGTGCACTATATCAGGTACCTCAGACACATTTTATCATTTTACAAAAAATATGACACATATCTCACAAAATGTGAAGGAAATAGGCAATATAATCCATATTTCACAAGTTGTAATATTTATATCAGATTTATTTTATTTTACCACTTCTTCGGGACACATAAATGACCATACGTTTGAATACTCATAATGCAAGTAAGAATATGTCAACAAAAACAAACCGATACTTTTTAAACTGTGTGAATACTTTTTAAGGTCTTCCCCAACAAAAAAGTTGTTGCAAAAGAAAATTCGTAGTTTTTTCCTTTTTATACCCTACATCACATAGTGGTAAAGTATTATATCCTTATGTAATCTTAGCACAAATGGGAAGGTATTTTGGCTCTTACAACCAACTTGTGTCCAGAAAAAAAGTATGTCAAATTTTAATTCTCAAAAATTCCCAAAAAAACTTTTTTTTGTTATGTGAAGCTAGACCAAATATCCAAATAGGGTATCCCAAAGTCGGCTCGCCCGGTTTTTTACTGAAAAATCATAAAATTTTAAAAGATTGACCATAAAGTTAAAAAAAAAAAATGAATTTTGTAAAATATTTTGAAGAGCTCCTTGCAAAAAACCCCAGGTGTGACGTTTTTATACCCTCCACCATACTATGGAGGGTATATTAATTTTGTCATTCCGTTTGTAACTCCTCGAAATATTCATGTCAGACCCAACAAAGTATATATATCCTTGATCAGCGTAAAATTCTAAGACGATTTAGCAATGTCCGTCTGTCTGTGTGTCTGTCTGTCTGTCTGTCTCTCCGTCTGTCTGTTGTAATCACGCTATTTTTCGAACGAATTGTGATAGAAGGCTAAAATGTTGCACACATGGCTATTTTGCCAGTAGGCAGGTTAAGTTTGTAAATGGGCCATGTAGGTCCACGTTTTCATATAGCACCCATATAGCGGTACCTCCCGATATTCCGTATTTTGATGATTTTAGCGACATTATTCACCATAATTGTTTCAAATTTGGCATTTGAAGTTCGAAATGGATACTTCAGCCTAAGACAAAAAATTGTCTGTGCAGGTCCACGTCTTCGTATAGCCACCATATGACGGTCCATTCCGATATTCGGTATTTTGATGATTTTAGCGACATTATTCACCGTAGTAGTTTCAAAATTTGTATTTAGAGTTCGTGATGGGAAATACAGTCTGTGACAGAGAATTGTCTATGCAGGTCCAGGTCTTCATATAGGCCCCATATATCAGAACCTCCCTGTATTCGGTATATTGACGATCTTAGGTACAATACTCACCGAAATTGTTTGAGATGTCGTATTTGAAGTTAGTAATGGAAGCTACAGCCTGTGACAGAAAACTGTCTATGCAGGTCCAGGTCTTCGCACAGCTCCGATATAAAGGTACCTCCCTATGTACGATATTTTGATGATTTTAGCTACATTATTCAACGTTTATTTCATGTTTCGAATTTGAAAATGGTTATGACTTATGACAAACAATACCTATGTAGGTCCACGTCGTATAGATCCCGATATAACGACAATATTTGTTTTTTTTTTAATAACATTTTAACAGAATTTTATAAGGGTTTTATTTTTTGAAAATATCTAAATTCGTTCCAAATGGTGGAGGGTATTCAAAGTTCTGCTTACTGCTTTTTAAATTGTTTAAGTTTGGAATATATTTATTTCAATTATATTTCCTAAATGGTCCAATTCCTAATTTGAAGTCATAGTGCTTTTCGAATGTCGTTTATTATTATAAAGAACAATTTTATTTAAATTTTAATACTCAAAATATCTCTTCATGATCATATCTTTCTTTATAATCGCATGATATTGGTGGTTGGGATAGGGTTTGTCCTCCTTAAAACTGTATTTCAAGAACACTTTCCTCTTTCCCGTTTCAAAAAAACAAAATTTGAACCCATCTTCAACTTTTGAAATGAAGCAATTTTTCGTTCGTCATATGTCTTTAACGTCCTAAAATTCTAGACTTCCCATTCATCCCATTGCTCCTTGCCATAGTTGCTAATGGGTTTATTAGAGTAAAAATAAACTTTTTTATACTGTTATCATTTTTATAGTCATAAACAGAGCTTGTGGAGCGGCATAAATCTTACCAAAGTGCTTATATTTTTATAAGCTAAACACACACATAACTACCTACATGCTACCTAGTTTTGTTTCTTTTTTTTACGCGATTTCCTTTTTGGCGCTTTATTGATTGCGGAAACAGGCATTCACATATAAAAAAGTGGCGGATGAATAATATAGGTTTTATTGGTGTCATATATAGAAACACATACACGATTATACATGCTTGAGCCGTAGACTTGGAGGACGACATTTAGAACGGAGTGAGTGGTTTGATGTTTGGCAGCTGCGCTATATTGGATGGGAGCCTTATTGGTTCTATTTTAAACCATTGTTAAGTAATGCAACAGTCGCCGTTTGTAGCATCGACAGCAGCGGCAGCAACAATCATAAGACGAGACAGTTTTTTTTTCTTTTCACTTCAGCCAAAGATTTAGTTTGGAGCTTAGTAATATTCTATTTTAGTTGCTGTAATATCCGTTCTTTTGTTGTTTTTGTTCTTAGAGTTTTATTATTGGCCGTCGGCCTTATGTTCGTTCTTTTGAATATTGTCTGTTTCTGGGCACTTTGTAAAAGAAATCCAATGGCATTTTGTATTGATTTTTTCAGCGACTTTCAATTCTCTTTCACTTGAGACTCAGTAGTGGTGGTGATGATGAGGAAGTTGGTATTGTTTAAATTTTGTTTGAAATTACCCAGTAAACTTTTTTGAAAGGGAGACTCAATTGATGAAATCCTTCATAGGCACGTTAAAAAGATGGGGAAAAGATATTCCACATAGGCAGGCTTAAGCCATTATTGGACTGACAAGGCACATTAAGTTTTAATAGAAGGGCTAAAACGCCAACGAATCTTAATAGACCAACTCTTTGACCAGACGACTTAAAACCCCAGGGAGTCCATATAGACATGATTAAGTCATTTTGGATGACCGGACATGTCCCTGAAGGATAGACGAACGTAAGGGCAAAGAATCGTATACGAAGAGATGAAGATCAAGAGCGATATAGAAAGTATGAAGTCCAGAGCGTCTTTAGAGGCAAAATGAGGGCTATGTAGTCTTTATAGTGGTGATGAAGCTTCAGAAAGCTGTACATACCAGTTAAAGGCCTAGAGAGCTTGCTCATACAGATCTATGGACCTTTTATCTCTTATCCCAAAGAGATATAAGGCCCATAGATCTGTATGAACGAAGTGAAGCTATATATACAATAAGAAAGCCAGGAGGGCAATATATAGACGAAATACAGGTGCCGTGAGCTACATAGTCAAGATGAAAGTTCATAATGTTAAATAGGAATCATATAAGTTTCAAAGAGCTAAATAGACGAGATGAAGGTCCTTAGAGATATAAGGTCGAGATAAAGGTCCATAGACATACGCAGACGAGGTGAAAATATAAATGTCCCGAGAGCTATACAAAAAATAAGAAGATCAAGAGAGGTATATAGAAGAAGTTAAGGATCGGCGAGCTATGGGGTCGAACTAAAGGCTATCAGTAGACGAGCTAGTGGCCAGCTAGTCTCCATAGACGAGCAAGTGGCCAACTAGACTCCATAGACGAGCTAGTGGCCAGCTAGTCTCCATAGACGAGCTAGTGGCCAGCTAGTCTCCATAGACGAGTTTAAGGCCAGCTAGTCTCCATAGACGAGTTGGAGACCAGCTAGTCTCCATAGACGAGCTGGAGGCCAGCTAGTCTCCATAGACGAGCTGGAGGCCAGCTAGTCTCCATAGACGAGCTGGAGGCCAGCTAGTCTCCATAGACGAGCTGGAGGCCAGCTAGTCTCCATAGACGAGCTGGAGGCCAGCTAGTCTCCATAGACGAGCTGGAGGCCAGCTAGTCTCCATAGACGAGCTGGAGGCCAGCTAGTCTCCATAGACGAGCTGGAGGCCAGCTAGTCTCCATAGACGAGCTGGAGGCCAGCTAGTCTCCATAGACGAGCTGGAGGCCAGCTAGTCTCCATAGACGAGCTGGAGGCCAGCTAGTCTCCATAGACGAGCTGGAGGCCAGCTAGTCTCCATAGACGAGCTGGAGGCCAGCTAGTCTCCATAGACGAGCTGGAGGCCAGCTAGTCTCCATAGACGAGCTGGAGGCCAGCTAGTCTCCATAGACGAGCTGGAGGCCAGCTAGTCTCCATAGACGAGCTGGAGGCCAGCTAGTCTCCATAGACGAGCTGGAGGCCAGCTAGTCTCCATAGACGAGCTGGAGGCCAGCTAGTCTCCATAGACGAGCTGGAGGCCAGCTAGTCTGCATAGACGAGCTGGAGGCCAGCTAGTCTCCATAGACGAGCTGGAGGCCTGCTAATCTTTATAGACAATCTCTCCTGCTCATCTCTATAGACCACCCGCTACTCAGCTGGTCTCTCCATAGACGACCCGTTTCTCTGCTGGTCTCTCTATAGACAAGCTGCAACTCATCTAGCCTTTTCATAGACGAGCTTCTACTTACCTGATCTTTTCATAGACGAACTGCTACTCATCTGGTTTCTTCATGGACGAGCTGCTACTCAGCTGGTCTCTTCACAGACAAGCAGATGTTCAGCTGGTCTCTTCAAAGACGATCTGATGCTCAGCTGGTCTTTCCATTGACGAACTGACGCTCAGCTGGTCTTTCCATTGACGGACTGATGCCAAGCTGGTCTCCATAGACGGGCTGCTTCTCAGCTGGTCTCCATAAACGGGCTTATACTCTGCTGGTCTCCCTATAGACTAGCTGATGCTCAGCTAGTCTTGCTATAGACGAGCTGATCCTCTGCGAGTCACCCCATAGACGAGCTGATGCTCGTTATAGACAATCTAATGCTCGACTGGTATCGTCATAGACGAGCTGATGCTCGACTGGTCTCGCTATAGACGAGCTTATAATCTGCTGGTCCCTCCATAGACTAGCTGAAGCTGAGCTAGTCTTGCTATAGACGAGCTGATGCTTAGCTGGTCTCCACAGACGAGCTGAAAGCCAGATGATCTCCATAGACGAGCTGGAGGCTCAGATGGTTTGCTATGCTATACTCACATTCTAAGTACCATTTACAATTTTACAACCGTTTGAAGAACCACAACAACAATAAACCAGTAAAGAAAGTCTTAAAGTCGGGCGGCGCCGACTTTATGATACCCTACACCACTTTGCTAATTAAGTAGAGCTCCACATAACAATTAAAAGTTTCTATGGGAGAATTCAATCATACACGCTATGATTATAATTATAATTTAAAGTTCAAAGGACTAAATTCGGAATTGTATTGCCCATTTGGTGCACAATTAATTTGAAATCGGATAAAGATATATATGGGAGTTACATCCAAATCTGAACCGATCTCGATAAACTTTGGCAACGATATTTCTGAGCTGTATTTGATATATTTCCCTGAATATCGTTGTTACAGAGTGCATATTACGGTTGTGGGTACCAAATATAACAAATCGGATGAATAATATATATGGAAGCTATAACTATATCTGAACCGATCTGAACCAAATTTGACATACTAGCTACTAGACTCAATTCGGTCGTAAGTGCCAAACTCCATCCCATTTGGACAAATATTAGACGTTTGGTGCACAATAAAAGGTAAATCGGACGATGTTATATATGGGAGCTATATCCAAATCTGAACCGATCTCGATAAAATTTAGCAAATGTATTTCTGAGCTTTATTTGATATATTTCCCCGAATATTGTTGTTGCATAGTGCATATTACGGTGGCGGTGGACAAAAATAACAAATCGGATGAACAATATATATGGGAGCTATAGCTATATCTGAACCGATTTCGATCAAATTTGGCATACATATTTTCAGGCCTAATATGGGTGTATGTGCAAAATTCCATACAATTCGGGCTGATATTACACGTTTGGTGCACAATAAAAGTCAAATCGGACGAAGATATATATGGGAGCTATATCCAAATTTTGACCGATTATCTCCAATTTCAATAGGGTTCGTCCTTAGGCCAAACAAAAGACCTTTGCAAAATTTCATCTGGATCGGCAATAAATGCGACCTGTACTTTGTTTA